>NC_137794.1:98986850-99586850 GCF_963383645.1 Muscardinus avellanarius
CCCCTGGATTCAATACCCAGTACTCACCTATTTTAAAAAGTGTCTAGTATAGGTACTTATATACCTAGGATCCCAGAATGTAAAAAGTAGATCTCAGAGCCTTCTGAAACTGATAAAATATGTCAACCCAAATTTTCAAAACTCTGCAGACACTATGTTGGAAAGATAGAAAGAAACCCATACCTAAACTCATTGTAATCAAACTTCTGAAAACCAAAGACCAAAAGAAAAAACCTTAAAATCAGCCAGAGAAATAAGACCTGTTATTTTCAAAGGGCAAGGATACTAACAGCTATATGTAATTGTAAATTCATGGGAGTACTAATGCAAAGTTCACAAGTTGGGTAAGAGCTTAAATATATTTTAAGGTTCTAGAATTATTTCAGAAGTGGTGAAAGTAAAAATTTAGTTGATACTAGAATAGGACAAGGGTGTATGAGCGTGAGGATGTTAGCATGATACAATTTGGCTTAACTAGTGAATTTTTTTTTAAAAAAGTTAATCTTATATGTTTTTCAGAGACTAGAAAAGGAGTAAATATTTACCAAATCATAACCATAATGAAAAACTTGACAAGGACAGTATAAGAAATGAATTTGCAAATGAACCATACTTTTGAAAATATATGCCAAAATGTAATAATAACATCTTAGCAAATCAAAATTGCAATTACCTAGGAAGGATACCTCATAAATAAGTGGGCCTTCCCACCCCCAGACATATAATGTGGATTAAAATTAGAAGATTAATCATTTTAATACATTAACAGGAATAAATGACAAAATATTTTGCCATATGGGTAGATTAAAAAATTTGATAAAAGCTAAAATATTAAAAATTAAAAATATCTCTTAGGAAACTAGCATTAGTGAAACTTTTTAATATATTAAGATATTTGATATTTAAAAAGAAAATTCAAATTTTGGTATCTAGTATTTATAAAAGCAAAAATAACTTTCTTTAAAAAAAAAACACACACACTACAAACATAATTAGAAGAGATTTTAAAAAGCTTTTCCCTGAGTTTGGAAACAAGACAAAGACTCCTGCCCAACCATTTTAATTTAAGATAACCCTGTAATTCCAAGAAGGGCAAAAAAGGAAAAAAGAAAAAGAAAAAAGCAAATTGAAGCAGCATTCATGAGGAGTGGAAGGGAAAAAGAAAAAAAAAATAAACTCCATTGTTAAAAGATGATATGATCATGTGTGTAGAGAATGCCAAGAAATCTACATGAAAACTGTTAGAATCATTGAAAGAACTTTTAAAAAGGCTGACTACAAAACCAAGATAAAGTAGAATTGAATTTCTTTTTATAAACAAACGATAAATAGAAAAGTATGTATACAAACATAAACATTTAAAAAAGACAAATATTAATGAAAAAACTCATGATGAACCAAATATCAAAATGTTAACTGAAGACAGGATCTGAATGAGCTCTGCCCTCTCAGAGAGTGAGCGTCCCACTCACCTCTCCTAATCCAGGCCCATGTGTCTTATAACATTGCTCTGAATCTAAAGACTATCCCGCTATCACTCCTAGTTAGGGTGACCTTGTCATTTATTGTCCCACCAGGACACACTGATAAGAAAACCAGAAGGCCTTATGCATAAATCACTACTACCCCAGTCAAACCAGGAGACTAGTTACCTTATTCTTTGTTCTCACAACTTTAAAAGGGCTTTATCAACCCCTCAAAGTGCCATTTCCTCCTACCACCAATTACTGCTGATCCGTAGGAGCCATGAATTCTATCCTCCATGAGGACCTCTGTGGCTGTGCCTTCCCCTGGCAATCCATGGGCTGTCTGCCTTCTGGAAGCCAACACCACAGCACCTTCAGCTGGCTTAACCTCTAATAGAGAGCCGTTGCCTCTGGCCCTAGTGGCTTCCATCCTGATAAATACTTGAGATTTTGTATAAAAGACTCCATATTCCTGGAGCTACAACGCTGGACCTAAATTCTGGCAGGATGGGAGGGACAAGACCCAGCAGATTCATCACGTCATTTCTATCACATTCTGGAATATACCACAGCCTTCCAGAGGGCAAACATGGAGAAACTTTAGCCCCTAATTCTTTTAACTAACTGCATTCAGCATTCCCTCGTGCATCAGAAATGATGCCGAAGGAACACAATAGCTAGTATTCTTTCCTTGTTTATTAAAATCTATTTTCCCCAAACATTCCTCACATTAAACTCCATTCCTGCCTCTGCTCTCCGCCTCAATTCTAGATCTGTTGGTGGCTCCCACATGGTTTTATTGCTGAGCTTTCTGCTTCTAGTTTTCCTAGCCTAATAGCTTGAACTTTGGTTTTGATTTCCCATCCGTGAACTTTGATTACTCCTTAGTGATGAGTTGTGTTCTCCTTAGATCTGGAACTTTGGATAACTTAGGGCACCTTTGAAATACATCTTTCATGATTGGTGCAGAGTGGGCTCCCTTCAATATCCTGGGCCACAGGGGCTCCTTTGATCAAGAACTCAATCGAGCAAAGAATGGCCTGCAAATTTTGCAATTTCTTTTTGTAAATAGAGTTTATTTTAAAGGCGGATTTTGTCATTGATATTCAGTTTATTTATATATTTCTAGACTGATGTTTAAAAGCAAGTGCAAGTCTGTTGAATCTTATCCTTGCTATCAAGATGAAGAAACTAAGATTGCTTTTGCTGACTATACAGTGACCTATCCAGATCAACCACCAAATTCTTGGTTTATAGTGTTCAGGTGAGATCATTATATACTGGCAATTATGTTGTCTTGAAATGGCATATAATACTCATGTCTGTAGATCTTTCCTTACAGTAATGTATAGAAGTAGTAAATCAGTTTCTAGGTTGCTTTCATGATTTGGTTAAATGTTATACATTGCTATGCATGAAGGAGATATACAAATTCTTACCTGTAACCCTTACATCAAAATATAAAAAATGCGAATAAAGTATAGACTTTTAAGAGATATAATAAAAACATACAACACATCAATTAACTCATTATAGAAATAGAAACTCTAAATTCTAAGCAACTGCATTACCAGGTAAAAGTCACAAACTACTTATAAAATGTAATTTCTTAATGGAGTTTGAATTTATATGTCAAAATATCACATTAATAATTTGTAAATAAAAATAGTGTATGTATCATATATTTAGAGCTTTAAATATCTTAAACTATTTTATTTTCTTGGCAATAAATCTAATTTCAAACTTTAAGATTCATGTTAAGGAAAAGTTTATGCTTTTGTAATTACAGAGAAACGTTTTTGGTTCCTCAAGACATGATTTTGCTCCCCAAAGTATACACCACACTTCCAGTCTGTATGCTACATGTTGTTAATAATGACACAATGGAACTGGTGCCCAAGGTGTTCCAAAAGGTGGTGCCTTACTTTTATACCAAGAATAAGGTAGGTATAAAGTTTATTCTCCCCATATGATAGGATCGTATGAGAAGCAATGAGCTGGTCAAGAGCCCAGGAGAAGATATGACAGGGGTGTTTTCTAACAACCCAACAGAGCAAAAGGGCCCTGTGCTTTCCTTATGCAACTCCCATTTATTTGACAGAGGGAGATAGTTAATGTGAATGCAAGAGCATTCTTTACCTCTTGGCCTTCTTACTTCTTCTCCTCAAATAAATAACACAAACAGAAAGCATCAGGAACTCTAATTATTGAAGTTATATAAACCTGTAAAACATAAATGGAAGAGAATGAAAACTTAGCATAACATTAGACTACCAAATCCCAAAAATAAATAACAAAAGAGGTGGATCAATGGATAACATTGAAATCTCTGTCAAGAGAGTAGCCCCGACTGTGTTTAGCTTGCCTGGCAGGCTCATTGTAAGGTATCCAATCCATATGAAATTCATCAGAGGCTTTGTCATCTGATTTTCTGAGACCCATCAACACCCAACACTATGTCTGTACTATTTATTTGATTTTGAGTCTTCCATACTTTTGTACTGGTGTATTGCAATCATACATCTTGATGAAGTTTAGAATGATATAGGCATACATGCACACAGTAGTTGTGGAGCCCTCCCCCAGCTCCCACCCCACTCTCTCTCCCTCCCCCACCTTCCTCTGCCCAGCACATGATTAGCTTTTCTAAGTTTGTGTATGTACATCATGTCCATCGAAGGTGTTTCCCTCTTCGAGTCTTCCTCCCGCCTCCTGTCTCCCTCAGCTAGGTCCCCTCCTTCACCCTGAATAAATTCATGTTGGCTTTTAGGAATCTGTTTTGCTTTTTGGGGTTTTCATGAGAGATCTTTTATATGATCTGCTGTAGAATCTTGATAAAGGGCCGTTGTTAAATAAACTTACTGGTCTGTAGTTTGCTCATATGCATTCTTCAATTAAAAAAATATTAGAATTGTTTGCAATATATTTCTTTTGTAATTCCTCAAAGATCATACAGTTGATTCAGAATACTCACCTGTGGATTTTATCAGTTCACGGTGCTCTATTCTGCAGTCCTTGCTCTTTAAGTTATACATTCATTCAGCAACCGCTGGATCCTGGCTCATAAACCCAGCACTTTTTTGGCTTCAGATTTTCACTTACCAGTGTCTATCCCATGAATTTGTAGCATATTTTCCTCTTAAAATTATTCTCTTCCTCTATATAAAAGCAAGAGTCCTTTAATTCTGAATTGCCTCTTTAATATATTAATACAATGATAAGAATAGCAACCAACAAACCTGTGCATTACACCTCAGAAGTAAATGTACTTGAGCATATATACTTTGTCTTTTTTTTCTTGCCCAAACATGATGTCAAGAGTTCCTTATTGATATATATTTCTTATCGCATTATAAATATTGGAATTATGGCTAATATTTCTAGACATTCTATTGAGATTTTATATGTTCATTCTGGCTTCTAATTTTTTATCTCTGGAAATATAAACAAATTGATGAGCTTCCTCTAAAAGAAAACAACTGGAACATAAATCTATATTTTTATTTCTTATTAAGAATATCTAGAATTCTAAACTGAATTTCTTCAAACTGTTGCATCTTAATAATAAACTTGTGATTTGCTGACTTTTTGGCTAGATGTCCAATTATGTTGGAGCAGGCTGATCACAAAGTAGTGACTTCCCCACACACTTTCACTCCTCATTTTCCCAATCTGAAAACCTCATCTACGATGCACATCCAGGCTCAGAGGGGTCAGATCAACTGTTATTTTGATAATTTTATTTGTCATCTCAAGGGATCTACATTCCTACAGACTCTCCCTTTTACTCATCTCAGTATTTTAGAGAGGAAAATCTGAAAATCTAAAAACCAAACAACAGGTTATTGAGCTACTCCAGGATAATGCAATGATTTAAAACTTTGCCCTCGAAAGCTTAAGAAGAATTAGAAGGAAGCATAGTAATTATATACTACAATAAGCACTATTTTTATATACTTAAGGGATCATATTTTGAAAAGTTAGAGTTAATCATCTTCCTGGAAGCATTTAAAATGCTTTAATAATTTAAATAATTTTCATGAAGAATGAAGAGGTATTTCTAAGAGGAATTTCAAATATAATGCTAACAGTTTGCTGTTTGCTGAGAGATCTTGGAAGCTACATGCATATAAAGAATATGAAGCATTTTAATACCATAATATGTATTGTACATTTGAGAGACTAGAGGCGGTGTGACCTGTATTTGTGTAATTGCACTTTCTTATAGAAGGGATACACATTCGTGGCTGAAGCCTTCACTGGTGACATGTATGTAGCAGGCTCTCGATGGAAACTGCGCCTCATTGGTTCCTACACTCCACTCCCATGCCTCTCCAGAGACTCTCCCAGCAACACCTTCGCCATAAAGGAAATCAGAGACTACTACATACCCAATGATAAGAAAGTCTTATTCAGGTACAAGTATATGCCAGAAGGAGGGGGCATTCTCTTTAAAATATTAATATATTCAGATTAAAATTAAATCCTGCAGCAAAAATCTTACAATCTGTTTTGAATTTCAATTTCTGCACTCTTTTATTAATTTAGAGTAATGTGATTTGCATGAGTTTTATATGGAATCAAGTCTACAGAGTTGTATAAATGGTACTGATATTTTCTTAGGCTTCATGCAACTTGACTTTGAGTGAACCTTCTCCATGATGCTATTGCCTTCTTGTTGTGCGACATCTCTGATTATTCTGTAGCAAGGATTCCTCTTTTGTATATTACCTTGACTCTTCATGCTCATCAACACATCCCTTGAACATCTTCAGCATGGATTCTTCTCTTTTCATTAGCTGGTTCCATTGATTGTAATCCTGGCATGCCTCTCTTCCCTTTGCCCTCCTCTCTGTTCTCAATACCTCTGCACTACTTCAGGTCCTTATAATGTTTGGTCTAATAAAAATACTGTGTTTCCAGAATCCATAATTCCATTATATTCTATGTTTAATACTCTGCCATCTCTCCTTATTCATTTTCATACCCATCTTTAGTACCAGAGTAGCTGCCTTTTTAACATGCATATTTAAATATGTGATTTCCATGCTGTAATTTTTTTGACAACTTTCTATGCAATGTGAAGCAAAATCCAAGCTGCATGGCACAATATTCAACATTCTTGCCCTGTTACCAAGGATGGCACCCCCTCTTGATGAAGCTAAAGACTCCCTCCTCACTTAAATAACATACAATTTTATCATGCTTGTGACTTGCCTCTGATCTGCACTATTCTCTCCCTATTTCTCCACTTATAACAATCTATCACTTTTAATAATTTTCATGAAGAATAAAACTCTTTGCATTAAAATCTTCAAATATAAGTAGTTGATCCAAGTTATGTTCTTATAATCCTTTGTTTTTTCTGATAATATTGCATATGTACATATTAGCTGGTTATTGTCATGTCAGCCTCTATAAGAATTAACATGAAGTGAAGGCCAGAGCCATATCTTTCAAATCTGGGACCTAACACACTGTCTGATCCACGGTTAGACTTCATTCAGTATGTGTTGGCATTGTATACATTGTTAGAAAATAACCTTCCCTTTTTAGTATATTCTGTTATACACTGAGCATTTTGAAAATATAAAATATGTTAAGTAGTTAAAAGTCATTAATAATCAGACAACCTAGAAATAACCATCATTAGGATTTTATCATATTTTTCTCATAGAGTTTTATCTGGATATAGTTTATCATGTGAAAATTATAACATAATTAGAGCTTTAAAATTCTTACCTTATTAAGTATTATTATAGTATGAGCATTTCTAAATGACATTAAGTTTTTTGTGAAGAGTTTTTCATGCCTGCCCTGGAAACTCTCACATGAACATAAAACTCTCTATTATGTTACAAGTTGTTACATATTGTTAATAATCACCATTTCTACTTTTCTATATTATTAATATATATGTAACTGGACTATGAGAATATTAGATCAAATCTCCAATTATCTTCTAAGAGTTTATTATGCCAAAGAAATTCTATGTAGATTACATAGGTAGTTGGTAAACTTTTATTTGGGAATCTTTACTGTGTTTTTGGCTCATGGAGTGCCCAGGAAAATTTGTAGCATGGATGTCAGACCCAGGACAGAACATTGAAAAAGACCTCTGACAGTTGTGGGAATGTCAGTGGCATAAATTTTCATCAATAAAAAGCAGAAAAGAGAAGAGAAATTATCAGCATTGCTAGGCTCACAGAGGAAGAGATTTGAAATGAGGAGAAAATGAGGGTTGGGTCAACCCTATCAGACTCTCAAGGAAGATGAGAAGTTTCTATAGGCAAGGACAGGCTGCTTGAAAACTGGGCAAGGGCTAGCTTAGCACCTGGTTTGGTGGCAGATCAGTGTGGGAGGAGATGCGCTGAGAAGACCGGAGGCAGGCAGCTTTCCTGAGCTGCTCTTAGGAGGAATGCATTGTGGTCCTCTGGACTACAGGTGGTGGATTTTGTTGGATTGATTTTTGTTTTATTGTCATCTGTCTTAAAGATGGGAAAGAACTGACCAACTCACTAATGACAAAGAGAAAGGCAAGACAAGGATGTTCATTATCATCACTTCTTTTCAATATAGTATAGGAGAAAGAAATAAAAAGGGGATTTATGATACAGAAGACAGAGGATGCTGAGGAGGGCAAATTTGTAGAGAAATGAGGTTGATTTAAAAGTCTTGAGCATTTGCAAATAATCATTCAAAATAAAAAAACAAAAGGAAAAAATCTTAAACTCTTCAGGGTACAGTTGGAAAGGATGGGTTAAACAGCATGTTTCCAGTCTTTCTGCAAGTTTTCTAACCTGTGTGGTAAACAGTGAGGGTAGAGGTTCTGGATACTATTTTTAGTTTCTCTGTGTGTTTGGATTGAATGAAAAACATGTAAAGTTTATCCTGCTGTGACATATGCTTTTTGTCTAACCACAAAAGAAGGTTTAATGGAGTAGGTTGATGTGGGAGTTTAAATAAGTCTGCTGAACTCTTAAGAAATCTTGCGGAGATGGGCATGGTGGCACACGCTTGTGATTCTAGTAGTACAAAGGCTGAGACAGGAGGATCCCAGACTCAAGGATCAAGGACAGCCTCAGAAATGTAGCAAGACTCTCCAGAAACCTAGTGAGACCTTGTGCCAAAAAACAAAATAAACTAAAAAGGGCCAAGTGTGTAGTTTGTAGTAGAATTCCCCCGTGTTCAGTCTTCAGTGCCATAAGAAGGTAATGATGAAGAAATCAAAAAAGAGTGGCTTATAGGTCTATCAGTTTTCCTACGTAACTACTCATAACAATCAAAAGATGCATTCCATACTTGGTATTTTTGTATAGTTAAAATTATATACTCATTTTGTTTAGCCACACTATATTGGATTCTTTGACAAAGTCTACTGTGACTCTGATGTTTCTAGGATGCTAGTGGATTTCATGAAGGAATTCTACACTTAGATGATTATTTTGGAAGATTATAACACTTCTTTTATTGATTCAAGGGAAAGACCAAGCCATTTGCTTATGAAGCTCATTTTTCCCCAACAGGTATTCTGTTAAAGTTGCCTTGCAACACCCTATCACGATACATGTGCGTACATCCAAGCCAGACGCATTCATCAAGCTTCAGGTGCTAGAAAATGAAGAAACTGTGGTGAGCTCCACTGGAAAAGGCCAAGCTATCATTCCAGCATTTAACTTCCTAGGAAGTGAAAAGGCTTTGAGCTCCCAGTGTAAGTTTGTGCTTTTTGAATTGGGCATTTGGATTCAAATTAGATACTTGTGTTTTTATAACATCTTGGAAATGCTTAAAGGTAAAGTAGCAAGTCACCACTTAATAAGACTTGATATTAATATTTAAAACACTTTATCTGACACCATTAAATTTGTATTTCAGATTAGGTTGTGAATAACAATAGACAGATTATAATTGTATTTTAAGGACTTTTTACATTAGGAAAAAATTTACTTTCTCAGTACCTAACCCTTCATAATAAGTAGATTGTTGTAACTAAAAATAATGTTTTATATTTCTTTTATTTCAATTCACTATTTTTATTGAAAATGTTCTATTTATTAAATTTAACATAAACCTCAATGTTATTGCTTTCAAAATAGTACTACAAATTAATTATTGAGTGAATAAATTATTTGTAAAATTATGGTTAATAGTGATATTGTGAGTTGTAATATTATTTCTTTAGTTAGCTTAATATTTAGATTCTGATCCTAAAAATAACATATGACCAATGCAGAAAATTTGGAAAATACAAAATTATAAACAAGGGAACAAATAGTTTTTTATGCTGCCCAGAAAAACTGATAGCTAATATTTTAGTTTTTGTGCAAAAGAGAAAACCTCACTATTTTACCTTTTATGCCATCATTTTTCTTCTTTGTAGTTGCAGCTTAAACAAATCTGGTATTTTACTCATTTTACTTAATAATGTTATTTCTTAAAATTTTCTTTTTTTGTCTTTTTTCTGGTGTTGGATAGGACCCATAATTCAATGTTAAATGAAAGTGGTGATGGTATATTTTCTTTTATTAAATAGGAAGACATGTTGCATTTACCATTAAGTATTATGTTTGCTTTTAGGTTAGTAATAATTAGAGTTTATGAAATTTGAGAAAGTGCTATCAGTAGTTAGAATTTTAATATAGAATAGTTTTGAGCCCTCATCAGTTGTCTTTGTTGTATACAGAAATCACCAGATTTTACCACTTTGTATTTAATAAAGTTAGTTTAAGTTTTGAACCATTCTCATCTTCTGGGAACAACTTTGATGGTTTAATGTGCCTCTATGTTTAGAATATATATATTATTATTTAGTTTGTTGGATCATATTCCCAACTTTATATCTCTATGGGTGTATTTTTTTCTCTGTTGCACATAAACATTTTATTTTTCTGGTTTTCAAGTCCAAATGATAAAAAATGTTCTTGAAATTAACTTGGAAACTTTATAATTTTCTATTTTTGAAAGCCATTTTAATGCTACAGGAATATTTTTTCAATTTTATTAGGTTTGACTTCAATACTAAGCCTGATGTTTACAGGAAGTAGACCTATATTTTTTATGTGTTTCTAATAATATTCAAGGTCATTTTTTAAACTTCCTGTCTTTAATTTTTATTTTATATTTTAATTTATATTTTAATTTTTACTTAATAGTGACAGTTCTGTCTAGGGTTTAAAAATGTACCTGTATAAATTTACATTTAAGACTCTTGGATAATGAATTTATATATAAGACTCTTGGATATTGTTTAAATTTCTCAGTAATTAATATAATTATTATTAAATATTATTCATTATGCTTTTTTCTGTACTAATTTTTAAATTTTCTTTTTTAATGTATTTTATTAGCGCATTGTAATTACATATTGTAGTGAGATTCAATGGGATATAAACATACAAGCACACAGCACTAGGTATGATTTCCTCTGGGTCCCAACCAGCCCTACCCCCATCGCGACTTACTTGGTTGTGGTACCTTCATGTATGGTCATAGCATTATTTAAATTGTTTCCTTCATCAAGTCTTCCCCTCCTGTTCTCCTTCTTCAATACCTTTATCCTGCTCTCCTGGTCTCTCTCCTCATTTTTCTGAAGTATTTTTATTTTCTGTGTTCTCTCAGTTTCCACATCTGAAGGGAAACACGTGACTCCCGGCTTTCTGAGACTGGCTGGTCTCACTTAGCCTAATATTCTCTAGTTCTGTCCATTTTCTTATAAATTACATAGTTTTTTTCTTCCCTGTGGCAGAGTAAAATTCCATTGTGTGTACATACCACATTTTCTTCATCCATGAATTTTTTGGCTAACACCGAGCTGGTTCCGAGATTTGTCTACTGTGAATTGTATATTTTTTTTAATTTAGTCTCAGCCGGACGTGGTGGTGCACGCTTATAATCCCAGCGCTTGGGAGGCTGAGACAGGAGGATCGCACAGGTTCAAAGCCAGCCTCAACTACTGAGTGAGGCTCTCAGCAACTTAATGAGACCCTGTTTCCAAATAAAGTATAAAATAGGTCTAGGAGTATAACCGGGAGGTAGTAAAAGCCCACAGTTTCCACCCTCAGTACCACACACACACACACACGAACAAAAAAAAATTTAGTCTTGTATTGGTGGCTCTGGCGGACACTTGTTTTGTAGTCCCGCCACTGAGGGTTGCTGCTTCATGAATCTCCCTAATAATTGTTCTGTGGTTCTTGCCACAGAAGGTCGCTGCTCCCTGCAGCTTCCTGAACATTGTTCTGTGGTTTCTACAATGGGAGGTCGCTGCTCCAGGGCAGCTCCCTTGCACTAGTCTTTCTCACACAACAATGACAAGAAACCTGATATAATAATGTTAAGAGAATTTAGTTAGTAGGGGCGTCAGGGAGAAGACTGAGATGACAAATTCTCCCGGCCTTCTCTAACCAGGGCCTTAGTTTTTATAGAAACTTTAGACAAGGCATCATAAAAGTTAATCAAACATAAAAGCCAACAATTGTCACAGGCTACAATAAAGATGATCAGCGAGGCAGGCATTGACAATTTGGATGAAGGAGAGATTAGACATTACTGGATGGAGAAGACATCAATGACTATACCTCAGAGATTACACCAGGAATTTGTCCACTCGCAGACAAATCACACTCAGCCAAATACTGTGTATTCAAACTGAGCTGGCCCAAGGCTTCCTGAGGCTTCCAGTACTATTGACCTTTTCTTAGATTGAACTCCTAAATTAATTAATCAGGCTTAATTGCTCATTAGGTCTATAATCTACTTTATCAGTTTTACATACATACTTTTAAAACCATTCCTCTACTTTATAAATTTAGTCAAATGTTCTTTTTCTATAATTTCAGAGTTTTAATTTTAGTTCAAGCACTAAAACTTATTTTTAAATATATTTATTGCTATATGTTCTTCTAAGTATGGCTATATATATTTCATTGCTAATGATTTTATAGATAATTTTATATATAAGTGTTGACAATGGCCTGTGATTTAGATTTTATTTTTTAATCTTAAATATTTTAAAATTTTTACAATTTTCAAATAATATTTTTTTTGCAGGTCTGGGGATGGAACCCAGGGGCATTTGACCTCTGAGCCACACCCCCTGCCCTGTATTTTATTCTTTATTTGAAAACAGGGTCTCACTAAGTTGCGGAGGGCTTTACTAAGTAGCTGAGGCTGTTTGTGAACCACAGTCCTCTGGTCTCAGCCCTCCAAATGCTGGGATTAAAAGAGTGCGCCACCATGCCCGGCTAAATAATAAAATTATTTTGGCTAGCCTTCTACTATTAATTTCTTTTTTGTGGAGCTGGGGATGGAACCCAGGGGCATTCTGCCTCCAAGCTACACCCCCAGTTGTATTTTTTATTCTTTATTTGGAAACAGGGTGTCACTGAGTTGTAAAGGGCCTCATTAAGTAGCTGAAGCTATCTGTGAACTGTCATCCTCCTGTTTCAGCCTCACAAATGTTGAGATTACAAATGTGCACCACCATACTCGTCTTAATAATTTCTATTGAATTTTGTTAGTTATAAAATGTGGTTATATTTTCTCTTTGGGGGCGTGGCTTATGTTTCTTATGGACTAATTTTAATTAAATTTAGTTAGTATTCAATTGAGGCTTGTAAAAAATACATATGCTCATAAGATGGTGACTGAGGGAAGGGGCACATACCAGTCCTGTAGACACCCAATGTCCTTTGCATCAAAAACATTCTACCACGCCAGAAAGTACTATCAGTAGAGGAATAAAAATGATAAATACAAGGGACAGGGAAAAAGAAGATTAGAAGACTGACCAGAGAGCAGAAAGAAAACCTGCCCACCTTAGAGTGGTGGGCACCATGGCAATACAATCTTGTCAAACAGCACTGGACTCCAGAGACGAAAAGGAAAACAAGGATCTGAAGTGAGCAGCTGCAAACCATCAGGGTTGTAAGCCATCAGTTATTCGTGCACAAACACCAGCTATAACTTCCAGCAGTGGTGGCTGAGCTCAGCACGCCCTCCAGGGATCCCGACCAATGCATACCAAAATTGTAAATGCAACTGCGGTTCCCACAGAAGAACTCCCAGCACTACACCCTACAGACTCATGCAGACACAATAAACTCTCTGGGTCTGAGACTTTGTGGCTCAACCCTGCAAAGGAGTAGTGACAGATGAGATTATCACATCCCCCAGAGATCCAGAGCAGTGTACAATAACACCATAAATGAAGTCATGGTTCCTATGGGAAAATGCCCAGCCAGGACCCCAGGGATTCGCAGAGCCAGAATAAACTCTCTGGATGAGAATTTGTGGTTCAACCTGGAGACTGTGGGGATAGAGTCTGCTTTTGGACATAGAAGAGGCTCAGATAGACTCGGGCTCTGATTAGTGGAAAGTGTGGGGGGAGACCTACACTTAACACAAGACCAAATTAGTAGCTTCTATGGGATCACCACAGACCTTCCAATTGTGGTGAACGGGTACAAGTCAGACCAGACCAGCCCAAGCTGTTGAGATCAGAGACTCTTGCATTGAGTTTGATCTCTGAGGCATACGCCACCAACAGAGGAATGGAGAGGCCAAGACTCCAAGTCTGTAGAAAGCATGGAGGTGACCTGTGCTTAACACTAAACCCAGCCCCGCGGATACTGACCATCATCTACCTAGACTGAGAAAGTCTCAGAATCAAACTCACAGCAGGAAAGGTGCTGGTGTCACTCAGTATCTGCACAGAGAGAGACTGCAGAGGCCCTGTCTGCTGAATAGTCATTTATTTGTAGAGTTGCATTAATTTGTTGTTGGAGTTGTTTGGTTTTTTTCGTGTGTGTGTGTGTGTGTGTGTGTGTGTGTGTGTGTATGCCTGTTTTTTACCCTCTTCCCAAAACCTCTCAAGCTTCTTCCCTTGTACAAACCTACTCTCTTCTCTCTATCCCTTTTCTTTTTTCTTCTTTTTATTGTCCCTTGTCTTCTTTAAATAAACTTCATTTCATTATACCAGAAACTCTACACTGGTTACTAGAATACTACTACATTTTTACTATCTCTAATATCTAGTATATACTAACTTACCAAACTCATTCTATTTGACCGTCTCTGAGGTTTTACCCTATTCCATTTACCACTTCACTTCCCTCCTCACTCAACCTTCACTGTTGAATACAATAAAACTTGCCCTTGGATATACAAGCTGACACCTAGAGACTTGAAAGAAATCTGTCAAAAGCAACAGATACAAACTTCTGAAATCATGAGAAGGAATAACAAGGAAGCAGTGAGCTCTCATGATCCCACAATAACAGAACAGGATAACACAGAATTGCAGAGATCTCCAGAAGGTCAAATCAGGAATGTAACTGTACAAATAATATAGGAGTTCTGAAAATAATTTACAGTGTCTGAAAGAAATAATGGATGCAATCATTGAAGTGAACGCATCAATTCAAATTATAAACAATTGATTAGATCACATGGAGAATAGAATCTCACTCCTAGAAGATGGTTATTCAAAAAATGAATGCATAATATATAACTTAGAAAAAACAATTTGTCAGTGTGAATTGGACACTGAAGAAATATAGGCCCATTTTAAAAGAGCTACCCTAAGAATAATTGGCATAAAGGAGGAAAAAAAAAAAAGGATAAACCGAAGGGATCAATAATCTTTTCAAAGAATTAATAGCAGAACATTTTCAAAACATATAGCAAGAGTTCAATAAACAGGTACAGGAAACTTATATAACACCCTGTGACAAGATCAAAGAAAAGAAAAAGTATCCCACTCCACATAATACATAATACTCACAAAATGAGAAATGTAGATGCCAAAGAGAGAATCTTAAAGGCAACAAAAACAAAAGACCACGTGACATTCAGAGGCAAACCAATTAGAATCACTCCAGACTTCCCAAACCAAGTCATGAAAGCCAGAAGGGCCTGAAGTAACATATTCCAAACTGTGAAAAAAAAAAAACAACTTACCTTCCAAAATTTCCTACAAAAGCTGAAGAAATTTATGTCTTAAAATCGAGCACTAGAGAAAATACTCAAAGAGATTAACTGCGAGGAAGAAATAAGTAATATACACCAGAACCAGAAAAACAAGAATTTCCATCCAGCAGACTAAGCAAAAAAGAACAAACAGGATTTCAAGCAGAAGTTAAATCTCAACATGTTAGGAATTAAAAATCATCTCTCAATAATTACAATGAATATAAAAGTCCTCAACTCTCCAATAAGACATAAAGTAACAAAATGGATTAAAAACCGGAATCCATCTATTGCTGCCTGCAAGAAACACACCTTACTAGTAAAGTTAGTAACAAGCTTAAAGCACTGGAGCAAGGTAATCCATGCCAACAGAACTTAAAGACAAGCAGGAGTAGAAAATATGATATCACAAAAGTTAGACTCCAAGCCGAAGCTTATTAGAAGAGACAAATCAGGTCATTTTTTTTACTGGTAAAAGGAAAAATCTAGCAAAAAGAAATAATGATAGTCAACATATATGCCCCAGACAGGTGCAGCTACTTTCATAAAACAAAATCTTTGCCGGGCGTGATGGCGCATGCTTGTAATCCCCGTGCTTGGGGAGATGGAGACAGGAGGATCGTGCAGGTTCACAGTCAGATGTGCTGGCTTAAGAGACCCTGTTTCCAAATAAAAATATAAAATAGGTTTGGGAGTGTAGCCCGGAGGTAGAAGGGCTTCCAGAAACCCCAGTACCACACACACACACAAAAAAAAATCTTTGTGACATTTAACTCACACATAAATCCCAATACAATAATACCTGGAGACTTTAGCACTTCTTTCACACCATTAGACCAATCTTCTAGACAAAATGTCAGAATAGATGTCTCAGACCTAAAGAACATCATCAATAAAATGGACCTGTTAGATACATATAGAATATTCCACCCAACTAGAACAAAGTTCACATTTTTCTCAGCTGCTCATGGAATCTTCTTCAAAACAGATCACATCCTGGGCCACAAAGTGAGCACTAGAAAATTCAAAAAATGTGACATACTTCCTTGTATCATTTCAAACCATAATGGAATGAAACTAGAAATCAACTATAAGAAGGCTGAGAAAAGCCACATCAACATGTGGAGACTGAACACCACACTGCTGAATGAAAAATGGGTCATGGAAGAAGTAAGGGATGAAATGAAGAAATTTCTAGAAACACACAAAAATATAAAATACAACATATCAAAACTTCTGAGACACTTTGAAGGCAGTATTAAGAGGAAAATTCATAGCACTGAGTGCTCACATAAAAAAACAGAAAATCATCAAATAAATAACCTAAGGATATACCTCAAAGCCCTATAAAAACAGGAACAATCTAATCCCAAAGCCAGTAAAAGACAAGAAATTATTAAAACCAGAGAAGAAATCAACGAAGTAGAGAATAAAAAAATTACAGAAAATCAACAAAACCAAAAGCTGATTTCTCAAAAAAAATTAACAAGGTAGATAAACCATTAGTCAACCTAACCAAAAAAAGAGAGAATCAACCCAAATTACAAAGATAAGAGATGAAAAAGGAGATATCACTACTGGCAGTGTAGAAATCCAGAGGATTATCAGAAACTACTTTGAAAAACTATACTTCAACAAAATGGAAAATCTGGAGAAAATTGAAAACTTTCTAGATAAATACAACCTGCCTTAATTGAGTCAAAAATATATAGAAAATTTAAATCAACCAATAGCAATCAAAGAGATTGAAACAGCAATAAGGAGCTCACCATCAAATAAATTCCCAGGACCAGATGGTTTCCCAAGTGAATTTTATCTATCTATCTATCTATCTATCTATCTATCTATTTAATTATTTATCTATTATTAATTTTTTTAGTGGTACTGGAGATGGAACCCAGGGCCCTTCTTCCTCCAGGCTACACTCCGAGACCTATTTTATATTTTTTATTTGGAAACAGGGTCTCTTAAGCCAGCAGAGGCTGGCTTTGAACCTTTGCAATCCCCATGTCTCAGCCTCCCAAGCACAGGGATTACAAGTGTGCGCCACCACACTTGTAATCCCCGTGCTTGGCCACAAGTGAATTTTATAAACCCTTTATAGAAGAGCTAATTCTGATACTCCTCAATCTATTTTGTAAAATAGAAAAAAAGAAACGAGGATTTTCTAAATACATTCTATGAATCCAATATCTCATTAATACTGAAATCAAATAAAGACAATTCAATGAAGAAAAACTACAGGCCTATCTCAAGATAGGAAAACTATAGGCCTATATTTTTTATGAACTTGGATAAAAACTGCTAAACAAAATACTAGCAACATGCATTCAAAACAGCATCAAGAAAATTATACACCATGACCAGGTAGGGTTTTGTCCCAGGGATGCAAGGATGGTTCAACCTATGAAAATCAATCCATGTAATTCATCATGTAAACAGAACAAAGACAAAAATCATATGACCATTTCAATAGATGCTGAAAACATTTGATAAAATCCAACATCCATTTACATGAAAAGCACTGCAAAAAATTAGAATAGATTAAATATAACTCAACATCATAAAGGCAATCTACAATAGGCCCACAGCCAACATCATAAGAAATGGGGGAAAAACTGCAAGAATTTCTCCTAAAAACAGGAACAGGAAAAGGATGTCCAATAATCACCACTTCTTTTCAATATAGTACTTGAGACTCTAATCAGAGCAATAAGACAAGAAAAGGAAATCAAAGGAGTACAAATAGGAAAAGAAGAACTCAAACTTTCACTATTTGCAAATTACATGATACTATAGTTAGAAGACCCAACAAACTCAACCAAGAGACTTACAGAACTGATCAAATTCAGCAAAGAGTCTGGATACAAAATCAGTCTTAAAAATTAGAAGCTTTTCTGTATACCAACCATAAATCCACTGAAAAAGAAATTTTAAAAAACTCTTCAACTCAGGATATCCCACAAGACATAAAATATTTAGGAATAAATTTAACCAAGGAGATAAAAGACCTCCTCAAAAAATTATAAAACATTGAAAAAAGAAACCTAAGAAGATATTAGAAGAGGAAAAGATCTTTCATGTGCATACATAGGCAGAATAAACATCATCAAATTGGCCATACTTCCAAAAGTGATCTACAGATTCAATTCTATGCCCATTAAATTACCAAGACCATTCCTCACAGACATAGAAAAATCAGTCCTTAAATTCATTTTTAACAAAAAAATTTCCAGAATAGTCAAAAGTAGTTCTCAGCAACAAAATCCATGCAGGAGGAATCACAATACCTGACTTTAAACTATACTACAAAGCCATTGTGATAAAAACAGCATTGGACTGGCACAAAAACAGATACATAAACCAGTGGAGCAGAATAGAAGACTCGAAACAAATGTGCACACTTACAGCCAATTGATTTTTGACAAAGTGGACAAAACATACACTGGAAAAAGACAGTCTACTCAGCAAATGGTGTTGGCAAAACTGGTTAACTATATGCAGAAAAATGGAAATAAATCCCACTTAACCTGCACAAGAGTCAATTCAAGATGGATCAAAGACTTGGAAATTAGATCAAACCTTGAGGCTTCTTGAAGAGAGCATAGGTCCAACACTATAACACATAGGCAAACACACACAAAAACATTTCTCAACAAGACCCCAAAGGTACAAGAAACTAAAAGGTGAATCAATACATGGGATTGCATGAAACTAAGAGCTTCTGTACAGCAAAGGAAACTATCAAGAACCTCAACCAAGAACCAACAGATTAGGAGAATATTTTTGCCAGTTACTCCTCTGATAGAGGACTAATAGCTAGAATATATAAGAACTAAAGAAACTCAGAACTAAGAAAATAAATAACCCAATAAAAATGGGCAAGTGAATTAAATAGATACTTCATGAAGGAAGAAATTCAAACAGCCAATAAATAAATGCATGATAAAATGCTCAACATCATTAGCAATCAGAGAGATGCAAATCAAAACTACCCTGAGATTTCGCCTAACTCCAACAAGAATGGCAATCATTAAAAACACAAACAACAACAAATGCTGGCAAGGATGTGAAGTGGGAACTCTAAAACATTGTTGGTGGGATTGCAAATTGGTGTAACCATTTTGGAAAACAGTATGGAAGATCCTCAGAAGAATGGGAATGAACTTACCATTTGATCCAGCATACAACTTCTGAGTATCTACCCAAAAGAAAGGAAACCAAATCACTAAACTAATGCATGTGTGTCTTATGTTCATAGCTGCACAATTCACCATAGCCAACTATGGAACCAGCCAAGATGTCCATCAACAGATGAATGGATTACAAAACTGTGGGAAATATACATGATGAAATTTTACTTAGCCATAAAGAAAAACACAATTACATCATTTACAGAGATATGGAGGGAACTGGAGGACATTATGCTAAGTGAGATTAGTTAATAACAATAAGAAATTGGATGCTTTTCCTAATATGTGAAAGATACGGAGAAAACAGATAACAGGAGGTACTCTAGATGAAGAGCGAGATTTTATAGGTGAGCAAATAAGGTGACCTAAATGAGGAAATGGGAGGAAGAGAGAGGGAAATTCTTTAAATCACATGATGTACTTTATTTTTTTATAATTTTTTTATTGGTGCAATGTATTCACACATCCTAATGGTATAAAGAAAATACTTTTGTAGACATATATGCACACATCGCCCAGTTAGCCCCTACCCATTCCCTACCCCGTTCCCTCCCCATCCCTCCTTCCCATGCTTGGCTTACTGGTTGACATCTAGTTTTATAGCATTTTATCCAATATTAATGATGATAATCTCACATACCAAGCTTTTGATGACTTAAAGATAGCATTTCAATATTTCTTTTTGCTTTCTTTCTTACCAGAGAATATTTTTTGTTGGTTTTTTTTTAGGTGAAACTATCATACATTTATTTATTTATTTTTCAGAAAAAATCTATCCTGATATGGAATATGGACTCTAGATACACAAAACAATCTTGAAGAAGAACAAAGCTAGAAGATGTATATTTTCTGATTTCAAACCCTATAAAGCTACAATAATTAAAACAGTTTAGTACTGTTATAAAGGCAGATATATAAACCATTGGAGTTAAATAAAAGCCTAGAGATAAATTCTTCCATATATTGTCAAGTTATTTTTGACAAGGTTTCCACGAACATTTGGTGGAGGAAATACTAATCTTTTAACTAAATATTGTTGAAAAATAATAATTACATGAAAAAGAATAAAATTGGACCCTTACCTAACATATATACAAATATTAACTCAAAATAGATAAAAGACCTAAATATAAATCTTAATACTATAAACTTTTAGAAGAAAGTCTGGGTCATAAAACCTCACAACATTGAAATTGGCAATGATTTCTTGGATAATGTTTCAATGGCACAGGCAACAAAAGAGTAAATAAACTCCCTAAAAAATAAAAAAATATTGTATATCCAAAGACAATGTAAACAGAGTTAAAAGTTACTGATAGAATGGGATAAAATATTTCCAAATGCTATATATGAAGGTATATTAATATTCCAACTAGAAATCCTAAAAATTAACAACAATAAAGGCAAACAATACCATTTAGAGATAGGTAAAAGATTAACATAAATAATGAATCTCCACAGATAACCAATCTTAGTTGTCTGTTGGATGGAAAATCTTGTTTCTCTGGTTCTGGTGTGTGTTACCTATTTCTTCTTTGTAGTTAATCTCTTGAGTATTTTCTCTAGTGCTGGTTTTGAAGACATAAATTCCTTCAGTTTCTGTTTGTCATGGAAGCTTCTTATTTCTCCATCTAATTTGATAGAAAGTTTTGCTGGGTAGGAAATTTTTGGCTGGAAGTTGTTTTCTTTCAGAGTTTGGAATATGTTACTCCAAGCCCTTCTGGCTCTTATGACTTGGTTTTGGAAGCCTGGAGTGATTCTAATTGGTTTGCCTCTGAATGTCACATGGCCCTTTGTTTTTGTTGCCTTTAAGATTCTCTGCTTGGCTTCCACATTGGTCATTTTGACTATTATGTGGCATGGGGATCCTCTTTTCTGATCCTCTCTAAAGGGAGTTCTATAAGTTTCCTGGACCTGTGTATTGACCTCTTGCTCTATGTTTGGAAAATTTTCTGCTATTACTTCCTTGAAAAGATTGTTAATCCCTTTAGTTTCACCTTCTCTTCCCTCCTCTCTTCCAATTATTCTTAGGTTAGCTCTCTTAAAATGGGCCCATATTTCTTCAATGTCCTATTCCTGCTGTCGGATTTTTTTTTCTAGATTAGAAACTATGCGTTCATTTTTTGAATGATCATCTTCTAGGAGTGAGATTCTACTCTCCATGTGGTCTAATTGGTTGTTTGTACTTTGAATTGAGGCCATTACTTCATTAATTGCATCCTTTATCTCTCTTTGGCTCTCTCTGAATTCTTTTCGAAACACCTCTATTATTTCTACAGTGATTTTCCTGATTTGATCTTCTAGAAATCTCTGAATTTCTGTTTTATCAGGTTCTGATGTTGTGGGGTTGTGGGCATTCATTGCTCCATTGTTATTCCTCTTTCCCATGATTTCAGAAGTTTGTGCCTTCTCTGGGTTCTTCCCTTGGGTCACTACAACTTCACTTAATGTGTTCTGGATCTCGAGTCTGTGGTATCTCAGTTACCACTACTCCTTTACTGGGTTGTATTGCAGAGTCTCAGTCCCTGGGAGTCAATCGAGGCTGCTTTAGACCGTGGGGGGGTGCCAGGTTGGGCGTTCTCCTATGGTGTGATATCTCTGCCACTGCCACTCCCCCACTGGGTCAAGTCCCTGGGAGTACAGTACTGGGATTTCTCCTCTAGGGGCCACAATTTGACTCACTGTTGTTGAGTGCGCATATAGAACTGTAGTGGACTCGGTGAATTTGCTGCTGCTGCCACCAGTGGCAATATGGCGCTGCTGCCACACCCTTGGCCGTGAGTCTGGTGTCTTTCTTTTCTGTTTTTGAGCTCCGTTCTGAGTCCCTACAGGGTGTGCTGAGCCCAGCGTCTGGGAGCTTTAGATGCTCCCTGCGCCAAGAAATCTGCCGAATTCCTCCCAGCTGATCTGCAGCGGCTCACCTTGGCTCACTGTCCGCCACTCCTCTCTGGAGCCTGGTGGGCTGTTGAGTGCGTTGGTCTGGTGCCGTCCGGTGAACTCGCTGCTGCCGCCGACAGTAAGGTGCTGCTGCCGCGTCCTCAGGCGTGAGGCCGGCTTATCTCCTCTCTGGTTCTGAGCTCCGTTATGAGTTCCCCTCCTCTCTGGAGCCTGGTGCTGCAAGGGAAAATGGCGCCCACCGCTTCGCGCCACGGCTCCAGCTGCAGCACTGTGGTCTGGTTTCTGGTGTCTCGTTTTTCCAGTCCTCTTTTTCTCTGTCCCTTGAAATTACATTTTTTGTTTCTCTGCTGATGGTGTTTTCTGGCTATAAAAGGCACTGATTTTGTGGTAATAGAGATTGGTTGTTAGCGGGGCTCGTAAGCCCCGCTTTTCTCCATCGCCATCTTCCCGGAAGTCCATGATGTACTTTAAAAAGCATGTCAATGTCAATCACTAAGCCAGCTAAGCATGAGAAGGGGGGTGAGGCAGAAATGAGGCGGGAATTGGGTAAGAGCTAATTGGATAATGTGTGCATATATGTCTCTACTGTCTTCAATCCCATTAAGATGAATAACTACAATGCACCAATAAAAAATTTTAAAAACATATGCTCTATTTCAAAGATAGTGAGATGTCCAAAAAAAATACACATACCTTGTTAATTGTGATATTTGAAATTTTCAAGATTACCATTTATAGTTTATCTTATTGATGTGTAAATTGTTCATGAAATATGCAATCTACTATTTTCACTGTAACATTTTTCTAACCTTTTTAGGTATATATATTGCTATTCTATGTTGCTAGTTGCATAATGTTTCATATTTTGATATATTTTACTGTGTTTCTAAACTACTATAAGCAGCCTTTCTTCAATTTTGTAGTTTCTCTGATATTAATGCTGTTTCTTCCTTTTGTTGTCATTCACCTGTTCCTATTTTTCATTCATTTAATTTCCCTTCATACACATGATTTTGTTGTTGATCTTTCTCTTATAAATGGATGTTTTCTGTTCAATTCAAGATGTTAGTCTCTAAATGAGGGACACAATCTATTTGCATTTACTTAGACACATATATCATTTTCCTAATTCTGTATCATGATATATTTTTCTAATTGATTATATCTTCTACTTGACCTTTCCATAGCTCTTTGGTTATCAGCCCCCTTTCTATGATTCACAATAATATGTATGTAGATTATCTTAAGTATGCCAGAAAACTGCTAAAATAACTTTCTTTTTATATGTTAAAGTTGTATTTTTACCTATTTCTATTTTTACCTATTTTTTTTTCTTTCTAATATGCATATGTGTTTTTTATCACTTTAGTTTTATAGCTGGGCATTCCAAGCAAAGTGGACATTATTGACCATATGACACTGACTTTTAAGTCCCCATTCTCTCTTTAACAACTGTGGGCAAGGTTAGGGACCTAAGCAAAAGACTACTACAAATGTCTTGATATTAAACCAGCACATACAGGCTTTGGTGGTGTTAGTTTCTGTCTTTTCCTAATCCAATGTTCTACCCAGGAATTCTTTCTGACTAGTGAAACAAATAGTATAACAAAAAGATTTAATATTTATACTAACCTGAC
Source organism: Muscardinus avellanarius (assembly GCF_963383645.1). NCBI lineage: Eukaryota > Metazoa > Chordata > Mammalia > Rodentia > Gliridae > Muscardinus > Muscardinus avellanarius. The sequence continues at coordinate 99,011,013 of NC_137794.1, forward strand.
TGGAAGCACTCATTCTTGGTGTGTGGGTCAAGTTCTTTCCAGACCTTTCTCTAAGATAGTCATTCCACAGTAGTTCCTCTCCTGGCTGTTGTTTCTTGATTCAGTCTCTGGTTTTGATAACTAATATTGAGTAAGAGTCCCACTTCTGGGAATACAAAGAGTCCAGTCTAGGTTATATGGTTTCAGTCATGATTTTAGTGCTGTGCAATACTAAAGCATCATCGTTAATATTTGGTACTACTCGCAGTTTCAGTATTTAAACAGGCATCTTGGAATGTTTCCTGTGGATAAAGAGAGATGACTATAACACAAACTAGGTAGCTTAATAAAAAACAATTTTTTACTGTATTCTCTTATAGTTTTGTAAGGCAGAAGTCGGAAATCAAAGTGTTGTCTAGATCATACTCCCAGTGAGACTCTAGGAGAGGTTTCTTTCTCTCTCTTCTAGCTTTTAGTGGCTTCTGATGTTCTATGTCTCTGAGAGTGCCACTCTGCCTTTGTCTGCCAACATCATTACAAAGGTCCTCTTCCTTCTGGGTGACTCTGTGTCTTCTTTTCTTCTAAAGACACCAATATTTGATATATAGTGTCTGAATCTAAGTTAATGTAACCTTAGCATCTTTGCCTTGGTTATCTTAATTATAGCTACAACTATCTTTATGGTAAATAAGATCACATTCGGAGGTGCCCTTTGCATATATCTATTTTGAGGGGGTCAGTGTTTCATCAGTCACAATATCATAACAGGGGTCACTTAGCCTCTGGCCAATTTTTTCTCTCTGCTTCTTTTTAGGTAATATCTATTGATTATCTTCAAGTATACTGACCTGTATTTCTGAATTTGACCAGAATTTCTTATTTCAGATATGCTTATATTTAGATTTCATTTCATTTTTTACTTAGTTACTTTTTTATTGATATTTACCATTTATCCATTGAGAATGCCCATCTTTTTCTTAAGTGCTTGAACACATTTGTTGTAGCCACTTGAAATACCATATTTGTAAGGCCAGCATCTCTCAGCTATGTATCTGTTGACATTTTTCACAGGTTGCAATCACACTTCCTACTTCTTCATATATCAAATTGATTGTGTGCTATACCTTGTGCATGCAACTTTGCTAAGAGTCTAGCTTATCATCTCTTTATTGAAAGAAGGGTGAATTGTGTTCTGTCCATCTGTTAACTTATTAACATCTTGCTGGATTCTACCAAGACTCCATTTGTGCAGACTCAAGTCAGGTCTAGAGTTGCCATTACTTTAGGATTCGGATAAATCTACTCTTCAAGTGTAGGCTTTATTGGGTCACCACCAAATGTTTTGTGTGTTTTTTAATTCCCTTCATTTTGGCAGGTGAGACCTTTTGTGTCTCAACATTGTGAAATTGCCAGGGTTTCCATTAACTCCTGACCCAGAGAAGCTATGATTTGCCAGGCATTGTTAGATATTTGTATGAATAAAGTTCAGAATCAGCCAAGGACTGAAGTAGATACATATGTAAATTCTGAGCTCTGTTCCTCAAATGCCTCTCTCTGTTGGGAACCCCAAACCTCCATCTTTGTTTCTGACCCTGGCAGCAATGCTGATTACTGTCTGGACTGCACAACTCCAAGCCATACTAGGGAGTTTGTTCACAGGCAGAAATCTGGGAAAGTAGAGAGATCACCTTGTATATTTCCTCTCTTTTAAGGACCATAATCCTGGACTGTATATTGTCCAATGGCTTCAAACAATTACTTTTGCCCAATTTTATCATTTTTGTGGTGGAATAACATGTCTAGTGTTCATTATTTACTCACGATTGAAAGAGGAATGTCCTTATATCATTTACTTTCATTGCCTTCATATATGTTTGATGAATTAGTTAATAACATTCAACACATTTCTGTTTTTATTCCTTCTGAATGTATTTATTTTATCTGTTCACTACAAAGTAACTGATATTAATCTTGAAAATTAAAGTCTTTTATAAGCATAATGACCTACACACATGCTGTCAAACACTAAGAAAATCATGTGTGTGGTATACGATGTTATTCAGGTGGCACAAAATGAATGAGAAATGGTGGCATATTCTTTTAGCTATCAATGGTTGTTTGAAATGTGTACTGCTCCATGCAGGTCACATACTATTAGAGTGATTTTTTAAAAAACCAGAATATCTCAAAGAATTAAGTGAAGTCATTTTTGTCTCATTAAAATAATTCTATTCCTTTGAATATAGTATTAAAGGATCTAGTTTACAGTTAATAATAACCATACATATCTCATATATTAAGTTAATATTTTTCTTATTCAGCTAGCAAGCAAATTCTTTTAACTCATCCTACAACCAAAAAAGAACCTGAAGGGTCTTCTAAGAAGAAGACTGCCCAAGGAAGTCAGAAATCCCTTAAAGGTAGACCGGGAACTGCGATAGTAGACACTGGTGTGCCTTTGTTGGAAGAAGAAGTTATCAGTGTGCCCCCTGTGGAAGAAAACTCTAGCACACCACAACAGGTAGCTAACCTTAAAAATGATAGCTCAGTTGGACTACTCCTTAAAAATAAAACAATCCTCTTTCTAAAAGTTGTTCATGTATGAGACTATCTGTGATGTCAGGTGTATAGTCAGAGCTAAAGAAGGGAAAACGCTTGAACAGCTTCTCTGTGTCAAGATCTTTACACATGTGGCACATCTAATCTGTACACTACCACAGTAATGGATACTCATATATCCTATTTTACAAATAAATTGCAATGTATAATATTTAAGATGATATGTTAATGAAGGTTATATATTAATGATTATGAATAGTATGTGCCCTAAGTTAGTGGGAAAAGAAGGGAATTAACAGATTTAAAAGCAATAGAATAAAGCAAGATCTAGCCACTGGAAACCAATGATGATGATGATGGTGGTGGTGATGATGATGATAATGATGATAAAGAAAATCAAGTTCTATAAATGTCTTAATATTACATTAATTGCATCAAACAAACATATTAATCAATTAAAAGACTAAAGTTTTAAAATCATATAAAAATAAGATTCAACTATAATTAGTCCAGTAATTACCCAATTAATCTTTAAAATTCAGTGAGATCCCAATAGAAAGCCCCATTATTTTCTCAGGAATTTCCCTTAACTTACTCTAAAGTTGATAAGGATAAATTACAATTCAAACAGTTAACTTTAAAAAAGAAGAGCAAAAGCATGGTGGCACACGCTTGTAATCCCCGCACTTGGGAGGCTGAGACAGGAGGATTGCACAGGTTCAAAGCCAGCCTCAGCTGCTTAGTGAGGTTCTCAGCAACTTAGTGAGACCCTGTTTCCAAATAAAATATAAAATAGGTTGGGGGTGTATCCCATAGGTAGAAAGCCCCTGGGTCCCATCCCCAGGACCACAAAAAATAAAAAAATAAAAAAATAAAAAGGAAGAGCAAAGATGGAATATACCTTTCCAAATATTAGGAAAACAGTCACTGCAGTAAAAATAGTATTAATTCAGGAACAGGTACATGAAGCAAAGGAATAGAGGAGAGGAGAGACAGAGCCATGTTTATCTTGTGACTTAACATAGATTAGAGGCCACACCATAAAGCACGGAAGAAAGTCACCTTGGAGTAGATGGTGCTGAGAAAGTTACCTCTCTATGAAAGGAAATAGAACCATCCCCCTTGCTATCACCATGAATAAAGATGGATTCCAGATGTACTGCAGGTTTGATTGTAAAATTTTAATTAATAAGAGTGATACTAGCTGGGCGTGGTGGTGCACGCTTGTAATCCCAGGGCTTGGGAGGCTGAGACAGAAGGATAGCGCAGGTTCGAAGTCAGCCTCAGCTACTTAGTGAGGCTCTCAGCAACTTAGTGAGACCCTGTTTCCAAATAAAATATAAAATGGGTCTGGGAATATAGCCTGGAGGTAGAAAGCCTCTGGATTCCACCCCCAGTACCATCCAAAAAAAAAAAAAAAAAGAGTAATACTAGAAGCCATGTGTATTGATACATACCTGTAATCCTGGTACTTGGGAGGCTGAGAAAGGAGAATCACAAATTCCAGACCAGCTTCAGCAATGTAGCAAGCCTGTCAGGAAACTAGTAAGACCTTGTTTCAAAACAAAAAAAAATTTAAAAGGGCTGGTGATGTAGCTGGGAAGTATAAGCCCTTGTGTTCAATCACTGACACCACATAATAATTAATAATAATAATAATAATAATAATAATATAATGTAATAATAGATGATGGGGAAACAGTTTTTTCCTGAACACAGAGGAGACTCTAAATGCTAACAGCTTTTAAAAATACTAAAACTCATGCCGGGCGTGGTGGTGCACACTTGGAATCCCCCCCTACCCTGCTTGGGAGGCGGAGACAGGAGGATCCTGCAGGTTCGAAGCCAGCCACGCTGGCTTAAGAGACCCTGTTTCCAAATTTTTTTAAAAGTATAAAATAGGTCTGGGAGTGTAGCCTGGAAGTAGAAGGGATTCCAGAAACCCTAATACCACCAAAAAAATAAAATAAAATAAAAATACTTAAACTCTAGAATAATCTGAAAATGCACACTAATAGCAGTGAGATTTCACTTCATGTCCATTGCATTGGCAAAAGGTAGAAATTTAGATAATAGTGTTGATAGAGATGTGAGAATCTTAAACTTTGTATTTTTTTATTTTGGCGGTCCTGGGAATTGAACCCAGGGGAATTCTTCCTCTAAGCCTCACCCCCAACCCTTCTTTACTTTTTGTTTTGAAACAGGGTCTTGCTGGTTGTCCAGTCTCACTGCATTGTCGAGGCCAACCTAAAACCTGTGTTCCTCCTGTTTCAGCTTCCTAAGCACTGGGATTAAGGGCGTGTACCACCACACCTGATTATTAAACTTTTACAAATTATACTGCAGGACTTTTGAGATCCTCTGGCATTATTTAATTAAATTATTGCCATATGACACAGAAAGTTATTTACTTATCCTGTGCTAGAATAATAAATTATATTACACTCAGACTGTGTATATTCTTACTGTGTGTTCTTAAACACTGTGTTTTGTTTCAGGGCTACAAATATATTATACAGTGTTTGGTGTTGTACAACAGTTGGCCTCTCACTGAAAGTCAGCTGACATTTGTTCAAGCACTAAAAGACCTAGAAAAAAATGATAACAAAGGTATGTCACTCTGAGTTATATATGCACTTTACATTTTATTTTATTTTATTTTATTTTAGTCGTGGTACTGGGGATTAAATTTAGGGACATTCTGCCTCCGATCCTCACCCTCTGCCCAATTTGTTGTTGTTGTTGTTGTTGTTGTTGTTGTTGTTGTTGTTGTTGTTTATTTTGAAACAGTCTCACTAATTTGCTGAGAGCCTCACTAATAGCTGAGGCTGGCCGGGAACCCAGATCATCCTGTCTCAGCCTCCCAGGTACTGGGATTACAAACCTGTGCCACCACGACCAGCTGCACTTTACATTTTAAATATTTAATAGTATATTGAAGCCGGGTGTGGTGGCGCACGCTTGTAATCCCTGCGCTTGGGAGGCAGAGACAGGAGGATCGCGCAGGTTCGTTGGAAGCCAGCCGCGCGCGCTGGCTTAGGAGACCCTGTTTCCAAATAAAAATGTAAAAATAGGTCTGGGAGTGTAGCCCGGAGGTAGAAGGGCTTCCAGGAACCCCAGTACCACCAAAAAAAAAAATAGTATATTGATCATATAATTATTAAAACATTACTGATTAGGATTTATAGTCATGTCATATTTTCTGTTGTTTTAACTGATCATAGGTTTCAACATTTTTACTGCCTAATTTCTGAAAAGCAAAAAGTATCTGATGGTTTAGGCCTAACTTAAACACATTTTATGTAATTAGAAAAAATCACCCATCAGGTATACTTTTGGAGATTTTAAGAAATATATAGAAATCTTTTCTACTTATGAAATTATAATTGCCTATAGTGGATAAGCTCTTAGTGTAGGTGCTGCCGAAGCAAGCACAGTGGATACACTCTTAAAATATTAACGAGTCCTTTAACTCCAGATGGAGAATCTCCTAAAAAGAGGATTGTGTCTCATTTCTTTTCACAACAGAAATGATTCTTAGTGTTCCAGAGCAGGAAATGATACTTTGGGGAAAGATTCAAAGGGAAAGTTCAAAGAACCTCCAGTCCTAAACTCCATATCATATTATACAATATGATAACTGGGTGTGAGGAAGTTTGCATTTTTTTATTTATGTTTGTTTTTAAAATAATGTAAGCTAGGTTGCCTAATTATAAAAATAATACATGCCTATTATATTAAAAATAAAACTTCACAGTCCAAGAGGGAATGACACAAGAAAGGAGAGCCCTGGCCTCATCAGCCTGGTCCAGATACTCCAGGGCAGCCACCACTAGGGCTTTGGACTTGCTGCCTTCCAGAACCATTAGTGCACATCTGTTGCACATATGGGAAGACACAAACTCTTCCTTTTTATCATCTTCTAACAAACAATGTACAGTTAACATCCCCTGAAGGATGGTGTCTCTTTCTGTCATCTCAGCTATTTGTGGTCAATGCAATTTGAAAATATTGCTATCGTACAATAAAGAATGAAGATATTTTGCGAGAAAGAAACCTCATTTGCATAATTTGTATTATCATATGTAGTTAAATTAGTTTTATTAGTGCCTATTTTTTGTAAATTTTGTATCATACCTAATTCAGTAAACTTTATCATAGCTAGATTTGTGTAAGAACAAAGACTGAATATTTGGGGTTCTGAAGTCACTGATTTCAAGTATCCGCTAGGGGTCTTGGATCATATTCTCCCCCAGTAAAGGGGACCACTGCATTTTATTTATTGGTAGCCTATATTCTCCTATTAGAAGACAGGGAGCTTTGTCCATCCTCACCTTCTGATGCCTTGCACCCTCTCTAGCTAAACACTATTCTCACAGCACCCCATAATATGTGTTGAATGAATAAATGAAAGTAGACATACAAGCTACTCTTGTCATCATTGCCCTGTTTACTCACTGAATTCTCTTCAGGTGTTTCTTTGTCTGTATTATCAAATGGACCTGGACAGAGAAGAGTCAATAGAAGTTTGTTATATACAAGTAAAGGGAAATACTTTACTAAAAGGGACAGATTCTAGTGTGGACCATAAAATTCAATTTAAAAAAATTCTAAGACTATATAGCAAGAGTCCCCACTTCTTTCCAGCATGCTGAGTGTGTTTCCATAGCAACATATCGGTGCGTGAGAACCCTGACCTGTCCTCCACCTCTGCTGCTCCCCTTGGGGCAGGAGATGTGTCTTCCCAAGCCTCACCTTTCTCTCTCCAGACAGAAGCCAGGTGGAAGATGTAGTCAGCATCTACTGAGTGAATACATGAACGTGCTATCTAGCAACAGCAGGTGTCCTTGAATCCGGATGACTTCCTGGACTGCTGTGCTGACAAGATTCCAAGGCTATGTTTATGCTCAGTGAGAGCATGTCGTGATTTCTACCAATGTCTGACACTGACACAAGAAGAGAAGGAGGTATCCCCCTAGCCACACAGTGGCCACCTCTTGGCTATGTGTTTGTGTCCTATGTGTAACCCTCAGAGCAGGAGTTCAAGTGTTCAAAATTCAGTTTTTGAGCAAATAGCTGCACGACTGTTGGATAACTGGAAACCTTACCACACATCCCCTAGGTAATTTCATGGAATGTGGATTTTTCTGAACTCTCTCTTGACTGCCCAGGACCACTGAGGAGGCTAGAATCACAGCACAGGCAGGCCCTGGATCTAGAATCCTTTTTGGCCAGAAGAGACACACTTATTTGATGAATGAACTCCACGTGGAAGCTGAAGCTCCTTGTGGGCCCTGTGTCATGTCCAGCTGCCTGTTCTTGTGGCTGCAAGAGTGGCTGGCTCGGCTTCTCTGGGTTCTCAGCCTACCAGCTCTCCCTACCTCTGCCTTACAGACTGACCACAGCTGCGATTCCGAGCCCTTTGATTATTTTGGACTCATTCATACTTTGCTTATTTCTCTTTACATATTTCCATGTTCTCTTTGATACACTATTCTTTTCTGACAGTCACTTTTTTGTTTTGTTTTGTTTTGTTTTTGCGGTACTGGGGATGGAACTCAGGGACATTCCACCTCCAAGTTATACTCCCTGCCCTGTTTTTTATTTTTTAATTTTTTTTTGAAACAGAGTCTCACTGAGTAGCAAAGGACCTCACTAAGTAGCTGAGGCTGTCTGTAAATGGAGATTCTCCTGTCTCAGCCTCCCAAATGCTGGGATTACAAGCATGTACCACAATGTCTGGCTCAGACTGTCACTTTTGATAGCCTTTAAATTAGCCTTTATCCTCTCTTCTTTTCCTTCATGGTTCAAATCAAAATCTCTTGGTGCATACTGTGTCTTGAAATGAATAAATATATTATTTCTTTCCTTATCTTATTCAAAGAAAAATTCATCATATTAGTAAGTTTAACCTGACATTTCTGGAAACTAGAAATTATGTTAGATCAGAGAATGAGAACTAAACCAAACCCCAATTATTTTGCCCATGCATCCTCATTTTTAAAAATAATTTTATTAGTGCATTGCAGTTATACTGAGGGAAATATATTGCTAAAAGGGACAGATTCTAGTATGGGTCATAAAATTCAATTTAAAATTCTAAGAGTCTATAGTGAAAGCCCCCAATTCTTTCCCCAGCATGTCAGGTGTGACTGGCTGAGACAGGAGGATCTCAGTTCATGGACAGCCTCAGCTACTTAGTGGGGACCTTTGCAACTCAGTGAGATCCTGTTTCCAAATAAAGAATTAAAAATAGGGCTGAGAGTGTAGCTCGGATGTAGAATGCGCCTAGGCTCCATCCCCAGTACCACCACACACACAAAAGCATACATGCACACAAGTCTTGGTGCATTTCCCGCCATATCTCATCTTACTTCCCCTCCTCTCTTCCCATAGGAGTTAGTAAGGTTGGTAGTGATACCTTCCACATATTGCCATTGTATTATTTAAACTGTTTTCTTCTTTAGTCTTCCTACTTCTGCTCCCTAATATCTGTCCTCTTTTACAAATTGCTTGAATTGCTTTAGACTTATGAGTTTATATTATAATAGCTGGGGAAACATTTTAAGCTTTCAAGGGCAAAATAATTAGCACCATATAAAACAATGCTATTAGGATAGTGAATAATATAAGAACATAGAGTTAGGTAATGGAACAAAGTTAATGGTATGAATTAACCTTTTAGAAGGAAGGTAAATACTGCACAGTGGCTGACCTATCCCAGGACTCAGTGACCTGAACCAGGTTATTTATCACCTTGCATAACTAGAATGACTTTTTAATTTATAGATCTCTGTGAATATTAAGATATTGCATATACAACTTTATATCCTAATAACATTTTTAATAAGATGTTATCATGCATATATATTCCAACTAGACAAAACCAGACTTCAAGAATAATATGTATTTTCTTTTATTGGTGCATTGTAGTCATACATCTTAATGGAGTACAATATAGTAGAGGTATACATACACACATCACTCATTTAGCCCTTCCCTAATTCCCAACCCATTTCCAACCCCCTTCCCTCTATCTCATGTTTGGCTTAGTGATTGATATGTTTGTGAATGTACATCATGTACATGATGGAATTTCTCTCTTCCCCCTCCCATTCTCCTCAGTTAGTTCACCTTATTTGCTCACCTATTAATCTAGAGTTCCTCTTATTAATCTAGAGTTCCTCTTATAACCCTTTTTCTTCCTAATAAGATTTTCAAGAATAATATGCATTCTTTTTTATTTTATTTTATTTTATTTTATTTTATTTTTTGCGATACTGGGGTTCCTAGAAGCCATTCTACCTCTGGGCTCCACTCCCAGACCTATTTTTTTAATATTTTCATTTGGAAACAGGGTCTCTTAAGCCAGCACAGCTGGCTTCGGACCTGTGTGATCTTCCCGTCTCCGCCTCCCAAGTGTGGGGATTACAAGGGTGCACCACCACGCCCAGCTATGCATTCTTTTCTGCTACAAATAAGCAGCAGCTACATTTAAATTATACCTTTCATTGAATAATATATTTTTTGCTAAAAAGAAGCAAGTAAAGAAACTGAGAACTGAATTTTATTTAATACAAATGAAGACTTTTTTTGGAAGAACATGTTGGGAAATATTTTTCAAAGTCAAATAAATTTTTATTTCAGAATACAAATATAACATTAATGTAATGTTTAATATAACTGTAGCTTTTAAGTAGTCAATTTGATTTGGTTTTGATTTTCAATTTAATTCTGATTTTATTTCAGAATCAAATCTTTAATATCATGTTTAATATAAATGTGGCTTTTAAGTGGTCAATTTAATTCAACTCAAACATGTGAATGCATATTTAATGGTATTCACAACAAAAAAATCTACATTCTCTAAGTTTTGTTTTTGTTTTTGTTTTTGTGGTAGTGGAGATCCTGGAATCCCTTCTACCTCCGAGCTTCACTCACAGATCTATTTTATATTTTTTATTTGGAAGCAGGGTCTCTTAAGCCAGTGAGGCTGGCTTCGAACCAGCACAATCCTCCTGTCTCTGCCTCCCAAGCGTGGGGATTACAAGCGTGTGTCACCATGCCTGGCTTGCTCTAAGTTTAAAGGGTATATTTTAGAAAAATTCATTTACTAATGTCTACATCTACAAATTATCAACTGATTTTACTTATGAAATGCAAGTACTTGTGGGCATGGTTGTATATCACTATAATCTTAGTACTTGAGAAGCTGATACAGGAGGATCACAGGTTTGATACTAACTTCAACAACTCTGCAAGCTTCTCAGCAACCTAGAAAGACCTGGCTTCAAAAAACAATCCTGAGAACCCTGAAAACATTAGAACTAGGAACAGTGATGAAATAAGGGAAATCATTAATACTGCCCTACAAGAAATGCAAGAAGGAGATTTCTAAATTCTTATCTTCGATATGATGAAAGGCTCACAGCAAGTGTACAAGAAATGAAAGAGGAAATGGAGATATTAAGAATCAGAAAGAGGTCTCGAATGAAATGAAAGAGTCAATAAATGAAATGAAGAAAGGAATAGAAAGAAATTCTGAAATATCAGATGAAATAGAAAATAGAATATCACTGTTAGAAATGATTCATTAAAAACTGAAAGCACAGTCAACAGCATACAGAAGTCACTACAGCAACAAAATCTAAGCATCCAACAACTATGGGACAACATGAAATGTCCTAACTTATGGATAAAATACATTGAAGAAGGGATAGAGGTATAGACCAAGGGTATTAATAATCCCTTCAGATAAATAATTTTAGAAAAATTTTCAAACATGGAAAGAGAATTGGACATACATGTACAGCAGACATACAGAACATCGTTAAGACAAGATCAAAGAAGGACCTCCTCATGCCACGTAATAATCAAAATGACCAACATACTCACACCACAGATCTATCTTCAAGGCAAAAGATGAGTAAAGACTCTTCAGAACTAAATAAAACTATAAACCAAATGAACCTAATAGATATCTACAGAATATTTCAACCAGGAACAGCAGAATACACATTCTTCTCAGCATTCCATGTAACTTTCTCCAAAATAGATCACACCTTGGACTATAAAGCAGGGACCAGCAAATTCAAAAGATGTAATACAATTATCTGCATCTTTTCAGACCACAATGAAATAAAAGTAGAAATCAACAACAGGAAGACCAAAATAAATTATTTAAATACATGGAGATTGAATGATATACTGTAGAATGATGAGTGGGTGTAATCAGAAATAAGGGAGAAATAAAGAAATTCCTGAAATTAAATGAAATTGAGATATAACATACCAAAATCTATGGAACACTTTGAAGGTGGTGTTAAGAGGAAAGTTTATAGCATTGAGTGTCCACATAAGAAGAGCAGAGAGTTGCTAAGTAAACAACCTAATGACACATTTCAAGGACCTAGAAAGACTGCAACAGTCTAATCCCAAATCCAGCAGAAGGAAGGAAATTATTAAAATCAGAGCAGAAATAAATGAAATAGATTAAAAAACAATTCAAAGAATCAACAAAACCAAAAGCTGGTTCTTTGAAAATATTGATAAGATTGACAAACCTCTGGCCAACCTAGCCAAAGGAAAGAATCAATTCAAATAATTAAAAACAGAAATAAAAAAAGAAACATCAGCACAGACAGTGGAAAAATTCAAACGATTACCAAAAACTACTTTGAAAATGTATACTCCAATAGGCTGGAAAACATGGAAGAAAGCAATAGATTTCTAAGCACATATAACCTACCTAAACTGAACCAAGAGGACATAGGAAGCCTAAACCAACCAATAGCAAGCAAAGAAATAGAAACAGCAATAAAAATTTTGCCATCAAAGAAAAGCCCAGGCCCCCACCCAGAAGGCCCCAGAGGTTTGGGCTGCATGGCCCCGACCCCGGAAGGGTGGGCAGGCACGGGCAGACGTTAAGTGACCTCTCCCAAACCTGGAAGGCCCAGGAGGTCCAGCCTGCATGGCCCCAACCCCAGAAAAGTGGGCGGGCATGGGCGGGGCTCCCTTAGGCGACCCCCCCACCTGGAAGGCCCCAGAGGTCCGGGCCACATGGCCCCGACCCCAGGCGGGTGGTCGGGTGCCGCGGGGCACCCTTAGGCATTCCCCTCCCCTCCCGCCCAGAAAGAAAAAAAAAATTTCATCGCTACTGAGTGTCTGATCCCACATCCTCCCCAAACCACACATACTGTCTTCTCTAATTTAAAAAAAAAAAAGGGAAATGAAAAAAGAAAAATATTTGAGAGGGGTTAAGATGGCCCAGGAGGCAGCCTGAATATTGGAGATGCAGACAAAAAATATCCATCTGAACTGGAACTTTTGGAAAAATTCCCTGTGAAGGAGGACTGCTGCTTCTTTACATTGTTAAGAATCCTTAACATCACCTGTAAGGAGAGAGTCTAGCAGAGACCTAGGAGGAAGGTGGTGGCGGCAGCAGTGGCTGAGATGGCAGTGGAGACTTGGATTTGGGAGAGGCTGACATCTGATCCAACCTACCCTGATCCTCTGAAGAAATTACCCCAAAGGTCCAATGCTACTGTCACGCATGCTTAGGAACACTAGACATTATGTGGTATGGAAAAAGAGCTTGTGAAGGATTTGAAATGGTGGATGCAGTCACATTGGCAGCATCAAGTACTCAGGAGAGGCAAAGACCTGATGTAATACACCTGGAACTTTTGAAGAAATTACCTCCGAGGCAGAATACTACCACCACGCACTCTTGGGAACGTGGGACAACCTGAGTGAAGAGGGTGCTCGGGTCAAAGCCTGCCAAGGGGTGAGGCCAGTGCCAGGGTCAGCAAGACTGGGATCAGAGCCCGCTGTGAGGCAAGGCCGGTGTTGGGGCCTCCAAGGTCAGGATCGGAGCCAGCTGATGTGTTAAGCCAGTGTCGGAGCCAGCGAGGCTGGGATTGGAGACTGCCGTGAGGCGAGGCCGGTGCTGAGGCCTCTGAGGCCAGGATCAGAGCCTGCCGAGGGGTTAGGCCAGTGCCAAGGCCATCAAGGCTAGGATCGGAGCCTGCTGTGAGCCAAGGCTGGTGCTGGGGCCTCCGAGGCCAGGATCAGAGCCTGCCGAGGGGTGAGGTCAGTGTTGGGGCCGGCAAGGCCGCTACTGAGGCCTCTGAGGCAGGGATCAGTGCCAGCCGAGGGGTTAGGCTGGTGCCGGGGCTAACAAGGTCAGGATCGGAGCTTGCCGTGAGCCAAGACCAGTGCTAGGACCTACAAGGCCGGGATCAGACTCTGCTGAGGGGTAAGACCAGTGCCAGGGCCAGTGAAGCTGGGATCAGAAACTGCTGTGAGGCAAGGACAGAGCTGGGACTTGCGAGACCAGGATAGGAGCCTGCCAAGGGGTTAGGCCAGTGCCAGGGTCAGTGAGGCTGGGATCAGAGCCTGTCATGAGGCTAGGTCAGTGCTGGGGCCTCTGAGGCCGGGAGAGGAGCCAGCCGAGGGGTTAGTTGGGTGCAGGGGCCAGCGAGGCCAGGATCGGGGCCTCCCATGAGGCAAGGCCAGTGCTGAAGACAGTGAAGTCAGGATAAGAGCTCTCTGGGTGGCCAGGCCACTACTGGGGCCATCAAGAGTGGGATCAGAACTTGCAATGTGGCATGCACAGAGAAATAGCACAGAAAATAAAATCCAGATGCTTTCCCTAATTAGCAAGAACTAGGAGGAAAGGGGTAACAGGAGGAGGTCGAGTATTAGAAAGGGCCCTATTGAGAAGCAATTAAGGTGACCAATCAGAGAGGAGGGTATGGGGGAGGATGGAATCTCTTCAAAACTCATGAGGTGTGTAAACAATTATATTAAAGATAATCACCAATTAAGCATGGGATCGAGGGAGGGGGAGGGAATGGGATGGGGATTGAATGAGGGCTTATTGGATGATATGTGCTTGTATACCCTCTCAAGTCTTGTATTCCAAAGTGATGTATGATTATAAAAAAAATCATAATAATAAATAATTGCCACCAAAAAAAAGAAAAGAAAAACCCAGGCCCTGACAGGTTTCCAGCTGAATTCTACAAGACCTTCAGTGAAGAACAAATACCTATATTTCACAATTTGTTCTGGGAAATCAAAGGAGATGAAATTCTTCCAAACTCCTTCTATGAGGCCAGTATCACATTAATACCAAAACTAAATAAAGATACCTCAAGAAAAGAAAATTACAGGCCAATATCCTTGATGAACATATATGCAAAAATCTAAACAAAATACAACCTATACACATTCAAAACCATATCAAGAAATTGTATACCACGACCAAGTTGGTTTCATCCCAGAAAAGCTAGGCTGGTTCAACATAAGCAAATCAATCTGTTATTCACCACATAAATACAACTGAGACCAAAAACCACATGATTATATCAATAGATGCTGAAAAAGCATTTGACAAAATTCAACTCCCATTGATGTTAAAAAAAAAAACACTGCAGAAAATTGGAATAGAAAGAATGTATTTCAACATCATTAAGGCAATATGCAACAAACCCAAAGCCAACATCATACTGAATGGAAAAAAACTGCAAGAATTTCTTCCAAATTCAGGAACAAAATAAGGATGCCACTATCACCACTCCTTTTCAATATAGTCCTCAAGACTCTTGCCACAGCTATAAAACAAGAGAAAGATATTAAAGAAATTAAAATATGAAAAGAGGGATTTAAATTATCCTTGTTTAGAAGCCGGGCGTGGTGGTGCACGCTTGTAATCCCTGCGCTTGGGAGGCTGAGACAGGAGGATCGCATAGGTTCGAAGCCAGCCTCAGCTACTTAGTGAAGCCCTCAGCAACTTAGTGAGACCCTGTTTCCATATAAAATATAAAATAGGTCTTGGAGTATAGCCCGGAAGTAGAAAGCCCCTGGATCTCACTCCCAGTACCACCAAAATAAATAAATAAATAAATAAACAAACAAACAAACAAATAAATAAATTATTCTTGTTTAGCCAGACACAGTGGCACATACTTGTTGGGTAATCCCAACATTTGGGAGGCTGAGACCAGAGGATCGTGGTTCATGGACAGCCTCAGCTCCTTAGTGCGGCACTCCACAACTTAGTAAGACCCTGTTTCAGAATAAAGAGTAAAATATAGGGCAGAGGGTGTAGCTTGGAGGTCAAATGCCCCTGGGTTCCAAAACCCACAAAAAAAAAAATTACCCTTGTTTGCAGATGACATGATTCTTTATCCAGAGGACCCAAAGAACTCAACAAAAAGACTGCTGGAGTTAATTAACCAATTAGGCAAAGTTGCAGATTACAAAATCAATCTAAAGAAATCAGTTGTTTTTCTTTATGCCAACAATGAATCCACAATGAAAGAAATTTTTAAAAATTGTATTCACAATAACCTCAAAACCAGTAAAATACCTAGGAATATACCTAACCAAAGATGTAAAAGACCTCTACCATGAAAACTATAAGATATTAAAGGAAGAAATTGAAGAAGACCTTGGAAGATGAAAAGATCTCCCTTACTCATGGATAGGCAGAATAAATATCATCAAAATGGCCATTCTGCCAAAGTGATCTACAGATTCAATGCAATTCCTATCAAAATACCAATGACATTCTTCAGAGACCTAGAAAAATCAATCATGAATATTATATGGAGAAGCAAAAGACCCAGAATAACCAAAGCAATCCTCAGCAATAAGAAACATGCAGGAGGCTTCACAATCCCTGACTTCAAATTATACTACAGAGTGATAGTAGTAAAAACAGCATGTTATTAGCACAACAGGCATACAGACCAATGGGACAGAATAGGAAATACAGAAACAAGCCCACACACCTATAGTCAGTTGATTTTTGATAAAGGAGCCAAACTCCTATGCTAGAGAAAAGATGGCATTTTCAACAAATGGCGCTGGGAGAACTGGCTATCCATATGTAGAAAGATGGAACTAAATCCTTACCTCTTGCCATGTGCAGGAATCAACTCGAGATGGATCAAAGACTTGGAAATTTGATCAGAGGATGTGAAGCTATTAGAGAAGGGCATAGGCTCAACATTCCAATATATAGGCACAGGCAGTAACTTTCTTGACAAGACCTCCAAAGTGCAGGAAATTAAAGCTAGAATTAGCAAGTGGGATAGCATTAAACTAAAAAGTTTCTGTACATCAAAGGAAACTATTAAGAACCTAAAGAGAAAGCATACAGAATGGCAGAATATCTTAACCAGCCACCATTCTGATAGAGGGCTAATATCCAGAATATTCAAAGAGCCCAAAAGACTCTACACTAGTAAAACAAATAATCCAATAAAAAAGGTCAACAATTGAATGGACACTTCACAAAAGAAGAGATACAAATGGCCAATAGATACATGAAAAATGTTCAATGTCATTAGCCATCAGGGATTTGCAAATCAAAACTATGATGAGATTCCATATAACCCCAGTCAGAGTGGCAAGCATAAAGAGATAAAATAACAACAAATGGGAAAGAGGAACTTTTTACACTGTTGGTGGGAGTGCAAAGTAGTTCAGCCATTATGGAGATCAGTATAGAGATTCCTCAAAAACTGGGAATGGATCCACCATATGATCAGGCTATACCACTCCTGGGTAGCTTTCCATAGGAATCAAGCCTTCAGAGAACTACAGTAACATATTCATGCCCATGTTCATAACAGCACAAGGGTAAGAGCCAAAATATTGAACCAACCTAGGTCTCCATGTATAGATGAATTGATTTCAAAATTATGGGAAATAAGCACAATGGAATTCAACTCAGCAATAAAGAAGAAAAAAAATGTCATTCATAAGAAGATTGAAAGCCCTGGAGAACATTATGTTAAGTGAGATCAACCAAGCACAGAAAGAGAAGGGACATATGTTTTTTTCTAATATACTCAAACTAGGGACTATTAGGGATACCAGAGGGACTCCAGATAATGGAGGGGAAACCTCAGCAAAGCTAGAAAGGAAGGGTAGGAGAGGAAAAAGGCTGAAGTTGAGTAACTAGAGGAGCTACATTCGAATATGTGAATAACTGTGAGTGTAGCATGGTCAACCTGGACACTCATTGTTGGAAAAGGGTAAAGGGGAAGCAGGAGGGGGAAGTCACCAAGCACTGTGTGAATGTATGCCGTTTTCAATATGATTCACATAAAAATAAAAAACAAAATAAAAATTTTAAAGGGCTGGGGACATACCTTAGAGGTAAAATGCCACTGGGTTCAATTCCCAGTACCACCAAAATAAAATGAAACAAAATAAAATATAAAACTTTGAACCACATAGAAATTTGTCAGGTTCTTTTTATCATTATATTGCTGACCTAATTTAAAGTTCATATTCATTTTAAAGTCAATGGAAATGTTGCTTTGTTTACTCATTTGAACTAAATATTTAATTTCCAGGAGAAACAAAATACCTAATTTGATATTTTCAAATATTCATATCTTAATAGACCACAATAAAAATAATCCCCGATTTATAGCTATATCCAAGCTAGGATATTTCTGTTATACTATCTAAGAAATTTGGCCTTAACATGAGGCAACAGTGCCACCCTGAGTGTATTTTAGTGCCTAAAATGTAGTAATAAAAAAAAAAAACTTGGTGGCAAATCTCACCCAATTTTACGATCAGTATGATAACACTATTTCTTTAACATTATTGTACTATATTTTTATTGTTAATTTTTTCACAATTACTGCATTGTAAACCCAATTTTATTGCTTTGTGGAAAATAAATATTACTACATACATTACTTATAGAGACAGATATAGAGGTTCTTCTATTTATATTTATCACATGTTATTGTACTTGTTAAATGTATATGTTTTTCTAAGCAATGCTTCAAGTTTAGGTATAATGAGACCATTCAAATCCAAACCATAAGCCGGGCGTGGTGGCACATGCTTATAGTCCCCGCGCTTGGGAGACAGAGACAGGAGGATCATGCAGGTTTGAAGCCAGCTGGGCTGGCTGAAGAGACCCTGTTTCCAAATAAAAAAAGTATAAAATAGGTCTGAGAGTGTAGCCCAGAGGTAAAAGGGCTTCCAGGAACCCCAGTACCACCAAAAAAAAAAAATCCAAACCATATTTTATCTTCCAAATATATAAATTGAAGCACTGAATTTTAATCATAAAAATAAAATTACATATCTGTAATCTGTATAAGTTGATTATCTGCTAAAGATTGACATCTCTGGTATTCTGGAGACATGTAGGATAACATAAGAGACTTAAAAGCATAACATGAGAAGTCTTTTAGATTCATCTCATCATCAGATATTCCTAGAGTCCTACCTCTATACAAGGGGAGTATCACTGTATTTCAATGATCATTTCCTCTGGAGAATTCCTAATCACATACATAGACAGTAGAGTTCACAATTTAATAACTTTTAAGTCAGTATGATGTTTTATCTTGTATCTTACTGCTGCACATGATGCCAACACTTTCAGATTTTTGGTAAGTTTTGCATACTAAACTTAATACCTTGCTAATAGTAACTATGTTAAATGTAAGCTAAATAGACAATAAAACAAAAATATGATTTATTATGTGCTGCCTATAAGAGATTTGCACATTAGTTTTAATGAAATAAATAGGTTAAAGACAAAAGGATAAAAAGTACCCTGAAAACAATAACCAAAAGAGTCCTAGAATCACTACACACATACACGCTAACAAAAAGATTTGAAACTGCAAGTGAGTAGTGGCAAAAAATAAAAAGAATATTTTATAAACTGTCACATTGTCAAGAGATAAAACACTTACAGGCATATATTAACCTAACAAAAAAGTTTAAAATGTATAAAGCAAAAAGTGGACAGAATTAAGAGATACCTCATTCAACAATAAGAGTTGGCAACTTTAATACACCAACTTTAATAGTGCATAGAAAAACTCGACAGAAAATCAGTGAGGAAATAAAATACTTGAATACCAATGCAAACCAACTTGACCTAACATGTAGCTTTAGGATATTCTAAATAAAAAAAGAAAATGCACATTTTTCTCAAGTGCATTTGGAACATCTGTTGGATTGACTATATATAAAACTATATATAAAACAAGTCTAAATAAATGTGAAATTATGAAAACCACATGAAAATGTTCTTCGATCATAATGGAAGGAAAATAGAAATCAATAAAAAGTAAATTTAGTGATTTCAAAAATAGATGAAATTTAAGCAATAAGTTCTTAACCAATGGATCAGAGGTGAAATAACAAGAGAATTAAGAAATACTTAAAGATAAATAAAAAAGAAAACATCTCAAAACATATGAGGTGCTGTGAAAACAGTCCTAAGGGAAATTCATAGCTATGACTGCTCATGTTAAAGAGATTTTTAAATTGATAACATTCTACCTTAAAAAGCTAGAAAACTAAGCCCAAAACATGCAGAAAGAAGGAAATAATACGATTAAATCAGAGGTAAGTGAATTCAATATTATACTACAGGTACTAGCCAGGAATATGACATGCAAATGAAAAAAAAAATGGTACCCATAATGGTAACACTTAAGTAGTGCTGATGATTGTACAACCTTAACATACCAAAGCCCACCAATTTACACACTTGAGCAATAAGTGGTGAATTACATCTCACTTTTATAAAAGGCAGTTGAACAGAATTTTGTAAAAAGCTGTGTATGGCTGTTTAAAAAAGAAAACACCCACCTGGCGTGGTGTCGCACGCTTGAAATCCCTGCGCTTGGGAGGTAGAGACAGGAGGATGGATGGCGCAGGTTCAAAGCCAGCCACGCTGGCTTAAAGAGACCCTGTTTCCAAATTAAAAAAAAAAAAGTATAAAAATAGGTCTGGGAGTATAGCCCGGAGGTAGAAGGGCTTCCAGGAACCCCAGTACCACCACCAAAAAAAAAAAAAAAAAAAAGGAAAGAGAAAAAAGAAAAAAAACTCAAATTCATTAGATCAGCTATTTTATTTTGACTTTTGCTTTCTTTGCTCTATATGAGTTGATTTTTATTTTCATATACTGACTCACTGATTTCCATTTCTCATGACTCTCTAGCTCATGTAGAGAAACATGAAGAATTAATTACCATAGGAAGCCCGGATTCCCATACTATTAGTGAGGGACAAAAATCTTCAGGAACTTCCAAGACAACAAGGAAAGGCAAAGAAAAGTCCTCTGAGAAAGAGAAGATATCCAAGGAAAAGCAAGCACCTCGCTTTGATCCTCAGGTGGGTGTGGTGGCCTTTTCCCACTGAAGTGCACCTAGTGAGTGGAGGTCCATGGGCTCCACGTTTGCCCATTTCTCCAGAAGATGAAATGACAACAAACTATGTCCCTAATTCCAGCAGCCATCTTGATTCCTCGAGAATGTTCCTTGGACACTTTTCTGCAAGTCTCCTTCCTTCCCCAAATTTAGCACCAAAAATCATTCATTGTTCTGGAAGTTTACAGAGCCCTATTGTTGGAACAAAGGCTATTAAAAGTAATATGATACAAACTTTACCCTCAAATTCCTTACATCCTAATGGAGGAGATTGAGAATCAATAGAGTTTTAATGCTAAATGTTGCATATGCAGCGGTGAAAGGGTAGATACCTAATATTTTCTCTTCTAATAGGAACTAGAGCTGGAAGAGAGTTGGTGAGCTAAGACAAGCTGGGGCAGGAGTAAATCTTTCTGACTTTTTGAAGTATTTCTTTTCTTTTCTTTCTTTTTTTTTTTTTTTTTTTTTTTTTTTTTTTTTTTGGTGGTACTGGGGTTCCTGGAAACCCTTCTACCTCTGGGCTACACTTCCAGACCTATTTTATATTTTTTTTAAATTTGGAAACAGGGTCTCTTATGGCTCTGAACCAGCGAGATCCTCCTGTCTCCGCCTCCCAAGCACCGGTATTACAAGCATGTGCCGCCGCGCTTGGTGCTTTTTGAAGTATTTAAGTAGGAAAGATGGAAAGAGAACTTCAGAACTTCCTGAAGGGCTTTGGATACAGCCAGATCCTTCAGGCCATTAGGTTTCTGCAAGATAGAGGACAAGGTAAAGGATGCTGGTGGCTACTTTGAGGGGTGTAACACAGGCCTAAAGTTACTCAATTTCATCATGTGTGTTGACAGAGACCTGTAATCCCAGTTACTGGGAGGCTGAGACCAGAGGATCACAGGCTTGAGACCAGCCTCAACAATTTAAAAAGATTCTCAGCAACCTAGCAAGACCCTGTTTCAAAATATATTTTTTAAGTGAGGGGTGTTCAAACTAGGTTCAATCTCTAGTAACACACACAGACACAAATACACACACACACACACACATACCTCAAATCTGAGACAGTGAAAAAGAAGATTGCGCTCGAAGTAAAAATCTGACTTGCTTAAGCAGAATTGAAAGTGAGGGGATTATAGAGTGTATTACATGATCAGATTTGCATTTCAGGTAAAATGTGGTAGCATTTCAAAGTGTGGAATCAAAAGAGATTGGATTAGAGATGGGAAAATACTCCAAGGCAATGTGTCAGTGGTTTAAGTGAAAGAGTACAAAGTGTTCCAGGGCAAAAAAAAAAAAAAGAAAAAAAAAAAAAAAAAAAAAAAGCAGAGCAGACAGCTGGAGAACTGTCATGGAAACCAGAGAGTGATTTTACTAATTCAAAGTGGGAGAAACAAAAGAATAAAGAATGTCTCCCAAGTCCCCAACAGGATTCGCTAAGTCAGATGTTGGTGTCACTAGTGAAACAAGCAATTCAGGAACATTAGCAAATAGGGAGAAGAGATGGCAGCTCACATATCCCAGACTGGGGGAATGGAGCAGGTGTCCATTTGCATTTGAAAGATTTTATTTTTTAACTGGAAGCTGCCCTTGGAAACATTGTGAAGCAAGTAGGTTTGACATTACCTGCAGATTTGAGGCTATCTTAGAATCTTCATAGCAATTCTTTCCTCCAGAATTTTTTTTTTTTTTTTGTACTGAGGATGGAACCCAGGGGCATTCCACACCCAAGCTACGCTCCCAGCTCTATTTTTTATTATTATTTATTGTGAAACAGGGTCTCACTGAGTTGTAAAGGGCCTCAAACTGCAATCCTCCTGTCTCAGTCTCCCAGATGCTGGGATTACAAGTGTGTGCCACTGTGCCTGGCTTCCATCAAATCTTAATTCTAGAAAAGTTTGTGGTTAATTTATTAAGCCACTTAAGATGTGATAAAAATGATTGGACTGTTTTATAAAAGTAGGAAATAAAGAAATTTCTAATTGGAAGAATGAGTTCTCATCAGAATATTAGGGGGATATAGTAGAAAGTGAGGTTCGTTTGTTGACACTGAAACCAAATTGCAGGTCAAAACTGTATTCAGTGGTCACAACACCCTTTCCTGGCTGTGCTTTTTGACATGGATTGCTGACATGGTCTCAACCCAAGTGCCATATGACCACATCAGTTTTAATACTTAGTTACCTGGTAATTTCCTAGAAGATCCCACTTACAGAATTAACACAAAGTGGTGAGAAGCTTTCTTCCAAGACTGGGAGAGAGTTTGAGATTATCTAGTGGGAAGATTAAAAAATAAAAACAAAGGAATGCATCTTCTAAGACTCGAGGGACTCCATCACAAATCTCATTAAAATGTCTGCCTGGGAGATTCATCAACACCATGGTGTATATCAGCGGTTTAATACTTTTTGTTGTTGAGTAGTGCCATGTTATAGGAATCTATTACAACTTATTTATCTAGTCATCAGTTAGTAGGTATCCCAATGCCCTTTCTGTTGTCCGTGTTATGAGTAAGACTATGATGAACATTGTCGTGCAAGTCTCTGGTGCATTGAGATTTAATTTATCTTGGGCAAACGCATACCAGAGAACTATGAATCAGAGAGCAAAACAGAGACCCTTTTCAAAGGAGCAGAACATGTTGACCCAAAGCTTTATGTTTTGCTTTTCAGATACCCACTGTGCACTCACAACAAGAAGACCCAAACAAGCCCTATTGGGTTTTGAGGTTGGTCTCTGAACATAGTGAGGCAGAATTATTCGAAGTGAAAAAGGACACGGAACGAGCAGATGAAATCCGAGCCATGAAGCAGGCCTGGGAAACCACTGAACCTGGAAGAGCCATCAAGGTCACTGGCGGGAAAGCTGTACTTTTTAATCTTTTCATCATTAGGCCTGGTCTGAAGGAGGAGCCATGTCCTTGGTGAAACCTAGTAGTCTTTCCTTTCCAAATGCCATATGGAATTTTATCATATTTTGATTAATTAAATATGTGAAGACATTGGGACACATTGGGAAACCTTTTCTTTGTGAATCCCAGAGGACGTACAAAAGCAATGCACATGATAGTGCCACTTAGCAAGGTCCAAAATATGAGTTTCCTTCTCTTTTCACATAGCTAGGGCTGTATCTACATCTTCCCTTAAATCCCTGAGGTCAGAAAGCATAAAAATATTTAATGTCTGCCTCCTGGCATTTTTCTGGAACAGCAATAGATTCATAAAAAAATATGTTCCATGGATCCATAAAATGTATATTTCCTTGCGGTATATTCATGTCCTGTCTTTACCTTCTCCTAGTTGGATGTCTTTTCTGCAGTGAAACATTATGGCTACGTATGTACCTGCTTCATGTCCCCACTCAGGGGAATTGAGAAAAATGAAAAAAATTCAGGAGCAGTTGGTCTAAGATGCCATGCTCAGTGTTGGAAAATGAAAAGTCGTGGTTTCACAGCAAGGGACAGGATTTCATTGATATAAAAAGCCTGAGAGGAAGTAACTAATCAGGGAGAGAGCCACTAGTCAGAAGCCGCTTCCGTATAGACTTGGGGCTTTTTATGTGGGGTTAGTAGTGGAGAAGGATGAGGAACAACTAAGTTGTTGATTGGTGGGCTTGAAGTCAGGCTATATTTGGTTACTTTCTTTTCCAAAAGACAGGGTGATTGTCAGAGGCATATATGTACATATATATATATATATATATGTGTGTATATATATACATATATATAATATTTATGTATATATTATATATACTATATATATAATTATATATAGTATATATATATATATATATATATATTCTTTTTTGTATATGCTTCGGTGTCCTTTTGCTCTAGTCCACAGTGTCTATATCCCAAAGGTCATATAATATATAGTTTTGGGAAGTGGGGTACCATTTTTACTCTGAATTCTTCTTGCTGAAAGGGGGATGACAGAGGATTAAAGGCCGAAAGTTATATCATCACAGGGTCTGTGAGATCCATACAGATCTGATGTATTTGGAAGCAAAAAGTAAGAGATAAAGCTACTTTACAGAGCAGTTAGTAGTAACTTTTTTTTAATTTGGGATAAATTCATATTTTCCAGGTAGGATGAAAATATGGATACTAAGATTACTAAAAGAGGAGGTCTTGCAAGTAGAGCTATCTACACAATTCAATTGAGAGTTTGGAGATAGAAGGTGGGCTTTTCATCAGAAGGGAAGCGTTAGGCAATAATGTTTTCTTGATTTTTAAAAATATTTCCTCTCTAGACTTGTTTTTGTAAAATTTTACCAAAAGAATATCAACATCTTAAGAAAACCAAATAGTTTCAAACATGATCAATGCATTTCATGTGACTCTTAGAAAACTCTGTAAATAATTTATCATTATTTTAACCAACCTTACTTACAAACTTATTTTATACCACTTACAAATCACTTGCAACTTCCTCAAACCTTCTTCAACTTGCGTAAGTCTCTCCCTTTGTTCTCATCTCCACCACCCCACCAGGATAAACTAGTGATTTAGAACAAAAATATTGCCATACAAAATTTTCTACCTAAAATAATTTTCCTCTTTTAACTCTTTTTATTACAATATCCCCTCAATTGTACCAGTATCTCCTTGTATTTATTGGGGTTTTTCTTTTGTCTTTTTGGGCTCTGGTGGTATGACAAATACTCATCTGTCATAGTGTGTCCATAGTAAGTCAGGGCCATGCCTGACTTACCTTACTGGCATAGACTTGGATCTTGCTTAACACAAACTCTGTATCCTTTACTTTTCTCCTGAACATAGGAATTGTGAGGATGGGTATGGTGGAATGGTAAAAAAAAAAAAGCATCTTTTAGATCTAAAACAAAGAAGATGGTTGATGAAAGGATACAGGATTGAAGAATATAGTGATTTGGTATTACAGGATGAGTAGGAATAATCACTTCATTGAGGTGTTGGAGGTCTTTTACTAAGCAAATTGAGCCATTGGATATTTTGAAAGGAAGAATAGGAGCATGGTGTGGGAAGTCAGTAGAAATTAAAAGATGGGCAGATAGAAGGTGAGAAATAAAAAGTTGGGGTCCTCAAAGGCAGATTGGAGTCCTCAAAGCCTTGGTGAGCTCAGTGGGTTTTGGGGAATAAAGAAGGATCCCTCAATGATATTTTTATACATGAGAGATGGGTGGCTAATTTGGGAGATCCTGTATTCCATACATCTGGGTTGACCTAAGCATACATGTTTTGGGGAATGGTATCATTGAATTGATGGAGTGAGGCAAACAGATACAAGATAAGGATGACATTCCATAGAGCTGTCAAGTCTTATAAAGGTACCTAATTTATCCCTACCCATCAGGACCATGGGAAATTGTGAAACAACTAGAAAGGAGTGGAGAAGAGAAGTATTTCCAAAATGGCACAATAGAGGATGGGGGTCTTTAGGGAGATTTTAGGGCTTCCTTTCATGCTAACAACTGAGATGGAGGAAAGGAGCAAAAATCCAGAGAACTCAGCTAAAACAAATAGACTCATCCAAGTATAAAGAAGAAAGGATACAAAATCTTACCTAATGCTCCATTTACCCAGGGTCTCATGAGCTCACCAACAGTGGGGCAGTGGACTGCGGCCCATCAATCATATTTTAAGAATATTAGAGTAGAGAGAGCTTGAGGAGGCTGTCTAGGGGCTGGAGTGTGGGATGGATGTGAAGGCAGAGAGAATCCTTGCTGAGGACATTCCCATTTCCAGTGGCCCCATTGCCCACAGGTTGGGCAAGACCTTTCTGGGAGCTTTAGACCTGGGTACCAGTTAGCCCAGTGTCTGCCCTTGCCATAACAAAAACAATTATGGGGGGTGGGGAGGCTTTTCTGAACCAGGCTTTTCTTGCCTCTGGATAATGGAAGTATAAATGCTTTTTGTCTTTGGCTTTTTTGCCCCTTCTCCCTGTTGTTGAATACCTTGAAGGCAACATCTAGTAGATTTCTAGACGTGGTCTGAGGACCCTCTTCCATCTGTTGTAAATTTTTTCCATATGTCAGCAGCACATTGAGAGATAAAATATAAGTGTAATAAAGTCTGTCCTTTCTTGACTGGGGATCCATTTTTGTGGATCTCCATTTTTGTGGGCCTCTCTGAGCTGGGACAGAGAAAGAGCAGAATTTTCATCAGGCTCCTGGGTTACCTCCCTCAGTTTATCACAATTTACTGTGTTGTGGGCATTTTATCCATACCCCCCAGGAGGCAGGAGAGCATGTGGCCTCTGCTGTTAAGGGAATTTTCTCCCAGCTGGTAAGTCCAGCCAGGGAAAGTTCTGGGAATGGCCTTAAAGCCCATTGGTTGGGTTCCAGGAGCTTGGCAATGGAGCTCATCCATGTGGGCCTCTGTGGCCCATCAGATTTAGTGTGGAGAGACGGATTGATATAAATATCCTACCAGGTCAAATTGCATTCTTGAGTGGCTCAAAGGAAACCTTGGCAAAATCTAGTGGGGTTGTCAGAAA
Organism: Muscardinus avellanarius; assembly: GCF_963383645.1. Classification (NCBI taxonomy): domain Eukaryota; kingdom Metazoa; phylum Chordata; class Mammalia; order Rodentia; family Gliridae; genus Muscardinus; species Muscardinus avellanarius. The sequence continues at coordinate 99,038,230 of NC_137794.1, forward strand.
AAAATTCTGTCTGCTCTTCCATCTGGGTAAGATCAGACATAAAAATGGGCACAGGGACATAGAAGATTTCCCCAGAGCCCTGACACTTCCCTTCCTCAGGGATAATAAAATAAGAAACAAATTAAGATTATCTATCTAGGTCTTACAGTGGCCTGGATTTTAAAAAAGACAGTATTTTTTTTAGCTGCTTGCATTTCAGCCTAATATAACAAACCTGTGGAATATTCACATCCTATCTTTACCTTCCCCTATTTTTGATGTATAAGAATCTTTTCTGCAGTGAAACAGCACTGCAACTTATGTATGTCTCCTGTCCCCACTCAGGGTACTTGAGGCAAATGAAACATATTCAGGAGCAACTGGGTCTAAGATGCCATGCCCAGTGTACTAGGTTTAGGACTGCTCTTTGATTTGTTTTTTAAAAATAACCCTGTCAAAATCACAGAGGGCTCTGAATGTATGTATCATTAAGAAGAGCCGCCCAGTTCCAATTGCCCCATTTAGTTTTACAGGTTCCCGATTCATTTGTGCACTCTTAACACACTTTCATTTGTCTTGGTTGTTGACTTTGAAAGTGTTTGAAAAGCTACTAACCTTTGTCTCCCAGGCTTCCCAGGCTCGCTTGCGCTACCTCAGCCAGTACATTAAGAAGCCACCTGATTTGCCACAGCCAACGGAGAGTTTGCTTACCAGCTTACTGACTGAAAGCCAGACCAGACAAATGGAAGAAGGTCAGTACATCCTTTCCCCGCGGCCTCCCAGTGCAGAGCCTTGGTTCGCACCTCTTGAAACGGTCAGTGGATCATGCTTGCTGAAGAAGAAACTTTTCAGATTCTCTAGTCTTCAGGATTGCAAAAAAAGAAAAAAAGAAAAACATGCAATTTCAGATCAGCATAGAAAGTGTGTTCCAAGTAACCAGTTGCTTTCATCATTTTCTCATTGAAGTCCTTCTCCCTCCCTGCAAGGAGACATGATTTTCCTATTTAAAAAAAAAAAAAATGAAACCAGAAATAAGGCTTGAACCTGGTTTTAAGGTAGCAGTATAGAATTTGAAAGCAGGCCTACTACTAGGAACCTAGCACATTTGACTAACAATAACAGAACTGATAACAAGAGGAGCTATCATAGTAAAGTTAGCTTTCATTGAGTGACTGTCTTGGGCCTGCAACGTGTATTATTCTAATTACAATTAGTCCTCATTGGTTCCACTACCCCTACAGATACCAGAATCCACAGATACTCAGTTCCCCTAATGAGAGAAGCACTGTGTTTAGTGTTTGCATGTAGCCTGTGAACATTCTCCTGAACATGTTAAAGAATCTCTAGGTTACTTAATACCTCATGCAATATAAATACCACATTAGTCATTGTTTATTATATTGTTGTTGAGGGATTATATAATGAAGACAAGACTATACATGTTCAGTGCAGACACAAGCATCATAGGACCACGTACATAGTATATGACAGTATAACTTTTCAAAAAAGAATATTTTCAATCAATAATGAATCCACGGACGCAGAATCTGCAGATACAGAGGATCAGTTGCATTTCATTTAATATTTCTGTAACCTCACTGGTTTATACAACATGATTTTCAATTCATCAGTAAGGACACAGGTCCAGTGAGCATCAGCAACATTTTTAAGTTCAGGAAATGCGCAGAGACTGAGGATGCCTGAGAAGGGGGCTTTCTGGACCCCAGAGTCTCCTCACAACCACTTGGCTGCCTCCAGCTCTCCCCAGGCTGGGCCTCCGTGGAAGCAGAAGGGGTTTATATCCCAGATGGTGCTCTTCCGTGTTTATACCTGGGGGAATATAATTTCATAGTTTTACAAGAATAATACTCCTTAACTTTTCATAAGAATAAAATGAAAAGCAAGTGTCGCCCCAGCCCTGTTATCCGGAGATGGGCACTGTGCAAAGCCTTTTCTGTTTCTCTCACTTGCAACCACCTCAACTATCAGGCAGACACTTGTACACATAAGGAGTCAGAATCTCAGAGAGTCACCTTAACCCCTCCTAAGTCACACATCTACAAAGTGACTACATTGGGATTTGAAATGTTTTAAACACCTAAAACACTTCTCTATTCACTAGAATATAGTGTAAGAAGAAGAAGACAATGGTGAAGAGGATGTGGGCTGAAGATTTTATTTGAATTTCATTACCTTAGAGATGTATTACACTGGGCACTTGTTAAAAACAGTATTCAGAACTACTGCAGTACTGGGACAGGAGAAAATCAACTCAGAACACAGCAGAAAGAAAGAAGTGGGAATTTATACCCGAAGGCGGGTAGGAGAGTAGGTAGGGAATTACCATGAGGAGCTTGGTCAGGTCAAAGGATCAGACTAAAGGAACTTTAGGTGGGAGGATCTAACTGAAGAGGAAAATGTTTACCTTTTCTTTCTTTTCAACCATTTGCTGCCTCCAGCTCCCCCCAGCTCTCTCTCTCTTTTTCTTTCTCCTCTTTCTTCTTACTTTCTTTCTTTCCTTCTTTCTTTCTTTCTTTCTTTGCTTTTCTTTCCTTCTTTTTCTTTTTCTTTTGCTAAAAATTGGATTATCAGGCCAAGGAGAACCCTCAGCTGAGAAGAGGGTTCAGGGAAGCCCGACCTTGCCATCGGCCATCAGTGCAGTCAAGGCACCTCCACTGATCTGTACTTTCATTCATGCTCAGAAACCACTATTCCTATAGAGACATAAAACACTCATCAGTCCCCAAAGGCCTTCTTATTCTATCTTGGTCACACACATTTCCTTTCTCCAGGTAACTACCACTCTGACCTCAATTAATTTTGCCTATTCTTAGGCTTCATCTATTTAGACCCCTACCACAGGCTCTCTGTACATCACACCACGTGTTGCTGCCGATTTGTCCTGGATCAGGCAGAAGGAGTTGTGATTCATGAGCCATCTGCCTGTTTTATCTAAGTCAAAATGATCAGTATCAATTTTTTCTTCCTCTTTTGTTCTTGTTCAGTCTTACTGTAGGGGTGCATCAATTTTAGTACTTTTGCCTCTCATATGTCTCCCTTTCATTTTAATATTCCTCCATGTTCTTCAGCATTACCATTTTACTGCCTTTTACTCAAAACAAAATATAGGGAAATTGTGTGTGTGTGTGTGTGTGTGTGTGTGTGTGTGTGTGTGTGTGTGTATGCATGTATGTCTGTGTGCGTGCATGCTTGTGTGTGGGTGCATGTGTGTGGGTTGTGTGTATCAGTGGTGATTGAACCCAGGAGCATTCTACCTCTGAACTATACTCCCAGCCCTATTTTACTTCTTATTTGTGAAACAGGGTCTCACTCAGCTGTGGAGGGCCTGAGGCTGGCTGCGATCCTGTAATCTTCCTGTCTTAGTGTCCCAAATCCTGGGATCACAGGCATGTGCCACCAAACCCAGCTCATCTAGGGCAAATGAGATCATCTGCAGTTAGCCAGTAGAGGAGCCATGCTGTCTAATGTGGGAGTTGTGGCAGGTGTTACAGTGTTCCAGGGTCCAGGGAACTGAGCCAGTGGATTAGAATTACAGAGTTTAAGAAAACCCTCCCAGTTTTAAGATTACACGAGCAAATGCACTTTCTAGGTGTATTTAAGACAATTTTATTACTTATTTATGCCTTTATTTTCAATACTAAGGAAAGAACCCAGGGACATTCTACCTCTAAGCAATACCTCCGGCTCTACTTTTTATTCTTTTATTTTGAAACAGGGTCTCACTAAGTTGTGGAGGGCCTCACTAAATAGTTGAGGCTGTCCCCGAACTGTGATCCTCCTGTCTCAGCCTCCCAAGTACTGATATTTAAAACAATTTTAAATAAGTGCTTATGCACAGGACTCCTCGGGGAAAAAAAAATGCCTCTACAATGCACAGAGAAAGGCCAGGGTTAACCTTAACAGCAACCCCAGCAGTGGCAAGACCTCATACCCACCGTGCCTTGGCTCAGCTCCAAAAGCCCTCTACTTTTACATGAAGTGTCCACACCCCAAGCTGAGGCAGTTTCCAGATACACCACCTGCCTGGGCAGTTCACATCCTTTTTGGAGGTCCCAGAGACTGGTTTTGCTAGTGTTCTGGTTAGAAGTTGTAAAGCTTCTAAGTCACCTCCTCAAAACCTGTGCTCCTCTAAGCAAGCCCAGTTACTTTCTGGATGCGATGGGGTAGAAAACAAGCTTTTTCAGCAAGCCACACGTTGTGTTGTAGACGTGATTGCGATTCTGAAAGAGCGTGATGCAAAGAATGCTGCAGGTTTCGAAGGCAAAGAGGTGGCAGCCGGAGGAGGGAACACGCTGTGGAAGAGGTGGCAGCTGACCAAGGGCCTGAAGGATCTGGCAAAGTCCATGACCGGCCTCACCGAAAGTGCGGGGAAGGAAGAGCGTGAGCCGGCTGGGCACAAGGAAGCCAACAGTAAGTATTGGGCTCCGCTCTGTGGTGAGATCCACACGTTTTTGTTTTTATTTTTTGCAGTACGGGCATTCTACCTCTGAGCTATATCCCCAGCTCTATTTTTTTTTTATTCTTTATTTTGAAACAGGGTCTCAGTGAATTGCAAAGGACCTCACTAAGTAGCTGGGGCTGTCCTTGAACCATGATCCTCTTGTCTCAGCCTCCCAAATGCTGGGATTATAAGCATGGCTCCACACATAATTTGAAATAACAGTTCTATAAAAGATCATAGCAAATACATGTGATGCTGGGACTAATAAAATAGAAAAATATATGTACTTTAATTCACGGGTATTCATTTTATTTATCTGAATTGATAATTTGTTTGAGAACTTGATTACTAGCCGGGTGTGGTGGCATACTCCTGTAATCCCAGTATGTGTAGTGGTGCACACCTGTCATTTCAGACTGAGACAGGAGGATCACAAATTCAAGGACAGCCTCAGCAACATAGCAAGACTTAACAACAATCTAATGAGATCCTTTTACAAAACAAGCCCCCAAATTTTTCAAATAGCTAAGGATGTAGCTCAGAGATAAAATACCTCTGGATTCAATTCCAAGTACCACACACACACACACACACACACACACACACACACACACACACGATTATTATAAAATCCCCCCAAATAAATTAACTTGTATTTGTGTATGTGTGTGTGTGTGTGTGTGTGTGTGTATGTGTAGGTTGTCTCTGTCTACAAATGCTAAAAATAAACTGCCTGCATTCACACACAATTGTAATTAGAAAGGTTTTATTTATCCATAGCATGCTGTATGATAGATTCTTAAGTACATTTTATAATATTAAGTATTTCGTTTCTAACTGCCGGAAGAGAGCAATTTTTCTGTGGTACACGAGCCACACCGACTTGATTTGTTTCTATATAAATTCATAATGGTTGACCAGAGTGACCCCAAATCCTTGATGGAAGGTAGTACAGGGAAACACCTTGCTGGCCACTTCCCTGAGGAACAATTATCCCTAGGCAGCTCTAAACTCTTTATCTCTCAACCTGGCTAAGTGTCTGACTGATATATTTAGAAGGAGCCTGAGCCTCCATAGGAGCCAGCTCCTCCCTGAGCTGGAAGCACCACCTCTCACTGAGCTGGAGAAGGTGGCCCGCCCTGTGCTGTGAGCTTGTCCCCTCTGCTTCTCACAGCAAGCCTCATCGCCACTTAAACTGGCATCAACAGGAAAGGCATGGTCTTTGCTCCTCCACTTGTTTAGAACTCAGGCTGGGACAAATATTATTATGGAAGAAAGCTTTCTCAGAAACTCCAAAAATGGTTCTCTTCTTGAATTTTTTTTTTTTTTTTTTTTTACGGTAGGAAGGATGGAACCCAAGGGCATTCTACCTCTGAGCTGTACGCCCAGCCCTACTTTTTATTCTTTACTTTGAAACCAGGTTTCACTGTGTTGAAGGGCCTCATTAAGTAGCTGAGGCTGGCTGTGAACTCTCTCAGCCTCGCAAATGCTGGGATTACAATTGAAATTTCTAAATCATTCTGAGAACTTTAAAATTAGGAAATTTTTAACTCTAAAGCATGACCTTGCATGATTTCCATATTAAAGAGGAAAATTCCAAATCTCAAAGGGCCCTTTTACTGTGCCAGCAAGATATTCCATTCTATCTGAGCCAGTGTCTTCAAAGCATGTGGCTATTTAAGAGGTAAGAACTCAAAAGACAATGGCACTAAAATTTATTAGAGTATTAACGTTTCATCATAGACTAATTTTTCATGTATTATATACATCGGTACTAGAGATTAAACTCAAGATTATTCCACCTCTTAGCTACACCCCAAGCCCTATTTTATTTTATTTTAAAATGGAGTGCACTAAGTTGTTGAGGCTGGTCTTAAACCTATGATCTTCCTGTCTCAAGCTGCAAAGTATTGGGATTATAGGTGTGTTCCGCCACACTTGGCCTGAATTTATTATTTCACTAGTCCCTGTGAATTAGAACAACAGATACTGCCATCTGCAGCTCAAAAATAGGAAACTGAAAAATGACTTATCTGGGAAAGGAAAGCTGAGGCAGCTTAGATAGAACTAGGACATAAATATGATGCTTTGAATTCCACAATTTTTTCATAGTTTCCTTTACTTTCTATTTGAAAATTTTACAACTCAAAAAATGTATAAAAGATGAACCTGGTGGTACAAGCTTGTAATCCCAGTACTTGGGAGGCAGAGACAGGAGGATTGCAGGTTCGCAGCCAGTCTCAGCTACTTAGTAAGGCTCTCAGTGACTTAGTGAGACCCTGTTTCAAAATAAGGAATAAAAAAATAGGGCTACGGGTATAGCTCAGATATAGAATGCCCCTGGGCTCCATCCTCAGATTATATATATATATATATATATATATATATATATATATCTTAATTTTGAGTCTCTAGTTTTTAAACATATTCTCATACTTACATAATTTCTCTATATCTCTGTATAAAAAGTTTTTCTTTTTTCTGAACTACTAAGTAGAAACAGACATATCATCTTTAAGCACTTTCAGCATTGATCTTCGGAAAAACAGGGTATTCTTCTATATTACAACATCATCACACTCAAGAAATTTAGCATTGATACAATAAGATTATCTAGCCTATCACATACCATTTTCCCTTATTCTCCCCAAAATGTCTATTACAATATTTTATTTCAATTTAAGAGCTAATCAGCACTCAGTTATTTAATGTTGTCATGTTTTCTTGCTTTCACTTAGATTTTAGAACTGTCTCCTCTTTTTTATTGTATATATATACATATATATATATACATATATATGTATATATATGTATATGTATATATATATATTATATTTGGTACTACGGATTGAACCCAGGGGCATTCTACCTCAGAGCTATACTCAGCCTTCTCTCTTTCTCTCTCTCTCTCTTTCTTCTTTTTTCTTTTTTTCTGGATGGCATTAATCTATAAAGTTTCTCTTCAGCAAAGAAATCCTCAAGAGTCTAAAGAGAGCACCTAAGAATGGGAGATGATCTTTGCCAACTACTCTCAAATACTTAAAATACATAAAACTAAACAAAATACCAATCAAGCAATGAGAAATTGAACTAAATACACATTTCACAAAAGAATAACTGCAAATGGCCAATACATATAGTAAAAATGTTCAACATCATTAGCAATTAGGGAGATGCACCATCAGCTGGCTTAATACATTCTTGAATTTCCTACTATGGCCATACTGTTCCAGTGTCAGCAAGCATTAGAATGGCCAGGAGGGCGTGTTATATCACACGTTGATAGGACGTGCCTCACAGTTTCTGATTCAGGATTTTTGGTGTGGAGCCCAGGAATTTGCATTTCTGGTGAGTTCCCATCTATTGCTGATGCTGCTGGTCAGGGAACCTTTGTTTTATGGGGTCTAGCATAATGTTTCAGACATAGCAGGCTCAAAAAATACTTGATAATTGTGGAGTTATTACAGACATCCTTTTCAACTGAAAATTCAAGTGTTCTGTTAAAGAGACAGCCTTCGGAATGGGAGTAGCCCATGGCCAAACAGAAAATGTCCTGAAAATATTTCTTAAATGTGGATTATCATTTGAATTTTAACCCATAAAATGCAAGACATCCATCAAGGGTAAATCCTGATGTAAACTATAAACTTTGGTGGGAGATAATGGTCAATGTCAGTTTAGCAATTGTGACCAATTTACTATTCTGGGGGAAGATGTTGATAATGGGGGGAGATGTGCATGCATTAAAGGACCAGGAGACAGAGTCTCTCTGAGTTTTGCTATAAAACTTAAGACAGTTCCAAAAATAAGTCTTGGGGTGAAAAAAGAACCAAATGGGAGGACTTCTCCTTTGTGATTGCAAAATTCATTATAAAGTCAAAACACTATAGTTTGACAGTTTCTTAACTACGTATGCATAATTTTACCACATGACCCAGAAACTCACTCCTATTTATACAGAATATCTAGGAAAGACAACTCTGTAGTGGCAAAGGTAATTTAATGGTTGTCTAGAGCTTATGGTGATATACAGACTGAATATAAAAGAGCACAATAGATGTTATTTGAATGATGAAAATGTTTTAAAACTGGGTTTTGGTGATGGTCCTACAACTTGGTAAATTTATGAAAGAGTATTGAACTCACTTAAAATGGTTTAATTTTTTGCACATAAAATTATGTTTTAATAAGTTTTATTATTTATTTATTTTCTATTTTTATGTGGATCATATTAAAATTGGCATACATTCAGACAGTGCTTGGTGCCCTCTCCCCCCAGATTCCCCTTCCCCTGCCCAACAATTAGTGTCCATGTTAACCACGCTTTTACACATATTCAAATGTAGCTCCTCCATTAATCAACCTCAGCCTTTTCCATCTCCTAACCTTCCATTTCAGCTTTGCTGAGGTTTCCCCTCCATTATCTAGAGTCCCTCTGGTATTCCTAATATTCCCTAGTTTGGGCATATTAGAGAAAACATATGTCCCTTCTCTTTCTGTGCTTGGCTGATCTCACTTAACATAATGTTCTCCAGGTCTTTCCATCTTCTTACGAATGACATGTTTTTGTTCTTTATTGCTGAGTAGAATTCGACTGTATGTATTTCCCAAAAGTTTGCAATCCATTCATCTGTTAATGAAGACCTAGGTTGGTTCCATATTTTGGCTATTATGAATTGTGCTGCTATGAACATGGTTATGCATATGTAACTATAGTTCTCTGAAGGCTTGAACCTTTTGGAAAGCTACCCGGGAGTGGTATCACATGGTGTATCCATTCCCAGTTTTCTAAGGAATCACCACACTGATCTCCATAGCAGCTGAACTAGGCTGAACTAGTTTGCATTCCCACCAACAGTGTAGAAGAGTTCCTCTGTCCCCACATCCTCGCCAGCATGTATTGTTTAATAAGCTTTAAAAGAAGATTAAGCTGAGCATGGTGGTACAAGCTTGTAATCCCAGCACTTGGGAGGCTGAGACAGGAGGATGACACAGGTTCAAAGCCAGCCTTAGCTACTTAGTGAGGCTCTCAGCAACTTAGTGAGACCATGTTTACAAGTAAAATAGATCTGGAAATATAGCCTGGAGGTAGAAAGCCTCTGGGTTCCACCCCCAGTACCACCAAAAGAAGAAGGAGGAGGAGGAGGAGGAGGAGGAGGAGGAGGAGGAGGAGGAGGAGGAGGAGGAGAAGAAGAAGAAGAAGAAGAAGAAGAAGAAGAAGAAGAAGAAGAAGAAGAAGAAGAAGAAGAAGAAGAAGAAGAAGAAGATTATGATTATGATTAAGTGGCCTGGAAAGTCCCATATACTAGTACCTAAAAAATTTAAAGTTTCTTAAATCTGTTCTATAGGCCCTCTATGGGTCTATGGAGGGAAAAAAAAAACTTGCTGTTAATTTAATTTTCTGTGTATATTTAAATTTCAACTTCCACAGCATTTAGTATAACTTATGAGTTGTGCATGCTCTTTAAATGATGAATCCAATTGGTGGCCATTTTAAACATAAAATATTTTCATTTGAAATGAGATATAGTTTAATTTAATTAGTTTTGGTTGATTAGTTATTGAAAGACTTTTTTTAACAGGACCTCAGTCACGGACCCCAACAATTCTGGACACATCCCCACAACTCATTCGAAAAGCACTAGAATTCATAGACTTAAGTCAATATGTACGGTAAGTTTCTTCTAAGTTTTTATTGGCACATTGTAATTGTACGTGATTGTAGCATTCATAGTGAGACATTTATATATGAACAAAATATTGTTTGGTCTATTTTGGAAAGTCTTTAATTAATGCAGACAGTTGTGTCCATAGAATTTTGAACACATTGCCAATGGACAGTTAAGCAGCTGAAGCCGGGTGTTGTGGCACAGACTTGTAACCCCAGCATTCGGGAGGCTGAGACAAGCTGGCCACCAACCCAGATCCTCCTGTCTCAGCCTCCTATGTACTGGGATTACAAATGTGCGCCACTACACCTGGCTATCATCCTACCTTTGTGTGTGGGGGGGTGGGATTGTGTGTGTGTGTGGTATTGAAAATTAAAGCTAGGTACACTCTGCCATTCTGCCTCCCAGCTACACTCCCAGCCCTATTTATTTTAAAACAGGGTCTCACTATGTTGATGAGAGTCACCATTTGCTGAGGTTAGCAAGGCCCTTCACAATTCAGTGAGACCCTGTTTTGAAAAATAAGAAGACTAAAAAATAGGGCTGGGGGTGTAGCTCAGAGGTAGAATGCCCCTTGGTTCCATCCCCAGTACCAAAAAGAAAAAAAAAAGCAGCTGAAAATTTGAAATTAAATGCCTAATACTTCTATCTTCAGTGTGTCTAAATTTTTCAAGGAATGTGATTTTACATCTCAAATTTGGCATATGTCATACTAATTCAATCATAAATGTAAATACATTTTTGGTGTGTAAATCATGTGTAAATCTGAAGCCTGACAACAGTGAGTTGAACTAGAGAAAATTCTAATTATACTTCCTGTTTATCTAATTAGATTCAAATTTGTGAAGAACAGAACATAGGATTAATCAACTAGTGCATTTTTGCAAGCTTAAAACATTGTCAAAATTATTTAACTGATTAAATGCAAAGAAAGTACTTACAAAATATTCTTATAGTTTTGAAAATTTCTTAATTGTCACAACAAATCATGTATTCACATTTACTGATATTTTTCAAAGCATTTTCTTGACATATCAGTGATTACATAAAGGAGCACAATCCATTTAAAAATGTATAGTTTATTTTTTCTGTACCTAATATTTGGGTTGATTCAATCAGGACACCTTTTTTTTTCAGTAGTGGGATGGAACCCAAAGGCATTCTACCTCTGAGCTATACCCCCAGCCCTAATTTTTATTCTTTATTTTGAATCTCACTGCATTCATTGCAAAGGGCCTCACTACATAGCTGGGGCTGTCAGTGAACTGTGATCCTACTGCCTCAGCCTCCCAAATGCTGAGATTACAAATGTGTGCTACCATGCCCGGCAATCAGAACACTTTTGAAATTATTCTAAATTAAGAGTGTGTCGTAAAAGTCAGATTTCTTCCTGGGTTCCCAAATGACTTCTGCATTTCTTTTGATGATTTTGCATCAAGGAAAACCAAGGCTGAGGCTCTCCTGCAAACAGATGAACTGAATCAGCAGCAAGCCATGCAAAAGGCAGAAGAAATCCATCAGTTTCGCGAATATAGGAACAGAATCCTTAGCATCAGAGACATTGATCAAGAGGAGCGCTTTAAGTTAAAGGATGAAATTCTAGACATGTACGGGGAAATGCGGGTGAGTTCAGAAGTGCATAAAACAGATCACAGTTGTAATATTTAAGGGAAATCAGAATCATATATCTGAATAAAAAGAAGTCTGCCCCCGCCCTTTCTGTAATACTGGGGATTGAACCCAGGGACATTCTACCTCAGAGCTATATACCCCAGCCCTATTTTTTTTTTATTCTTTTTCAATTTTCAAACAGGGTCGCACTAAGTTACAGAGGGCCTTACTAAGTAGCTGAGGCTGGCTGCAAACCTGAGAATCCTTCTGTCTCAGCTTCCTGAGTATTGGGGTTACAAGCATGAGCCACCATGCCTGGCTTAGTCTGACCCCTTTCACTATCTCTTTCCCCACCAACCTACTCCAAACCATCATTATTCTTAATTGAGAGTATGGACTCCTAACTGATCTCTCTACTTCTGTCTTTGCCCCTTTAAAATATGATGGTTGTTTATTCGCCAAAACAATTATATCTATCAGAACCTTCTCTGTTATCCTGTGGCAACAAAAACCCCGTGTTGTAATACTTTAGCACAGAATTTAGTAAACTGGTATCCTGTAATGGTCCAGAGAGTGGATATTTTATTCTTTGTAGGCCATGTGGCCTTTTTTAGGCCATGTATTATGTCTACTCAGTGCTGCCATTATTAACACAAAATCAACAGTAATCCTTAAATGAATGGGACCACACCTACATAAATACAAACTAATTCAAAAAAATATGCAATAAGCCAGATTCATCCCACATGCTTTAGTTTACCAATCCTGGCTTAAAATAAGAAAAGAAAAAAAAAAGCTTTTCTCATTCTAGCTTCATGTAGGATACAGTTCTGTAGAGGATCCTTATTATATGTATTAAGACACTCAGGCTGAAGGAGATTCCATACTCAAATTCTCCCATGACGATAATGAAAGGGGTGAGAGCATGGTGAATTACACAGTGGCTGTTTCTGTGCCCACCCACAAAGGACACATTATTTCCGCTCACATTTCATTATTGGAAGAAGTCACATGGTCACAAACAAATTCAAAGATAAGCCAGCCTTGATGATACCTTGATTTGAACTTCTGCTTCCAAGAACTTTGAGATAATAAGTTCCTGTGGTTTGGGCTACCTAGTGTGTGGGTTTGAGATATTTTTTCATTGTGGTTTTAGAAAACTAATACAGAAGTGAATGCTACCGTGGACCTGGAAGATAATTGGAAATAATTTATTGAACTAACAGTTTGGTTTAGACATTTTGAAAATAGAGGGTGGTGGGATCATTTCACTTTTAATGGCTAAACTTTTCACTAAGAAAAGGGCCAGTCTTGATTATGACCCATACAGGCCCACATAAACACATGCTCACTCTCCTCTCTTTTCTTGTTTTTTCGTCTCTCTCTACCCACTCTGTCCCTTTTGATTCCATTACAGTGACTTCACTTTTCCACCATCACCTGCACGTGTTCCCACCTCTGGGCCTTTGCCTTTATTCCTACCTCTTCCTTAGAACACCCATCCCTACTAGAGACAAGTGGTGTACACCCTCATTTTGTGGTCCATCTCATCTATCTACACTCTATTAGAGAAATCCTCACTAGCTACCCTTTCAAAATTAGTACCCTCAAAATTTGCATGACCATGCCTAGTTTTACTTTTCTTTAAAGCATTAGTTTAAAATAAAAATATTGTATTAGTTTAAAATAGTTTAAACTTTATTAGTTTAAAATAAAATATAGATATATTAGATATGTTAAATCTGCATATATTTTTAATATCTCTCTTCTAGAGCATAGATTGCTTATGAACAGGGACTTTGTTTTGATTCACTGTTGTGTCCCTAGAGACTGGAAAAGATGTCTGCTTTATAAAAGTTTGCTTAATAAATAAATCATTAAATCAGTGAATGAAAGTTAAAAGTACACAGATTCAAATTATCATCTAGTAAACAATTTAAATTACCAGACACACAGGGATTGATATTATTGTCAGGATTGTTATTATTGTTCTCTACAATTAATAGACAAACTAATTCAATGGATGGGCATGAGATGGAGAAGATATATTAACTGAGACAGCTTTGAATTCAAACCTCACTCATTGAAGTGTGAGGTGCCAATGAACACCCTCATTTTGGTTGGAGCCATTTTACATATTTCTTATCAAAGAGATGAAAACATGTTCAATTCTCAGATTATTCACATTTATTAAATATCCTTTACACCATTAATATCTCTCTCTGAATGCTATTACCATATACTTGTACAATTGGTTTAGGAAATCCATTGCTCTGATGGTCAATGCAGTGATGCAGTGTTTTTCTTTCACCAAAAACTTTGGAAATACTGGTTCTGACACCCAGCTTGTCTAAACATCTAAAAAAAATAATGCCAGTTATAGAAACATGGGACATTTCTTGAACAATTTGGAATGTAGGAAAAGCAAACATTCTTAGAAGGTTCTATTGAGGCATCAGATCACTAGCCCTTATATTTTATTACATAATTTAAAAATTTTTAAATAACAACATGGCCACATCCACATTAAGAGATAAGGAGAGCCAGGTGTGTGGTAGTGCACACCTGTAATCTCAGTACATCAAAGGCTGAGGTGGGAGGGTAACAGGTTTGTGGACAGCCTTAGCAATGTAGCAAGACTCTCAGCAATTTAGAAAGACCATGATTCCAACAAAAGTATAAAAAGGGTTGGAAGTGTAGCTTGGAGGTAGAATGTCCCTGAGTTCCATACCTAGTACCACAAAAAAAAGGGGGGGGGATCAGCAAGGTGACTGAAAAGAAACGCCTCGTGACACAGCAGAAAATTAAAAGTGTGGCATCCAGAAAGCCACATGGAATCAGTTGGCCTGGGAAGAGAGAGTGTGGTTAGGTTAAAACAGGACCAAGAAATGAATTTGGTTTAACTGCAAGTTGGTGGCTAGTGGCCTTGGTAAATACAGTTCTTTGGAGTAAGGAGAATGAAAGCCAAGCTGACAATGACAACATAAACCGGTGGATTAGGTGATATTATTTGGAAGTTCTTCAAGTACAGCTCAGATATATTTTGTCAGAGCGACACTACAGTTTACTGAGTGCAGTCACTATGTGAGAGACAAGACTATTTTTATGTAGATTATATGAACTCAATTAGGGCAAACAATTCCTTTGCCAAAGTCTCTACCTATTTCTTTCTTTACCTTTCTCTTTGTCCCCTACCAATGCTTCTGTTTATCATCTCATCTCGTGTACAAATACCATATTGTTCTCTCATATTTTGTGCACTGATAAACATTAGATACTGGAATCTACTTTTCACCCTCAATAATTTTCCTTGTGAATCTCTATAGGCATAAAGAAAGGATCAAGGTACTGCTATTTTTCCCCCTCTTTGACCAAGAACCTGCATGAGTGGGACTAATTTATTGAAGGTTTTGTTTTGGAATAGGACTCCCTGGATGAAGCCCGACAAAAGATCTTTAGTATTCGAGAAGAGTACAGAAACAAATTGCTGGAAGCTGAGCGCCTAAGGTTGGAAGCACTGGCAGCTCAGGAGGCTGCACTGCGGGTGGAGCCAGAGAAGAAATCCCCAGTTCCTGACACTCAGAAAAAAAAGAAACCAAAGAAAAAGTAACCAGGAGGTGGCCCTTGACAACCCCATTCTTCTGTAGAGGGAGAAAACTGTTTAATGATCTATAGCTCTGTCTGTTCATAAAATATGGTGTCAGGGCAATCAAAGATAGAAATGTTCTTATCCTGAAAATAATTCCTACATTTTAATATTAATATGTTGGTTTTCTCCAAAGGTTAGTATTTGAAGTAGAGGTTAAAATGGTCTAATTTTAATAAAACTGTACCAAATGCTTAGATTGTAATAAAATATTTATGTCATACTCTATTTTTTTAAATTTTATTTTATTGGTGCACTGTATTCATACATCATAGTGGGATACAAACTTTTGTAGACATACATGCACACATCGCCCAGTCAGCCCCCACCCGATCCCCACCCCATTCTCTCCCCATCCCTCCCTCCCATGCTTGGCTTAGTGGTTGACATCTAGTATTATAGCAATTTATCCAAAATTAAAAATGATAATCTCACATAACAGTTTCATTTGTCTGATACCAAGCTTTTGATGACTTAAAGATAATATTTCAATATTTCTTTTTGCTTTCTTTCTTACCAGAGAATATTTTTTTCTTTTTTTTTAGGTGAAACTATCATATATTTATTTTTCAGAAAAAAATCTATCCTGATATGGAATATGGACTCTAGATACCCAAAACAATCTCGAAGCAAAAACAAAGCTAGAAGATGTATATTTTCTGATTTCAAACCATATAAAGCTACAATAATTGAAACAGTGTAGTACTGTTCTAAAGGCAGATATATAGACCATTGGAGTTAAATACAAGCCTAGAGCTAACTTCTTCCCTATATTGTCAAGTTATTTTTGACAAGGTTTCCACGAAGATTTGGTGGTGGAAATAATAATCTTTTAACTAAATATTGTTGAAAATTTAATTACATGAAAAAGAATAAAATTGGACCCTTACCTAATCCCACATACAAGTATTAACTCAAACTAGATAAAAGACCTAAATATAAATCTTAAGACTATAAACTTTTAGGAGAAAATCTGGGTCATAAAACCTCACAACATTGAAATTAGCAGTGATTTCTTGGATATGATTTCAATGGCACAGGCAACAGAAGAATATACAAACTCCCTAAAAAATAAAAGAAAATATTGTATATCCAAAGACAATGTAAACAGAGTTAAAAGTTACTAATAGAATTGGATAAAATATTTCCAAATGCTATATCTGAAGGTATATTAATATTCCAACTAGAAATCCTAAAAATTAACAACAATAAAGGCAAACAATACAATTTAGAGATAGGTAAAAGACTAACATAAATAATGAATCTCCACAGATAACCAATCTTAGTTGTCTGTTGGATGGAAACTCTTGTTTCTCTGGTTCTGGTGAGTGTTACCTATTTCTTCTTTGTAGTTAATCTCTTTGAGTATGTTCTCTAGCGCTGGTTTTGAAGACATAAATTCCTTCAGTTTCTGTTTGTCATGGAAGCTTCTTATTTCTCCATCTAATTTGATAGAAAGTTTTGCTGGATAGGAAATTTTTGGCTGGAAGTTGTTTTCTTTCAGAGTTTGGAATATGTTACTCCAAGCCCTTCTGGCTCTCATGACTTGGTTTGGGAAGTCTGGAGTGATTCTAATTGGTTTGCCTCTGAATGTCACTTGGCCCTTTGTTTTTGTTGCCTTTAAGATTCTCTGCTTGGCTTCCACATTGGTCATTTTGACAATTATATGGCGTGGGGATCCTCTTCTCGGATCCTGTCTAAAGGGAGTTCTATAAGTTTCCTGGATCTGTGTATCAACCTCTTGCTCTATATTTGGAAAATTTTCTGCTATTACTTCCTTGAAGAGATTGTTGATCCCTTTGGTATCACTTTCTTTTCCCTCCTCTATTCCAATTATTCTTAGGTTAGCTCTCTTAAGATGGGCCCATATTTCTTCAATGTCAGATTCCTGCTGTTGGATATTTTTTTCTAGATTAGAAACTATGCATTCATTTTTGGATTGCTCATCTTCTAAGAGCGAGATTCTGTTCTCCATGTGGTCTAATCGGTTGTTTGTGCTTTGAATTGAGGCCTTTACTTCATTAATTGCATCCTTTATCTCTTTTTGGCTCTCTCTGAGTTATTTTCGAAACACCTCTATTATTTCTACAGTTATTTTCCTGATTTGATCTTCTAGAAATCTCTGATTTTCTGTTTTATCAGGTTCTGATGTTGTGGGGTTGTGCACATTCATTACTTCAGTGTTATTCCTCTTTCCCATGATTTCGGAGGTTTGTGCCTTCTCTGGGTTCTTCCCTTGGGTCACTATGGCTTCACTTAAGGTGCTCTGGATCTCAAGTCTGTATTATCTCAGACCCTACTACTTCTTTACTGGGTTGTATCATAGAGTCTCCGACCCAGGGAGTCGATAGAGGCTGCTTTAGACTGTGGGGGGTGCCAGGTTGCACATTCTCCTATGGTGTGATATCTCTGCCACCACCACTCCCTCACTGGGTCAAGTCCCAGGAGGCACAATACTGCGATTTCTCCTCTGTGGCCCGCAATTTGACTCACTGTTCTTGAGTACGTAGATGTAGCTGTACTGGACTCGGTGAATTCACTGCTGCTGCCGCCGCCGGTGGCAATATGGCGCCTCTGCCACGCCCTCGGCCATGAGGCTGGCGTATTTTTTCTTCTCTGGTTTTGATTTTCACTCTGAATCCCTGCAGCGTGTGCTGAGCTCAGCCACTGGGAGCTTTAAATGCTGTCTGCGCCGAAAGATCCTGCCTGGCTGTTCCGCATCGGCTCACCTCGGCTTGCTGTAGCCGTCCGCTGAGTTCGCCGCTGCTGCCGGCAGTATGGCGCTGCTGCCGCGTCCTCGGGCTCGTGTGTCTCCTCTGTGGCCCTGCGCTCTGTTCTCAGTCCGCTTTCTCTCTGGAGC
Source organism: Muscardinus avellanarius (assembly GCF_963383645.1). Lineage (NCBI taxonomy): Eukaryota > Metazoa > Chordata > Mammalia > Rodentia > Gliridae > Muscardinus > Muscardinus avellanarius. The sequence continues at coordinate 99,056,457 of NC_137794.1, forward strand.
CTGGTGGTTTTTTTTGTTTTTCTGGTGATGGTGTTTTCTGGCTATGAAAGGCGCTCTTTTTGTGGTAATGGAGATTGGTTGTTAGTGGGACTCTTAAGCCCCGCTTTTCTCGGTCGCCATCTTCCCGGAAGTCCCTGTCATACTCTAAATAGCATGCAGTTTTGGGTTTTTTATTGTTGTTGTTGTTTTTTGTTGTCTTCTCTTTTTTTTTTTTTTTTTTGGTACTGGAGATTCATTAAACAGGGCCTCACTAAGTTGCTGAGGCTGGCCTGGAACCAGCGATCTTCCTGTCTCAGCCTCCCAAGTACTGTAATTACAGGTGTGTGCCACCTGTATTTAGCCAGCTGAGTTATCCATCTTCCTAACTACCTACCCTAATAATTTATTATTCCCCAGGCCAATGACAAATGGTCAGCCCTATTTTCATCTTCTACCATCCTACCACCTACAGTATTTTTTTAGACCATCCTTAATAGTTCAGGTCAAACTCTCCCTCATCTATAGCTTATGGAAGGGAAAAGAACACACACACACACACACACACACACACACACACACACACAATAGTATAAGTGTATGATTAAAGAGATTAGTCAGCCATTAATTATTGTATATATAACTCCAGAACCACCTAACCCATGATCAAAGTAATTAAGGATATGATAATCCTTATATATATTCAGGGTAATATATATATACCCTTAATAACAGGTTCGAGGACAGCCTTAGCACTATAGCAAACCCTCAGCAATTTAGCAAGACCATGTTTCCAACAAAAGTATAAAAAGGGTTGGAAATGTAGCTTGGAGGTAGAATGCCCCTTAGTTCCATACCTAGCACCACAAAAAAAGAGGGATATATATATATATATATATATATATATATATATATATATGGGTAATTAAGGGTTCTATATCAGCACTAAATAGAGATACGTAATCAGCATACACCATTTTTCTGAATATACAATTATCATATGAAAAAACAGAAAAGAGAGCATTGTGATATATTTGCTAAAGTATATTATAATAAATAATAAAACAAGACAGGTGTGGTGGCAATCCCAGTACTTGGGAGGCTTAGAAGGATCAGGGTTCATGGCTAACCTCAGCTACGTAATGAGGCTCTTAGCAACTTAGAACCTGATTCAAAATTAAGTCTACATAATAGAGCTGGGAGTGTAGCTAAAAGGTAGCATGCCCTGGGTTTAATCCCCAGCACCACAAAATAAGTACTACTAATAATAATTAATACTAATAATAATAATACAGTACCTGCTATTTAAAATAAAAAAGAAATAAAATATTTTGTAATCAAATACTGTAAGTTTTGGCATATATAAGCTTGAAGCAACTACACTAGAAATAATGCAGTGTTTGCACCTATATTTGGAGTCACTATTACTATTACTGACAATGTTATAGATACAAAGACACACTTATTTATAGGTAGCTTATAATCATGACTCAAATATTTGGAATCAGATCATCACTGATTACACATTTTGCAATATGGTGAATAACCTTGGGTAAATTTCCAAAGAAAACAACATACAATCTGTCCTTTTTGTACACAGTGATTTTTATCCCTGAAATGTTTAATGAATATTAAAGCTGTTCAAAAATTACCTTGGTGTTTTATATTTTACAGAGTTAGGCTCTGGAGTTATTTAATTACCTTTCCAAAACACAAATAAAAGGCTACTAAGTCATCTGGAAGGTAAGATTTCTATTTTCCATGAGATATTTTAGATATAGAATGTCCCCCTAGCTCTCGTGAAAACAAGGTAGCAATGTTGGAATAGGGCTTGGTTGCTAAGAAGGGGTCCCTGCATGTGTGGCCTTGGGGCTATATACGGTTTTCTCTCCCCCTAAACTCTCTCTCTCTCTCTCTCTCTCTCTCTCTCTCTCTCTCTGTGTGTGTGTGTGTGTGTGTGTGTGTGTGTGTGTGTGTGTGTGTGTGTTTCCAGCAACCACAAAGTGACAGCACAGCTTTGCCTGCTCACTCTCTCTGGTTCTACTGCTATGCTTTGTAGACCCAGTCTGGCATTGACTGATCTCTAAATCTACAAAAACTGTGAGCAAATAAATCTTCCTTCCTCTTAATCGTGTGGTCAGATCTTTTTGTATTATAACAGTGAGAATGCTGACTAAGAAAAAAGTGGAGCTGCCCCCTCTGAAAGCAGCATCCCCGTGTATGAGAAAAGTAATGATCACTGGGAAGCTCATATGGTAATGTCTGTGGGTCACAGGTAAACAATGACCTTTGGGATTTAGTATCACATAAACACTCTCCATTGTGCTGTGTGAAGCAGGGTCTGTGTATAAAGCTTGTCATGGTGCCTGCATACCTAAGCCTTTGACAAAGGGTCTGGCCTGTCATTCTCTTTACTTGTACAGTATTTCCTTAGAGCCTCCCTCCCCCAGTACTTCAAGGCGAATCTCTTCCTCCTCTTTACCCTCTTCCAAGGACAGAGAATACAGTGCACCTCTTTTGTGGGCACAGGCCTGCCTCAGGTGATCATCATAACACCCAGGGCGAGGCTCTGGTGATAATGAAGTATGATGCACCGCAATTTAACTCCGCAGTGCCTCCAGTGCCTCCAGGGAATAGGACTGTCTTTTCTGCGAGTGTCCACTAAAGTGGGGTTTTTTTACAGAAGCTTATGTGTTTTCATACATTTATTGGTGCATTATAGTTTCACATTATAATGTAGTTCATAATGATAGTGATACATGAATACAGCATTGGTGGGCTTTCTTTCCCCTGGCTCCCTCCCCGCTCCACTAAAATGTTTGTTTCTTGAGTTAACAGTCTTCATTTAAATGAACCAACCTGAAAATTCCTAGTAGATTTAATTAACATTTAACTGGTTTCGCATCAAGTTTTCAAAACAAACCCAAAATTAAATTTACTCTGGGAGCCTTTCTTCCATTATATATAGATTATTTGTGCACAAACAAATGTGGCATATAGTACTCTGTTATGTTAACTAATAAATCAACTAGTGTCCCTCTCTCATTCAAAACACATCATTTCTGCCAGTGTTTCCTGGAGAATAGAGAAATACAAGGAGAAATGGCAAGGAGAGTCCTGCCTCAGTCATCCCTGGCATGAGAGAATTACTCCAAATTACTTTATGTCATTAATGAAGGTCTCAGTGGCCTTGACAAAATGTTTCTGAAATTAACTTTATGTGATCTACACTGCCACAGGTATTCACTGTCAGGGGAATTTGAAAGATCAATATAATTATTCAAATTGGAATTTAGCACAGGCTCTACTTTGGGCAGAGGAAAAAAGAAAATTATAAACAAATACACACACATATATGTGTGTGTGTGTATGTGTGTGTGTATATATATATATATATATATATATATACACATACATTTTAATAAGAATAAGAACATTGGTTATGTAAAGATATGGTATATATATTTCAGGCTCTAAAAGTTTTGTTCAATTTTGTTTAAAGTTGCAAGTATTACTCTTAATACACTAGTGTACCTTTTACTTTTAGATAACCAGTTGTTTATTTGATCTTTTAAAAATCTATTTGATAGGCCCTGACTTCTGGTCTGAATTTTACTCCTCCTCACTAAGCACAACTACAAACCGTGGAACTGATGCAATAGACAACCAAGGAAACGTGGTTGGAAGGTGAGCTGGTCTTAACTCCTGCCTCGGAGGAAGGAAGAGCACAACAGCGGAGGAGCTTCTTCCCCTCTCCTCACCCAGTAGTGGAGGGCTGCCCAGTCTAGTGGAAGGCAGCCTCACTAGCCTCATTATTCTCCTGGTTAGGATGGGAATCTGTCAGTATCAGGTGAACTAACATCACTGGGAAGTATGACCAGTCTGAAGGCCCATCGCAAATAGGCAGCCAGAGAAAATATTATCTTTCTCTACCTGGTCTGAGATTCCTTTTCTTAGAGATATCCCAAGCAGGAGGAATTGAGCTATGGTTGGTGCTGGGGAAGGAGACCTCCTTGTCCCTATGGGCCCAAGACTTTTCTTCCTCCCAGAGATACTAAACAGAAAAGTAAAAAGGTGTGTCAGACTAAGAGATACCATTTAAAAAGTCTTTTATGTCCACAGCCTGAGATTCTCCTCCTTTGGCCACAGATAACAGAGAAGCCAAAAAGTACTGGCAGAAGAATTCCATCATTCCCATTCTCTCTGAGATGCTGACAGCTGCTGGCCAGGGGAAATCCTATTCAATGCCTGAGGCAGCCCCACAAAGACCTACAGAAAATGTAGAGGCATCAGTAGAGCCAGGCAGAGGAAAACACCACCACAAAGGGTCTGCAAAAGTAGAAAACACTTGCACACTGAAACTGAGCAGTAAGACATTCTTAAAAAAAATAGGACCCAGAGTTCTCTAACATAAGAGCGGAGAAATGTCCAAAATACAACTGGTTCATACCAATAATCAAGAAAATCATGACTTGAATAAGAAAAAGAACTGATGGCAACACTGAAACAAAACTGATGCTTAGAATCATCAGACAAGGATTTTATGGGAGTCATAAAATTCCTCAACTAATTAGAAATTCTCTTTAAACAAATAAAAATTAGAAGATCTCAGCAAAATAGAATAGATGGAAAAGAACCAATTGATGAAAAAGAAACAGCTCTTTGGAAATTATAGAATTGAAAATAGATGAAAAGAAAGAAAAGAAATTGCTAGAAGGACCAAATTATAAAGAGGAGATGCGAAGCATGGAATTGACAAATTTATAAACAAAACAAAGGGATTTACCCAATATAAACAATAAGAAGAAAACAGAGATTAAAACAAAACTGAACACAGCCAGGCACAGTGGTTCAGGCCTGTATTCCCAGTACTTGGGATACTGAGAGAAGAGGACCACAAGGGGAGAGACCAGTGTATGGCCCTGTTTCAAAATAAAAATAAATAAATAAATAAGCTGGGCGTGGTGGCGCATGCTTGTAATCCCAGCATTTGGGAGGCTGAGACCGGAGGATCACGGTTCGTGGACAGCCTCAACTACTTAGGCCCTCTGCAACTTAGTGAGACCCTGTTTCAAAATAAATAATTAAAAAAATAGGGCAGGGGGTGTGGCTCGGAGGTCAAATGTCCCCAGGCTTCATCTCTAGACCTGCAATAAATAAATAAATAAATAAATAAATAAATAAATAAATAGGGCTTGGGATGTAGCTCAGAGGAAGAATGCTCCTGGGTTCCATCCCTAAAACCAAACACACACTCATACACACACACACACACACACACACACACACACAGAGAGAGAGAGAGAGAGAGAGAGAGAGAGAGAGAGAGAGAAATATACACTCACAAAGTGAACAGAGTCCAGGTTCCATAAGACAATGACAAAAATCCAACATTTGTTCCATTCAAGTCTTAAAAGAAAAGGAGAGAAATTAGGCTGAAAGGGTATTTAAAGAAACAGTGGCTGAAAATATTTGAATTCTGGCAAAAGACAAAAACTACAGATCAAAGCTGAGTGAACCCCAAACAAGATAAATACAAAAAATATTGCAAATGTATAATCAAACTTTAATTTAATTTTAGTTTAGTTTAATTTTGTGGTACTATAGATTGAACCCAGGGGGCACATGCCACCACACCAGCTATAACCAAACTTTTCAATAACAAAGATAAAATACTGGAACCAAGCAGAGAGAAATGATACATTACATGAATTCAAACATCAATTTTAAAGAGAACAGATTTCCCATCTGAAACCATGAAGGTCAGAGGAAGTGGCACAATATTGAAACGCTGAATGAAAATAAACATTGTCAGTCAAAAATTCTACAACTGGTAAAAAGTATTCTTCGTAAATGAAGGGGAAATAAAAAAATTTACATGAAAGAAAATAATTCATCACAGTTCTACCCATGAAGAGTAGCTCAAGAAAAATTCTTTAAAAAGATGGGAAATGTTTAAAGAATGAATCTTGCAGCATCAGGAAGGAAAATGGTATAAAAGAAAGAACATTTTCCTCATGAATTATAGAAATGGAAGCAAAAATTTTAACACCATCTTGTGTCCCAGATGATGATGATTTAAGGTAAGAAAGGTAAAGGGACTCAAGTGGAACTGAGACCTTAACACTTCATCAAAGGGGTAATGTTGATCCTGGGGCTCTGAATTACATATGCATCCTAACACTCAGAGCAAAGTCTATTTGACAAAGTCTATTCAAAATGATACACCCAAAAACACATGAACAATAACTCCTTAAAGCTGTTCTTTAAGTAACCCACAGGAAATCGAGAAGAAACATGAAATATAGAAAACAGTAAACAGATAATAAAATGGCAGATTTAAGTAGCCCCTTCCAATAATTGCTAAAGTGTAAATTGTCTAAATAGATCAATCAAAAGACAGACACGGGAGTTAAGGTTATGTTGCACATCTGTAATCACAGTACTTGGGAAGCTGGGACAAGAGCATTGTAGGTTTGAGGCCAGCCTCAGCAACTTTATGAGACTGTTCTAAAGTAAAAAAAAGGGCTAAAGGTATAGTTTAGAGGAAAAGTGACCCTGGGTTTCATCAGCAGCATAAAAAAAGCAGATATATTAAAAGGCTTGATAGGAAAGCTAGGGCCAACTATAATGCTTATAAGGAACATATGTTAAGTTCAGAAAGGGTAGAAAGGCGAAAAACTTCATGCAAATGTTAATTTTTAAAGAGCATATTAGCTCTACTACTATAGCAAAAGACATTACTGAAGACTAAGAGAGATGTCACATACTAATAAAAGCATTAATTCATCAAGACACAACAATCCTAAATGTGCATGCACCAGATAACAGAGTCTCAATATATGTGACACAGCACTGATACAACTGAAGAGAGAAATAGACACAAACATGGTAAAAGATTTCAATATCCCCCACCCACTACCAACTGAAAGAACCAGAGAGAAAACCAACAAGTGAGAAAAAGCCAGTCACCAAAGGTTAAATGCTGTGGGGTTCCATTTCTACAGCACTGTGGTCTGAGTCAGCATTCTCAACGCTATAATACAAAGAGGTGCAATACTACTTAGAGGAAGAGAGATTTATCTGCTCACAGTTTTTTGGAGATCTCGGAGTTCAGTCCACGTGAGGCCAGGGTCTGAAGCTCAGGGCATGAACATAGGAGCAGAGATAAAGGGAGCAGTGCACAAGGGCACAAGGTCTGTGCCCCTCAGGTCTGGAAGGCCAGATCTCCATGGCCACGCCTTCAGGACCCACCAACGTATGAGCTCATAGGAGGCATTCTACATCTAACTATAACAACTGTTGAAGTGGCAATTATTTTTAGAAATGGCAGATTTGTGGCTGCCAGAGTTTGTTTGAGTTGTAAAAGGGCAATGCAAAGTATTTATGATGGAACTGCTCAGTGTCTTGACTGTGGTGGTGGTGGTGGTGGTGGCAGTGGTGGTGGATAGACAAATCTACACAGGTGATGATAAAAGTGTATAAAAGTAGCCAGATGTGGTGACACATGCTTGTAATCCCAGCATTTTGGAGGCTGAGATGGGGGATCACAGTTCAAGGACAGCCTCAGCTACTTAGTGAGGCCCTTTGCAACTCAGTGAGACCCTGCTTCGAAATAAAGAATAAAATACATAGGGCTAACTGGGCGTAGTGGTGCACGCTTGTAATCCCCGCATTTGGGAGGCGGAGACAGGAGGATCCCGCAGGTTCAAAGCCAGCCGTGCTGGCTTAAGAGACCCTGTTTCCAAAAATAAAAATAGGTCTGAGAGTGTAGCCCGGAGGGAGAAGGGCTTCCAGGAATCCCAGTACCACCATATATATATATATATATATATATATATATATATATATATATATATATATATATATGATATACACATACATACATAGGGCTGAGGGTCTACCTTGAAGGTAGAATGCAGAATGCCCCTCGGTTTCATCCCCAGTACCACACAAAAAATAGTTTATAAAACTAACTACACACTAACAAATGAGGCCAAGATAAACTCTAGAAATCTGAGTAGTGTTAGTGAATTCAAACAAAGTTAAGATCCTGGTTTGGCTGGGCACACATGGTAGCATATACCTGCAATCCCAGTGCTTGAGAGGCTGAGACAAGAGGATCATAGGTTTGAGGACAACCTCGCCAACTTATCAACACCCTCAGCAACTTAGGCCCAATTTCAAAGTAAAAAATAAATAAAAATAAAAAGGGCTGGTGGTATAGCTTGAAGATAGAATGCCCTTGGATTCAATCTCTAATTTTTCTAATTCAAGAAATTCTGGTTGTGACATCATATTATAGTAGAAGCCTGACTGACTCTTTGATAAATGGTTAGAGCTACCCTGATGACTTCATTTTGCTTGCTTTATTCCTAGGTATGATTGGAGCAGGTGAAACAGGGGTTTCTCCTTCTATAGGATTCTTGTCCAGTTAATCTTTTATGAATGAAGTCCAAAGATTAATAAAAGGTAGAAATGTGAAAGTTTATTTATGTCAGGTAAAGATAGAAGACAAAACAGCTCACCCTACATGAGGGTGGGGGCAGGTCCTGAAAGAGAGCAATCACTGAAGTTCTTGGGAGATGGGCTTTTAAACCTCACTGAGGTTCCCCATCAGATCTTTAATTACTGGTCAGAATTAGATTCTGAGGAACCATTCTTCTAACCAATTTCAGTTCTTAGTTTGAATTGTTATTCTGTAGGCTGCTGGGCCCTGATCTCCTGGTGCCCACCCATCTCTTGCCTCCCCGCAACACACAGAAGGTGATAAAGATGGCCATTTTTCATCTTGCCTGTTTCCAGGTCTTCCGCCTTGCCTCGTAGGTATGGTGGTACACACCAATAATCCTAGTACTTGGGAGTTTGAGATAGGATCATCACAAGTCAAGACCAGCCTCAGCAACTTAGTGAGATCCTGTTTCAAAATAAGAATAAAAAAGGATTAGGAGGCTATAAGTATATCTTGGAGGTAGACTACCCCTGAATTCAATTCCTGGTTGTCCACCTACACACACACACACACACACACACACACACACACACACACACACAGAAAAAGCAAGGGTTGAACCTTGGTGTAAATGGGGTTGTAGTGAGTGTAAGGTTGACACTAGCAGTCTCAGTCGCTCTCACCAACAGCATGAGGCTGTGATCAACCATGATGACAACACAGAATTGTCAGATTGTCCTCAAGGGATTGTCCTCAAGGGAAAGCTTCTTGGATTCTCAGTCTACACTCCTATATTACAACCACAAAGGACTTGAACCATGTCCTCAATTATTTGAAATAAGTATATTAATCCTGGCTTTTTGGGAGGGCACTGAGGGTTGAGCCTAGGGGTATTCCACTTCTGTTCTACAATCCCTGCCCTTATTTTATCATCATCATATTATAATTATAATAATTATTATTATTTGAAACAGGGACTCTCTAGGTTGCTGAGACTCTCACTATATTGCTGAGGCCATCCTTGAACCTGCAATACACTTGTCTCAGACTTCCAAGTACTAGAATTTTAGGCATGTACCTCCACACCTGTCTTAATTCTGGCTTTTAAGCCAGGCATGGTAGCACTCACTTGTAATCCCAGTACTTGGAATGCTGAGACAAAAGGATCAAAAGTTCACAGCCAGCCTCAGCAACATAATGAGGCTCTGTTTTAAAATAAAAAACAGGAAGATTGTGGATCGCAGCCAGCCTCAGCTACTTAGTGAGGCCCTTTATAACTCAGTGAGATCCTGTTTCAAAATAAAGAATAAAAAATAAGGCGGGGGGGGGGGTGTAGCTCAGAGGTAGAATGCCCCTGGGTTCCATCTCCAGTACCATAATAAATAAATAAATAAATAAATAAATAAATAAATAAATAATAAAATAGAGCTGAAAGTATAGCTCAGAGGTATAATGGCCCTAGGTTTAATCCCCACACCAAAAAAAAAAAAAAAGAGAAAGAGTGAGAGAGAAAGAGAGAGAGTAAAAGTAATTCATTAGTGTTTCTTTCCAAATGACTTTGCCCATCTGCTATGTTTTAATTTGGCTGGAATTTTGTGTGATAAAGAGAGAGTGAAGATAAGTCAGTTGTGTGATAACTCAATGCTGTGTTTTAAGATCTGTTGCGGTGTGGAACGATTCCCAGATCCCACTTAGATGCAAAACTAAGTGACAGAGCACCCAGGATAGCCCTGACCTGTGAAGGCCCCAATGTAAGAGGACAAAGAGGAGGAAGGCTTGATGTTCAAATCTATTTCCTCCAACTCCCAGAAAAATTAAAACTTTCTACATAATTATTGTTTTAGATACAGGAATTAAAAGTTATACCCTTGTAAATCTTTAGTGATCCAATGTTCTTCCCTCAATTCTTCCATGTTCTTCCCCTTTGAATTTCTACCTCCATCCATCTTCCTCCTCCCACTTGCTAGGACATACACATTTGTTTATATTGTAAGAAAAAAAAAGGTATGACTTTACTTTATGATCCTTGAAATTTTTTTTTTTTTGTATTGAGAATAAAACCCACAGACATCCTACCTCCAAGCTATACGCCCAGCCCTTTTAACTTTTTGTTTTGAAGGTGCTGAGAGTCTCACTATGTTGTTGAGGCTGTTTTTGAACCTGCAGTCCTCCCAAGTTGGGATTACAGGCTTGCTTGCCTTGCCTGGCTCCTTGAATACTTTAAAAGTACCACATTCAACCAAAAAGCGATATCCCTGGGTCATTCATTTAAGTTGGGCTTTACCTGTGAGGGCCTGACTGTCTCTGGTGTGGTTTTTAATCTTCCTGCCTCCTTACCCAATCTCATTTATGGATGTGACTGGATACCGTGAACTCAGTGCTTGGATATTAAAGCATTGTCATTACCAAATCTCTTCTCTCCCTCCAAAAATGAAAACAAAAATCTTCATGAAAAAGTAAGATTTAATAAATTGTGGCTGGGTGTGGTGGCACACACTTGTAAATCCCAGTACTTGAGAGACTGAGACAGGAGGATTACAGTTCATGGCTAGCCTCAGGAACTTAGTGAGGCCTTAGACCATGTTTTAAAAAAAAATGGTAGGCGGGACTCTGGGCCCTGGGCCTGACCACGCGTAACACGCTAGACCCCTGGAGAAACCGGGCCCAGTAAGAACCTGGGTCCCAGCCAGGGGTCTAGCGGGACACACCAGACCCCAGAACAGTCGGGGCTGGGTCGTGGGATTCTGGGCCCCAGGCGGAGTAGTGTGGAGCACTCTAGACCCATGGGAAACCAGGCCGGGTCACAGTGCTACTGAGTGCCTGATCCCACTACCTCCTCAAACCACACATACTGTCTTCTCTTATTTAAAAAAAAAAAAAAGGAAAAGAAAAAGAAAAAGAAGAAAAATATCGGAGAGGGGTTAGGAAGGTCGTGGCAGATGCCAAGATACTGGAGATGCAGACAAAACTTATCCAAATAAACTGGAACTTACGGAAAAATTCCCCGTGAAGGACTGCTGTTTCTCTCTATTGTTAAGAATCTTGGACATCACCTGTAAGGAGAGAGTTTAGCGGAGACCAAGGAGAAAGGCAGTGTTGAAAGTGGTCTCGACAATGGCGGTGGAGACTTGTATTCAGGAGAAGCAGAAATCGGATCCTACCGACCTTTTTTTTTTTGGAGAAATTACACCAAGTGTCGAATGCTACTGTCGCGCATGCTTAGGAACACTGGACAACATTGACAACATTCAGAGTGGAAAAAGAGCTTGGGAAAGATTTGAAATGGTGGAGGCAGTGGCAATGGCAGTGGCCAGTACTCAGGGGAGGCAGAGATCTGATGCATTATACCTGGAACCTTTGGAATAATAACCCCAGAGGCAGAATGCTACCACCACGCACCCTCGAGAATGTGGGACAATTGGTTGGGCGAAGAGGGTGCTTGGATTGGAGCCTGCCAAGGGGTGAGGCTGGCGACGGACACAGCAAAGCTGGGATTGGAGCCTGCCGTGAGGCAAGGCCGGTTCTGGAGCCTCCGAGGCCAGGATCGGAGCCTGCTGAGGGGTTAGGCCAGTGAGGCCGGTATCGGAGCTTGCCGTGAGGCAAGGCCGGTGCTGGGGTCTTCGAGGCCAGTATCGGAGCCTGCTGAGGGGTTAGGCAGATTCCAGGGCCAGGGTTGCCAGGATCAGAGCCTGCTGTGAGGCAAGGCCGGATCTGGGGCCTCCGAGGCCAGGATCAGAGCCTGCTGAGGGTTAGGCCGGTGCCAAGGCCAGTAGCCAACATTGGAGCCTTCCATGAGGCAAGGCCGCTACTGAGGCCTCCAAGGCTGTATTGGAGCCTGCCTTGAGGGTAGGCCGGTGCTGGGGCCACCGAGGCCAGGATCAGAGCCAGCTGAGGGGTTAGGCTGGTGTCAGGGCCAGCGAGACCAGAATGTGGCCTTCCATGAGGCAAGGCCGCTGCTTGAGCCAGCGAGGTCTGGATCAGTCCACCGGGTAGCCAGGCCACTATTGGGGCCATCAAGAGTGGGATCGCTACTTGTAACACGGCATGCACAGAGAAATATCGCAGAAAATAAAAATCAGATGCTTCCCCTAAGCAGCAAAAACTAGGAGGAAAGGGGCAACAGGCAGGGGTCGAGCTATAGAAAGAGCCCTATAGTGAAGCAACTAAGGTGACCAATCAGAGGGTATGGAATAGGGAAGGATGGAGCCTCTTTAAAACGCAGGAGGTACATAAACAAATGTATCAAAGTTAATCACCAAACAAGCATGGGATTGAGGGAGGGGGAGAGGATGGGATGGGGGCTAATTGGATTATGTGTGCTTGTATATCCTCTCAAGTCTTGTATTCCAATGTGATATATGATTACAATGCACCAATAAAAAAATAAAAATTAAAAAATTAAAAATAAATAAAAAGAAAAAGAAAAAAAGAAAAAAAATGGTGTTGGGGATGTAGTTCAGAAGTAGAATCTCCTTGATTTGGTGCTCAATCCATAGCACCACTGGGGCCTTTGAGGCTGGGATCAGAGCCTGCTGAGTGGTGAGGCTGGTCCTGGGGCCTCCCAGGCTGGGATCAGGGCCTGCCATGAGGCAAGGCCTGTGCTGGGGTCTCTGAGGCCAGAATCAGAGCCTGCCTAGGGGTGAGGCCAGAGCTGGGGCCAGTGAGGCTTGGATTGGAGCATGCCATGAGGCAAAGCTGGTGCTGGGGCCTTAGAGGTTGGGATCGAAGCATGCCGAGGGTGAGGTCAGTGCTGGGGCCAGTGAGGCCAGGATTGGGGTCTGCCCTGAGGCAAGGACAGTGCTGAGGCCTCAGAGACCGGGATCCGAACCTGCTGAGGGGGGAGGCTGGTGCCAAGGCCAACAAGGCCGGGATCCGAGCCTGCCATATGGTGAAGGCAGTTCTGGGGTCAACAAGGCCATACTCATTGCCTACCATGTGGTGAGGCCATAACTGGAGCCAGCGAGGCCAGGATAGGAGCTTGCCTTAAGGCAAGGCTGGTGCTGGGGCCTTTGAGGCCAAGATTGGAGCCTGCCATGAGGCAAGGCCGGTGCTGGAGCCAGTGAGGCCAGGATCAGAATCTGTCGGGTGGCCAGGCCAGTGCCAGGGCTTTCAAGAGGGGAATCGGAACTTGCAATGTGGCATACACAGAAAAATATTACAGAAAATAAAAAATCAGATGCTTTCCCTAATATGCAAAAACTAGGAAGAAATGGGTAATAGGAGGAAATCTAGTGGAAGAAAGGGCCTTATAGAGGAGGAATTAAAGTGACCAATCAGAGGGAATGGGATGGGGGAAGATGTAATCTCTTTAAAACACATGATGTAAGTAAACAAATATATCAAAGTTAATCACTAAATCAAGCATGGGATTGAGGGAGGAGGAGGGAAGTGGGATGGGGAATTAGATAAAGGCTAATTTGATCATGTGTACTTGGATATCCTCACAAGTCTTGTTTTCCATTGTAATGTTTGACTACAATGCACCAATAGAAATATATTTTTAAAAAACAGCACCAAGATAAATAAATAAATAAATAGTAGTGATCTTATGCAAAGAAAAATTCTACTTGTAATTTAAAATTATCACACTCAAAATTAAAAGGCCTACTTTACCTTGGAGTCCAAAACTGAGACATATCTTTGCCAGCGATCAGCTAAGTGTAGAAATAGAACCAGCACTAGATCCAGAACTCTGTGGTCATATTGTTAAAACATTAATTCAAATATACACTTTTATTCAAATTCTTCAAGAAAGGGCAGTCATATATCACATAGGGAAACCAATCCCAAATTCTTAGCACCCTTTATAGATTTATTTAAAGTTTACAAAGCTAATACATGTTAATTTAAAAAAAAAACCTGAAGAATGTGTTGTGTGTGTGTGTGTGTGTGTGTGTGTGTGTGTGTGTGTGTGTAATATGGATTATCTACTATAACTGACATTTGATTACTACATTTAACTATCATAACCACCCTGTAAAAAAGAATAATTATTATTCCTGACACTTGAATTTTTTAAAAAGCAAGGCTAAAGAACAGGAAGTTATATTGCCTAAAATTTTTTTAAAAAAGTTATAGGGGTAGAATATGGGCCTTTGCATTGTGTATCAAGATCTGATAACTCATAACTGACATGCTATACAAGTTCACACATAATCACGCAAGATCAGTCCAGATTATTTTGAAAGTTGAAATCATACTTACATAACATTCAGCAACTTGCTTTTTTCACTCATTAATCATAAATACCTTTGCATATCACTAATGCAGATATTTCTTCAATTCATTCATGTGTTGCTTAACAACTTTAATTCATTCCTGAAACTGTGCCACTAGGTATAAAGTTATTACATACATTTAATGGGAAGAATATGATTCCTTTTAACCCAACCTAAGATATCAAAACATTTTCACAGAAAAAAATATAGATTCACTATAACACCAAGTTCATTTAAGCAATAAGAACAATTAAAGAAAGATGAAGTCAGTTTTTGTGTTTTTGTCATATATATATATATATATATATATATATATATATATATATATATATATTATTGCTGCATTGTAGTCATACATCAATGAAGTCAGTTTTTATACATGTAGCAATTGTCATGAAGGCTCAGTGTTTGCATAAGGAAGAAGAGGTAGTGCATGGACTTTCCTACAGAGTCATTCTTAGGAAGATGGGGTGGGATGAGCAATTACCTTTCCATCCTGCACTAACTAAAGTCAGCTAATAGAGGACCACAGAACCTTTTATTCCCTCTTCCCCTTCAGTCCTTTTAGCACACCCATCTTTTGTTCCATGCTTATATTTTTTGTTTTTCTGCAACATTTACTTTACCAATTTTTGAGCCACTTAGGGACTCATGGGTACCTTTAAACACATTTTTAAAAAGGCACAGCACAATAACTGTAGGACATAATTAAAACTAAGCACAAGCATGAGTGGGTTAAAATATTTGAAAATGGAAGTGCATGTGTATAGGGCCAAAGAGTCACAGAAATTGCTACTTCTTTATCTCTCTTCCTCCCACTCCATGTTTCTAAATAAAAGAAATTGTGTTGGGTTCAGACAAACATGGAATGTCTCACCAATCACTCTTTGCTGTATAAACATTGAGTTAAGTAAAAATTTAATGTGCCCTTGTATAAAATATTAAAATCATTTTGATCGTATTTAGTATGTTTTTAGGTAAAACCATTGTTACAAAAAAAGTCACTCAAAAAGAAAGATAAAAATTTCCAAGCCAGACATGGTGGCTTACACTTGTAATCTCAGTACTTGGAAGGCTAAGACAGGAGGATCACAGGCTCAGAGCCAGCCTCAACTACTTGTGAGGCCCTCTGCAACTTAGTAAGACCCTGATTCAAATAAAATAATAAAAAGTGGGGCAAGGGGTATAGCTCAAAGGTAGATTTCCCCTGAGTTCAATCCCTGAAACTGCAAAAGAAAAAAAAAGTTGTTATAGTGAAAGTTAGTAATTCAAATATCATTTTCAGGTATGTTTATAGTTTGGGTGCATTACAGAATTGTATATAATAGATAAACTATACACTGTTTAGCCAGCTCTCTGCCATTGAGTATTTAAACCAACACTTATACCATTACATAGAATGTTGAAATAAGCATTTTTAAACTTACATCCTTTAACATATGTGCAAGTATTTCTTTATATAGATTCCCAAATGTGGAATTGCTGCATTATAGGACATACATGCATATAATTTTAGTACATCACATTAGATTACTCTTTGTAAGGTTACTGCAACTCACATTCCCTCCAGTAGTAAATGAAACTGGTTCCTATTTTTCCATACCTTCTCTGAAACTGGAATTGGTTCATTTGAAATATATATATATATTTTTTTCTGGCTTCTTTCTGACATAAGTAAATGAAGGAAGTAAAATTCACATTCCAAGTTTTTTCTTTACTTTGTTTTTTTTTTTTTATATTGGAGCAAAATGGTATGACTTCTGTTCAAGGTACGCTTTTTCTTTTAAAACAGTAGTACAGCCGGGCGTGGTGGTGCATGCTTGTAATCCCCGCGCTTGGGAGGCGAAGACAGGAGGATCGCACAGGTTCGAAGCCAGCCACGCTGGCTTAAGAGACCCTTGTTTCCAAAAATAAAAAAATTGGTCTGGGAGTATAGCCCGGAGGCAGAAGGGCTTCCAGGAACCCCAGTACCACAAAAAAAAAAAAAAAAAAAAAACCACAGTAGTACAAACATGCTTATATTTCTCAATTGCTCCTAATACAAACCTAATTGTAACTTTCATTCAATGTAACTGACTTTCTTTCCTCAAAGAAACCTCAGGATGTACAATTGAAAACTGTCACACATCAGCATTTTAGCAGACTAGCAGAGACTGAGGATACACACAGCTCAACCTCCTTGCTCACGATGTTTTCTGGGATTCTGTTCATTCTTTATGGATGACATTTTTCTTCTTGTAATAAATGTATCCTTCACTAATTATTTCAGTGAAAGTTCCCACTGGCAAACTTTTCGAGCTACTATGTCATTCTTGAAAGGGCTCAACCACATAGGGGATTTTGAAAACTTCACTGACATTTTATATACATTTTTGGTGACAAAAAGGATGATGTCAGTCTAATTGTGATTCTTTTGCATGTCACGATCTTTTTCTCTCTAATTACTTTTAAGAGATTATCTTTACACTTATTTTGCAATTGCACTGCAGTATGTATACATTAGAGTTTGTTTCTGTTTGTTATGACCAACATTCAGTATATACTTTCAGTCTGATAAATTATATGTGTGTGGTGCTGGACATTTCTTTGCTGATGACTCTTCAAATAGTGTTTCTCTGGCATTTTCTCAAGTGCCTACTTTTGGAGTTTCTTTGAGCAACACAATGAAGTCCTTCTTCCTATTCACCATGGCTGTTACCATCTGCTCCATTCTTGATTTCTTTACCTTGTCATGTCAAGTTCTAGGTAAATTACTACCAATTCACCAAGTCATCCCATATCTATGCCTGGTTAAAGTTTATCCTCTATTGGGTATAATTTCTTGTCCATAATTTTTATTATTATTTCCAAGAGTTTTAGTCTGTTGTTGTTGTTGTTGTTGTTGTTGTTGTTTGTGTTATTAGTAGTAGTAGTAATAGTGCTGGGGATTGAACCCAGGGTCCCACTTATTCTAAGTATGTACTCTACCACTGAATTACACACCAAATCTTATTGTCTTTCTTCATAATTCCTCATCCTTCTTATTTTAAGTTTATGGGGTTTTTGTTCTCATCTGTATTTTCTAATTTTTGTTGACTATGTAATTCTGTACTCACAGTCATAGGCTGTGTGTCCTGGAGTTAATTCTCTGACTTATCTGTCCATTGGCTCCTTATTTGTAAAACAAATGCCATTGTTTTGGGCAAATGATATAATACATACAAAGTTCTTAGAATAATAGATATCAAACAAATTTATATTTTAGTTCTATGTACAGTGTTCTCCTAGCACTACCAAGATTAACAATAAATTGTTGAATGCCTATGTTGACTTTGCTCAACATCTTTCTTGGCAATATTTCTTTCCTTGCAAACAGTAGAAATGTAGTTCTCGGGGGGGCCATGGTGCGCTTGGAACAGCAGATCCTTCTCTACGTGGTGAGGCTGTGGGCCTCTACTCTTGGAGGGGAGATAAAATTCATTGCTGCTGCGTGCTTGATCTCACAACCTCTTCAAAACACACGTACTGTCTTCTTTTATTAAAAAATATCGAAGAGGGCCAAGATGGCGGCAGCAGCAGCCAGTATTCAGGAAATACAGACAAATCCTATCCAATCCACCTTAAACTTTTGAAAAAAAAAATCTTTGTGAAGGGGGACTGCTCCTGCCACACATGCTTAGGAATTCTGGACATCATGCCATGTAAGGAAGGTGCTCAGGGGAGAACCAGAAGGACGGCAGTGGTGGCAGGGGCAGTGGCAGCCAGTAGTTGGGAGAGGCAGAGATCCAAGCCAATCCTCCTTGAACTTTTGAAGAAATCTTCCCAAAGGTATACTGCTACCACCAGGCATGCTCAGGAATTCTGGACAGCATGCTGTGTGCGAAAAGTGTTTGGGAGAGAACTGAGATGGTGGTAGCAGCGGCAGCAGTGGCGGACAGTATTTGGAAGAGGCAGAGATCTGATCCAATCCACCTGGGTCTTTTGAAGAAATCTCCCCAAAGGTAGAATGCTACCGCCGCACATGCTTTGGAATTTGGGACAACATGCTGTGTGGGAAAGGTGCTCAGAAGAGAACCAAGATGGCTGTGGCAGTGGCAGCAGTGGCCAGTATTTGGGAGAGGCAGAGATCCAATCTAATCCACCTTAACTTTTGAAGAAATCTCCCCAAAGGTAGACTGCTACTGCTGCACATGCTTGGGAATCCTGGAAAACATGTTGTGTGGGAAAGGTATTCAGGAGAGAACTGAGATGGCAGTGGTAGCTGCGGTGGTGGCGGCGGTAGTGGCGGCAGCAGTGACCAGTATTTGGAGGGGCAGACAGATCCAGTCCAATCCACCTTGAACTTTTGAGGAAATCTCCCCCAAAGTAGACTGCTCTTGCCCCACATGCTCGGGAATTCTGGAAAACATGCTAAGTGATAAAAGTGTTTGGGGAATATCAGAGGGAGCCCGCATAGCCTGGTTGGGCCTCTACGCTGTGTGTTCTGGGAAACATCAGCCCTCATGGCCACTGTGCTCCTCTGTGCAGTGTCGGAGGCCAGGCGCATGAGGAGCAGCAGAGCCTGACCTCTGTAGTGAAGCTGTGGACTTCTGCCTTTGGAGGAGAGACAAAATTCATTGCCACTTGGTATCGGGCTCCCAGCTTTTGCAAAAAACATGTACTGTTTTCTCATATTAAAAAAAAAAAATGAAAGAAAAAAGGGAACATCTGTAGATGACTTATTCACAGTGACAGAGACCAGGGCCCGCAGCACAGTGAGGCTGGTGCCGGGGCCATTGAGGCTGGGATAGGAGACTGCCGTGCAGCAAGGCCAGAACCAGGGCCTTAGAGGCTGGGATCTGAGCCTGCCGGGCGGCGATGCTGGTGTCAGGGGCTTGCAAGGCCTGGATCTGATCCTGCCAAGCAGCAAGGGCAGTGCTGGAGCCTTAGAGGCCAGGATCAGAGCCTGCTGTGAGGCGAGGCCAGTGTTGGGGCTTGCAAGGCTGGGATCGGATCCTGCCATGAGGCATGGCTGGTGATGGGGCCAGCGAGGCTGGGATTGGAGCCTGCCATGAGGCAAGACTGGTGCTGGGGCCTCCGAGGCCAGGATGGGAGCCTGCCTTGCAGTGAGGCTGTTGCCAGGGCTAGCAAGGCTGTGATCGGACCCTGCCTTGTGGGGAGGCTGGTGCCAGGCTGGGATTGGAGCCTGCTGGGTGGTGAGGCTGGTGCTTGGGCCAGCAAAGTCGGGATCAGAGCCTACTGTGCAGCAAGGTCTGTACCTATCCTGGCCTATGAGGCCAGGATAGGAGACTGCCATTCAGTGAAGCTGGTGCAGGGGCAAGTGAGGGAGGGATCGGAGCCTTCTGGTGAAGTAAGGCCTTTTCTGGGGCCTTACAGGCTAGGATCAGAGCCTGCTGGGTGGCGAGACCAGTGCCAGGGCCTCCAAGGCCAGGATCCAAGCCTGCTTTGTGGTGAGGCTGGTGCCCAGGCCTCTGAGGCCAGGATAGGAGAATGCTGGGTGGTGAGGCCGGTGCCAAGGTCTGCGAGACCAGAATTAAAGCCTACCATGAGGTGAGGCCTTTTTCGGGGCCAGTGAGGTTGGAATTGGAGCCTGCAGTGCAGTGAGGCCAGTGGCGGGGCCTTAGAGAGTGGGATCGGAGCCTGCAATGCGGCACCCACAGGGAAATATCACAGAAAATTAAAAAATCAGATGCTTTCCCTAATATACAAAAACTAGGAAGAAATGGGTAATAGGAGGAAATCTAGTTGAAGAAAGGGCCCTATGGAGGAGCAATGAACGTGACCTATTAGAGGGGATGGGAGCAGGGAAGATGGAATCCCTTTAAAGCACATGATGTACTTAAACAAACATATCAAAGTCAATCACCAAATGAAGCATGGGATTGAGGGAGGGGGAGGGAATGGGATGGCGATCAGATACAGGCTAATTGGGTGATGTGTGCGTGTATATCCTCACAAGTCTTGTATTCCATTGAGATGCTTGACTACAATGACCAATAAAAATATATTAAAAAATAAATTAGATATAATAAGAATTTAAATGTTTTGGAATGGAGGTATGTAGAATAAAGAGGAGCAAGAGGAGAGGAACAGGAGGAGATAGGGAGATGAAAAGTGAAAATAAAATGTTTTCTTTGTTGTGGGAAATAAACACTTAACAAGAGAAAAAAAGAGAAATGTAGTTCTCAGATTTGATGTGAATTCAAATGCTTTCATCCTCTCTTCCTTTACCAGTTCCCATTTGGAGGCTTTACAATTTCCTTCCAAGTGGCCCAGGGTTTAATCTGATAGCTTATTTTTCCTATCCAGTAATTATAACAGAGACACTAAAGGTCCATGCCTGGAGCTGGCAGGTGGCTTGCCCGATGTGCTTGTATCCCCGCCTCTTGTTTCTACGATCCATCTTAACCAAGTCACAGCTCTCAACAGTGAGCAGGTTCATTTTCCTGTTTCATTGATAGAGGGAGAATCCTCTTCCCCGGCTACAACTCCCAATATTCCTCCAGTAACTCCAACATAGCTTCTTTACTTTCTTCAGGATAAGTTTTATCTCTATCACCCTACAGAAGTCACATGCTGAGGTCTATTCCTGGAAACCAATATGTCCACAGATTTGATCCTAGTTTCTACTCTATGTGTTTGTTCTATATATATATATATATATATATATATATATATATATATATATACATATATATATATATATATATATCGAGTGAGGTACATTCCTTTTATTTATTTTTTTCTTTTTATTTATTTATTTCTTTTATTTATCATTTTAAAATCATTTGTGGGAGGGAATGGTAGTGGGTATGGGAGGTATAGATACAAAGCACATGCTAAACACCATCTTGACTAGAAAATACTCAGGAACTCGTGACTAAGGACTGCCTTCTGTGCCAAAAATCAAATTCACACTAAGTAGAGAGATGTTTTATTTTGTGGCACTAAAAAACCCAGCAGCGTTCCAGAGCCATATCCCAGAGCTCTCCTGGCAGTGCAAGGCGCAAATGTGCATGTGCTTGCTTTACAACTTGTGAACTGCTGTGTCGTTTTTTATGTGGAGCTGGTAACCTCAAATGGACATTTAAAGAGAATCACTACTAGTTGGCATAATGTTCTACAACTGATTTTGTAGGTTATTTGAAAATCCTCATAAATTAGACTTTTATACCATCCCCCATTTTTTATATATATTTGAAGTTTTAGGGCACAAATTAAAACAAAACACCCCTGCTTACTCTTTTTGAATAATATGAGAAAAAGAAAGGAATCAAACATATGGGGCTCGTGAGAGTAGTTATAGAAGAGAGGAATGAATTGGAAACATTTTCATTTCTATACACATAAGGTGACCTAAAATATATACTTCCTGTTAATCTTGCCAACCACAAATCTTAGGCCTTCTTCTTGCAAAGGCAGGGTCTTCACAATGCCATTGGAGGAGCCGAGAATGTGGACATCTTGAAGGCAGGATGGGCCCATCCCACACGGAATCTGAAAACACAGCTCCGAAGAAAGAAGCCCAGCTTTGGCTGAGTGATGCTCCTTCTGTCAGCGCATGCTCCTTCTCTCAAACTCACCAGTCAGCTCAGCACATCTCCTCCAAGGGAAAAGAGTGGGACAGATGGAGGATGGTTTAGACTGGGATCCCTCAGAAGGAGACTCTGAGATAGAATCGAAGAAAAAGTCATTTATATGAAAGTGATTCAGGAAGCACAGACAGGGGAGTGGGAAGTGACAAACTGAAGAGAAAAGAGACATTCCAGCCTCAGAGCAAGTCACCAGTGTGGGCAGGTGGGGCTCTGATCTGCTAGGGCTCCTGGGTTGCTGTGTGGAGACATTGTGAAGTGGCCCAGTGCAGTGGGAGAGGTGACTGAGGTACTTCTTCACCAAGTCTTTCTGTCACTGGAGGAGAACTACTCCAGGACGCTAGAAGTCATCGATACGCTCAGTGTCCCCCATTCAAGACAGCCGCCATCTGTGACTAAAGAAAGACACTCGTTGGAGACTTCCAGTTGCTTGCACAGGAAGCACTGGTAGTAAGAGGATTGGCAAGTGCCATGGGGTTCGGTGGGGCATTAGGAGCATCTGTTAGACATATGCAAGGCTCCCTGGTACTTCTCACAAGGGGAATTTCCTATTTTATGAACCAAGATGGTGCAAGCAGGTCTTAACTATGGCTCCAACTGTTATCTCACAATCTCTGTGGGTCAGAAACTTGGGAACAACAACAACAAAAAAGCTGGGTACTTGCTCAGTACTAGCTGAGGATACTTGTTCATTTCTACCTGGTACTAGCTTGGGATCTCATGTGCTGCGAGATGTTGGCTGATGCTGCTGCAGTCACCTGAAAACTTGACTTGGATGGGAGGATCCATCTTCTGGTGGCTCGCTCTGATGGCAGGAGCCACTAGCACCTTACCACAGGAACATCTCCAGAGATTTTCCTGAGCATCCTTAGGGTCTGACAGCTGCCTTCCCTCAAAACAAGTGATCAGGAGAGAAGCAGAGCATTCTAGAAACTAAAAAGCTAAAAAGCTTCTTCATTGGCTTATTTTGCAAGTTCCGTATGTCACTTCCTTTTTATTCGCTTTTCTAGAAGCAAGTTTCTAAGGCCAGCCCAATTTCAGAGTTAGAGATACTAGACTTCACTTCTTTTTTTTTTAAGAAGGAGTATAAAAAATCTGTAGATTTATTTTAAAGTCACATCAAGTGCCAAGCACTCCTGTGTTCTAAAGCTAGACCTTACTTGTAGCTTTTATGAGAGATTACGATGTAAAGGCCCCCAAAAATGACCTCTCCAAGGCCACACCTCTTTAAGCCTGGGAAATTTAAGCCTCAGTACAAATTCAGGGGGATACAAACATTCAGTTGTTAGCAGACTTGAAGAGAGACAGGAGCACTGGGCAGGACTAAGCTGAGAGTCACACCTGACCACCAGATGGCAGCTCACAGATCCTGACCACTGTGTGGGCCCTGGAGCTCAAGTCCCTCCAAAGACTAACTGCAAATATGACTGGCGAGAGCTTCAAATGTCTAGTGAGGCCACAGGGCATCATATTGGAGGACAACTGTGCCCTTTGCCCTTCCCCCATGTTCTCCTATCCTATGAACCCAATCACAGAAAAAGAATAAAACACAAAACAAAAATCAGCAGTAGGCATGTGGGGAGAGGGGCCAAGTCAGGATGCAGAGAGAAAGCCAACCCTGGCGGCAACCTCTTCCTGTCTTCCAGGCCTGGCTTCTGTCCAAGCTGAAGGGACAAAGAAGTTTCAAATGGCATGTGTGTCCAGAGTCTGCATTATAACACTGGGCAGGAATTATGGGAGTGTTTGACTGGACTAGACTTTTCAATGCCAAAATAACAAATATTTGATGGTATACAATGCCTCACAAAAGCCCCCCAAAAGCCCCCCAAAAAACTCTCCTTAGATGGAATAAAAAATGCCCCAGAGGTCCTACTTTTACATAACATCTCTAGTGGATTAAATAAACTTATATTTGGAATGTTATCTGGGGAGAAAAATGTATATTTTTAGAACTATAAAGCAGACCATTCTAAAGTGACTAATAAGATATATTCCTTCGCCTTAACCATTGAAAGAAGCTGTTATTAGTTCAGTTTTTTCCTGGATATGGAGAATTTGAAAATAAGGAAGGAAATAATCTTAGTCATCTGTGAGAGATCATTTCTGAAGGCCAACTTGGTCCTACACTGAAGGTGGTTTTCCTTCTGGGCATGACAGAGCCACTTGGCTCCCTTTACAGATACTCCTGCCCAGACTGGCTCCATCTGGTGTCCTCCCTCGCTCAGGGACGCTATACCAATCTGCAATCCCACGGAATTTTGATTTTATTCCTAATTTTTAGGTGAGTCCTCCTATTGCTGGCACTTACCATGAAAACCTATGTCTAAGAAAGGCACTTCCTGGATTCAAGTAATTCAGCTTCTGGGGAGGCTGGGACACTAGACTTGCCAAGACTCCCCGGATGTGTGTTCTTATTCCTGATCCTCTGATGGGTTGGCCTCTGCTGCCCCTAAACATGTGGGGACTCAGTCCTCTCTCCAACCACCTGGGGCACTCCAAGGTTGGCACACCCTGCATTTCCAGTAAGGGGTTCTACAGGGCCACCTCCCTGAAAGGTGGCCAGTATCAGCATCCTCTCTATTTAGTTGTATGAATTAAAATTTTCTCCCTCTCCCCAATTCCTTACTGCCCTGGAATCCTCCAAGTGGAGAATTTTACCAAACCAGTCCCAAAGACAAACCCAAGCTTTGAGGCATGGTCCATCAGCATTAGACGGTTGACCTCTTCTTTAAGCTCATCCACTGACCTCTTCACCCTAGTTTGAGAACTGCCTTTATTTTTATCTACTTTTCATAATTAATTCTTTTGTCACGATAGTTCTGTATATTTGTTGTAAGAGAATATTTGTCTGTTTTTTCCTTTCCCCAATTTTATTTGTTCCTTCCTTCCTTCCTTCCTTCCTTCCTTCCTTCCTTATTTCCTTCCTTCCTTCATCAAACATTGCAGTATTCCTAATTTATCTAAGGTCATGTCCTACAAACTGGGAAATAAAGATTAGGGAAGTGATTCTCAGCCATGGCCGATCACCATAGCCATTTTAGAATCTTCTAAAATATATAAAGAGAGAGATGCTCTGGCCCCACCTCCAGAGATTATGAATGAATTATTTTGGTGCACAGCCTGGACACCAGAGATTTCTAAAAGCTTCCTGGGTGATCCTAAAGCGCCGCTGACATGGAGAAGCATGAGAAGACAAGGGCATAAACAGCTGCCTACCACCTCAAGCCAAAATTCCTTAAGCACTTCAGGGAGTATCCTCTGAGAAAGCATCCCCACTCCTCCTTGGTCCACACGGCACTGCTCACTCCCATGTTGGTCAGGATTATCTCCTCAACCCGACTACACAGGTAGCCCCTGCTTAGGTAAGAGATGTGCCCAATCCCACTCACACAGAGTAAGAGAAGATGTCAGTGTCACTAACCTTTTCCCAGCTGGATAATGAGGACGCCACTTTTCTCTTGTGAAAGTGCACAGTGGTATGGGAAATTTATGACTGTAGCAAAATATTTGAGGCTGGGAAATGTATAAAGAAGATACGTTTGCATAGCTCACCGTTTTAGAGGCTTAAAGTCCAAAATCAAGCAGCCCCAGCAATTCAGCCTCCGATGAGGATTTCTTTGGCTGAGTCCCAGCATGGTGGACGGCATCCTGGCAGAAGCACTTTTCAAAAGTTAGAGATCACGTGGAGGAGCAGGAAGCTGGAGTCTCAAGGAGCTAGTCATGCTCCTTTATAACAACTCTCTAAAGAACAAGTGTGTGTGTGTGTGGGGGGGTTACCCCAATGACTTAACTACCTCCCACTGAGCTTCCCCTCTTAAAGGTCTCACAACCCCTCACATCACCCCACCGGGGGCCTGGCCTGCAAACCGCATCCAACTATGGTGTGGTGAAACCCTGAAAGAGAAGATGTAGAGGCTAGTTTGAATTCCTCTGGAATGTTTACAGTAAGGTGAGGGGTAACCACCTTATATTTCAAAGGAGGTCGCTATAATTCTATAGGAGTGACAGGCAGTTTCTTGGAATTTTTAAGGAATTAGGGGAAGGAAAGAAAGAACTCTAGGACATTGCTGCAGTCTGACGGTCTTTCTCCTTTTGTTAGATCATGTAGACTTAAAAGCATGAGAAGGCTGGGTGTGGTGGCACATCTTGTAATCCCAGGACTTGGGAGGCTGAATCAGGAGGACCTCAGGTTTCAGGAGAGTCTCAGTAACTCAGCCAGACCCTGTTTAAAAAAAAAAAAAATTACAAAAGGGCTGCAGGTGTAGTTTGGAGGTAGCATGCCTGAGGATTCGGTTACCAGTAACACTAAGGGATCCTGCCTGCCCCTGTCTCTGCTCAGTACAACAGAGGCCTGTGCACAACCTGTGTAGGGAAACTGTGAGCCCCAGACCTCCGTCCCCCGGAAACCACGTGAGAGGTATTCCTTCAGGGTGTGCTCTGAGCTGCACGTTAAGGTCCATTTTTCCTCTCTCTTTGCAGAAAAGTCCCTTTTCTTCGGTGACAGATTGAGAAAATAATGTCCTGAAAGTGCAGAAAGCTTGGGACAAAGTTGCCGTGTTTGTGTCTGTCCAGCAGGGGGCGGCGGTGACCAGCGCGCGGGCTGGCGGCGCTCCGCAGAGGCAGATTACGCAATGATGAGCGGGCAGGCTCCGGGTATGCTGACACAGGCCTGAGTCGGGAAAAAGACTGCACAGCTGGGCCCGCGTGGCCCATTTCCCCACCCGGAGCGCGGGCTCGCAGGGATCTTCCCCTTTCCCACAAAACCCTGGAAACCGCTTAGTTGTTTTTCTGGTTGACTTGCTGCTGAGTCCAGCTGTCAGCTGCCTGAGAATCCGACAACACTAGCTTAGGACCTCCCTGTTTTGTTGTTGTTTGGTTTGGTTTTTTAAGACTAAATAATAATAGCTTTTATAGGCACCCTTTCCTGAACTGCCCCTGCGAGCCTCCAGGGTGCGGGGGCTGGAGAGCATCCTGTATGGGTTTCTGTCATTTTTCACCAGCCCTCCTGCAGGGGGCTTGTATCAGCCTCCCTGCTGAACACAGCCTGTTTCTAAACCTGGAGGAGTGGGAAGGGGAAAGAAGACTGAGGCCCCTTCCCACTGAATTCCTCCCATCCAAGAGAGGACATGTTTTAGAGAATGGGGAGCCAGAATGTTGTCTGATTTGCTAAAAATAATCTTCATCTCCTGCTCTTCAACGGTTTAAGATTTTGTTTTGTTTCATTTTCAAGTTCCTACATATGTTATCAGTGATCTTTTTGGATAATGTATTCTATGGAAAGATTCTGGTAAAAAAAAAAAAAAAGGAGATAAGAGGTAGGAAATAAGGCTGCTTTAGCCCTTTCCTCTCTTAATTATAAGGAAAATTGTGACTGTTTTGAAAAGAAACTTAGAAAGTCCGAATATGTATGAAATTATGAATGTGGCATGGTTACCCTGGAAAATCATTGGTGGGAGGGGTGAAGGGAAAATGGGGGCGGGGATGAGGGCACCAAGTATAGTTTAAATGTAAACCAAATATGTTCAATAAAAAAAATTGTAAAAAAAATATATAAAAATATAAAATAAAAAAAGAAAGTCAAAATCAGGCTTGCCTCATTGAAGACATATTAACTCTAGAAAATTTGAAAAATAGAGATCTAGAAAAAAAAGAGCATATCATGCACTTATAAATCCTTAACCTAGAGGTAATCGCTGCTATTTAATTTTCTATATCCACTGATTTTTTTTTTTACTGGCATATATGATATGCTTACAGTGTTATACATACTGATTAAAAATTTATTGCTCTCCTCATTTAAAATAACTTGGTGATTTTTAATATTTGCACAATATTCCATGTTATATAAATGTAGCATAATAGATGTAGTTAACTCATTTTGCATAATTTGTATTTGCATAGAAAACATCCCCAGAAGAGAAAATGAAGATCAGTGGATATTTTAACAGTGTATGCTTGCAAATCCTCTTCCAAAAGCACTGTGACAGTCTTTATTTTCACCAACAGAATGAGTGGAGACCAGTAGAGTTCCTTTTCGGGTGCTTTGCCAATTTTATAGATTGCCAATAGTGTTTCGCTGTTGGTCTAACTTGATTTCCTGTGTTTTTTCCTTCTGAATTTCTCAGATTCTCTTTAAGGATATTTCCAAAGGGCTTCAATTCTAACATAAGCAACAAAAGATAAGAGTGAGAACAGAAAGATCCAAAATAGCTAAAATAGTTCTTGGCAATAAGAACCATGCAGGAGGCATCACAATACCTGACTTCAAACTATACTACAGAGACAGAGTAATAAAAACAGTATGGTATTGGCACAAAAATAAAACGGGCTAGTGGAGCAAAATAGAAGACTTAGAAACAAATCCATACGTATACAAAATCAATTGATTTTTGACAAAGGGATCAAAAATATATGCAGGAAAAAAGATAATCTTTTCAACAAATGGTGTTGGAAAACTGGTTATCCATATGCAGAAAAATGAAATAAATTCCACTTTCTTAACCTGCACAAGAGTCAACTCAAGATAGGTTAAAGGCCTGGAATTTAGATGAGAGACTTTCCAGTTACCAATGCCCCATCATATAGGCACAGGTAAAAATTTCCTTAATAAGATCCCAAAGGCACAAGAAATTAAAACAAAGATTAACACGTGGGATTACATTAAACTGAAGAGTTTCTGTGCAGTAAAGTAAACTGTCAAGAACCTTAAGAGAAAGGCAAAAGAATGGGATACTATCTTTATCAGCTACTCCTCCAATAGAGGACGAATATTTACAATGAACAATGAACTCCAAAAATTTACCACCAGAAAGTCAATCAATACATAACTCAATAAAAAAACTATATGAAAAAATGTTTTCTGACTGCTAATCATCATTAGCAGTCAGAGAGATGCAAATCAAAACTACTCTGAGATTTTTATTTATCCCAATAAGATCACAATCATTAAAATCACAAACAATAAATGGTGGTGAGGATGTGAAAAAGTAGGAACTCTGATACATTATTGGTGGGATTGAAAATTAGTGAACTCTGGAAAAGAGTGGAGAGTTCTTAGAAGAATGGAAATGAGTCTACTATATGATCCAGCTATACTACTCCTGGGTATCTACCCAAAAGAGTGAAAACCAAACTGTCAAAGTAAGGCATGCATATCTGTGTTTATAGCTACACACTTAATAATTGCCAAACTATGGAACCAGCCTAGGTGTCCACCTACAGATGAATGGATTGCAAAACTATGGGACACACACCCACAATGGAATTCTACACAGCCATAAAGAAGAGAAAAACTATGTCATTTACAAGGAAATGGATGGAACTGGAGAAAATTGCACAAAGTGAGATTATCCAGTCACAAAAAGTGAAAAGGTCAGATGTTTTCCCTCATATGTTGAAGCTAGGGAGAAATTGGGACCCAGGAGGGGCTCCAGACAAAGGAGGGGAAACTTAGTGGAGAGAAGGAGAGAACCTAGCTGAGGAGGGAGAAAGACCTGAAGACACTTTAGTAGACATGATGTACATACACAGACTTGTCAATGCCAATCACAGTGTCATGCATGGGGAGGTGGAGAGGAAAAGGGACTGAGACAGAAACTGGGGCGGGGGGGCAACAAGTGCTGTGTGTACCTATGCCTTTATCGCTCTGAATGTATGATTGCAAAGCACCAATAAAATTTTTAAAAAGTGAGAACAGAGTCAAAGAATTAAGGAAAAGTAGCGGTAGATTGTGACCTTTAAGATATTTGAGAATCTGCAAGACAATGCCATTGCATAGACTGATATTTTCACAGCCACTCTGGACCCTCAGTGGACTAAATATTTTCGTCTCCCCAAAATGTGTATGTTAAACATTCATACGCAGACACTGATAGCTCAAAGATAAAATGCTCCTGAGTTCAATCCTCAGTATCAAGATAAAATAAAATGGAGCCTTAGAAAGTGATGGAGTGGAGTTTCCATGAATGGGAAGAGAGGACACCTTCTATGACCCACAAAGTGGGCCCTCATCAGACATTGACAGAGTCTTGACTTTGAACTATTCAGATTTCACATCTGTGAAAAATCAACTTCTATTGTTTATGTGCTACCCAGTCTTTGCTATTTTGTCATAGCAGCCCAACTGGACTCATCAGCTTGAAAATCAGAGCCGTCATGGTAATTCAAGTTTGAATTATTCTTTTTTTTCTTTTTTTTCTTGTTTGGGCAATAAGTTTATTATTTTTATCTAAAAATATTCATAGAAAATTGTTTGGTTTAGCTCTCAGCAGCCTGTTCCTTAGCTCTGAGGAAGCTTGCCTTCTTTTGAGCTATCCAATCTTTCTTCTAGCAAGGGACATTTGGGGAGAGTTCCACCTTTCTTTTTACTTCTTCCTTGGGTTTCTTCTTAGGAACTGGTTTCTCTCATATAGCAGAATAAACTTTTTTTTATCTATTTCCTTCATGTCTGGATTGATGTTGTTCTTTTTGTACTGAGAGAATTATATCTTATAAGCAACTTTGTCTTCTCCCATTTGATTGATAGTGCATATAGTCTGTAACATTCTGACCCATTATGTGCTTTCAATAGACTTTAGCATTGAACTCCTTCTTTCAGAATCATAACCATGGAATCATTTGGTACTATGAAAAACAGACAAACCTCCATCCACAGCTCCTGTTGGGCTCCAAAAACTTCATTGCCAGCTGTAGTTCTGGCAAAGCCTATATACAAATAGCAGGTGACAGCTCCCAGTTGACCTTCCACATTAAGTTCGACTCCATTCACCTAAACTTGGCCTTCATTGAGAAGGCTGTGAGCCAGCCAGCCAGCCATACACTATGCTGAAGCATAATTTTATTTTATTTTGATACTGAGGATTAAACTCAGGAGCATTTTATCTTTGAGCTACGTCCCAGCCCTATTTTTGTTGTTGTTGTTGTTGTTTTATTTTGAAACAGGGTTTCATAATAACTTCTCACTAAGTTGCAGAGGGCTTCATGAGATTGCTGAGGCTGACAAAGAACCCGTGATTCTCCTATCTCAGTCTCTCAAGTGCCGGGATTACAAGAATGTGCCACCACACTGAGCCTGCAGCATAATTTGTTAAACCACCTTCCACACCATATTTTGGTAGTTCATGTGCATATATATGCTTCGTAGATTATCATATTTTCTTCTTTTTTGTAAGCTTATTGGTGCATTATAATCACACATCTTGATGTGGTACAGGATACTAGAAGCATATATGCAGACATCATATCATATCCCCTTCTATGTGAGCATAAGCAACCTGACAATATCTCTGCTGGTTACATGAAAAATCACCCTGCATTTAGAAGTACCGGACTCACTTTTATCCTAGATCACCATGTTTCCAAGCATAATCAATTTTTCCCCCTTCTTCTAAATTTCACTTGGTGAAATTTGTTCCTGGCAACTTTAACAAACACCATCCCATGGAACAGAGACCCATGTCTGTGGCTCAACACAGACCTCCAGGGTGGGCAGCATTATAGGGATGGGGGAGAATTGTTCTTAAACATAATCACTAAACTATGATGACTAAGAGGACTATCATGTGCAGAAAGCCTAAATGCAGGAACTCTGGAGATATTTGCCATCAAGGGGCTTGACATGAGGTGAGATTGTGGAATGGGGAAAAGGGATGAAGTTTTAGAAGTCCTTCTACACCTTGTGACTCAAAATCAAGAAGGCGCATGTGTATAGTTGTGCCTGGCTCTATTTACAAAATTGTAAGGATGCTTAGAAAGTTTTAGTTTTACCCTTGCCCTTTGCTTTCCCTTGCCCATCTCCAAGGTTTGCCTAGGATATTTTGTTACTGAGGCAGGGTCAGATCATAGGCAGGGGCAAGAACTAAACTAAAACATAAACAGGCATCATCAACGAGTCAGAAAATTGGTCATTTTTCAAGTTGACCTTAGTAAATTGGCTTTCCACAAATTAGCCTTAGAGACCAAGTCTGGTAAGCTATTCTGGAAATACTGTTTTTTGTTTGTCCTGTTCTTCCTCATGCAGTGATCTGACGCTGTATTTCACCTACACACTGAAATTGTTCCATTCCTAAGTATAACCCTAACATTCACCCCTTGACACGGGGAGGGAAGATTTATCTATTGGCCACTTAAACATTTATGTGGAATCTTAAAAGACATGGATCAACCTAAAAAACAGAGAGACATTCTCCAAAAATTAATTACTTTATTTTGATAACAAAACCTTGCTACAGAAATACACATTCCATGGCCATCTTCATATTCAAAAAGGTTGAGGCAAAGGAAAGTTTTTAAAGGCAAAATGAGGAGGATTACATAAAGCATTTTGAAACAATAATCCTTGGCTACAAAGATCGATAACAAGAGTGGCATCAGTCCAAGATTAAACAGATAGTCTGGGGTGATGTCCTTGTACAAGTACTTTTAGTGCAAGGTTGTGGTTCTGGAAGTCTTTGTGAATGGTTCTAATTATGAGGCAAGTGTGAGATTCCTTCCTGTAGAGCCTTCCATTTTATTATTACATTTCTTTTTTGTTGTTGTTGCTGTTGTTGGGGCTTGACAAAAGCGCCCTCATTTTGATTCTAACAACTTTCACACTTACATTAATATTTGATAATACTTCCAAAACCCTTGCCGGGCATGGTGGCGCACGCTTGTAATCCCCGTGCTTGGGAGGAGGAGACAGGAGGATCACACAGATTCGAAGCCAGCTTCGCTGGCTTAATAGACCCTGTTTCCAAATAAAAAGTATAAAATAGGTCTGGGAGTGTAGCCCGGCGGTAGAAGGGTTTCCAGGAACCCCAGTACCACCAAAAAAAAAAAAAACCCACAAAGTGACAGTAATCGGAAAATTAGTTATTTTATTTTATCCCAACTCCTATCAATGATTATATGGCCTTAGTGAGCCCAACTGTTGGACAGAGAATACCCTTTATTTCCAGCCATACATTTCCTTTCTGAATCAATTTCTACACTTGAGATCGCCACCACCTATCAAAAATAAGTCACAACCACTGCTTCCTCCACATGATTTTTGCCTGGTGAGTGGCCAGGCATTTGATTCACTGGGAAAGGGACTTTGAAAGCACAAATGCTAGCAAGAAGACTAAGGCCTTCACAGTGATTTGGCCTCTGAAGGACATACAAGATGAAGAGACATTTTGCAGAGATCAGCTTCCTATTGGTTCCTCTTGAGTGTTCATAAACTAAAGCTACATCTCTTGCTCAGCCTAACTGCATGGTGAAAGTCTTCTTCTACTATTGTGGCCTTGATAAATATTATACTCTAGGGAAGATTAAAGGTGGTGAAAGATGGTGAGAAAAGTAAATTTGATATAAAAACCACCTGTCCACACTTTGTGTCATAGCAAATATTCTTAAAGCTTGTTTTATGTGCAGTGCATCACTGTGGTCCCTGCATGGGAATTGCCAGGTCCAATATACTTAACAATTTGTGTGGGGGAGAAAAATATATGTAGAGAAACTTCTACACAGGGCGTTGTGTTAAATGCTAAGGTGCTGGGAGAGCTATACAGTTGGCCAGGACACCAAGAGTGTTTGCAGAAGTGGCCTGGGAACCAACCTTGGGAAGCAGGTGCTGAAGTGATTACGGGAGACGGGCGAATGAGCTGGAGATGATGTCAGGCCACTAGTATAGGGCCAGAAATGTAAAAGCAGGAATAGAGTTAAGTAATGAATGCAGAACACTTTTATCTATCATGCTGGATATCCAGCAATAGACACCGACTTAAAGTCAACTTTGTAGAACTCTAGAGCAGGGATGATTTATCTACAAGAACAAATCAGATTTACTCTGGACCAAGCATGAACACATATTAAATATGTAATCTTTTAAAGAATCTTATTGCTGTATTGCAGCTAGAGAGAAGGAGAGAGTTGAGACAGACAATAATGTAATAAATAAAAATCAAACTGCTCATGTTATTTTTTTGGCTTGATCCACACTCTGCCCAACAGAAGGAACAATTTCACACTTTACAAAAAGTAGCGTCACCTCTGAACTATGAGCCATTTTATTTCAAACACATCTTACTGTTACGATTTTGCCTGCTGCTTGGTTGAGAAAAGACCTTTCTATATATCACTCACCACAGAGCAATCCAATTTTCTTGTAATATCCATCTGGTGTTTATATCCATCTCTCGAAATGTAGGGGCTATTAGAATTAGATCAGAAATATTCCATGTAGAATGCAGCTGAGATTCATGTCACTGACAACTAAGAGAAAGAAATAAAAGATAATAGGATCACAGGAATAAATTGGCTCCCCTACATATTTCTGGACAGCCACCACCATACCCTTCCTAATTCATTAATTATAAGGCAAACTCCACAGTCCTGGATGATGGCCATCTTTGGCCAGAGTAAGCAAGGTCCCTGGCCCACTCTAGCTTGGACTGTGTGGTTAGTTTCTCTTTGGAATCATCAAAAGAGCTGGGTAGGTTTGATTGTGTCATTTCAGGTTGTCCATCTCAACACCTACCCCTTTTGTTAGAAGTTGTTTTTTTAAGAAGAATAAATCTTTGTATTCCATTTGAAATAAAGCTTAAAGAAAAA
This sequence comes from Muscardinus avellanarius, assembly GCF_963383645.1. Lineage (NCBI taxonomy): Eukaryota > Metazoa > Chordata > Mammalia > Rodentia > Gliridae > Muscardinus > Muscardinus avellanarius. The sequence goes on from NC_137794.1 coordinate 99,091,247, forward strand.
AAATGGTGTGATAGTATGTTGCTTTAATTTCAAAGATGGCTCTAGAAGGTGGACACTATACCCTTGTTTAGGATCTTGTGTTCCAGGGTAGCATGCTACAGCCCACTCAGAGAAAAGGAGAGGAGAAACCAAGGCAGAGGCCTGCCCAGATCCTGAGCAAGTTAACTGGGACCCAGCATCCTTTACTGTGCAGACACTTTCTATGCATTCAGTAAATGTATTAAAGGCCAACTTAATAGAATTACAACTATTTAGCATTAGCAATGCTGACTAAGTTTCAGTTATTGCAGGATGATACAGGTCTGTGTTTGAAAATCAAGTGTTTTTTTTTAGGGTCAAGCACATATGCTGCCCATGATACATGCCAGCCTTCCAGCAAGAGTTATGAGCTGTGTTCAGTAAGAGGAGTCATCTTCATTATAGAGCTGTGACATCATCAAGTAAGACGTGAGCTTAGAGGTCACTTAGCTAGCCTCCAGGACCAAATGAGAATTCTCCCTACAAGATCTCTTAGAAGGTGGCCATCAAGCCTTTACCCATGTTCATGCAAACCTGAGCTGTCTAAAGTCTAGAGAAAAGCACATGTGCTGCTCAACAACTGCAACTGTATAGTTTGGACTTTTTTTCCTCCAACCAAAATCTACTTTTGCATAATGTCAGTTGATTGGGTCCCCTCTATTGACCCAGAAAACATTGAGCTCCTTTTGGTGTCTGTGCCCTTTGACTAAGAGTCAGCCATAAAATGGAAAGAGCACTGGGGTCAGTTTCTGGGCTCCTGATTTGTTCCTTCGTTCCACTGCAAATCAAATGTGTGACCTGTGCTTAAATTCAATTAGCCTTTTCCCACAGGTTTCATTTGTCTCTGGTCTTGTTTCTTTTTTAAAGATCCGCATCTGTCCATTTCAAACAGATGTATTTGAGAATGAAAATATTTTAAATCAAGAGATATAGCTCAATCTTTACATTTTATTACAGAAACTTTTAAATATGCATGAGAGCAGATATGATAATGAATACTGTGTACTTACCACCCAGATGCAAATATATCAATTGATGTGCATTCATTTCATTTTTATCCTTGTTCAGTTTCCCTCATCCCTGGATTGTTTTGAAGCAAACCCCAGATAGTGTACAGTGTCGTCCATCATGATTCATTGTGTCACTAAAATATAAAGACTGACTTTTTAACAACCACATCATCATTTTTCCCCCACACATAAAAATAATTTCAAAATATCTCAAAATGTATAATGTTCATATATCTCTTCCTTTCATCAGTTTGAATTAGCACACAAAGAAGTTTCTACTTTTACAATTTGTTAACCTATCACGTGCCTTTTAATTTACAAACATCCAATACATCTTACTTTTAGGTTTTCCTTATAATTTTATTTCTTTAAGAAACTAGATTCTTTATTTCAGAGGATATTACAGAATCTAGAATTTTATGTTTGTCATAATTGTATTGTTTAATGTTTCCTTGATCACCTGGCAGAGGAACAATTATACTATCTAGAGGTTTGAAGAGATTCTGGTTCAGGGTTGATTCAGGGTGACTCTCAGGAACTGTGTATTTCCACCAGGGGGCCTAACACATCTGGATGCCTCAGTTTTTGTGCTGTTTATAGTCATTGATGACTTTAACCCAAATTCATGCATTCAACACGTGTGGCAAAAATAATATTCAATTTGTATGACTCCTTTTCGGTTTCAGCTGAAATACCTCTCCAAAGAGACACCCCTTTGTTGATTATTTATGTGAAGTGCAATTTATATAGCAAAGATAGGTAGATGTTTCTTCACCTTCATTTACCAGTTGTCAAAGTTCCTAGTTTTATAACAGCCTAATTAGTAAAGATGATCAATAAGGGGGTTAACATAGTATTATGAACTCAAAGTTCCTAGTTTTATAACAGCCTAATTAGTAAAGATGATCAATAAGGGGGTTAACATAGTATTATGAACTCATGGATATAAACAAATTTGATGTGTTTTACCCCATTGCAGTCATTATCCCTAACAATGCAAAGCTCAGCTTGTCCCACATTTTGCTGGGGGAAGTCTATCCCTATTTGAGTTACCTCTTCAGTTCTTGACATAACCTGGTGGTGTTTTATAGCTTCCAACATTCTGGAACAACAAAATTCTAGGATTCTCTTAATTATTTCCTAATCCTATATCAGGAAACAAACATTCCTTTTTAAGGTGATCAGTTTCAATATGGTGGGGAAATAGTATTTAAAGAATATAGTTTGGATGTTAAAAGTGCTTGCTAGTATTGAGCTAGTCATTGCTTATAGGTCTTAGAAATAAAAATGCATCAGGAGTTCCCACTGATTCTTTCACTTATATTCAAACTACAGTTCTTTTACCTAGTCTCATTCAAATATGCTTGTGTGTGTGTGTGTGTGTGTGTGTGTGTGTGTGTGTGTGTGTGTATCCTCCTCTGAAACTTAAGAATACATTCTATGGTTTGTTTTTGTGAGGGAGGATTACTGGGGATTGAATGATGCAGGAGCATTCTACCTCCAAGCTATACTTCCAGCTTTTTTTTTTTTCTTTTTTTGTTTTGAAACAAGATTTTACTAGGTTGTTGAGAGTCTTGCTAAGTTGCTAAGACTGGCCTTGAACCTGCAATCTTACTGTCTCAGCCTCCCAAGTACTGGGATTACAGATGTTCACCATCATGCCTGGCAAATAATTCATTCTTATTACCACATTATTTTATAATACTAACTGAGCAGTGTCACATTAACAATGCCTGCACTAGCTTCTACATTATTAATACTAAAAATATTTTAAGATATTTTTCTAGATTTTATTGTTGTTCCTTAAAGATGAACAGACAAAAATATGTGTCTAAAGTCACCCAGATTAGCTCCTTTCCATGTGGTAATGCTATCAACCAGATGCATAGTTCATCTCATTTGTTCCATTTTACTTTCAGTGATAAGTGATTATATGTTTAAATGTCAACTGATTTTATAGTTATGTAAAATATTAATTTATATGACTTGGAGATGCAAATTATGGACAAGGAATATTCAGAAAATTCTAACATCTATCCTTTACCTTTTTCTTCTTTGCAGAAACATTTTAAAGCTTTTTATGTTTTTTCTTCCAATTTTTAAAAAACAAATATGTTTATCTCTTTTCTCATCCTCCTCTAATAAGCTTGTATTAAATAAAAGGTAGCATGCTATGCAAACTTTTCTATACATTGCTTTATTCACTTTCCTCTATATCTTGGAAATCCTTCAATAGAGTATTTAATACCTTTGTACCTCTTTACTTTTACAATTGTATGCTGTGGCCATGCCTTAGTTTATTCAATAAGTGCCTGGTTGATTAATTTTGGTGTTGTTTTCAGTTTTTTTGCTTTTGGAAATTAATGCATAAGGGAAATCTTTAGAAATTTGTACTCATTTGTCTTGTTTTGTTTCTTTTCAATAATCCCACTAGTTTCATTTTTGTAATAATATCCTATAACTAAAATTTCTGGATCAAATGGTAAATGCATTTTTATGGTCAGATATAGCATGTCCCCTGATATATAGAAAGCTCATGGCTGATATAGTTAAGTCATAATGAGGGTTGTAATCTTATCGGTAAATGATCCATTGTAATGAATTTGGGTGGTAACCTAGGTCGGTGGGGTGGCTGAAGATGTGTCTCTGTGGCATGGCCTTGGTGATATTTTTACATCTTTGATTCCTTTTTCTTGCTTGCTCTCTCTTGCTTTGAGCCTCCATGATGTGAGAGCAGAGCTTTGCACGTGTCAAGTCCTCTTTTTGCTGTCCTCTATCATGCCCTGAGCTCCGGACCCTGGCTTCACGTGGACTGAACCCATAATCTCTAAGAAACTGTGATAAACTAAATCTGCCTTCCTCTAAGTGTATGGTCAGTTGGTTTTGATTATAGCAATAAGAATGTCAGCTAAACGCATATAATATTTTTTCCAAAATTTGTCAGATATTGTAAGAATGCAAATTATTGCCTTTGTACATCTTGTATCACTTAGTTCTTTCTTTAACCTGAGGGTAGGGAAGGTATGAGCTGATGATATTGAAGGCTGTAAAACTTTAAAATAATTAAATAAGCATTAATGAGAATATCATATTTCCATGAGCTTTCTATATACTTAAACTTATTATATGCCTGCATTTTTGATGAGTATATCTTCTATATTCACAGCCATTAATAAAATTCTTAAGCAAAAACTTTATTGAGTAAGAAACTCTAACAAATACCAGGAGACCTCTCTGTCCAGGTTGATGCTGGCTGAGCTTCTTAAATTTACCTAAATACATAATTCATGTTTCTCTAACTTGCTATTATAAGATTGAATGCAATGATCCTACATTTACTAGTACACTGAAAAGCAGTATACTACACTAATAAAAGTTAGGTCTGAACCTTGAGTTTTATCCTTTCTCCATCACTAAATAACTATGATGCATTGGATCAAGGCTATTATTTAAATCTCTATGTATCCATTTCATCATTTGCAATATAGAGATTTAATAGTACCTGTTGCTATCGCTATAAAACATAGCACATATGAAATATTTAAAACAGCAACTGGAAAGTAGCAAATCCTCTAAAAATGTTAGTTCTTAAATAAGAGCTGATAAAGTCCTCCAAAATGAGAGGAGTGTGCAACAATGATTATAATTGAGTGTATCTTATCTCCTATAAACTCTCATTTCTATACCTAAGTACTTTCAAGAGAACAGAATATTTTAAATTTTTTTTCTGGAGGATTTACATTCATTATACAGCCTGTTTCTGATAATTTTATTAGTATTAAGTCTAACATTGATAAGAGCTACATTAATATAACATAATCTTATTCAAAATTATGCTTAATTTTCTTTGCATTTCTTGAGAATGTATTTACTTGAAGATAAAATAATCCAGATTTATGTCTAAGTATCAGGCAGAAGCTACTTTGATTCAAATTTTTTCTTGGAAAATTCATAAAAAGGAACAATTGGAATAAAGATAGATGCCTGTGGGGAAAAATATCAAAGTGATAACTGTATTTTTAGAAGAAAGAAAAAACTCCTGTTACCTTTTTTTTCCTATTATTTTGACTAGCCTTGGTTATTTCACTGTTACTGAGATCTATTTTTGAATAAAATTTGTTCTTCATTTAAAACAAGAAAAGTGTTTTTCTCTTAAGTAAAAGAAATCCAGAGGTTGACAGTTCAGATTTGGAATCATAGATCTATCAAAATTTATGGTGTGTGTGTGTGTGTGTGTTACTTGAGAGTAAAACCAGGAGCATTCTACATCTGAGCTTCAACCCCTAGCCCCTTGTTTTTTGAAACAGGGTCTCCCTAGGTTGCTGAGAATATCACTACTCGCTGATATTCTCAAACCTGAGATCCTCTGGTCTGAGCCTTCCAAGTACTGGGATTACAGGCATGCGACGCCATGCCCAGACATGCCCAGATCATGTTTCTATCTATCATATTTCACAATCCTCAGCATATAATGTCCCTTCTTTAGACTATGGTGTGGACTAAGTTGGCTGACTGAGACCAACCATCATGACTGCATTACAAGATGACAGTAAGAAGAACAGCAGAGAGAAAAGGATCTCTCTGCTCAGCTAAATAATCTCAGTCAACTCAGAGACACATTAATGCTGTTGCATTTCGTTGCCCAGAAAAATCACAGGGTCATATAAAGATGTAAGGGAAGCTGAAAACTTCCCATTTTCCTTGGAATGCATTGCCCGCCCTGCCAAATTAAGTCAGTTTTGTTACTAATGAAAAAAAAAAAAAAAAGAATCACTAATGGAGTAAGGCAACCAGGTGTCTCTGCCACAGTGTTTTTGTATCTTTTGATCCCTCTTCCATTATCTATGTTTCATTATATATTTACAAGAGCAACTTCATATACGAACCATGATAAAAAGTACTTCAAACTGTGAAAGTCAATGAAAGAATTCTAGTGACCCTTGAGTAACAGTAGGTGTTGAACTGACAAAAATGCATAAAATAGTGCCATACTTAAGTCTTTTAGGAAATATTATCCTCATGGGTATGTAAAAATGGTTTCTTTTTTATATGTTGACCCTTTGTTTTGGATCGAAATTCTTCTGAACATAGATAGTAAGTCTCCTGATGCACTAATTTCTTAAACTGCCTTTTTATCAATGTCTTCCAAGACTGCACAATTAGAATGTTTTGAGAATCTCATTATTTTGAAGCTGTTTTACATTTTAAAGTCTCTATGTGGGTGCTGTGAGGTCTGGCTGTGAAACCTGGCTCGAAGAGGTGAAAAACAAAGAATTCTGGCAGTAGTAGGAAAAGTGACCCTAGCCATCCTCCTGCCCCCAGCCCAGAAACCTACATGTCCAGCCCCCTGTCAAGACCACCAATGAGGGAAAGCTACAACTGTGTAACTATCCTTCCCTCTTAATGCCCCATAAAAATCCCCTAGTCTGTAAGATAGGGGGCCCCTGACTCTCGTAGACTCTCTCTCCTGGTCAGGTGCCTCACAGACTTATCCCCAAATAAATCTGTTCCTGCTGTTGAGCTTGTCACTCCTTGTCAAGATATTTACCAACACTCTAGTCACGAGTTCCCCCATCCATCCCCCACTATATATATATATATTATATATCCTAATACATACACACACACACACATACACACACACACACACACACACACACACACACACACACACATATATATATATATATATATATATATATATATATATATATATGGTGTTAGTCTCTGTATTTTCATCCCCACTTATTATAAACTCAGAGATGACATAATTACCTTCTCCCAAAGTTCTTTAACATTACACTTTACCTTGAATTTCTGTCTGTTTGCTCAGACTTAAACACACAAAGATTATATATATATATATATATATATATGTATATATATATGTATATATATATATATATATATATATTTATTTATTGGTGGGACTGGGGATGAAACCCAGGGGCATTTGACCTCCAAGCTACACCCCCTGCCCTATTTTTTATTCTTTATTTTGAAACAGGGTCTCTCTAAGTTGCAGAGGGCCTCACTAAGTAGCTGAGGCTGTCCCGAACCGCGATCCTTTGGTCTCAGCCTCCCGAATGCTGGGATTAGAAGCATGCGCCACCACGCTCAGCTAACAAAGATATTTTTTTCACCTTGTAAAAAATGAACTTAATGACAAGGTTAGTGAACAATTGCTCAGAAGACCTGGGTTCACCAGAAAAAAATATTTTGGCCAATATTCAGTTGATCAAATTTTATAAGTCATCATGGACCATGAGTTATTTACATTGTCTGCTCACACAAAGCCAGGAAAATTGCCACAATGTGCATGGAAGGAAAGTAATCAGATCATGTGATTGTTATGTAATAATATATTAATAATAGATAATATAGTGAACCAAAAATGAGATTGGCAAAATCCCAGGTACTTTTTATAAAATATTTTCCATGACTTGCTTTGCCTGTGATGAGCAGAACACACCGGGTGTGTTTACATGAGCGTGCAGTGGCTGCTGTCAAGCCAAAGGCTGGCACGGTGACTGTGTGCATGGCTCTACACCTCCAAAGAAGACTTTTACCCTTAGATTGTAAAGGAGCCTATGAACATGGTTGTGCTCTACAGAACAAAATCTCATGTTTCCAAACTCTTCTCAGGGAGCATGCATGGGATCTTCTCTGAGAGTTTCAGACGTTCATCTTCTAGAAAAGAGAATAGGTTCCTGTTTTCCATATGAATTGTTTAGAAAAAGTGCATGGAGGACATTGCATAAGACTGCTAGTGTATTTTCTGGTTACACTGTGCAGTGATAGGGTCCTGAGGCTCAAAAGGGAACATATCTGACCTTTAGAGGTCTACAATTAACTCAAGACATGGTCAATATTTGGTACAGAATCACACTTTTCCAAAATGGTAACCTGGAATTTGCCTTTAACTTCAAATCTTGTACTCAACAACTCAGCAGGGTTTGGTACCTATTCAGGTTGTGGTACTCATTTCTTTAGAGTAGTACTCAGGAAGTTACAGCATACGGTGTTAATATTTCTAAGTACAATTTGTATGTTGAGTAAATGACATAGGTCAGGCCATGGAAAGAATAGAAGTGTGGCTGAAGATTTGTAAATATTCTGATCTGGATATGAGACGCATGAAATAGTTCATAATATACCCAAGGATCATTAGGACATTTGTGCTAAGTTGCATTTCTGACATGTGCTAGAAATACTGCTAGCAGCTTTCAGCATGAAAAGGACAGTCGAAGTGAAATGCATCTTTTCAGTGCAAAGTTCAAAACATTAATTAGCTTACAGAGTAACTTTTTCTAGCTACATGCATTACAAATTTCACATTTGCAATTTTATTTCTATATATGGGGCTTTATTCACTTATACTTCACTTAACCAATTGAAGGATTCTTGGTAATGAAAAGGATAGTCATCAGAAACACATATATGTAAAGAAAGACAAAGCACACTTATCAGAAATCTTCTTTGATTATCTACCAGTGTTACTAAAAAGTGTTGAGGAGTGACTCAGTGTGGTAAGAAAAAGAAATCTCGCTTGTTTATCTCTAAATCACAATGGCTATTCTGCATACAGGTAGGAACTTCTGATAGTGGGAACGTCAACTAGCAAGTTGGCAGGTGATATCAGCGTAAATGCACATTCTCCAAGTCCATAAACTGGCCATGGAAGAGACCAGCCGCACCCTAAATCATCTCCATGATGTCTAAAACATAGAGTATAAAGCCTGGTGTGGTGGCACACCCTTGTGAATCCAGCATTTGGGAGGCTGAGACCAGAGGATCATGGTTCGCGGAGAGCCGCAGCTACTTAGTGAGGCCTTCTGAAACTTAGTGAGACCCTGTTTCTAAAGAATAAAAAATAGGGCAAGGGTTGTAGCTCAGAGGTCGAAAGCCCCTGGGTTCCATCCCTAGACCCACAAAAAAATAAAAAAATAAAAAAATAAAACATAGAGTATAAAATGCATGTTTAAACATAATGTATTTTCGCCGGGCGTGGTGGCACATGCTTGTAATCCCCGTGCTTGGGAGACAGAGACAGGAGAATTGCGTAGGCTCAAAGTCACCCTCACTGGCTTAAGAGACCCTGTTTCCAAATACAAAGTATTAAATAGGTCTGGGAATGTAGCCCAGAGGTAGAATGGCTTCCAGGAACCCCAGTACCACCGCAAAAACAAAACAAAACAAAAAAAAAACATAATGTATTTTCTAAAATGATAGCACTTTTATTAGATTTCCTCTGTGATCTTAATTGCCTTACAAACATTTCTCTTCCCACTAGTCAACAGATATTTGTGGAAGTGTGTTATCCACACACAGTATTCTCTGAGCACTCAGAACCAAAGGAGTATATTCTGTGGAGTCTAAAGATGATCATTATAGAGATCACTTATCTACTGGGTCATAGGGAGACCCATTTCCCTTAAAGAAATGCTATTGCCACAAAAGGATGCTTTCTCTTACTATTTTAGCTTGGAAACAATCCTCTATCAATCATGACAATATCTTAGGAAAAAGAGAGAAGTTCCTTTCTAAAGATAGTTCCTTGGAGATACACAAGGTCTTTCTATCACTTCTTCCATGGTATTTTTCTCATGCTGACCTCTTTCTGCATAGCATCTACCAGCATATCAAAATCAAAGAAATACTTTAAAACAGTGAATTAGAAAATCTCATAACAGAAAACAGATACAAACTAATTGAGTTGAAAATATTCATGGACGGTCAAGATGAGTCATTTTTTTAGCTTGTGGCTTAAAAACAATCGCATTTCTTTTTTTCATTTTTTTATTGGTGCATTGTAGTCATACATCTTAAGGGGTAGAAGATGGTAAAGGCATACATGCACACATCACTCATTTAGCCCTTCTCCAATTCCCACCCCATTCCCTGCCCCCTCCCTGCTTTCATGTTTGGCTTAGTAATTGACTTTGATATGTTTGTGAATGTATGTTATATACATCATAAAATTTTCCTCTTTCCCCATCCCATCCTCCTCAGTTAGGCCACCTTATTTGCTCATTTATGGTTACTCCTTCCTTGTCTAGAGTTTCTCCTATGACCCCTTTTCTCCCTAGCTTCCTCATATTAGGGAAAGCATCCAATTTTTAACTTTTTGTTACTGACCAATCTCACTTAGCATAATGTTCTTCAGTTCCATCCATTTCCCTGCAAATGACATAATTTTGTTTTTCTTTATGGCTGGGAAAAATACCCTTATGTACACATCCTATAGTTTTGTAATTCATTCATCTGTTGATGGACATCTTGGCTGGTTCCATAGTTTGGCAATTGTCAATTGTGGGACTATGAACAGAGATACACATGCATTAGTTTGGTACTTTGGTTTCCATTCTTTTAGGTAGATACCCAGAAGTGGTATTGCTGGATCATATGATAGGTTCATTCCCATTCTTCTGAGGATCCTCCATACTGTTTTTCAAAGTAGTTACACTAATTTGCAATCCCATCAACAATGTATTAGAGTTCCTACATCTCCACATCCTCACCAGCATTTGTTGTTGTTTGTGTTTTTAGTGATTGCCATTCTAATTGAAGTTAGGTGAAATCTCTCGGTAGCTTTAATTTTATCTCTGATTGCTAATGATTTTGAACATTTGTGTCCATTTATTGGCCATTTGAATTTCTTCTTTTGTGAAGTCTATTTCACTTGCCCATTTTTTTATTGGTTATTTATTTTCTTAGTGGCGAGTTTCTTGAGTTCTCTGTAGCAATTCTTCCAAAAGTGATCTATAGACTCAATGCGATACCCACTAAAATACCAAGATAATTCCTCATAGACTTAGAAAACTCAGTCCTTAAATTCATTTGGAACAACAAAAATCCCAGAATAGCCAAAGTAGTTCTCAGCAACAAGAACCAGGCAAGGAACATCACAATATCTGACTTCCAACTATGCTACCAAGCCATAGTAATAAAAATAGCATGGCATGGTATTAGCACAAAAACATACACATAGACTTATAGAATAGAATAGAAGACTCGGAAACAAATCTGCATACTTATAGCGAATTGATTTTTGACACAGGGGGCAGAAACATATTCTGATAAAAAGATAGCTGTGGTGAGCTGCCATTGAAAGATGGCGCCGGCTTCCTGCCTCAGAGCTTGATTGGCACATGGCTGTGCAGGAAGCAACTCCATATTTGGAGGCTAGGGTTATGTAACACATGACATGGTGGTGACCTGACGAGCGTGAGCTAGTGAGTGAGTGAGATGTGGCAAGAGGTGATTGGGAGAGTTAATGTTTATAATGCCCTGTGCGAGGCAGATCTTCGCCATTCCGCCATTACTAGTATCCTGAATAAACGGCTTACAAGAAGAGCTTCGTGTCGTGTCTTAATCGCTGGTCGAGGGATGCGACAACTGGTGGCCCGTACGGGGAAAAATCAGCTCCCGTGCGTGAAGCTCAGAACTTGCTGTCGTCAGGGAAGGTACACCGGTAAGTCCCCTGGTAGATTGGGGGGTCCACGAAAAATGCGGGTAACCGCTCTCATCCGTGGATAAGGGGAGAGCAAATCAAGTAGAGCTGAGATCAAAGCAGACACGGGAAAGTGAAAGTAGAGCTGCGGTCAAAGCAGATGCGAAAAAGTGAAAGTGGAGCTGCGGTCAAAGCGGACGCGGGAACGCGAAGATAGAGCCGCGATCAAAGCGGACCATTTTTGAGTTTCATTTTGAGCTTAGTTTTGGGATGGGGGCTTCGCAGTCTCATCCAATTTTTTTGGCTCTTCAGGAGCTACTTCATTCTAGAAGTTTAAAACTTAGAAAGTCTACCTTAGAAAAATTTTTAAATGGTTGTGACCGCGCCGCTCCATGGTTTGCTGTCTCAGGTAACCTGACAGTTCCTAGTTGGGAAAAGCTTGGTCGAGATCTTGAATATGCCAAGCAACAGGGAAGCCTTAATCCCTGTGTTCTACCTATTTGGAAATTGGTCAGAGGTTGTTTAGAAGATCAAAAATATCATGATGCTTTTAAGGAAGGGCAAACCGCCCTCGAATTACTCAAAGAACAGAAATCTGAGGAGCATAAGTCAGAACGGGCAGTTAGTGAAGCAGGGGAACCTGTCCGTTCCTCACTCTATCCAAATTTGTCTGAATTTAAAGGGCCAGACTCCTCTTCTGATTCTTCTGATGAGGAAGAAAGTTCGTTAAAGAAACAAATGGCATGTGTGTCAATTCATTCAGCCTCGAAAAAAATCCCGTTTGCCTAAATTAGATCTGGACTTTCCTATGCCCTCAGGTTTACAAGAAATTCCTCCCCTGTGTTATCCTCCTCCTGGGCCACCGCCATCCTTACCATCTTCCACTCAGGGATCTCATAATTCCTTTTGCCCTCAAGTTTGGTCACGTGTTAGAACTGAGCTCCCGTTGGCCTTTCCTATTTTTCAAAATACACAGGGCGCTTGTTTTTATAAACCTCTTGATTTTAAGGTCATTAAGGCATTAGCAGAATCAGTCCGCATGTATGGGGTTACAGCTTCCTTTACATTAGCCCAAGTGGAAGCTCTGGCTAGAAACTACAAGACGCCAGGGGACTGGAATGGATTAACACGAGCATGCCTCACTCCTGGACAATTTTTGGAATGGAAGGCCTTTAACATAGAATATGCCTCTGATCAGGCTGCTGCTAATGCTCTTGCTGGAAATAATCAATGGGATCGAGATATGATTTTAGGACAAGGGCCACATGCCCAAAACCAAACCCGACTTCCTTTGGAAGTTTATAATCAAATAAATTTTTGTGCTATTAGAGCATGGAAATCCCTTAGGAGCTCAGGGGAATCTGCTGGTAATCTAACCAAAATTATACAAGATCCTGCCGAGCCGTTCGCAGATTTCGTAGCTCGTCTCCTTGAAGCTACAAGTAGAGTTTTAGGTCCTAATGTGGAGGTGGCAACACCTTTGATTAAACAGTTAGTTTTTGAATAGTGTACAAAGGAATGCCGAGCTGCTATCCGATTATGGCAGCTTGCTCAGCTTGGATGTGAATGGAGATACCCTGGTCTCTGTGTTACCAGCGTTCAATATGAAAACTCTACAAAAGCTGCTAACCTGTCTCGGGAGTTGTCAATTTATCTTTTAGGCAACTGGAAGGGAGAATTTGAAACCCAACTAGAGAGATTACGCACTGCCGTGGTCACCATCAACTCGACTCGTGTGGACATTAGTTTGGCCGAAGGACTGTCATCTTGGATAACTCATGCCATGAATCATCTAAAGGAATGGGCTGGATTGGGGGCCTTGATGGGATTATTGGTTGTGGCTATGTTGTTTTGTGTCTGGTGCATTGCTCGTCTTCGCCAAAGTTTTAATCATAATACAGCCATGTTTATACAGGCCTGTGTGGCTATCGAGGCGGGACAATCACCCCAAGCCTGGCTCATAGCAGCTAAGGCATAGTGGCTCAGGTTGCAAGGCAAAGCACTGCAGCTGAGGGCACAAGTTTGGTCCTCAGGAAGAGTACGCTTGACTGCACACGGGTTAGGCACCCAAGTACCCGTCCCTAGAAAAAGGTGCCAGTGATTAATAGGGGTCAAACCTCTGCTCTTACCTGTTGCCTATAAAAACAAAAAGGGGCAATTGTGGTGAGCCGCCATTGAAAGATGGCGCCGGCTTCCTGCCTCAGAGCTTGATTGGCACATGGCTGTGCAGGAAGCAACTCCATATTTGGAGGCTAGAGTTATGTAACACATGACGTGGTGGTGACCTGACGAGCGTGAGCCAGTGAGTGAGTGAGATGTGGCAAGAGGTGATTGGGAGAGTTAATGTTTATAATGCCCTGCGCGAGGCAGATCTTCGCCATTCCGCCATTACTAGTATCCTGAATAAACGGCTTGCAAGAAGAGCTTCGTGTCGTGTCTTAATCGCTGGTCAAGGGACGCGACAGATAGCTTCTTCAACAAATGGTGTTGGCAAAACTGGTTAACCATATGCAGAAAAATGGAAATAAATCCCACATTCTCACCCTGTGCAAGATTCAATTTAAGATGAATCAAAGACTTGGAAATCATAACAGAGACATTGCAGCTCTTTAAAGAGGGCATAGGTCCAACAATGCAACACATAGGAACAGGTAAAAATTTCCTCAACAGGTCCCAAAGACAAAAGAAATTAAAAGGAGGATCAGTATGTGGGGTTGCATTAAACTAAAGGACTTCTATACAGCATTGGAAACTATCAAGGACCTCAATAGAGCACCAACAGAATAGGAGAAACTTTTTTCTAACTATTCTTCTTATAGAGGACTAATATCTAGATCACATCTCTATTATATGTCTTCTTCCTCATTTAATTTTTGCATTCCCACAATTCCTTTTTTTTTGTTGTTTTTGTACTGGGGATGTAACCCAGGGGCCTTCTACCTCTGGGCTACACTCCAAGACCTTTTTTTAAAGTTTATTTGGAGACAGGGTCTCACTTAAGTTGCCAAGAGCCTCACTAAGTAGCTGAGGCTGGCTTTGAACCTGCACAATATTTCTGTCTCTGCCTCCTTAGTACTGGAATTACAAGTGTGCACCACCACACCTGGCCAATTATTTCTTAGGAAAAATATACAGCATAACTTTGTTTAGTCACCTCCTTACTAACCTGTCCAAGAATACTATAGGCTTACCCATTCCAGTGTATTCACACTGTCCAAGAATGACAGGTGGTGGGCTTGAGAGAGAGAAAGTTAAAACGTCTAGTCATTTTACTAACAATTCTAACACCAGTTCCTACTGATAGAGACAAAATCTATATGACCTCAACTATTTCCTACCTTTTACTATTAAAAGGCTTCTTGTTGCACCAAAGCTACTTCATTTATTCTCACGAGTTTCTCCTGGGAAGACTTAGTATCCATTTTTGCCAATAGGTCTTGAAGCATCCAGATACAAGCTCTCAGAACTCCATATCAAATGTTTAGCCTCAGTCCCCCTATTTTCTGAAGCCCCATGCATTCTAATGCAAATAGTTACACCATCTCTAAAGTACTAAGTGCATCTTCAACATAAATAGGTGAAATCCAAACTGTATGAATGTATGTGTCTGTGTAAAAGGTAAATTTTCTGAGTTGCTATGTTTACATAGTTCTTATAGTAATTTTCACATCTACTTTTATTGTAGATATTTTTGCATATATTTTTCTTTCTATAGTATGTGCCAGGGGAATTACTAGAATATGCTTTTTATGTTATTTTTTGTTTTGTTTTGTTTTATTTTGTTTTGCTTTGTTTTATTTTGTTTTGCTTTGTTTTGTTTTATTTTGTTTTGCTTTGTTTTGCGGGTCTGGGGATGAAACCCAGGGGCATTCGGCCTCCGAGCTACACCACCTGCCCTATTTTTTATTCTTCATTTTGAAGCCTGGTCTCACTGAGTTGCGGAGGGCCTCATTAAGTAGCTGAGGCTGACTGCGAACCTCGATCCTCCGGTCTCAGCCTCCTGAATGCTGGGATTACAAGCATGTGCCACCACACCCGGATGCTTTATATGTTTTATATGGTCTCAAAGTAGCTAGAATATAACATTTCATATAAAGAACTCAATAAATACTCAATACATAGTTGATAGAGACTTGTTGACTACATATAGAAGAACCAAGATATCATTTCTTGACCGTTTAACTTGCTTCTTTTGACTTACCATTTGCTTAAAATAAGGAAGAGTGCATTTTTTGATGTGCCTTTAAATAGGTGGCATTACTTACCTTTAGTCATTAAATCCACAGCATCATCTGCCCCACAGTCGGTCTGTTCCATGTCTAAGCATGTCTGTTGGTCTGAAATCAAAAGTATGTACAATAAGATTGGACATTTTAATAGCCCCTGGAGAGGTAAGAAAACTTTGTAAAGGTTATTTTTTTTCTGAATAGAAATAGTCCTTGTATAAACCAGCTAGGAAATTTAGAATGACTAGAAAAATATTAGTTGGTTTCTCTGAAATCATAATGCTAATTTGTGACATTTATTAAGATTTTGTCATATGTCCCCATCATTGGGCATATTATATTTAAACTTCAAAATGCCTGTGTTATAGGAATCTTTATTATTCCCTTGTTATAGATAAGAACCGATGCGTGAAAGATGACAAGTCGATCAAAGGTATACAACTAGCAAGTGATAGAAAAATTTGGTCATGATCAGAGTTTTCCCAATCCACAGGGCTTTCCCAGTGCTTGGGAAAAATACATGTATCTGTGGCTTATTGCCAGGAGATTTTCTCTGCATGACTCAGGCTTTAGCAACAGTAAAAGCTGGAGCAGCAAGAATGTCTGCTGTCAGGTTGCACTGCCCCAGGGAGAGCAGGGACCCCGGCTTGCTGTACTGTTCCACCAAATGCTTGAGATGAAAGGTCCTTCGTGACAACAAAATACATCACTTTGACTCTGAGACAGGCACCAAAGAGCCCATTGTTAAAGCCCTCAGCCCCACACCCAACAAGGAATGTCAAGCAGTTTTTCAAGCCAGGTATGAGAGAGCAGAGAGGGAAAGGGGACCATCAGCACGGAGGAGGGCGTGCTTGGGGTTAAGCGTTGCAAAATGCAGACCCCCCTTCCTGCCAATCCTAATGCACTTTTATGAAACAGAAAGACAGAATCTCTGACAATGAAAAAGCCAGGCACATGCCATAGAAAACTTAACTGGTTGTTGAATTCTCCAACAAAAGATGTCAATGTAATCCTTAAACCATCACAGAAAAATCAAACTGCCCCCATCTTGTGGGGCCACCCAGCCCATCTCTGACCAGATGAAAACTAAATGTGGTATGTTTCCAAGCAGTTTCAAGGGAGCTCATTTGCATTACAATTGATTTTTGTCTTACCACTACCTGGCAGTTTTGTCTGTTACTGATACATGAACTTGTAAGCTTTTGCACATTTCAGGTATTTCAGAGACACTGGCCGCGTGGGGCATTTTTCTGCTCATGTCACTCTAACAGTGGGCTATGTTCCCCCTCGCTCCAGTTTCTAGGCAGGTTTCCTTTTCTTCTGATAACACAGACAAGACACAGGCTATTGATCTGATTGCAGCATAGACTCCTCCTGAAATACAGAAAGGCAATTACCTCATGCTGCACTTAATGGTGAATTTTAGGCCTTAGCAGGAGTCTGTCCAGTGTTTTATAAGAAAAGAAACCATAAAAAGAGTGTTCTTCGGATCCTTCTCTTGTCATAATCCAGTGAGATCATATTTTATTGGCGCTCATTACCAAGGCAGACAGTGATAGGTGTGGAAACCATGGAAACACATTATACCCAAATTGATGTTGCTTCTAAATACCAGCAGCTCACGCTGTGCAACACTCCTGTGATCCCCGAGATGTGCCTCGGACTTCTGTCAGGAGAGCCTTTTACATGTGCATTCTAGACACGCATTCGGCCCTCACTCCCTAGAAGAACACTCTTAAGCTAGAGGCATACGAGACATCAGGCTTTTCCCAGACCGACAAAATGATATCCCCAGCTGTGCACCAGCCTGGAGCAACTGTATGCAGATGAGTCCCTGGAATTATAAAGCGTGTCTAAAGATTCCAAAACATTTAAGACGCTCAGTGTAGTTGCTCAGGCATGTACTCACGCGCTCTATTCTTCAAATCCAATTATTTGCCTTTAGGTTTTAAATCTTCCCATAAGGATATGCATTGCCAGAGAGGTGTCAGCAAGATGGCATCTAGAGGTGCCTAATGCTCATCCCTCCCACCGAAAAGGGCCGAAACAATGAACAAGAAACTGCATTTCAATTGCAGTAACCCTGTGAAGCACACACTCAGTACAGCCACCTAGGGGAAGCACAGGCCTTCCCTCTGCTACCCCATCTCCCCGGTCAAGATCAGCTCAGACCAGGATGGACAAAGCAAGAGGCCTCCAGTGGTACCCATCACATTCGGCAGCACATGGGACCTTTGTTACTAGAAAATTCTGCAGTACTCACAGGCCTGGAGCTCAGTTGAGGGAGCTTCCTGCAAGTCACACAGCTGTACTATTCCAGGGATGAGGTCCCATCCTGAGCTGAGCTCCTACTATACAACACCATCGTGAAAGAGGAACTGCTGAGTGTGCACTGCTGCGGGGGACAGTGGCCACTGCGCATGTCCCTCCCTGAGGCTTCACTGCACCCTGCTCACACCCAGGGTGGCGCACCCTTCTCCAGCCA
This sequence comes from Muscardinus avellanarius, assembly GCF_963383645.1. Classification (NCBI taxonomy): domain Eukaryota; kingdom Metazoa; phylum Chordata; class Mammalia; order Rodentia; family Gliridae; genus Muscardinus; species Muscardinus avellanarius. Next base: position 99,109,439 of record NC_137794.1, read on the forward strand.
AGCTAAGACAGCTTCTTCTTCCCCAGAGAACAAGATACCCAAGGGATACTCTGTCTCCTCCATCCCAGTTAGTGCTATGTTCCATCCCCAATTACTTGGAGCCTAGATCCAATGCAACAGCTGTGACCCTACTGCCTGAGTCCACATGGCACCCTGTCCCTCTGGGACCAGGTACTCTAGCACAAAGGAGAAGCTGCACCCAAATCAGCAGAGAATTCATTCCTGCCCAGTGCCTGAACCAACCCAGTGTGCTGCTCTCAGAAAATTAGAGCTTTAGCTGAGGGAAACAAATGACCCCACTGGCATCCTGTCCCTTGGGGGCCAGATGTTCCAGCACAGAGAGGAAGTCACAGCTGAGCTGGTGAGGCAGCTGCATCTCTTTGGTCTCTGAACTCGCACAGTATCTCAGCCCTGGGGAGCTGAGTTTGGACCCTGGGGAATAGCCATGACTCTGGTGCCTCAGTCCACATGGCATCTAGCTCCCCAGAGAAATATAATTCTGGCTGGTTTGCAACTCCCCATCCTCTGGAGCAAGAAATGACATCATCTTTCTTCCCTGGATCTAGACCAGTCATCAGGAGTCCGAGGTGCTGAGATGGCTCACCTCTCTGGGAGGAAGATCAACAATATTCCATTTCCCACACTGCAGAACCAAGCCAGAGCTCTACCACATCACCCTAGGACCTGATGCCTTGGCAGCAGGCCACAAAGAACCTGGACCACGACTGCATCTCACTCGCCAGCATCCAGAGTCACCACTGTACCGGGCCTTCCCTCCTGCTGCTCAAGCTGCTACTGCACCTTGCTGACTCTGGACGCTGAGTTGCAGCTATGCCTTTTCCTCTGGAGCCTGAGCCTCTGGAACATGCCTTCCTCCCTGCATCAGCACTGCACCCTGATCTCCAGGATAGAGTCACAGCTATAGCCCTGTCTCAGTGTCTCAGAGTCAGTATTTAGTTTGGTTGGAAAACTGTGTCCACTTTTGCCTAAGAAAGTGTAACTCCACGTAAGTCATAGGTTCCACAATAGTTCAGCAAAACACTGAACCCAGGACCCCAGCTGCAATGTCATTCTGAGCACCTGTACCCTAGAAAACAGCACCACTTAGATGTTTAGGGCCCATGTCAGAGCCAATACCAAGAGAGACCCCATTGACGAAGCCTCTTGACTGTGGAGAATAAGAACAGGAGGAGCCATAAAGTCCTTGCTACTAAGAATCCTGACAATTTACTTTTCACCACCACTGTCACAAAAACCTAAGCCGAGGCTTCTGGGGCACCTGAAGTCATGGCTGATGTTGATATAGATAAAGCAAATACACAGAACTATACTACTGAGCCCACCCAGAATCAGAGCAGATGCACTCCATCCACCAAACATCCTAGGAGCCAATGTGTAAGTGAAAGTCTTTTAAAAGTAACCCTAGAAAATTGAAAGAGATGACTGTTCCACCAATGCACATGTAACAATGCAGGAACACAAGACTTACAAAAAAATCAAGACAACACTGTTATAAAGCGATCACTAGAGAAACCATTCAGATTTAGTTTAAGGCCAATAGGAAGTCTTTATTAACCATCAGTGACTACAGTGCAGTGTTTAGTCCTAAGGGCAGCCCCGAGCCATTTTTTTTTTTTTAGGGATTTTATGCATCAAGATCATAAGCTCAGGACTAAGAGTTAGGTTCCCACAGAATGGACAATCAACAGTTTCTTTCAGCGAGTGTGCAAGCTAAGTGGAAAGTAGAGAAGCCAGGATCAGCCTTGTGCAGGAGCTCAGCAACCCAAGTTGGTCCCTTCTATTGTCTACCTTTTCGTTGTTTTAAGCATAGAAAATTTCTAATGGCCTTTGTGTCTATGCAGGTGCAACCTAAGCAGGAGTTACAGAAGCCAAACAGCAGTTATGCATGACTAGCAAGGCACCTGGTAACGAACATTAGCTCTCAGGCTGATGAATATTAGTGCCTTGGGGTCACCTAGGGTAACACCATGGCATTACTGAAGCTAAGGCCTAAGCTCACTTTATCACAACATGATACCATATAATAATTCTCTAGGAGCTAACATCCCCCACCGGCCAAAGGAAAATTTGCAAATTTCATAAAAATAAACTCAAAATAATGATCTTAGGAAAACTCAGTGAGATACAAAATAAAACTGATAAATGATTCCATGTAAATAGAAAAACAGAATTTGTGATTTGAATGAGAAATTCAAAGTAGAAATATATATCATTAAAATACCACAAAACCCAAATCTTGGAGATGAAGAACTCTGTCAACAATTTAAAAAAACAAAACAAAACAAAGCAAACAAACAAACAAACAAAACCACCACTGTGAACTTCAACAACAGGCTAGATCAAGCAGAAAAAATTTTTTTCTGAGTTTTTGAAGACTGGTCTTTTGAAATACACTAGTCAGGGAGAAAAATAAGAAAGATAAGTGAAAAGTAGTAAAGAAGGCCTACTTGATTTATAGGACATCATAGGCAAATACCTGCATTTGGGAGTTCCAAAGGCAGAAGAAACAGAGAAAGGGAATAGAAAATTTATTTAAAGAAATAATTATAGGAAAAAGAAACTCAACTCTTGGGGAAGATGGACAAAGAGATCCAAGAAGCTTATATGTATATAAACATATCCAACCCCCAAAAGACCTCTGTGGGGGACATTTTAATTAAAATTTCAAAAGTCAAAGACAAAGATAGATTTGAAAAGCAGTGAAAAAAGCATTGTAATATATAAGGGGATCCCGATTAGACATCAGCATATTTCTCAATAGAAACCTTGCAGGCCAGGACAAAATGGAATGATATATTCAAAATTATGAAAAATTGCCATTGGAGAATACTATACCCAGGAATGCTGTCCTAAAGAAATAAAAAAATAAAGTTATTCCTAAAGAAGCAAAAAATAAGCAAATGTTTTAACACTCGGCTGGTCTTATAAGAAACACTTAAAAAAATTTTCAACTGGAACTAATATGGTGGTGATTACTATCATAAAGACATATAAAAGTATAAAATTTACAGGTAGAAATAAATTTATAATCAAATTCAGAATACTCCATTACTGTAATGATGATGTATAAATCAAATTCTTCATATGAAAGTTAAAAGCCAAAAATAAATGTCTATAAGCCATTATTAAGGAACAGGCAATATAAGATTATATAAAGTATAACAATAGTATAAGTTTTAGGGGAGGAAGAATGTTTAGAGTATTTTTATACAATCAAATCTAAATTTTTAGGTTAAAATAGTCTATTGTAACTATAGATGTTTTGAGTAAGTCCCATAATAGCCACAATGCAAAAAAAAATGATAACAGATGTAAAATGGGGAAAAAGAAAGTAATCAAAGCTTAATCCTACAGAAAGTCACCAGATCACAATGTTGGACAAAAGAGTTACATAGGAAGAAACAATCTACGAAGCAACCAGAAAGCAACTTAACGAAATGAAAGGAGTAAGTCCTAATATCCTTGAATGTAAATGGATTAAGCTCTGATCAAAAGACATAAAGTAGTTGAATGGATGTTTTGAAAACTCCAACTGTAGCCGGACGTGGTGGCACATACTTGTAATCCCCACACTTGGAAGGCTGAGACAGGAGTATCACACAGGTTCGAAGCCAGACTCAGCTACTGAGTGAGGCTCTCAGCAACTTAGTGAGACACTGTTTCAAAATAAAATAGAAAATAGGTCTGGGAGTATAGCCCGGAGGTTAAAAAAGAAAAATGCCCTGGGTTCCACCCTCAGTACCACACACACACACACACATACACACAAAATATCCAACAATATTCTACTGAAAAGTGGTTTCTTAAAGCATTATGGACACACATAGACTGAAAATAAGGGGATGGAAGAATATATCGTATGAAATAGTAACCAAAAGAGAGAAGTTGTTATAGATAAAATCAACTTCAAATAATTGCAATGCAGAAAACATGTCTTTTTATTTTGTTTTGTTGTTGTTGTTTATTTGTTTGTTGTTTATTTGTTTGGTACTAGGGGTGGAACCTAGAAGCTTTCTACCTCTGGGCTATACGCCCAGACTTTAAGTTGCTGAGAGCCTCACTAAGTAGCTGAGGCTGGCTTTGAACCTGTGCAATCCTCCTGTCTCAGCCTCCCAAGAGTGAGGATTTATAAGTGTGTGCCACCACGCCCAACTCAAAAAGTGTACTTTTAAAAATTAGTAGGATATATACATACAATTAACAACCTAGTTGAAAAGAAAATCTCATTACAATACCATAAAAAAATTCTAAGAATAAAGTGAGCATGGTGGTGCATGCCTGTAACCACTGTACTTGGGAGGCAAACAGGAGGATAGCAGATTTGAAGTCAACCTCGGCAGCTTACCAAGACTGTGCAATTTGGTGAAACTCTGGTCCAAATAAAAATAAAATAGAGCTGGGGGTATAGCTTGGGGGCAGAATGTCTCTGGGTTGGGTTCAGTTCCTAATCTCTCTCTCTCTCTCTCTCTCTCTCTCTCTCTCTCTCTCTCTCTCTCTCTCTCTCTCTCTCACACACACACACACACACACACACACACATTCTAGGAATACATTTAATAAAGGAGCTGAAAAGTTTGTAAACCAAAAACAATCTATGTGCATATATCATATAATTTTGTAAACTATATAAAATGAAACCTTTTCAGATTCTTAAATTTTTTAAGAACTATGCATTGTCAGTATCCATAAAATGTTAGAATTTTATATTCTATACTACATCTGATAAAAACCAAATAAATCTCAGTGGGTTATTAAATCTTATTAGGTTCTCAAACATATGGATACTTATGGCTAACTCTCACTTAGAAAGAGCTACAAAAACAGGTTAAATGAAGAATTCCCTTTATGATCTGAAAGTCAATTTATTTCTTAGCTAATATGTTATATTAAAATATTGCATTAATAAATACAAATGTTCATAACATAAAAATGATACTTCTAAATTGTTGTTACAATTATAATCAGAGTAAATGAGGCAAGATTCTACAATTTAAGTAAATAAGAATGGAAATTTTGAAATTATAAAAATAGATGAAAATATCAAATACATATTAGCTTTTAGAAGGTGCTTCTTTTTACATTTTATACCTTTACTAATGCATTATAACTATATATCACAGTGAGGTTCAACATGATGCAAGCATGCATGCAATACAGTATCTGGTGCCTTTCCTCTGCATCCTATCCCGCTCCCCTGCCTCCCTCCTGGTCCAGGCCAGTGAGATGGATAGTGATGGCTTCACTCAGGGTCATAACATCACTTAAAAGCTTTCCTTCACCAGTCCCTACCCTCACTCTACTCTACTTCTATACTTCTACCATACTTTCTCTTTCTCTCTCTCTCTCTCTCTCTCTCATCTCTATCTATCTAAAATCCCTTTTATTTTCTAGTTTCTCTCTAGCTTCTACATAGGAGAGAAAACATACAACTGCTGACTTTCTGAGACTGGATGACCTCAATTGGCATAATTTCATCCATTTTCCTGAAATTGATATTTTTATTGATTTTATGGCTGGGTAAAATTCCACTGTGTGTACACACCACATGTTTTTTGTCCATTCATCTATCGGTGGATACCTGGACTGGTTACAGGGTACTTATCCAGGTGGTGCCATCTCGGTGGGGTGGCTAAGCTCAGCTCGTGGAATGTGGCCAGTGCACACACCCCACTCAGTACTCTGCATTCTACTTTGCCATGTCATTCTCTAAGGTACACCAGCGTACGATTACAGCAAGTTGGTGGTCAGAAAACTGATCCCCTGATATGTGGCCACAACTTTCATCAAGTCACTTAAGTCATGCATGTAAAAGCAAAGTTGGAATGGAATACACCATAGCTTTTTCACCTTTTTAAAAAAATAAAATGTGTGTGTGTGTGTGTGTGTGTGTGTGTGTGTGTGTGGTGTTTTACTGGGAATTGAACCCAGTGGCATTTTATCTCTGAGATAGATTCCCAGCCATATATATATATATATATATATATATATATATATATATATATATACACACATATAATTATATATTATAATTATATATGTATTATAGATATATATTATATATAATATATATCTATAATACATATAATTATATATATATATATATATATTAGTACTGGAGTTCTGGAAACCCTTCTACTTCTGGGCTACACTCCCAGACCTATTTTATACTTTTTTTTAAATTTGGAAACAGGGTCTCTTAAGCCAGCGCGGCTGGCTTCAAACCTGCGTGATCTTCCTGTCTCCGCCTCCAAAGCGTGGGGATTACAAGTGTGCGCCACTACACCTGGCTTCCTTTTTATATTTTGAAACAAGTTTTCACTAAGTTACTGAGACTGGCCTCAAACCTGTGATCCTCCTGTCTCAGCCTCCCGAGTACTAATGTGTGCCATCATGCCAGACTCAACAAAATCTTTTAAAAATAAATAGAAAAGGAAAATATATTCAGTGAAGATGATTTAACTTTTATTAATCTGAGAGAAGCAAAAATTATCTACGGTTCAGCCACATTAGTGGTCATTTACATTTTGCTATCTACTATTTACTATATTGTTTTTTTGTTTGTTTGTTTGTTTGATTTTGGTGGTACTGGGGTTCCTGGAAGCCCTTCTACCTCCGGGCTACACTCCCAAACCTATTTTATATTTTTGAAACAGGGTCTCTTACGCCAGCACGGCTGGCTTTGAACCTGTGCGATCTTCCTGTCTCTGCCTCCCAAGCGCGGGGATTACAAGCATGCGCCACCACGCCTGCCTGGCCTACTATTTACTATATTGTTTTACAGAAATAATATCACACTCTCACAACTTGCATTTTATTGCTTGACTCTATAGTGTGAATATTTTCTATTAACAGTAGATAAGCACTTTTTGTAACACAATGACTAAACAGAATGCCATAGTAGGAATATAACAAACTTTCATGATATTTCACTTGAACTCTTAAGTTTCTTTAAGGTATTCTTTTTGTAGATTATCATTAGAGGTACATCCTTTAATCTTAAATTTGGCCCTATATTTAATTATTTACTTAGTACAAAATTTAAAACTACTAAATAATAGTGTATGAACTTTTAAAGGTTTAGAAAATTTATCTTTAAATGTCCCTTTAAGCTGGCCATGGTGGCGTACACCTGTAATCCCAATACTATGGAAAATGAGGAGGATTACACATTTGAAACTAGCCTCAGCAACTTAGTGAGATTCTCAGCAACTTAATGAGCCTGTTTCAAAATAAAAAAGAATCTCTTCTCTTGTGAAGTATTTATTCAATTCAATTACCCATCTTGATTGGGTTATTTATTTTCCTTAGTCCTCTGTCAGAGGGACTGCTGCCAAAGATCTTCCATGGGCTTCCATAGGCTTCCTCTTTAGACTCTTGATGGTTTCCTTTCCTTTGATTTGCAGAAACTTTTTAGTTTAATGACATTCCATTTATTAATTCTCATTTTTATTTCCTGAACTTTGGGGGTCTCATTGAGGAAGTTTCTGCCTGTGTCTATAGGTTGGAGGGTTGGACCTATGCCCTCCTCTGCTATCTCTGGTCTAACTTCCAGATCTTTTATCCATCTCGAGTTGACTTCTGTGCAGGGTGAGAGGTTAGGAGTTAGTTCCATTTTTTGTACAAAAAGATAACCAGTTTTCCCAACACTATTTCTTAAAAGAATGTCTTTCCTCTAACATGTGTGTCTGGCACCTTTGTTGACAAATCAATTGGCTATAAGTATGTGGATTTGTTTCTGTATCTTCTATTCTGTTCCATTGGCCTATGTTTCTATTTTTATGCCAGTACTATGCTGTTTTTATTACTACAAATGGCCGATACATGAAAAAATGTTCAACATGATTGACCATCAGGAAGATTCAAATTAAAACTACACTGAGATTCCATCTAACCCTATCAGAATAGCAATCATCAAGAAGTCAAAACACAATGTCAGTGAGGATGTAGGGAAATAGGAACTATTCTATATTGTAGGTAGAATTGTAAATTAATTCAACTGCTATAGATATCAGTGTGTGGAGATTCTTCAGAAAACTGGAAACCGATCTACCATATGATCTGACTATATCACTCCTAGGTATCTTTTCAAAAGGAACAAAACCAGGGAACTATAATAATATATGCACACTCATGTTCATAGCCACACCAGTCTAGGTGCCCATCAACAGATGAAAGGATTACAAAATTTTGGAAAGTACACACAATGGAATTCTACTCAGCCATAAAGAAGAACAAAATCATGTCATTTGCAAGAAAATGAAAGCACCTGGAGAACATTATGTTAAGTGAGATCAGCCAGTCACAAAAAACAAAGGTTTATATGTTTTCTTGAATACGTCCAATGAGGATCCTAGAGGGACTCCATATAATGGAGAACCCTCAGTGGAGCCAGGGAGTTGGTCTAGGGAAGGGTAGGGGAAAGACTGAGGTTCATTAGTGAAAATGCTACCACTGACTAGGTATACATATGTGGATACACTAGCAGCAATCTCAGTACTCTGTATTGGGAGGGGAACACATGGGGAGGCAAGGGGGCGGCACCAAGTGCTGTGCATGCATGTCACTGTCAACACAACTGATATCATGGTGTGAGACTATAATGCACCAATGAAAGCATGTTAAAAATTTAAAAAACAGGTCTGGGGGAATAGCTCAGAGGTAAAATGTCCCTGGGTTAATGGTTCAATCCCCAGTAAAACATAAAACACACACACAGTTTCCTTAAAAGATTATTACAATTCACTTACTCCTCAGCAGTATGCAAAAGTGATGAATGCCCCACACATCAGCCAACCCTGGAATTATGAAACTTTTTTCTAAGTCTCTATCCCTTTGGTCCATGAAAAGGTAATCTCACTGTTGTTTTAATTTGCATTTATTTGATATTAGCGATCTTTCAGATTTTTCTAAAACTTGTGATTTAAAAAAAAAAAACTATTGGTATGAATTACCTGTTTGCATCTTTACTTTGTGAAATATGGAGCCCTCCCTCTATTCTTTCCTTGCAGAGTTGTAGCGTCTTTTCATTCCTTTGTCAGTTTGCTGGACACATTTCCTAGTTTCTCACCTGCCCTCAATCACCAGACCATAAAGGCTGGTCCACCTTCTTTGCCATATTCTATCTGTGCACTTAGAATAGATGGAAACGCCGCCCTCTTACTCTCTTGGGAATACGCAGTATAAACTCAGAGGATAACTCCTCGTTAACTGAGTGGCTTCTTAGTTTTAAAATATATTTTTTACAAAGGGCATGCTGTTGAAAGTCAGAATCCCCGGATATTCTTTGTTTTCTCAATTTGATTGCAGCTATTAAATCTAAAAATATCATTAAGCTGCATCTTAAAAAACAAAAGGTGTAAAGGCTGAAATATGCAAAAGTACAATTACTTTTGAATTTAGAGGCATTTAGATTTTTAATAAATGTCTCTGCTTGTCAAATTTCCCCTAATTACTTCCATATTCAATAGCAATTTTATCAACATTGTTTGTGATAATACTGGAGAGATATAATTAGAATCAAATGGGTGGCTCTTGAGAGCAAATCTTTTTCAACAGTGGTATCAAAAGTTTAAAAAATCAAAAGTATTATTAATGAAACATTTCAAACATAAAACCAAATCTTTAAATCAAGAAATCAATGTTCTCCCAAACTTAGTGCTAAATAACAAGGAAGAGGGCGAGAATATTTTGAAATGCTGCCTCTGTCATGCACAAGGCTGAATATTCTGTAAGTCTGCAGACAGTGGGTTCTGCAGAGAGATCAGCAGACCTGGCCTTTCTAGGGACTAGACTAAATAGACTTTTAAACCAGTTACACTCAGCTCCTTCAGGTGCACGAAAACGGCTCTTGGGCTTTATTGAATTGCTGGTTAATACACAGGAACTAAATTAGGTCTGTAATTTCAGATGCCCTTTTTTAATGACTCATTTTTCTGTCAATAAAATCGACAACAGAAACCAGCACAGTTTCTTTGCCCAACTTTGGTGGGCCCTGTTGAGTCACGTGACCCCGTGGAGTGCTGCCAGGCTGAGGCTGCTGCTCTGTGCTGGAGTTTTCAATGGAAATAAGATTAGAGCCATGTGGCCTGGGCAGACGCAGGGGAGTCTTCAGCAGACGCAGGGAAGAGCATCACTCATTCACCAGGAGGGCTCACAGAGGGCATTTTCACTGAGAGTGCGACTTGACTCCTGTACTAAAATATAAAGCAAGTCCTTCCTTCTAGTGAAAGTCCTCTCTCCTTGGACAGGAGGTTTTCGCTACTGACCACAAAACCTTCTAAGACAATCAGATAACATCTCTCTCTCCCTTCCTGAGGACAGAGAAGAATCTTTAAAATGAATCAGGGAATGGGGTGGGAATTGGGTAAGGGCTAATTGGGTGATGTGTGCATGTATTACTCTACCATCTTGTACTCCATTAAGATGTACAACTACAGTAAACCAATAAAAAAAAGTTTTAAAATACATAGGAAAAGTTAAAAATATAAATCAGGGAAGTTAGGCTTGATGAAGTGGAGTCAAGTGATGAATTTGCAAGATGCCCAATCATCAGGGAAAAATTCTAACAGTTTTATAACTCTTTTCAAAGGAAAAAAATTGGATAACTCTCACCTTTATTCCAACATTTCCCTCATTGATTCCAATCTAGTCATTTATTGGTTTATGTATGCAGATAGACTGTGCTCATGAATATTTTGACATTTAAAGACAGATAGTGAAATGACAGGTATATAAATTTGCTGAGGAAATCCTGAATAAAATTTGTCTTGATGAATATACTACACACACTCACACACACACACACACACACACACACACAACACAGATACACACATGCACACACACATGCATATACTCCAAACACCTTCACTTTTATAAGAGAAAAAATAAGGAGGTGTGAAGGTGACAAGTGTCATTACACTATAAATCACAAATAAATCACAAATATTTTGTTAATTTTCTAAATTAATTGTGTGTGTGTGTGTGTGTGTGTGTGTGTGTGTGTGTGTGTGTTACTGGGGATTGAATCTAGGGAAAATTTTACCTTTGAGTTACACCCCTAGCCCAATTTTATTTTTTATTATGAAACAGGATCTCACTAAGTTGCTAAGGCTGTCTTCAAACCTACAATCCTCCTGCCTCAGCCTCCCATGTGGGCATGCACCATCATGCCAGGCTCTACAATCACTTAATTTGCTATTAAATTAAAAGATAGATTAATAATAATTTTATAAAACTGAATCTGGTTGTTCAAGAAAAGAAACAAATGTATTTTAAATATATATCAAGATGTTCATTTTCACTCAAGGTAAGAAAAATTAAAATAACTTTTTTACAGTATTGTGATTGAACCCAGGGGCATTTTACCTCCAAGCGACACCTCCAACCCTATTTTTATTCTTTATTTTGAAACAGAGTCATACTAAGTTGTGGAGGGTCTCACTAAGTAGCTGAAGCTGGCCGCAACTGCAAACCTGTGATCCTCATACTGGGATTGCAAGTGTGTGCCAACACGCCTAGCTTAGAGATAATATTTTTGCATGAATAAATTGGAAGTGACTAAAAACCTAACACCCTCATTTCATTGTCCAGGGCCTGAAAAAAGTATAACTCTCATGCATTGTTGATGGGAACTTAAATTCATAGAAGTCCTATGAAAAGCAGTTTTGGCAGATCTATAAATTACAGATGCATGCTGCATTTTGGTCCAGAAAGATCCATCTTTAGGAAACAGTTCTATGAATATACTCAGACTCAGGAAAAATGTATTTGAACAAAGAATATTAATTGAAGCACTGATATTGAAACCAAAATAATGTGCACTAACCAGGATTGTTAAATATATACCTCTAACTTATAATTAGATATGATGAACTATTTAATAGAAAGAAAAATGTAGTCAAATACATAAAAAATTCATATGGCACAAATTTAGTTATAAAACCAAAATACAGAATAATGTACAAAATATATTTTTTGCATACATATGCTTATCAGTGTATAGGATAGTACTAAAGATATAGATATCCTTAGGAGATATATATATATATATATATATATATATATATATATTCTCCAACAAAAGTGTTTCTATGTAAAAAGAATACTAGGAAAATAATTTATATCATGCTCAGGTAATACCTAGTCTGAAAAACTGAATAATTAATAAAATAATTCAAGAGAGAAAAAAAGAAAAACTAGGAAAAGAGTTGGAAAGAAATAAAGCAATTCTCTGTATGTAGTGAATTCAAACAAGAAGTAAAATGCTTATTATATGAAAGCCACTTAGCCTTTATGGGCAATTATTCCTTCTACTTTTATAGGATTTTAGAGTTCAAAAGCATTCTCCCAGAGTTGGTGCCAAGAGATCTATACTTCCAAATTTGAGCCCATGCTGACTCATTGTCTAATGATGAGAAAGTCATTTTATCTTTTTATACTTTTCTATCTTACTCTTTGTACAATGATTAAAAGATTTCTATCTTCTTTTAAAATCAAGTGTAATGCTGAAATGTAGAATTTTTTTTTGCAAGGATGCCTCATCATCCTAAAAATTCTTTCCAACAGTAGAATATTTTAATGTTAATACTCTTCATTCAAAACACTCATTTTTTTTAAACCCTGTCTTTCTCTTGTATTTTCTCTCAGTTAAGATATTTCAGTGACTTCTCATTAGAGTTTTTCTCAACAGGTCCCAAAGGAGTATTTAGCTGTAAGTGCAGTGAATCATTTAATAGTTGACCATTTCTAATTTTAATCCGTACACTGGTGTACACCCAACAGGCCCTTCTGAGTCACCCTGGGCACTCTTCTTATAGTTCCATGGCATTTTCATTTTAGATTCCCACCAAGCTATGTTCTTATGCAAACTCCTGTTCTTCCCAGGCTAGAAGCTGCTGTCAACTCTGATTAGATCCTATTTCTCACTACAAGCATATCATGGAATGCAGTTCTATAATAAAATTTAGTTTGAAATGGACAGTGTACTAAAGGTCAAACTATCACAACCTTTGGTTTCCCCCTAGATTCTAAATTGACATTTCCAGTTCATTTTTCTATTGTTTGTGGAGTAGCATATCCTTAGTAGAAGGGCTCTGTTAATCCACCTGTCTGGCTCCATGACCTTTGGTGGCTTTACTTGAAAAATTAATTAATTTTATGAGTTATCCATTTTTGAAGCTAGATATCACCTGAACATGATATAAATTATTTTCTATTTTTATTACAACATAGAACAATTTTGTTGATTTCATATATATCTTTAGTGCTATCCTATACATTGATAACCATTTATGTCCAAGAAAAAAATCATATTTTTCAATGGGTTAGATTCTCGAGTTTGAAATTCTTGGTGCTCCAAAACTGGGAAATCAAGGTCATTGTATCTCCTTGTCAACATCTCTAATATTTTCTTCTATATTGCATATGGTGTCTTCTTTTTCTCAGTTAATATATAAGGATCTACTCTAATTGACCCTTAGGACACTTCATTCCACGAGTAGCACAGGAAAGTGAGGCAGCTCTTTAGGATATTGACTTACAAAAGAATACCAAAACCCCAAAGATCTCCCCAAGGCAACAGGAAGGACCCTTCACTAACAGAGCTTTACTAAGCACCTAGGAGGTAGGCACAAATAGCCTATACCATAGCTGGGATGCTGAAACAAATGTGTGAATTAGCAATCAAAAGTGATGCTACTTAATAAATGGTACATAAAATGCCGTGAGAAAATGTAATACAATAGCAATCACTTCTGACAGAGATAAACATGGAAGACTTATTGAACAGTTTCAATTGTATTTTTTAGGCCAGATAGGATCATAGCAACTCAAATGAGGAAAGAGACACTACCACTGGCAGAAAAGACATTAAGCAGAAGAATAAAAGAAGTAGCAAAGTCCAAAATGGGTGTTGGGTACAGATGTTGATGGGAGAAAAAGTATTTTGGACATGAAGGTCATGGGGCTTGCCATATGCAGGGACCTTTTCTTGCTGAAAATGCCCAGCCCACAGCCTTCTTCTAAGGAGAGAAGCCCCAGGTCAGGTATTTTTTAATGAGAGGTGCAGGTGAGAGGGTGATACCCCCAATCAATTATGACTAAGGCATCCTGGCATGACAACCCTTGCTCAGAAGAGGTAAGAAGACCTAGAATGAATGATTTATATTTATGCCAATTATTTTTAAAACTGGAAGGTTGACTATGTAAAAAAAAAAAAAAAAGGAGAAGCAGAAACAACAAAAAAGGAAAATCCTACAGGATGTGACCCCTCATCCACACTCCTGAGTCTCGAGTCTTCTTTCCATTCACAAGAAGCCAACGATCCCAAAGGTTTGCTTTTGAGTTAAATTAGTTAAGAGTTATAGAGAATATCTCCAGATACATTGTTCTCTTATACTCAATTAAGATGTATAATTACAATGCACCAATAAAAAATTAAAAATAAAATACACTTCTAATATAAGTACAATGTGTATTGTATGAGTGAGAATATAATTAGATCTTTCTTATCAAAAGAATAGCTTGACTTAAGCTTCATTTTGTAAAACTACCATTTTGTAATCTTGTATGTACTCATATTCTTTTAAAAGTTAGTATTTCTGGAAAATTGCAATAGCCAACACCTTCCCAGGCATCCCTTTCAGCCAATACCATGAAGAATGTGAAGCTAAGTTGCCACCAATAGGCGCATGGGCAGAACCTTTGCGTTAAGAATTCAGGACCCAGAAAGCCTCTGGTTTAGCTTTCTTGTACACTGACTGTACACCTGACTGTACTCGTGGCAGGATCCTTTTTTTTGCAAAAAGTAAAATTGCCTTGCAAAGCCACTTTCAAACATGTGCCTTTTCTTATGACACTATGGAAATTTATTTCTAACAAATCACATTGATTTTCCCCTAGCCCAGAACTTTAAGGATATATGTAAAAGAACTAGTATTTTAAGCTGTGCATGGTGGCTCATGCCTGTAATCCCAGGACTTGGGAAGCTGAGACAGGAGAACCATGGGTTCTAGACCAGCCTCATAAACTTGGCAAGCTGCTCAGCAACTTAATGGGACTCTGTTTTAAAGCAAAAAGTAAAATAGGGCTGGAAGTCTGGCTCAGAGATAGAGTGTCCCTGAGTTCAATCCCTAGCTCACCCTCCAAATGATATTTTCATGATGAATATATGATATGATGGCATAAAGAATCTTGTTTCAATATCCTCATAAGTTGAAATAACAACAGCAAAAATGTCTAACTCTTTGGTTTTTCTACCCAAGACATGGAACAGCAAATAGAGACAGAAAACTATGGGCATATGTGTATGAGCTCTGTCAATGGTTGCCATTCCATCTTTTCTGTGTACACATATACATGGTTGCACTACACATATGGGTTAAGAGAGAACATTGAAGGGGCTGGGTCTTTTTCTTTATGAGGGAAGGGAATGAGCCAGCAACAGATTACATCAATGAGCCATTTTTTTTTAAATCACTGTATATGAAATCTTCCAAACAAAGAAACAACAGCAGGGGTACCTACATCACAAGCCTCAGCCAGCTACCAATCACCCAGGGCCCTGACTCTCCCCACCCTTGCATGCAAAGCACCTGCATCATCCCTGGCAGCCTTGAGATGCAGGGAAGGTCCTTTCAAAGAAGATGCGGATGAAAGAGGCGAAGTGGAGAGTGGAAGCCAAGAATCAGTTGTCTTGGGGTGATGACCAACTGTGACAAGAACTTCAAAGCAGCGGTGTGTAACATTGCTGTTTCTAGCCTTTCTGGATGCACTCCAGGCTCACGCAGGACTGTCTTTTCTTCCTGGTGCCCAGTGGGAGTCTTGTCTACCTTCAGATCTTTTGCGCCTTCTTTTGTTCCCGCACCCCTGAGGTCTCCAAAAGCTTTCATGCATCCAGCTGTGCTTTCAAAACATCCACTCTCTCTCTCCTAACATCCCTTTCAAAGTAAGAACTTTATTCTCCCTCACTCTGTTCTATCTTAAAAACATCCTTCCTCGTCTGGCTTCAATGATCCACAGTCTATTCAAAATAGGTGAAAAGACTTTCTCTTTCCAAGCATCCCTTTGTCATTTCCTTCTTTAGAATCCCACAGTCATTCCTAAAGCCAAGGAAGGTCTAAGGCCATGGGCTTTATTGCCTTTCTGCTCCTGGATTTTGGACTCTCCCACATTTTATCCCTGTACCCCACTGCTCTATTTCCTTATCTTTTAAATATTAACTTACCATTCTACTGCAATCAGAGATTTGCCATCACACCTAGTACTTTCTCACAGATGTGCCATTTTATATTTGAATACATTTGCCCTGCCCCTTGCCTAGCCACGTCTTTAAAAATCTTCAGCACGATGGCTTTCACCCAAGATCTGCCTACACAGTGAATTTGTTTTTTCAAACAGTAAATCATGCTTCTTCTGTCTTCTCAGTTTCTGAGAATTCCATCATTATAACCCTAGAGGGTAATGGAGATTATGATGATAAATTGGACCAATAAAATAATAATAGCTTACCTCTGGGTAGTAGTTTACCATGTTTACATCAATTTCTCACCCACCCTATTTATATCATTTTTTATTATCTAGTTGGAAGAAACTGTGTCCGAAACGCTTTTCTTCCCCACCTTCTTCCTGTATTTCACATCGTGTGGTGTTCACATGGAGTGAAAGTAAGCTTGATGGGTTAACTGAGTTTCCATTACACGACTTTAGATGATAATTTTCTTATGAGTTCTGTTTTCTTGCTTTGCAAGTGAGAATGATAAATAATTTGCCAGTCCCTCTCCCACCCTCTACCAGGAGAGCTCCGAGGAGCAAGGATAGAATTATATAAGGGCTCATTTTACAAACTTACCAAGAGAGGAAGTGAAATTGGAGAGAATCATGGCTCACAGGGACACTCAAACAGAGCGAACTTCTCATCATTGCTACTTCCATCACAGTTTTAGACGTAAAAAAGAAAAAAAAATCCCAGAACCCTGGAGTTTTAAATCCTAAAAACGAAGAATAGGCACTGATAACTAGTTAAGCTGAACTGCAACTTTGTTGGAAATATCTTTCAAAGGTATATTACTGTGTACGCAATTCAGGCCCTTGACCCAACTTCCAAACAAGTCTTCATCATTTCCGCAGGCGTTCTAGTTCATCACCTTAGGAAGGGTGTGTGGAAAACCCTAAGGCAAACATGGTTTTGCCTTATCATGAAAGAGATGTTCCTTCCAGATTAATATTTGAGGAATCATAATATTGTGGGCATTGTTTTCCCTAAACTCCTGATTCATTCCTCTGAATCCTGCAACATATTTAATATTGAACCTCTGAGATGGCCCTTGTGGACAACAGAACCACCTCACAGAGCCGCAGATCATCACCACTCCTGCCATTTCTATAGAGCTCCGTCCTTTTTCTGCTTTATGCTTTTTCAGAAAGTACTTTTTTAAAGCAACGTAACTAGACCCATGTATATTTAAATTAATTTGTAGTGGGTAGCTATCAAGATAGGAGAAAATAAAAATAGTTTAGTAAAGGAAAAAGAAAGAAAGAGGCAATGGGAACTAACGCAAAATAAGCATAGATATAGCATCTGGGGTTGTGCTAAGAATTTGATTTAAAATTATTCACATATTACAGACTTTGCTTTGAAGGAAAAGTACAATAAACTTTCATATACTCTTTACCTATATTAAGTCATCATTTTCCCCACTTACTTAATCTCTTTCCCTTTTGATCTTTGTTTTTCTCCACATCTATCTATAGTACATTTTAAGGTACATTCGGCATACCACATGTATACTTAACATATAAATACTTTAGCATACATTACCCCAAAACAAGGATTCTCTTCTACAAAATCTCTGTATCATTATCACTGGTGATACTCAGTTTGGTTACTTGGATAAGATAGTATTTGTCTGATTTCTTAATTGTAAATGTATATTTTTATTATTCAAAATAAATTTGGGAGATGCTACCTTTATATTACCTGCAGTGATATTTTACCTATTTTAGCATTCACCAGTGACCCTGAGTTGATTGCTACATTGGGCATTACAAAGTATTGCCATTTACTGATTAGGAAACTTGGGGTCTAAATTGTACCTGCCTCTTTTAGTGTGAGGCTAAGCCAAGCATGGAACGCAGTCAGGGCCTCAGATTCATAATCAGCTGCCATTTAGGGTCATAATAAGATTGGCCCTAATTCCCATATCATAACACAGAGCAAGTTCATTGCCTTTTTACTGAGGCCTTATAACCAAATGTTGAACATCCCATTGTGAAAACACATCTATCTTCCTGTTATGTTCCCAGCCTCACTCATCTGGCCTCTCTATAGTCTTCCTCTTATGAACAAAAGATTAACTTCCCCATATCTTTTTATAGAAATCAATACAGCACTTCCTAGCTCTTATAATAAACTCAGTTGTACCTCCTTGACTGTATCTAGACTCAGACAAAGCTTCACAAATATACATGGTAAGAGTTAGATTAATCTTTTATCTTCCAATTTCTTCCCAGCCTTTCAGAAAAGGACTGGAGGTAGCTTGAAAGGGGGGTGAATTCTCATTACATAGAATTCTCCATCAAACCCAGAAAAACCAATCAATTCATCTAAGGCACGACAATAAGTTCAGAGGTAGAAATAGAAGCCTTTGGATTTTCATGGGGCTAAAAAATTAACTGGAATCTCTCACCAGAAGTGATATAAGTTAGATTATCTCCACAGGGATGATCTAACTGTTGGATTATAATAACTGGTTTGGGGCTATTCATAGAGTTTTTTTTTTTCTCAGAGGGGAGGGAATTACTATTGTATGTATAAAGAGAATACCTGAAAGGGCAACGTTTTGTAGATATATATAAGGTTGAATAAAGATATTTGGGAAACAGTATTAAATTAAATGAATTATTTTCTGCCTTTGAAAGAATCAAGACAGGTTATTATAAGAAGGGAGAAACATAAATATGTCCAAGCCAAACAAAAATCCGATTTAATGTAAGTGAAAAAAAATTCAAAGAGATAAGAAAATGTCCAATAGTTGCCATAATATTGCAAATATATATATGTAAATATATATATGTGTATGAATATATATGCATGTATATGGTGGTACTAAGGATTGAACCAAGGTGCATTCTTCCTCTGATTCTTATTTATTTATTTATTTATTTATTTATTTATTTATTTATTTATTTTTAAGGTGCTGAGGATGGAATCCAGGGGCCTTCTACCTCAGGGCTACACTCCCAAACCTATTTTCTATTATTTGGAAACAGGGTCTCACTAAGTTGCTGAGAGCCTCACTAAGTAGCTGAGGTGACTTTGAACCTGTGCAATCCTCCTGTCTCAACCTCCCAACTACTGGGATTATAAGTGTGTGCCACCACGCTTGGCTCCTTTTTATTTATTTCCTAGATTTGTTTTGAAATAGAGGTTCTTGCTACATTGCTGAGGCTGTTCTGGAATCTGTGATCCTCCTGTCTCAGCCTCCCAAGTACTGTAAATACAGGCATGAAAAACCATGCCTATCTTACAAATGTTTTTAGAATAATTTATGGCTCTAGTTATTATTTAGAATTTTTTTTTCTTTATCACTAAGACTGTAATTTGGACGGAGGCCAGAACAAAAGACAACATCTTGGCATGTTTTAATATTTACATGCACATCTAAGAAATACGTATAGATATTAACATCAAGTATTTACTTAAGTTATATCATAAAATATTCCCCCCCCCAACCTTGAGCTGTTTCTCAAATAACCGACTTTCCTGAAGCAGCCACTCACCAGAGACTTTTCTCTTTATACTGTTCAACTTTGAGCATCAAACTATAAGAAATCTAGCTTGTGTTATGCCCAATCTTTTACTGCTTTGAAATAGAGAAAAAACGTCAATTTCTACATTCTGTTTCAGAATGGAAAGAGGTATGAAAGACTCCAAGAAGCTACTCTGTCAACTTGTCAGAGAGCTAACTGGCTTGTGAAAAGGGAAGAGGTCCCAGCTTCTGCCTGCACAGGCTTGAAAGACGCCAAGGCCCTGGATACCTACTGGCATGTCGATCCTGTGGGTCTTTAATCTCTATTGTTTCCAACCACTTTCTTTTACTAGCTTTGGAAGAGTGCTATGCTCTGTGAACATCACTGAGCCAGGGTTAATACACATTTCCCCACTCTTATTTCTCTCTGCTGACACCATTCTAAGAGAAAGAATCTAGCAAGAATGGCTATAGAGAATTTAAGGAATGGGACTTTGATGATCCTCTCCTCGCTTCAATACCCCTCCTCTTTATTGCCATAAAATCTCTTGTCATCTGATCTTCTCCATCTTTATCTACCTCTAGCTTTCAGAAAGTGCAAGGACTAACAATATGGAGGCTGGGAATGGTGGCGCACGCTTGTAATCCCAGTGCTTGGGAGGCTGAGACAGGAGGATCGCACAGGTTCAAAGACAGCCTCAGCTACTTAGTGAGGCTCTCAGCAACTTAGTAAGACCTTGTTTCCAAATAATATATAAAATAGGTCTGGGAGTATAGCCCGGAGGTAGAAAGCCTCTGGGTTCCACCCTCAGTACCAAAATAAAGAAGAAGAAAAAAGATATGGCAGAAGAGAGTGGTGACATAGTTTAAGTTCAACCAGAGGGATGATTTTGAATGATTGGGAGGAAAATGTGGTGAAGTGTTGGGAGGTTTCTTTGAAGGGGACTGTCCAAAAAAGAAGTAAGAATAGACAGAGATGAAGGAAAGCTAGAGAGAGACTAGTTTGTTGTTGGTAACAAAATTCAACAGTTTTAGAGACCTGAAGCAAGCCAATTTTTATTCTTAAGAAGGCTATTTTCTTTAATATCATTCCAAGAGCAGGAAATAAAACAAAGTATAAATATTTTATTTAAAAAAAACAAAGGAAAGTATTAGCCTGATAAAAATATCCAATTTAAAATATATTTATCAAGTCACAATTGCTATAAAATAATAAAATTCACGATTTTATGCTTGATATGAGCTAGTATTGCATAAGCATCTCACTTGGATTACTTCCATTTTATAGAGGAAAACACTAATGCAGAAAGAAACAAAACAATTTGAGTTTACAAATTTACATAATTATCAGTGGTGGACCTGCCAACCTGTACAACCTATTCAAGACCCTGCACTTTGAAGCTGGATTAGCTAAGAAAGGAAAACGCAACAAGAAAGATTTGGCTTCATGGGGGATCAGGAATTACACAATTTTAATATCCTATCTGACTCTACCAGATCCTCCCAAACCAATTTCTGATTCATTCACTTAGTATCTTTAAGGAAGAAGCCAAATAAGAGTGTTGAAAAATGACTGCTATGGGAGGGTAGTGTTTCACTGATCTTAGGAAGAAGCCCAAAGGGAGAGTTTCACAATGATCAGAGAGCATTCCCTGGGCACTGAGGATCAAGGCAGACACCATCTGGAAACCAAGACAGTCATGCTACCTAAAATCTGTGTATGCAGACACTTGTGTACCGACACCTCATGTTAGCAGGTTTAGGTAAAACTGTTCACTCAGCCGGGCGTGGTTGCGCAAGCTTGTAATCCCCGCGCTTGGGAGGTGGAGACAGGAGGATAGCACTGGTTCGGAGCCAGCTGTGTCGGCTTAAGAGACCCTGTTTCCAAATTTAAAAAAATATATAAAATAGGTCTGGGAGTGTAGCCCAGAGGTAGAAGGGCTTCCATGAACCCCAGTACCACCAAACAAACAAACAAACAAACAAACAAAAAAACTGTTCACCCATTGCAATGAACACTTTTTGTACACTTTAATTGGTACAGTATAATAATATATAATAGTGATGCAGGCATCACTTGGTATATTTCCTTCTATATACACCAACCTCCCTCTCTCCCTCTTCCCTCCTCTAACATGTTAGTTAGAATGGTAGTGAAGCCTTCTTGTAGGGGCATAACCTTATTTGAACCATTTTCTTCCATAATCCTCATTTTTCCCTTTCCTAACTCCCTCCTCTAACCCCTCTCCATTACTGTTTTCTCTCTCTCTCTCTCTCTCTCTCTCTCTCTCTCTCTCTCTCTCTCTCTCTCCTCTTCTCCTCTCCTCTCCTCTCCTCTCCCTCTCCCTCTCCCTCTCCCTCTCCCTCTCCCTCTCCTCTTCTCTTCTCTTTTCTCTCTCTCTCTCTCTCTCTCTCTCTCTCTCTCTCTCTCTCTCTCTCTCTCTCTCCATCTAACTGAAGTCCCTTTTGCTTTGCTTCCTATTTTTGGTCTAATTTCCAGTTATGAGAGAAAACATGACCCCTTAGTTTTCTGAAACTGACTGACCTCACTTAGCATAATATTCTCTCAACCATTCAGCTTTCCTGCAAATGATATAATTTTGTTCTTCTTTCTGGCTGAGTAGAATTCCACTGTGTATATGTACACCCACATTTTCATTATCCATTCATCTGTTGATGGAGACCTAGGTTGGTTCCATAATCTGGCTATTGTGAATTGTGCTGCTATAAACATGGGTAAGCATGTATTATTAGAGTATTCTAGTTGGTCAAAAGGGATTCACAAATGGTGGGGGGAAGGAAGGCTGTTTACTGGAATGAGAGCTTAGCAAATCTTCTTGCTTGTGCAAATGCTCACTTTGAGGAGTTTTCATTGTGATTGAGGCAGGAGAAAAAAAAAAAATAAAGGTCACTGGGAGTTCTAAGGCAAGCTAAGCTTCCTGGCCTCCCTAGGGGGAGGACCTGTGGCACTCTTTGCAACTCTCAGCAGGTAACAGAGTCTGGTGTCATACTGGCAGCATTAAATGCATATGGGGCTCTTAAGTGCTTCTAGATTCCTGCTTCATTTCAGCTTTCTTGAGCAGGTAAATGCAAACACCAACAACTCTTTCCAGTCATACTGGCAAATATTTTATCTTTCTGTTGCTCACAGCCGGCAGTCTGTCTTCAATATTTCATCCGGATCAGTATTCAGAAATGGACCTTAGAGAATCAAGGCCCTTCTCTTTGCATTAATCCCTCTGCTTACCCAAAACCTGAAATAATACTGTACTCCCCAGGGGACCTACTGCAGATAAATTAGCCACTGTCTATAAAGGATAATGAAGATTAAAACGATACAATGCACACTGGTCATAAATAATGAACACATCAGCTATACATGGGTACTCCAAACATATGTTTTAAAGCTTATTGACTACCAAATCTAGATGCTAGATTGATGGTTCACTTTTAAAGGAGGTCCTTCTCAACAATGGTCTACTAGTTTTAAATATTTTTAAAATAACTCTAGTATTTTAAACCATGACTAATTTATTTAGCTTCCTGTTTTACCTAATCCTCATTACTTCACAGAGTCATTCTGAGCATTCCACAAAAAGCTATCAAACAAGACTACATTTTGTGTTTCCAATCTAGATAGTAATGGCTTATTTTTTCCTTTGAAAGTTCTCCGAAAATTGGAAAAAATATTAAAAAGAAAAAGTAAATCCAATTTGTGGATATCTACTTACTCATTACGTCCCCTAGATCCTCATGCTGCAGCCACTTCTGCCATCCACCAGTGTGGACCCTCTGGGGTGCTTCTCCCAGCCGAGCCTCACAGTCCGCCAGCCCCTCTAGTTAAGTCACTTACCTGCCTAACCCGTCCAGTTCAGATATCTGCATCCATGAGGGGCCACTTTAATTTTGTTTTCTGAGTTACGTGACCCATCAACCAGTCTATGCTACTAGATTCTAGAGGGCCTACACCTAGGTGCTCCTCACAGTTCTACATCTTACCTCCTGACACCTGATGTCTCTACTTAAACAACAGCTTACATAACAGACTTTGGACACTTAACTGTCTTCTTGATCTCTCTGTGTTGCATCTTCTCAGTTCTCAGCCAAGGGCATGCTGTATGGTGACCTCAGAACCCTCCTTTGGGCTTCTTCAGCTCTTCACCTACTGCTCAAGCTGTAAATCTTCTGTGAAATGTCCCTTGGCCCTAGCACTGGACAGGCTTCTTTACTAGAACAAAATTTAAATGAATCGGCTCTCTGTGGCTGCAAATTAGGAATTCTATCATGTTGAAAGTCGGAGCCACAAAGGAGAAAATAAGTGAGAAAGAAAGGCTTCAGTGACTCCGAACAAAATCCTAAAGTTTCCCAGATGTCCATGCATTCCCTAGTGCATCTGTATGACCAGCACAGAGCAATGGTCTGCATACCTTGCTCATCTCTAATACAATGAAGCTATGAAAACTGGACCCACTCTCTAAAAATATTAAGAATGCCAGCATAGTGTGGCAGCTCAAGAGTTCTTATGGAGAACGAGAAAGGTCTCTGTGCTGGGAAAACTAGAAGATCAGCCCTTGGACACTACTGCTAGACATTTGCTGAGCTTGAAGGTAGGCCAACGGTTACTTATATGTCATTCAGGGAAGAGCAAAAAAAGTTCTTCAAAGTCTTTGGCTGGAGAAGATAATCCAAAAATGACGTTTCTGTGTGTGTGTGTGTGTGTGTGTGTGTGTGTGTGTGTGTGTTCCATGAGATTTCTTAGAGGAAAAATTGTTAACTCAAATTCTAGAGCCTCTGAGGGTTCATTGTCTGAGTTCAAAGAAGGAATTCTGCATTTGGATGCAAAATCACATAGGGTGTGTGTGTGTGTGTGTGTGTGTGTGTGTGTGTGTGTGTGTGTAGAGAGAGAGAGAAAGAAAGAGAGATAGAATGCTTGTATGAGATAAGAAAAATAGTTCTGGAACAAAATTCTTAAATGCTCACAGAGTCTCAAAGTAGAGTTTATATCAACACACTGACAAAACTGAAAAAAAATAAATAAACTTAAAGTGACTCAAAGAGAAAAATTCCAAATTAGTATATGGAGATACTGTATCTAGATATTATTTTTGGAGGTATGGTAAATGATGGACAAGGTAAATGAAAAACATTATGGGTTTATTAATATTTACTTATTATTATGTATCCCTTATCTTCTGGACAAACCCACTGAAAGCAAAGTATATCATGGAAGACAGAGTGTAAGGAACAGGATTAACTGTGCTGGGACCCAAGGAGTCCTGTAGATCTTCTGAGCCTGACTTCTCAACTCTAAAATAAGGATTAGGTCTGATAATATTTAAATGGTCTTCTGACACTAATAGTCTGTGAGGGAACCATTTTTCATACTGTGATGTAAATGTTCATTTCAAATAAACATTCAAGAGCCGGGCGTGGTGGCACACGCTTGTAATCCCAGCATTCGGGAGGCCGAGACCAGAGGATCGTGGTTCACAGACAGCCTCAGCTACTTAGGCCCTCTGCAACTCAGTGAGACCCAGTTTCAAAGTAAAGAATAAAAAATAGGGCAGGGGCTGTAGCTCAAAGCCCGAATGTCCCTGGGTTCCATTCCTAGACTCACAAAAAAAAAAATTATATATATATATATATATATATATATATATGCATTCAATATGAATATTTTTTTGCAGTACTGAGGGTGAACCCCAGGGCATTTTTTTTTCTTTATTTTGAGACAGGGTCTCACTAAGTCATGGAGGGCCTCTCTAAGTAGCTGAGGCTGGTTGCAAACCTTTGATCTTCCTGTCTCAGCCTCCCAAATACTGGGATTATAAGTGTGTGCCACTACTCCTGGCTTGAAACAAAATTTTAAAAATCACAATGGAAAAAAATCAATTTTTTGTATTCTTCTAAAACTGCTCCTAAGTAAAGACATTTTCATGTCAAGAAACACTATTTATTATTTATTTTTATTTATATTTTTATGGTACTGGGGATTGAACCCAGGGGAGCCATACCACCAAGCTAAACTCCAAGTCTTTCTTTTTTTTTTTCTATGTGCTAGCCTCTAGCCTGCAATTGTCCTCTCAATCACTGGAATTACAGGTGTGTACCATCACATCTAGCTCTCAAGAAACACTTTAGAATATTTACAGAATTTGGCCTTAACCATCAATTACTTATGATTTGGTTACAGTCATTGAAAAGAGAACTCAAGTATAGTAGATTACCTATTTATTGATCACTAAGCACTAGCAGTGATTCTTAAGTTTTAGCCTCCACTGGAATTACCCAGAGACTTGTTAAAATACAGATCACTAGGTGCTCCTCACCTCCCCCAGACAGCACCCTACCAACACTGCCTCTACCCCAGAGAGATGTCTAGGCCCAGGAATGCGCTTCTTACAGAAGAAGCTTAGATCTGTTCTATCTTTGGGCAGACAAGTGAGGTGCACAGGTTCCTACAAGCCTTGTTACCTACTAGTTTCATTGACTTACTCTTGCCTCTGGGTGGCAGCAGCTCTAATCTCTCCCCTTTCGCCAAAGAGTAGAAAAGGGCCAAGTGCAAGTTTAATAGAAGAAAAAGGCAAAAGCGAATGCCATAGAGCTTTGGTCCTCAAGTGGGCAAGGGCAGGAGGCCACTGCTCCCTGTCACAGCTCCCCAGGCCTGTCGTGAGTGTCACCGAGGGAGGGGTGAGCCACAGGACAGCACTTGCTTGGCGCCACCTATTTCCCACCTACTTATTATACTCGCTCAAAATATACAAGGATTTTTAAAATTTATTTCTATTAATTTTTAGGCTTAAACCTAATGTTTTCTGAATACTTATTATTTAGTTTTACAAAGATGCTGCTGCTTCTGAGGAGCAAAGATTCCAAGCAGAACAGAAGGTGCATCAGGTATGGCAAACTGAAGACCCGGGCAGAGCTCCGTGTCCATTGGGCCATTCTTGCTGTGCTCATTTCTGAGCCTGTATTTCCTTGTCGGCAAAGTGGGAACTACTCTATTGACACGAGTCCTTGAGGAAAGTTGGCAGAGTTTTCATTCCTGCCACTCCCCTCCCTTCAGATCTTCCTTCACCTGCAATACTTTGAAGGGTCCTAGTGCACAGCAGGACATCTTGACTGAGATTTAAACATAGATTTGTCAACTTTTTGACGCTAACTGTGCTTCCCTTCACTTTCTGAAGTGAAAGATATCTATGTTTTTAGACATTCTCCTAACAGTCTTTTTCAGAATAGTTTCATTCTTTAAATCCCTTGATTGGTCCATCATAATGTGGTTTATAATGATAGAGACATACGTGCACACAGCATGTAGCGGGCTTTCCCTGGCTTCCTTCCCACTTCCCCTTTTTTCCACACAGGATATTGAAATTGGCATTGGTGTTTTCACATATGTATATAACAACAATGGAAGTGCATCCTCTGTTAATTCTCTCTCCTCTATCACTTTTCCTAGACCACCTCCCTCGATCCACTGGGGTTTCTCTCCCATTATCTAAAGTCCATCCTGTGTCCCCATTAATCCCTAGATTCCACCTATGAGAACACACATGCCCCTTCACTTTCTGTGACTGGCTAATCTCACTTAATGTTTTCCAGATCCATCTATTTTCCTGCAAATTACATAACTTTGTTCCTCTGTGTGACTGAGTAGAGTTTCATTCTGTGTATATCCTATAATTTTGTAATGCATTCATTTGTTGATGGACACCTAGGCTGGCTCCAAAATTTGACTATTGTGAATTATGCTGCTATAAACATGGATAGGCATGTATTACTATAATATTCTGATTTCAGTTCTTCTGA
The DNA here is from genome assembly GCF_963383645.1 of Muscardinus avellanarius. Taxonomy (NCBI): domain Eukaryota; kingdom Metazoa; phylum Chordata; class Mammalia; order Rodentia; family Gliridae; genus Muscardinus; species Muscardinus avellanarius. The sequence goes on from NC_137794.1 coordinate 99,137,017, forward strand.
AAAGATACCCAGGAGTTGTATAATAGATCATATGGTGGATCCATTCCCAGTTTTCTGAGGAATCTTCACACCGATCTCCATAGTGGCTGTATTAATTTGCATTCCCACTAACAGTGTAGAAGAGTTTATATTTCCCCACATCCTTGCCAGCATTTATTGCCGTTTGACTTCTTGAATATTGCCACTTTAATTGGGGTTTGGTGGAATCTCAGTATAGTTTTGCTTTGTATCTTCCCGATTCCTAATGATACTGAACATTTTTTCATATATGTATGGACCATTTGTATTTCTTCTTTTGTGAGGTGTCCACTTAATTCCATTGCCCATTTCATAATTGAGTTATTTATATTTTTAATGTTAAGTCTTTTAAGTACCTTGTATATTCTAAATTTTAGTCCTCTATCAGAAGAGTAGCTGGCAAAGATACTTTCCCATTATGCTAGACTTCATAATGCAAAGGGTCCCAGACCAGCAGAATCAGGAACAGCTGGGAGCTTGCTAGAAATGTAACCTCCTGGGTCCCATACCAAAAATCCTGAATCAGATACTGTGAGGTGAGTCCCATCCATGTATGATATAACAAGCCACCCTGGTCATTCTGATGCTTGCTGACACTGAAACACTACTACCATAGTAGGAGATTCAAGAACATATTAGGACAGCTGATGTGATGGAAAATGGGTAAGAGCCCAAGTAGTCACTACAACATGCAGTGTTCAGCAGTTCTAAGAGAGTGACAGTGCTTGGGAGTTCCACAGAGGGTCAGGAAGGGCACTTGGGTTAGAGTATTTATAGAGGATTCATGTAGGGACAGTTTTAGAACAAGAACAAAAGGATCTTAACAGGTAAAGAGATGAAGAAAAATAAAACAAGCTGCAGTAACAGCCTGACAGAGCTTAAGGCAGAGAAGTCAGTGATGAGTTCAAAGGAGCTCTGGATGATGAACCAGGAGAGTCAGAAAGGTGCTACATGATGGAGAGACTGGAACTGTGATGGTAATTTGCTCCCAAGGAGCAGGAAGCTATTGTGGTTTTTCAAGGAGAAAAGTTACTCAAATGACCCATGGCTTAGAAAAATAATTTGTCCACAGGGTGATGGAATTGATATACAAGAGTTAAAAGGCAGATAATAATGTGTGATGGTTCCTTCTCTGAGTGACAGTGAGTTCTAATTAAAGATTCCCAAGGTTCTTGTAAAACTTCTACTTTGAATAAGGATATATGCTTAGTTTAAATTATTATATTCTTATGTATACCCTTCATTATCACACAGTTCTAAATCATTTGATTTCACTAATGTATGCTTATTGCAATTTATTTTTCGAGCTAAAAAATAAATAAAATTATGATAGAATAGCATTTTTCTTCCTGAAATTTCTTAAGTAAAAATATGCTTTCACTTCCATGGTCTAATAATTATGAGTCATCTGCACTTCTCTGGTGAGATGCCCCAGCCCTCCTTGTCACCCCATCTGGCTTGCTTGTTGTCCTCTTCATGAAATGGGTCCAGTTAGGAACTTGCCCAGTGTTTACTGCATAAAAGCCTCTCATTGCCAGCAGGTCAACCCATGTCTCTTCTTTGCTAAAAACTGACTCATCTCAACCACAAAAGTCAAAATTTCAGATGGGAAATATACACATAACCTGGTAGGATCAGTCAATTCACTTGAAGGATGAGTAAGACTCAATGGGCACAGAAAAGAGAACATAGTACTCACTTTTTATCAGCAGGCTGGCAGTGGAGTTTTCAGTTTGACATCTTGTGAGTGGAAATGTACAGTGCTTTAGGTGGGATGGCCTTAATTTTAGATCTTAGCCAAACTATATATTTCATGATCTCTGGATTCTCATTTTTCTCTCACTTTTTTCTTGTAAATGAGAAAAATGATATCTATTCCTTGTGGTAAAATGCAATGATTAGCAGAGAATAATTGTCATATCTGAATTGTTGCAGGTAAACTGAGGTCCATTTGTTAGAGAAGAAATATCAATACTGGTGGTTAAGTTAGTGAATAATGGAGAAGACACTCACTAGCTATTATAATCTAGTAGTGTATATCTTATTATAGGTACTTAAAAGGAGAACAGAGCCAGGCATGATGACACACCCAACTATAATCCCAGTACTTAGGAAGTTAATACAGGAGGATCAGAATTCATAGCCTGTCTTAGCAACTTGGCAAGACTCTCCAAAACTTAGCTAGACTTTGTTTCAAAAATTTAAAAAAAAATTAAATGGCTAGGGATGTAGCTCAAAGATAGAATGCTCCTAGGTTCCTTCTCCAATACCAAAAAAATAAAATATTTTAAAGGAGAGCAATATGTATTTTGTTGAGTAAGCATGAAAGAGAAGCATTTTAACTCTATACATGGAATTAAAAGACAGTTCCTAAAAGGCAGTACACATTGATTTTAATTTCTATAATTCAAATAAAACAAATATCTTTTAAAATATATTTTAAGATTTACCCTTATACAATGAATGAGAGGGATAATTTGGCTCAAAAATAAATTTAAAGCTGTTCTTATGCTAAATTGTACTCGAGTTAGAAGAATTTATCCAACACTTTGGGCTACAGAGGCAGCTATTCCATTTTATAAGGAAGATGTTAGAACATCTAAATCTGATTTAGAGTCAAAAGGAAAATGAAGTACTAAAATTCACATATCACATGAGTGGAATCTCAGACAAGAATCAAAATCGAGTCCCTGTTTCATTAAGATAGAGCTGGGACCCGCTGGACCAAATAAACCCATGAGTGGGAAGGAAGAACTTAAAGGAAAGAGCAACCAGTGGGTCAACAGCAGAGAATACTGCAGGAAGTCAAAGCCACTGAAGTGAGCAAGATGGACTTTTAGAAATACTTTCCAATCTGTAAACATGTGGATGCTAACACAAACACATCCCAAAGCAGTGCAGTCTCAGTGACTAGCCTGATTCCTGGTACCTGGTGGAGCATGCAGTATATGGGAACCACAGAAAAGTGCTTACTGGGAGCCTGATTAGGAAAACCAGGAGATTACAAATCAATTAGATGTACAAAGACACAAATCAGTCCGTAGTGGATCATAGCAGATGTGTCCAAGTTGCCTTTAGGACCTAGAGTGATTCCCAGGTCCCAGAGACTAGACAAGCAGGTGATAAGGACTCAGATCAGACTGAAGCAGGGCTCTGCCAGTAGCAGGGTTGACCTGTCACGGAATTAGAAAAAAGTGAATCAGTGCTAGAATTGATACTGAATGACAAGAGTGAGAATGGAGGGGATAAAATTTGAGTATTACAAATACATTTGTTGTCAGTATACCTCAGAACATCCATTGTGAGAGGAAAAGACTTGGAAAAGACATAGAGTGTGATTGGTACCAGCCTAGGGTTTACCTGGGCAAGTGAAACGAGAAGACAGGTAGAAAAATATAGTAAAAGAAAGTGACTAAATGCTTTGCCCTGGGCCCTAAATGGCATGAGAAAGGATGAGAGATGGAAGGGGTTTGGTAGACATGGAGGCCTAGTGGAGGGGCTGAAGTTATCAATGAGGTTGATACACAGAAGCTGTGAATCTTATGGAGCACACATTGTGATCAGATAAGGGTCTTGCTGACTGTGAGACCTCCAGAACAAGGAGGTAAAGTGGGAGAAGGTGAAGGTTACAGGAGCTGCAAAATCAGAAATTCCAAAGGCCAGAGTGCTGCAAGGGTGCATGTGAACAGAAAAGTGAATCCGGATGGAGCCCAGCTGGGAGGTGACTAAGGCTGCAAGCCAGGTGCCTTCAAAACCTGTGGAGGAGACCTGGGAATCTGGCGATGAGGAGAGCTGGTGACTTAGTGGGGTATCACGGTCTCAGAAGAGCAAGGATTTCTGCAAAAAAGAGAAGAGAAACCTTAGCCTGGATGTAAGCTCTTTGAGTGGAAAGTATGCGGGGCCATGTTATTGAAGTTGGGGAGAAAGAGCATCCTCAGAGAGCATCAGCCACCAGCTAAGGCAAGAAGAGGGAAGGAAGATTCAGTGATGCTGCTGAGGCTTTAAGGAAGTTATGGATCTAGGAGAAGAAAGAACATAGAAGGGAAGCTGTGGGGGATGAAAAGTTAGGTGTCAGGAAGAAGCACAGAAACGTGTATAAATGGAAGGATGGGGGAGGACAAGAAAGAGGAGCTTATGTTTTGGAATCTCACCGAAAGTAGGAGGTACAGGAGGTACTTGTTGCATCGGCCCCAGGGAATGGGGAAGAGATGCTGGGGTTGTGTAATGGACAAAGCTTCCATGGAAGGAATTAATCATGGCCTGTACAGATGGAGCTTAATAAGGGGTTGGGCTAGATTTGTCCCAAGAGAAGAGATATAAGAGAAATAGAAAAAAAGTTGTTTTGGGGCAAGATACCTTATTTATAATCCAGCCTCAAATAACCCTAGCTCCAAGGCATGCTGAGTTCCTCTGTAAAAGAAAATTTAACACTCTCTCCATTCCCTCCTGGGTTTCATTTGACTCAGAACATCTCCTCAGTATGAGCAGCCAGAGTTTGAAAAGACTAGGATTCAAAGAGCGGTGCAGGTAACGAGGGAAGGCAGGAATCTCACCATATGTCCATAATGCTGTAAAACTTTAAAGTTCAGCTACCAAGGAATTAGTGTTTTGAATCCAAAGGGAAAAATCCAGTATGTTGTTATCATTCTCCATAAAACTGCAAAGCAATACCTCTTGTGCAATCCTGCTTGAGCATTCTTCCACAAAGATATCAGCTCTCCTTGTATGTGCTGCTGTTCCAGTCACCTCTCAGCTTAAAACAATATCTTGCAAACAGCCAGCTTTCTGAGAAGAGATAAGAGCATTTGGGCTTGTCCAAGTGCAGCCTGTACAGACGCAGCTCTTATCTTTTCAGATTCCCTGGGCTTCATTAACTATTAAATGCTAACCTTTCCTATTTTGCAAGAGGAGACTAATTTTCCACAGCCTGATGAGAAAGATGTGGAGGTCTATCAAGGCCATGTCTTTCACATATCTGCCTTCTGAGAGATTTAAAAAAACAGCTCATTAAACATTTCTCAGCACTGTCATGAATATATTTGCCCTTCTCTTAACCTGGAGCTGGTTGGCTGAATTTGATGTTCTTTGTATCTGCAAAGCATATCTATAGTGCTCATGGAAAATGTTGGAAGCAACCATTACAGCAACTCTAGCCATGCAGCCTGGGTAAAGTCGTCCACCAGAAGGTACTGCTTTGCCCTGGAGATGTTCAGTAGAAAGTCTGAGCTGTGGCCCAGCCATTTGTCTTTGATATTTCCACTTCTTTTGAGTTGAGCATTCTCACCTCCAAAGTCTTTGAAGATTGGAGTGGGTAAGATGAGTCGAGTCTGGTCATGGGATATGACAATTTCTAAAGCAAAATGAGCAAAATCATCTTGAGAGATAGTATTTTAAAAGGAAGCATTTCTGTGTGTGTGTGTGTGTGTGTGTGTGTTTTATTTCTTTTAATTTTTAAAAATATTTTGTATATATTTATTTTTTATGTTTTTTTTCTTTATATATATTTTTATTGGTGCATTGCATTTATACATCATAATGGGGTAAAAAGACTTGTGTAGACTTAAATGCACACATCACCCAGCCAGCCCCCACCCTGTTCCCACCTCACTCCCTCCTCTTCCCTCCCACCCATGCTTGGTTTAGTGGTTGAGTTCGATATGAATAAGTACATCATGTGCTTTAGAGTTCCCTTCTTTCCCCCTCCTATCCCCACAGTTAGGCTGCCTTATTTGCTCCTCTGTAGGATCTCCTTTTTCACCTGGAGCTTTCACATATTAGGGAAAGCATCTGATTCCTTACTTTTTGCCACTGACTAATCTCGCTTAGCATAATGTCCTCAAGATTCATCCATTTCCCTGAAAATACTGCAATTGTGTTTTTTTATGGCTGAGTAAAATTTCATTGTGTACATATCCCATAGTTTTGTAATCCACTCATCTGTTGATGGACATCTTGGCTGGTTCCATAGTTTGGCTATTGTGAATTGTGCAGCTATAAACATAGATACACATGCATTAATTTGGAAAACAGTATAGAGGATAATCAGAAGCATTTCTTTATTTTGAAATATTCTAGTTATCATTTTCATTTGTTATATTGTCCTGAGACCCACAGCTCACCCATATAATAAAGCACATTAATAACCTGTGTATCCTAAACTACCCTTATAAAAACATGTGCTTAGTGTGTATGAAGAAGAGAGGTTATACATGCATAGGGACAGGCATAGAGGTAGGGGCTCAGAGCAATGCTGATCCATTTTGTGGTTCAGTCCCTCTGCAAACACATGCCTCTCTTTGTCAGAACACCATCCTCAGAATCACCCAGGACCTTCCTCACGGTAACCTGAGTATCTCTCTTGGAATGTTATACTCTTATATCCTGGGCTTTATCAAAGCCATTCTTCCAACCACTTTTCCTTACAGGAATTCTGGAAAATATGAATTCTTCTGCTTGTTATATCCCCACTGATGTCTTCACAACCAGTGACATTTAGCTCTCCTCATGGATTGATGCCCAGAGCTGTCTACCTTTTGATTCAGCTCTGCTATGCTATATCTAAGGTCTCAAATATATACTAATGACTAATTTGGGTATTACTGCATGAATTAAAAACTCAAGGAAATATTGTTATATGTGAGAAAGTTATGGTTAGAAAAGGAAACAAAATTAATACATATCTTGACAGTATTTAATTTTTTATTTAAATTTTTAATGTTGAATTCCAATTTGGGGGATTGTAATAAATGTACTAGAAAATTAACTGGCAGGAATGTTTTCAAGAAGATGTATTTTGGCTTCAGCACTGGGCATAATTTCTGACATGTTGTTAGATGAGATAGTTAAGGCTACATTAGTGATAAGTCAGTTTTTGTTTGTTTGCTTGCTTTTGCTTTTTATTTTGGAAAATCTAAAGCATATACAAAAATAAACAGGACAGTGGAATGAATCCCTAGGTATCTGTCTTGGTCAACGTTCCATTCATATAATAGAAGACATCTAATCACACAGCTTAGAGGAAGATTTATTTGCTTACAGTTTAGAGATCTCGGAGTTTCTGTCTATGCCAGGCTCAGGGTATGGTGGTGGGAAACAGAGAAAGAGAGAAAGCTCTGCTCTCACATCAAGGAGGCAGGAAAGGAGGGCACAAGCAAGCAAGGGAGGACACTCAAAGACAAAAGCACAATCCCTAAAGCCACACCCCAGGGACCCACCTTCTCCAGTCCCACTCCACCTGCCTAGGTTACCATCCAGTAAATCCATCACAACACGTTTATCCACTGATGAGATTACATCAACTCTGTAGTTTAATTACATCAACTCTGAATCTTACTATGGGAGCTCTTCAGGGGACTTTTACTAACTAACCATAAGAGCCCGTCACTTACTGTCAGACATTTTCATCACACGACCTATTTCATCATTACCATCCCTTCTCTCACTTCACCACGATGCAGGAAAGAAAAAGAAAAACCTTGAGAAGATAAATTGATATAGACAATGTGATATTGCATCCCCTAAATAGAATAGTCTTGTTTTGAGTACCTTTAAATGTACATCTTTTAAATTAACAACTTTTAAGGATGGAGAAGAACTGGCTTTAAAGGAATTGGTGAGGAAAAAATCTTGAATGAGCATCATCTATGACAACACACACACACACACACACACACACACACACACACACACACACAATGGTTTTCAGATAAAAGGAAGCACCATTGACTCTTATCTCCTAAGCCCCTTCTGGAGATATCTTTAACCCTGAACACCACATGGTAAGAAGGATGATAAAGGAGAGGCACAAAACAGAGAAAGATTCTAAAAATCACCTTGTAGAAAAAGTAGATAAAGAAATTGAGTGTGCCATATCTAGATTAAAAAATAATTTTAAGAATCGAGATATGAGAGAACTGTCTGAGTAACTGAATCAGTACCCATGGAAAAGACTTATTTAAAGATATGATGTTTTTGTATGTGACCCATTGCAGTCTTCTATGGTTTTAATTTTGTAATAAATCTTAGACTCTCAGATGTCCTTTAGTATGAGCTATGCACTAGACGTACTAACACCATTTTTCCAAATGCTATTTTTTAAAGCATACACAGATTGAATCTACTTTTAAAAATTAGTTACTACTGGGGATGTATATAAAAAATTTAAGCATCCCTACTAACTAACATATTAATCTTCTATGGTGGAAAGAGAATTAACCTTAATAAACAGAGAAAAGCTAAGTCCTGAGGACACTAACAACTGAACTTTCAAAAAATATATATGGTAGGTTATCAAAGGAAAGAAAAAGAAAATCACTTAAACCAATCACGTTCTTATTCCCAGAGCCTCACAAGGGCTCGGCAGATGTTTGTGTTCCATAAATGCTAATTGAACTGGTCATATCCTCTCAGGGACCTGTGTCAGGAACACAGATTGCTAAAACCCGACACTGTTATACTCCCAGCCTCTCCAGTGTGCAGGAATTTGATGTTGGAAGACATTTCTTCAACTTTTATATGTTGTTCAAGATTAAAATACAAATAACTGTAGGACAGATCATCATCACTCAGGCAAAAAGTGGCCCCATAACACAGGAAAAAACAGTCTTTGAAGCTTCTTCCCTTTGGGCTTAATTTCCAGTTAGTTGTGTAATACTAAAAATATTTCTTAATTTCTCTGCAGCTTTCTTTTTTATTATTATATTTTTATCTTTTATTGGTGCATTGTGGTCATACATCTTAATGGAGTACAAGATGGTAGAGGCATATATGCACACATAACTCATTTAGCCCTTCCCCAATTCCCACCCCATTCCCTCCCCTCTCCTTCCTTCTCATGTTTGGCTTAGTGATTGACTTTGATAATGTTTGTGAATGTACATCATGTACATTAGAGAATTTCCCTCTTCCTCCCTCCCATCCTTCTCAGTTAGGTTGCCTTATTTGCTCATCTAAGGTTTCTCCTTCTTTGTCTAGAGTCTTCCTATAAACCTTTTCTCCCTAGCTTCTGCATATTAGGAAGATCATATGATTTTTTTTTTACCTTTTGTGACTTAAGTGCTGATTTTTATAAGGATGAAGAATAAAAAATGTTTATCACGGGTGTAAAAATAACAGCAGTCGTCGTTGGCTGCATCTCTATCTACAAGTTTTGAGACAAAAAGGAAAGAAACCAAGGATAGCAGAAGGCAATCACAGTGAGGTAGGAAGGTGTGCCATCCAGGAGAAGCAAGAGAGACTGCTTCAGTGGGCACATGGGCCTAACATGGCTTTATGGAGATACCATGAGCCAGCGCCCTCTTCTTCCTTGTTTCCAGTGACTTTCCCTGTATCTCTACGACTGCTTCTTTCTCCATCTCTCCAACCTCATCTATAACTGTTTATGGCAGATCTTCTATGCTAAAATCATGAATATTCCTTTAATTAAGTAGTGATCTTTAAATAATGAGAGATTCATCTGTATGAGACCAAGGGAACCGATGAGATAAAAATGAGGGAAGAAGAAGGAGAAGGAGGAGAAGGAGAAGAAGGAAGAAGAAGAAGGAAGAAGAAGGAAGAAGAAGAAGAAGGAGAAGAAGAAGAAGAAGAAGAAGAAGAAGAAGAAGAAGAAGAAGAAGAAGAAGAAGAAGAAGAAGGAGGAGGACAGAAAAAAAGACACAGCATCAATCACATTTTTTGGACTGGAATTATTTGAACCAGGGACATTCTACATCTGAAATACACCCCCCACATCCAGCCATCATCATAGACATAAATACATATACATCATAGACATAAATACATATACATCATATACATAAATACATATGCATCATAGGCATAAATACATATACATATATATAAATTTATATTTTTGAAACAGGGTCTAAGTTGCCAAGGGTCTCATTAGTTGCTGAGGTTGACCTCAAATCCACAATCTTCCTGTCTCAGCCTCCTAAGCACTGAAGTTAATTGCATGTGCCACCATGCCAAGACTAGCACTGTTTTAAATAAAGCATAAAATATAGTTTCTAGACCTTACTCTGAGGAGAATCCAGATGTTAGGACAACTTATCAAGCAATAATGAATGAACTTCAAAGACCAACTCTTTTCTTATCTTTTGAAAATAGGAGAAAAAATATTTATGAGGCCTAATTAAAATATAGAGTCAAGAGATTATAAACTGAAATTCTATACCAGAACTAAAGAATGTATCAACTGTTTTTCACAAACCCAAAAAAGAAAATTTTGAGGTGCTTCTAGGTCTTTCCTAACATCTACCTTTCCTTCTGAGCTCACTGCCCCTGGCTCTCTAACCTCCAAGAAAGACTATTGGACTTAGTGCATAGAAACACCCAGGCCAAGGCCAGCATGCATACCAAGCCAAGCCCACCAATGGCCAGCTTTGGCATATGAGCAATCTCCAGGTAGGCGAGCTTTCTTCTCTGTAAAAAGAATTTATATCAGATTCTGCCTCCCTGTGTTATAGGGAGGGTATATGATAAAATATGTAAAAAAAGACTTACCCAATGCCTGGTGTTTGGAAAGTCATTTCTTAACATTGCAAGCCTAGGCCGACTTTGGGGTCTTCTATTTATTGTTCCGTCTGCTTGAAGTGCCTCTGCCCAGCATCTTTACAAGACTTGCCCTCTTACCTCCTTAACTTCCCCCACCACCTTTATGTATAATTCCAGCAATCTCCCCTTCACTGTTACCTCTCTCCCACTTTATTTCCCTCCTTAGTTCTTATCATCCTACAGCAGTATGTTTTACTTATTTCTTGTCTGTATTTCACAACTACAGCACAAGTCCTTTGAGAGCAGGGAGCTTTGTCCTTCGTGCCTGTTTGATCCCTTGCTGTTCCCAGTGCAGGTGCTACACATGGAGGCAGCGCTGCATACCCATTGATTGCATAGATGCAAAGAAATGTGTGAGCTACTCCAGCTGGTAATGGCCCTTTTTACTTACTGCATTTTCCATTCCTACTTGTGTAAGAGCTACTAAAATACTTCATGACTGTATGCTGAGCAATGAGTTCTCATCCATTAACTGTGATCAATTAATATTTAGCAGAATCTTTCCCCATTTCCTGAAGTGTGAACCTAGATCCTTAGTCATGTTGGTACAAAGCCCACCTTCTTATTCTTGTCAACAGAGCAGGAGCAAGCAATTGCTTGTATCTGTATCTCATGCAACTGATCCATGAGTGGGTTAGTATGGCTTCTATAACTATGCATGTACTTAGGCTCATTGCTTATGATTCCAGTTTATGATGAGCAGGTAAAAATGTATGTTTTAGGATAAGCAGAATGTTTTTTGCATGGAAAGTCAGGGTATTAACAAGGAAGTAGGACTACATTCTGGGAATTGTGACTACAGCAACATCAAACGAACTTGAGTCAGAGTGTCATCATTAGAACATGTGAGTCCTTGAGTTGTAAGGGTTAGGATTTAGAATGTCCCCCTAACTTTCATAGAAAAAAGGCAGAAATGCTGGAAAGGGGGTTTGGCTGCCAAGGAGGGATCTCTGGGACTGTGGCCTTGGTAATTACATAAGGTCTATCTATCTACCTACCTACCTATCATCTATATGTCTATCATCCATCTATCATCTATCTCTCTATCTTGCTTCTGGCCTCCATGAAGTGAGAGTAAAGCCTTTCTCTCTTATTCTCTCTGCTCCCCACCTCCCTGCCCTGAAATCTGTGGTCTCTGCTCTCACATGGACTGAACCCCAAATCCCCAAGGACACTGTGAGAAAATAAATCTTCCTTCCTGTAAGGCGGCTGTTCCATTGTTTAGTGGATGTAGTGAGAATGTTGACTGAGAGGTGAATCCACTATCATACCTCTTAACAATTTTTAAACTTTTGCCTCAGCTGGGTCACTAGTGAATGTGTTTTCTACTGACTCACTAGAAAACCCATTCTTGTGGTCACAGTTCATCCCAGAAGGTATTTCGTGGAATATGGGACTGCACCAGTGTTTTGAGGACCTTTATTATCACTTATATGAGAAACTTAAAAGGGTAGGAAGAAATATTTGTTCTAAGAAATATTGATTTATCATTAAACAAATTTTTGAAGTAGGAGATTATGCTAAGCGAGATTTGTCAGTCACAAAACATAAGAAACCAGATGCTTTCCCTAATACGTGAAATCTAAGGAGAAATGGGTCATAGGAGGAACTCTAGATGAAAAAGGAGATCCTATAGAGGAGCAAACAAGACAACCTAACTGAGGGGATGGGAGGAGGGAAGAAGAAAATTCTCTAAAACACACAATATATTTAAACATATCGAAGTCAACCACTAAACCAAGCAAGGGAAGGAGGGATGGGGAGGGAATGGGGTGGGAATTGGGTAGGAGCTAAATGGGTGATGTGTACATGCATGTCCACACAAGTTGTTTTTACCCCAGCATGATGTATGAATATAATACACCAATAAAAAATTTAAAAAATAAATTAAAAAAGATGATTTGTAAAATGTAGTGGTAGGTCTCTCCATGAGATGGCACTTAATATCTTCTTACCTTTTATTTAAAGTTTAAAGGTATCGCCGGGCATGGTGGCGCATGCTTGTAATCCCCACGCCTGGGAGGCAGAGACAGGAGTTTTCATGCAGGTTTGAAACCAGAGGCGCTGGCTTAAGAGATTCTGTTTCCAAAAATAAAAAAGTATAAAATAGGTCTGGGAGTGTAGCCCGGAGGTAAAAGGGCTTCCAGGAACCCCAGTACCATCAAAAAAACAAAGTTTAAAGGTATTCACAGAGTATTACATACTGTATGCATATTTACATACATGTTTATATATTTAAAGATACATGAGCATGCATAAATATGTATGAGTATAGGCATATTGGTACACATGTACTCTATGTTCATACACAGGCATATACATGCATGTATGTTTATCCTTTATAATTTACATGAATTGTTGTTTTCATCATTCAATCATATTTTGACATAACTATCATTTATTTGTGGCCTCTGAGGACATTGGGACAGATAGCATGTAGTGACGTGTTGCTAGTGTCATCAGGGAATCACCATCTTTGTCTTCTTTACTCTCATCCTATCCTCTGCTTATACCAAGAGATGAAAATAGAAAGTTTCCTTTGGGCCTAGAAATCTACCAGATTAGGTAAGGATGAAGCACATAACCACATAAACAGGAATAAGATGGGATGAGCTATTTATAGAAAGGCCACTTATCTCATGGGTTCTACGTGAGTTAGTAATTTGGAAAGCCGGTAACATCTTAGAAAAAGCATTGAAGTTTAGTCCCCGAGAGGAATCTTGCTCCTGTTAGCATCTGAGGCCTAAGAATAGCTCCTTTCCCCCTCATTAGTTAACCCTAATCTGAATTAATGTCTCCTTCACTTCAAGTTCCCCCACTATTCATGCCAGCCCTGTGCTCTCCTTATAATTTCCTGCTAGACACAGACTTCAGTATGGATTCGGAGGCCAGAGACTCAAAATTGCAGTCAGCTGCAGATCCAACTAGGGCACTGGATCGTTATGAACTCATTCTGTTTCCATTACATTAGCACTAAAAAGGGGAAAGATCAAGAATTCAGACTCTACAGATAGGCATATCCAATAATCAAGGGGGCAAATACAAGTTTCTCAACACCCACAACATCAACACACATTAGCAGACTAGAAGCTCAACTCAAATTGACCTTGTGGCCATTCAAACCGAGTGGGCACTTGGGAGTTACAGATGGAGAGGACTCTTAGAGAGCTTGCTCATCCCAGGGCCTCGGGCCAGGGCAGCCAGCCCTCTGGCTCTCCAGGAGCCCTTCTTCCTCCACCTGTGGTCTCTTCCTCTCAAGGAGGAGGTCCCACCTTTTCTACCCCCTATATTGGCTCCCCTCTGTTTGAATCCGCGCCATCTCAGCTTGCGTTTGTGAAGCACTTTGTTAATTTTCTGATGTCAGAATACTCTGACATCAGAAAACATTTTTTTCTGCTCCACCACAATGGTTCTAAAGTTGATATATTCATTCTTATTTTACAAAAGAGAATCTTGAATCAGAGAAGTGATGTGGCCTATGTCACAAACATAAAATCAAGGCCTACAATAGAGAGAACCTCCTTCCCAGACATACACCTCACTCAGCTTTTTACCAGATCAGGGCATGTGCTGTTAGATTGATAGGAAATAAAGACTTCATTTTTCAATAAGAATGTGCACAGGAGCATTCCAAGTTAAAGATTTCTCTTCCTGGTAGATATTTTATGTAAGATAGTTTCCACCCCTAAATGTTGTTTGCTATAACCTTTGTTAGAATGAAGTCATGACCTCAGAAGAAAAAAAAATACCATATTAAATTTCTCCTAGTACCCAGTATGGATTTTCATTAAAGTCAGTTCCTAATTCATTCCTTCCTTCCATTCTTCCTTCCTTCCTTCCTTTCTTTTTCTTTCTTTCCTTTAGTATTATCCCTAGGTATATGGGAAAGAGCTTATTTTCATAGCTAGCAAGGGCATCATTCAAGAGACAATTTGAATGTGGCCATTTGATGTATTTTCTTTTCCAATGCTACTGTTTGAATAACCTACAGGGAAATCTTTAAAACACTCTGAAAATGAACTCTGTTTCTAACCTGGTAAATACATGTATGTAGAACAACTGATACTTTTGAATGCTGCCGTGTATTTGTATGTGTCTGATGCATGTATGTGTTTAGAGAAGAATAAATTTCTTTTGGTGGAAAATAGATGATCTAGAAAGTCTCATTAATTTGGAAGCCAATAAACTAGTTTCTTATTTTGTAGCACTTTCCCCCTGGACTTACGAAGTCTGAGGCTGTAAATACCAACCAAGAAAATAGAAGTCTGAAGTATAAATACTCTCATTAAAAAAAAAAAAGAAAAAAAAAAAAACCTTCTTCAAAGCTTTTGCTCTGAGCTACCCAAGACTGCCGGAGACACAACAGATCCTAAAGTGGCTAGCTCCATTCTAACAAGTAGCTTTCTGCTTGCTACCCAGGCAACCAAAATGTCAATGTGTAGTGAATGTGTATGAATAAATATGTATGCATCTTTCACATTTATATTTTTACATGCTACTTGTATTTGCATATGCATGTGTGCACATATGTATGTGTGGTTTGGGATGGCATATGTATATTTAAGGTGCTTATTTTCTTCTATTTGAATTTTTGCTGCTTCTTATTTTCGGAGATCAGTGTAAACGTGTTCAAACTGAGCAGATTGCATCCAAAATCTGTCGCACCAAATTGGCTTTCAGATACTATGTACATGCAATTATCTTGTGCATGCACACACACAACACGCATATAAATACACACACACACACACAAACACACACACACACACACACCTCTTCCACCCCGTCTGCCATGACTTAAATGATTAATAGTTGTTTTTTTCTTAGATTTCTTAAAATAAATATTCTTAGGCACCATCACTCTGCCAAAAATGTAGATTTCTCTTCATAGCTGTGACCCTGTTGATTTTGTTCACTGCCAAATTTCACATCATGAAAAAATTAGCTTACTATTGGAGTGATTAAATTCCAGGGAGAGCTGACAGAACTGAGTTTTTCAAAACCTAAACCTTGCCAGTTTTGATCTCCCTGACTTATTCCAACAACCAGTTACGTCTAAATGCTTCCATTGTCATCACATTAGCATTACTTTGCAAAGAGATCCAAGACCCAAAGAACTCCAGTTGTAAAATGAAGTTAGCTATCCCCTTCTTTACCTTTGGTATGGTGCCTGATGGCAGAAACCTTCAGCCAGACCCAGTCTTCTTCAGTAATTTCCCTTTGAGTTTCTCAGCCAGAGGCCTGGACTTCAGCACTCACCCAGATATTACAGGACAAATAAACACATCCCTGATGCAAGCAACCACAAAAGTCCTGAGCTGCTCACTGCTGGAAAATAGCTTACCTGGAGAGCTCACATTTCCATGTGTTTTGGGGGGCAGAAGGAAAAAACGGTATGAAACTCATCCACATTAATTCCTGTCCTGAACTGAAGCCTGGTGGGCATCTGGCTCTAACCACAGAGATGGTGGCCACAGCCCCCTGGAAACTGTGTACCCCAGGTTCTATTTCTTAATCTGACCAGGCAATAATGTATCTGGCATTCAACAGGGCAAACGTAAAGATTTGTTCACCCCAGGCCTGAGCACAGCTGGTCTCTCCGTGCCTCTGCTACTGTACTCACACAAAACTGCAGGAAAGCTGAACATTTAATACAGATATTTTATTGGAAATCAAGTGCTTCTCTTTTCCAAGGTCTAATTCCTGTCAACAGCCTGTGCACCAGAAAATAGAATAAAAGTGTTTCTGCCCTGTACAAGTCAAGCTATTTCCATATCACGTTTCTCGGCAGCCATCAAACTGCGTGTGTGCACAGACTCTGGAAAGCCAAATATCTACTTACCATTTGCCAATACTGTATGGTGGCTACATGCTAAGGCTTTCCTCTAAGACAGCATGTGTTGACCACTCAGCTCTGCCGCTCACCGTGGAACATTGAGAAAGCCTATTTATATTCTTTGAGATTCCAATTTCTCGATTATTAAGATGGGCAAAATAATTGAATCTATTTCACATGGTGCTGGTGTGAGAAACAAGTGGGATAAGGCACAAAAAGTACGCAACAGAGATGGACCTACAGCAAGAGCCTCCTAAGATCCTTAATATAGTAGGTGCCTAAGTGCTTAATCAGTGTTATTTATAATATGGTCATTCTTAATCCTCTCCACATACAAACTGCTTGAATATGAGACTTATCACTACTCCATGATAATACAGGAAAAGATATGAAAACCCTGAAGCCATGAGTTATTTGGAGATGAGGACTGGACTTGTACAGAGATTTCACTATTATTATTAAGCTATGCTTTGAACCTGCGCTATCCTCCTGTCTCCACCTCCCAAGCGTGGGGATTAAAAGCATGCGCCACCATGCCTGGCTGTGGTAAAAATCTTAATGGAGCACAAGATGATCGAGGCATACATGCACACATCACCCAATTAGCCCTATCCAATTCCCTACACATTCCTTCCCTCCTCCCTCCTTCTCATATATAGCTTAGTGATTGACTTTTAGATGTTTGTGAGCCCACTTGTCTTAGATTTTGTGATTATTTAAGAAAGTTTTGTGAATAAACACTGATGAAATGCAAGGATGCTGTCCCATATTAGCTTAATTTATACCCTTCTATCCCTGGTTGTTTTATACCATACTTTCACCCACAATTTCATATCTCCTGGCCAAAAATATCTAAATATTTTGAAAATTATTACAAAGTTCTTTCTTTCCACCTTAAAAAATCACTGAAAGATACACACTTTGAAAATGAAATTAAATATCTAAACACAAGTATTTTCTTCCTTTTTGTTAAACTATAACAGAGTCCTTTAAAGCCAAGGCTTGGCTGATAACCTTGGTTGGTTTCACCATAACTTCTATGGGTAGAATCCCATGTGGACTGATGAAATGAATAAGACAAATGTGAGGTAATTGTATTCTATTAATTGAAAAACGAGATTTTCAAAAACATTTACCTGCGCTGGGAGTGGTAGTGCACTCTTGTAATACCAACATTTAGGAGGCTGAGACAGGAGAATTGTTCGCAGACAGCCTCATCTACTTTGTGAGGCCCTTTGCAATTCAGTGAGAACCTATTTCAAAAATAAAGAATAAAAAATAGTGCTGCGGGTGTAGCTTGAAGGTAGAACACCCTGGGTTCCATCCCTAGTACCACACACACACAAAAAGTCACCTGCCTTTCAATATACTTGTAATAGGTGACTTCTGTATTGTAAAGGTGAAATAGAGTACTTTTGTAAATTGAAATAGATGTGTTCAAATTTCTGTTTAAGTAATGTTTTTATTTTCCTTGTAGTAATAAGTGATATTACTTTATAAATTGATTTATATCAGAACTTGTTCTAGTTAAATAAAAACAGCTTAAATAGGTTGTTTTTCCCCCCTAGACAACTGGCCTCTACATAGAATTGTAGAAAATGGATAAAACACAGCAAGTATTAACATCATTTCTGAGTCTCCTGAAAGGAAAGAATCTTTAGACAAAGAGGGGAGTGAAGTATTAAAATCTGGCCTTTAGAAGATTCTGATGTTTACATTTGAGAAGGAGAGTGGAATTTATGGACACTCATGAATCCTTGAGAAAGGAGAGTCCATTACTACTTGGCTGGAGAATGGACCACATTTTTGTTGGCAGAGCTCAGTGTTGCTAAGAGCAGTAGGAAGTCATAGAATGTGAGTCCTGTTGCTTTAGGCTGCTTTGGAATTACAGACACTAGACATCTTTTCTTTGGAGGCCAAGTAGGTACATTCTGACTATATTAGGTGCAACCAGGCAATCAGAGATCAGCCCAATCATTTCGAGTATAACCAGATATTTATTTTAGGTTGCTGAAAAACATTAATAGTACTGGGGTATTCAGTTCCTGAGGCTGCCTAGAAAAAAATGTTGGATGGTCATATTTGAAAAACAAATATAGCGTTGATTATATAATAAGATAGGGACCTCATCCAACTATATGTATAAGGTCTATTAGGAATCGACTAATGACAAAAATAAAAAGTGTCTTAAATTGTGACATTTTCTTGGAGACTCTAGGTTCTAGTGATGGGAAACCCCTACAATATTTAAGGAGAAACAATATCACATGAGTAGGATAAAATTGCAAACCCATTTATCAAATTTGGGGTTCTGAGCATTTTAATCTAGGCACAAATCGGCTCCTGTTAAGATGCACAGTGTAACTCCCTCAGGACAATCTGCAATAAAAACGTAGTAACACCAATAGCTAATGTAAGGAGGTGACTTTTCTCACTTAATCTTTATGATGCCATTTCTGCCAAGATGGCATCCTCTTAGATGTGTATGCTCTGAATTTTCATTATTTATTTTTCTACTAATGTCCTAAACCCAGACCTGGCTATAGACTGCACCTCTCAATTTACCTTCCATCCTCTTGGCATCAACTATCTGAGGTATCGACTGATCTCTTGCTGTCCTGTCATTTTCTCTGGCTCACGGAGCCTGCGTCTCTTATGTGCATTTAGAGATATCTTTGGATACAGACCTGCTAAATCACAAGGCAGCCGGATGATGAAGTACCTTACCCATTTACACTTGTACAGAGAAAAATCATCCACTTATCTTCAGTGTACTTCTCAAATAGAGCAGGTTGGAGATTTGTTCCTGTGCTGGCCTTTGTGTATGATTCTCTATTCATTCTCGATCATTCTGGCAGCAAATGCATTTGATATTAAGTATGCTGGACACTGTGTCTTGGTGCATGGTGGCTCCACGTGTTTGGAAAAATCTCAAAGTCAATGTTAAAAGAAGAAATGTTTTAACCAAATTTCAGTAGAACAAACCAGAAAAGTCAGTTACTTATAGAAAAATGTGCCAAGTTGTAATGCAATTTGCACAGTACATACTACAGTCCTTTATTATTTGGGGGAGGTCATATTGTAAAGAAGAACAAGTACCATGCTAGATGTCAGAAGACACACATGTTTTTTGTTTTTGTTTTTGTTCTTATTTTTCTGCCTCCTCATGACTAAAGTGGCACCGGGGATGAGTACCAATTTCTTTGCTCACGGTTCTTTCAATTGGAAAATGAAAAGTGGGTCTTGATGGTTTCTTTAATGCCCCAATTGGACTCTAAAGCTCTACATTCTCAAGAGGTTACTACATGTCTTCCTTTCATGGGATAATCGGAAGTAGAAATTCAAGGATAAAATTACTAAGTCACAGTGTTAGTTCATGTTACATCATGAGGTGATCTTGTAAAAGAAGATGGTTGGCTGTCAGATCACATTTCCAGAAATTTCTGGGTTATGCTTTCAATGA
Organism: Muscardinus avellanarius; assembly: GCF_963383645.1. Lineage (NCBI taxonomy): Eukaryota > Metazoa > Chordata > Mammalia > Rodentia > Gliridae > Muscardinus > Muscardinus avellanarius. Next base: position 99,156,888 of record NC_137794.1, read on the forward strand.
TTAGAAATATGAAAAAAAGGAATTCTGAAACCATTCCATAGAAGGCAAGTAGGCAAGTGGTTATTTCTCAGGATGATTTAAATCCACTAAATGCCAATCAAACCAATACAATATAGGGTATTAGTATGAACCTGGCTGAGGCCACGATTCAGATAAACCTGGCTCAGGCCACGGTTCAAGTAAAGTATTTAAGTGGCCAAGGATGGTGGCTGATAAAGAATTTTAAGTCAGCAGTGCTTGTCTGTGGGGAGAGGTTGATGCTGAATCTAAAAAGTTATAGTGGTCTGAGGAGCAAATATAAATAAATATACTGACTCTGAAGACCTTGGCACAGACAGTACAATAATGAGTTGTTTTGACAAGCCCCCAAAAAATGTTTCTGTCTCTCCTCTTTCCTCTGATTTGGCAGTTACTTTACCTTGTATTGATTTGTTCCTCATTTCCCTTGCAACAAAATTTACCTTCTTGCTTACTTTCATTATTATATTTTTTCCACAAAGACTATTTCTAGTGCCTCTACCCTCTTCCTAAGTGATTTGCTACTTTGTTTTTTCTGCCCTCTTTTATTCTTCCCTCCACTGAAAAGTCCAAATAAGAAAACACAGAAATAACCAGCACAAAATAAATACTGGTATCTTCTGATGTTATGATTTTAAAAACTATAGTGTGTCTCAATCCAAATGTACTGTTTTATAAATAGGAAAAAAATTAAGGCCTAGAAAGGTTTAGTGATTTAACATAAGTTTACAGAGCTAATATATGGCAGAAAGTAGAGAGTATCCCAAATTTTCTAACGTTATCATTACCACTAAAAAATAAAAGGACTTTGTCATATCTCCACAGATATTTATGTAAAAGTTTGTGTGTTCATCAGATATATTTAAATTCATCTTGGTGTTGAGAATTTCTCCATATCTGAACCAATATAATACTTGTATCAGAGTCGCCCACCAGTATTGTCATGACCTCTTAGAAATGGTAGCTGACATTTGCACAGCATTTATAAAGGGATTTCACAGACAATAGGGCGTTCTAACTTCACTCTAACATAAAATGTTGATTTCAAGTAATAATTTTACTTTATAGATGTAGACAGCAATCTTCCCAGAGTAGAAAATGATGCTCAGAGAAAGAAGAACTCTACTGGATAAGAGTCAAGGGCACCACCTGAAATTACATTTCTCCTCTACCCAGCACACCTCATCAGGCATATTCATGGGCATACAAGAAGGTTTTTTTTTTATAAAATAGTGCCAAAATAGTTGGTCCTCAGATATCTACCACTTATGATGCATAATCCTTTGTTGTGGTATCCAATTTTTGAAACTTTGAATTGGATTCTAGTAAAAGCAGTTAAAGTGCCTATTAAATTCTTTTTGACAAGAACATTTTATAAATAAGCTTTTAAACTGATATTTCTGCCTTAATATCTACTTCATGAATCATTTAAAAATTGCACACAAATCATGGCAATGCTTTTACTCCCTGTGGGTGACATTTACTTATATTTTCCTGTCTTTAAGGAAAATTTTCAATAATTTATAACCACATTTTATTAAGTCACTGTGCTGCTAAGAGCCAAGATAAAGACACATGTGGTCTAGCCTCACAATATTTTATTTCTCTCTTTACCCATAAGCCGTCTGGTCTCCCAAGAGGGCTGTGCTATTATGGGAGCATGTTCTGATAAATTCTTTTGAAGTATATAAAAGTGTAAATTTTTTAATAAAAAGAAAATAAATATAGTGAAGGACAGACAATTTCAATACACAGATTGATAGGTTTGTACTCATTCTGGGAGGGAGGCTCAAATATAACCACCTGATTTGATGACCACCTGATTTGAAGGGGAATGAAACCTTCCATGGCTCTAGGAAGCCACAGGGCAGAAAGAAGCTTATACCAGAAAGAAGCTTATTCAGAACTTCCATAGTATGTCATCAAAAGGTGCATTCTTGACTAGAGCCATACAAACAATCTTCTCAGCATAAAGTTGTGGGAGAATCACCTGGGAATCCGCAGGGACCAGGGAGGGGAGGACATGGGAGGAGAGGAGAGGACAGTGCCATCTGCCCCAAGCATTCCCCATCTCCCTCCCTGCTGCCCCTCGTGAGCACCCTGGGGTCCTGCATCCAGGTGCTTCTAGTACCACCTCCTCATCCTGTCCCTTCTCTGCTCTAGGTCTCTTTAAACCCTGTAGGTGCTGCTCCTCTCAGGTTTCTGCCTCCTCAGAAAGTGGTCTCATGAAATGAAGCTTCCTGCAGGTTTATAACTGACAGTGGGGTCAATTGCTCATTTTCCACTGATCACAGACTCCCTGGAAGATGCAACACCATAGCCCAGTGCTTAGCTCAATGGGATGCTGAGCAGTAGAGACAGGGTTTTTGTTTTGGTTTTGTATTTTTCTTTTCCTTCTTTTTGATGCATTGTAACTATACGTGCATTGCAACTATTTATTGTGGTATTGAAAGTGATAAATTCATATGCGCAGGCAATATTTCCAGTTATGTTTCCCTTTGCATTCCACACCCCTCTCCTCCTTCTCCATACATGCTATTATTTAGAGACTGGTAGTGATACATTCATACATGAAAGTAGAATTATTTGGATTTCGATCCTCAAGCCTCCCTTTCCCTATCCCCTGCGCCCTTCCCAAACCCTTTCCACCATTACTAATGTCCAGCGAGAGTTTTTGACTTCTAGCTTTGTTAATTGTGGAAAAGTAGGAAGCTCTGAATAACCAGCTTTGAGTTCAAAGCTTGGTTCCACTACCAAATGACTCCTCTTTCTTAAAGAAGTCACTTGACTTGCGCCTTAGCTTTCCCAATCAATAAATGGTGGTGTAAAGAGAAATTTGTGATAACTTGTTTGAAAGGTGTTTTCAAGATGCCAGGCTTCAACAGAGCAGCCATGACTCCATCTACACATTTTGTAGAACCAACATATGGAGAGATGTTCAAAGACAAGGATGAAGAGAAAGACAAACTCATTCACCATCTCTCTGGTATTTATCATGCAGTGAGCTTTGTTTTGCAAAGAGGAGGTGTAGGGGTGAGCAAAACAGCATCCGACTACCTGCACTACTTGTTTAGTTAGTACTGCGTTACAGGAGCTTAAAGCTATTTTATTGGCCAGGCGTGGTAGTGTACACTTGTAATCCCAGTACTTAGGAGGCTGAGACAGGAAGATCACAGGTTCAAGGCCAGCCTTAGTAAGGTAGTAAGACTCTCAGCGACCTGAGGAGATCCTGTTTCAAAACAAAATAAAAAGGAATGAGGGTGTATCTCAGAGGTAGGATGCCTCTGCTTTCAGTTCCTAATACCAAAATAAATAAATAAATAAATAAATAAATAAAATATTATTTGTATCTCTTACACACTTACTGTACATGGCCTACAGTGACAGTTGTATTAGCATTGTTTTCAAACTAGTGCCATAACATGTCCAAAAAGCAGAGTGAATTACTTTTTTACATTGTTTGCAATCATCTATTTCTTTCCAATGCAAATATTCATATATAACTACTGTGGGGTTTTGTTTGTTTGTGGGGGGGGTAATGGGAATTGAGCCTAAGGGTGTTCTACTTATCAGCTATTCCTCCAGGCATTTTTAATTTTTGTTTAGAAACAACGTCTCCCTAGGTTGCTTAAAGTCTCCCTGAGTTGCTGAGGCCGTCTTCAAACCTAGATAGAATCTTAACTGCCTCAGCCTCTCAAGTACTGGGGTTATTAGTGTGGGCTCTCACATCCCGCCGGATTGTAAATTTTGCCTTTAGAGTTGGTCAGTTTTTTTCAGAGTCAGGAGATGCGGGCCTGCAGGAAGAGGAGCTCTTTTCTCTTGGGTCCCCACAGCCCCTGCCTTAGCCCAGACATGGGGAGGCGCAGTCAGGCAGCCTGGAGTGTTTGCCATGCTCTGCTGGTTCCTGGGCCGGCTTCCACCCCAGCCCGGCTACCTCCAAAGTGCTGATTCATCCTCACGATGCAAGCCTAATGACCGTGAACACGCTCCTATTTTTTCTATTTTTTTTTTCTTCAGGCTCATTTTCTTGGTAACTAGGCGAATGATATGCTAATGTAAATTGGCAGATTTGAATTCGAACGATGATGAAAATACAGATCTGCCTGGTAGAAGGAGACCAAAGAGACTTCAAGGTTGTCCTTTTGACTTGGGTCTCTGTTCCTGTCCAGAAGACTTATAGAGAGACCTGGTATTCAGAAGAGACCTCGATGATGATGGGAATTTTAAATTACTATGAGCAGACATTTTTTTTTAATCATTTAAAATACATTTGCTTTGGGCCCTTTTAGTAATGTGCCAGTTTCTCTCTCTCTCTCTCTCTCTCTGTGCCAGGGAGCTCTGGGTCTGTGGCACAAGCGCATTCAGTGAAGCAAAAAAGACACCATTTGCCTCTTCTCAAAATCCATCTTGGCTGCAACCCGGCTGCCTCCTGCTTCTGAGTCATACAGCAAGGGTTCGCCGGAGGTCACCACAGTTCCACAGACACATTTGGAGTTTTAATGTACTGCTGTTGAAATAATGTTTAATCTCTCCCCGTCAGCTGGCCGGATGACACGGTAATACCGCCCCATGTTGCGGCACAAATGATTAAAGTACAGAGCACGGCAAGTCCTGTTTGCACAGACCTCTCTGCCAGGGAAACACAGAAAGCAAGGAGACGGAGCCTTCTGCACCACACAGATATCCCCAGAAAGACTATTCAATTCGTGCCTGAGTTCCCACAGCACTGCTGTGTGGCTTGCAGGGCTGTGGGCCCCTGTCATCAATGGTCCTTTCTGTCTGACTCACACTCCCGAATTTTCTGACCACAGGCTTGAGATTTACTGTAAAGTGAGTCATCTGGAAGGAACCAATCAAAGCTCTCAGGCAAATGCAGCTCAGATTTGGAGCTGTTATTTCTATTCTGAGCCGGCCTTTTTCTTTATTATCAGGAAAGTCATCAGCGAGGTAGAGCTGGGAGAGTCTGTGTTAAGAAGCTCGCGTTAATAAATCACTTTGAGTGATTTCATGTCCAAAGCCACAACCTCCAGTTGATAAAAAGGAAGATGTGTGGTTTCCATTGGAAAGGTCACCGTCGATCTGCTAAGCTGATTTTAAAAGCGAAATGCTGATAAGCGCAGGAAAGGGTAAGGAAATTCCTTATGAAGCAGAATGAAAATGAGGATTTTATTTTTCTTCACAGAAGAGTGAAATTCCAATCCAAGTCCTGAGAAAGAGGTTATTTTGAGATACAGAGAATCAAAGGTTGGCTGTAATGGGTTCAGGTTTTTATGGACTTCATAAAACAAGTTGCTTCCCTGATCAGTTCAGAGCCCAGAACCAATCTGGAGATAGTTATTTAGCATTTTATAATAAAAATTTTAAAAGTGAGAATTTTATTTCTTCTTCAGAACTCTGGAAAGTCAAATCCTATTTGAGTCCAAACAATTGAATTCCTAATATATCGTGTGTGTGTGTGTGTGTGTGTGTGTGTGTGTGTGTGAGAGAGAGAGAGAGAGAGAGAGAGAGAGAGAGAGAGAGAGAGAGAGAGAGAGAGAGAGAGGGTCCAGGGATAGAACCCAGGGGCATTTTACCTCTGAGCTATACCTCTAGCCCTATTTTTTATTCTTTATTTTGAAACAGGGTCTCACTGACTAGTATGTCTTTTGAAGTGGCCCAAGGTCCACCATGCAAGCCACAAACCCTCACTACTATAATCATGGTCCTCAAGTGAGCCTTGGAACAGTTCCTGAAGAGCTGAACTAGAAGGAAGAAGCCACCACAATCCCAGTATGCCCCAGGACTGTCATGAAGCCATACCATAGGCAATTTCTAAGGCCCCTGGCCAGAAATCCCACCCATGAGTAGTCTCCAGCTATCAGGTCCTAGTGAGGATCCTCCTTGTGCTTAGGTTCTCATGAGAGTGTCCAGGAAGGAAGTGTAAAAAAATGAAGTTACAGTGAAATGATGATATCTATTAATACAGAAGAGAAAACAGGTCATAGAGCAAGTCAACCTCCTCTACATTCCAACAACCAACCGATGAGCTAGGTTCAATTTTTTCTTCCCTGTGCCTTTGATTGGGCATACATTGATCATGTCGTTTCTTTTATGAAAGAGGGTAGAGAAAATAAATAGAAATTTGGGTGATCAAGCACAGAAGCTGAATTCTGAAGCTATAGAGAAATCCAGTGGAGATAATTATCTAATGACTCATGATTTAAAAATTGGAGAGTAGAGATGAGTTCTTTAATAGAAGTAAGAAATAAGTTCCATTTGAAAATATTTGAATCCAAGCAAAGATTTCAAAAAAATTTTCAAAAAGAACACCCTAACCTATACTTTCTTTTAATATTCAATTGGGCTAAGAAGGGAATTCAATTTTTTTTCTTCACACCAAAGAATTTTTTTTCTTCACACTCAGCCCTTGACAAGTATTTATCCACATCCCAAGTGGCAGATCAAGAACAAGTGAAAAGGTCAGGGTGCTATATTGTCATCCACCCAGAAAAAAACTAATGTAGGAAAAAATGTCTTGGATTGAGAGCACATTTGTTGCTAGAGAGAATATGTGAGAAGAGAAAGAAATAGCAAAGACTGGAAAATATGAAAGAGATTGCAGAAAGAGCACAGGGCAGACCTAGCCTTGGCCTGGGATCATTGACCTCTCTGACCTTGTCCTCCACAGTGGCTACCTTTGATTCTCTGTGTCCAGCTCCAGTGATTTTATTGCTTCCTCACAGGCTCCTGTTCTCATTAGAGACTCATACCAGAACTGTGGCCTACGGGGAACTCCCAGCCCCAATCCAAGTTTTAAAAGGAAAACCAAATGCAGACACATTACAAGCCAACTTATCTTCTGAAGGAATGTTGCCCAAGTGTGACTGTGAGCAGCTGAGATACAGAAGAGTGCAAATACTGTACTGAGTATTTTACTGAGCAAGTACTACTTGCCAGATAGCATATCAGGAACTCTTTACTTTCTCATCAAATGTTCTTAACCATCATCTGAGATGTGGCCCCAGCCATCTCTGTTTTATTAGACACTGAGAATCAGAGAAGTGTAGTTAGTTCCTTATGACTGAGATTCAGTTCCAAGTAGGTTTTAATTCTGCAATGATCTTTGCCTATTTCCATTCAAGTGGAATTTATGCATATCTTCTACCTATTTCAAAAGGCATGCTAACTATCTGGTATCCTTATTTATTATAAAATTATGGCAGCTTATCTCAGGCCAGAATTTAATGAAGGAAAATTTTCCAGCAGGGTATCTATAATTTTTAGTACAGTGAAATACAGACAAGTCATTCTCAGTGATGAGAGTATGGAAAAAGAAAACACATCAGAATTACCTGAGTGACCTGCTCCTAGCCTGTTAGTTGATGCTAGCCATAGACTGTGTCTTATTCATCAAGAGTGTGAGGTCAGAGGAAAAGAAGAATGTTCTGATCCCACTTTGTACATTTTCACAGAAGTAAATGTATCTATGCTTCTTTATTACCCATCTTTTAGGTAATCTTTTCTCAAATTACTGGGTTTTCATTATGTTTTAGTGGTTCACTTTCAACTTACGCTTCCCACAATTTTACACATAACTGGTGTTCTCACCGTAACATGAACCGTTTGCCTCTTCTTGCTTAAGTTTACTGCCATACTCTGCACATACACAGACACAGGTCTTCATTGCTGGGCTCACTTCTCAACAGCTTAAAATATAGAGTAAATTATGGCATTAGGAGAAAAGAACACCCAAAAGGATGTTACAGGAAGTGATATCAATGGGTCAGACATTGGGTCATCTGTTCATACAGTAGTCAACATCTGTTTACTGTTGAGTGCCCACAACATGCCAAGCAGGTGGATTTACCCACTAAAGTAGAAAATACTGTCTTGTTAAACTAGCCATTTGTTCATGTTGGGGAAACATCTTTCAGAATATTGGATGCACTAAACCATATATGCTAAATGCTTTCACAAATATCAAAGTCTTTCTTATTTTGCCCATGAATGATGCTATGTTTGTTGAGGATAAAGCATCCATACCTCACAAGTGATGCTTTCTAGCTCTCAATAATTTGTTACATTTATTAATAACAATTTCAATCACTACACCTTATGTAGGCTAAAATTGGGGCATCGTTGAAAATTGGATTGGTTAAGCCTTAGTCAAGTCATGAACCAGATGTACTGAAATGAGCCCTGCAGACTCTAAATACCTTAGTGATATTATTGCAGGGAATTCATAGCAAATTTCAAATCTGCAAGTCTACTTTGAAAGATGAATATCTCAACCTCAAATTCATGCATGGGTGGGAAAAGAAAAAGGAAGACCTATGTTCATGTATATTTCTGACATTCTGTGCCCCAATATGATGTAAAATACAATGCGCCAAAGAGATGAATATGCCAGTATCCTATCCTGTGACATCGACACCAGATCAATGGGAAATCATAAGGAACTGGGAATCTGAGGGCCTGTGCCCAACTCTCACGTTGCAAGTTTTGGAACCACAGATAAATCACTTGATCTAAGTTCTGGTTACTTCATCTGTCCAGTAGAGAAAAGAATGCCTCTGTTGTTCATCTCACCGGGATATCATGAAGATCAAGTGACCTGAGGTTTATAAAATGCTTAAAAAACTATGAAACTACATCTTAAGGGAAAATGTTAGTTTTTAAGCATTGTTTCAGAAACTATAAAATACCATATCAATAGAATGTAAAAAAAAATTTAGGTTTTGCTACTAGACCACAGAAATTTTCTTTGCTTTTATAACCTTATTTCGATTTATTTATCAGAATGTAAGCATTCATTCTAAACAATCTGCAAGCTTCAGAGGAGATGCAATGCAACAGGTACCAAGAACACAGAGATGGACACAGCTGAACGTGAAGCCCATTTATACAATTCATCGCCCACTTCGCTTTTCGAAGCCCATTGCTTTGCATGTAAAGCACATCTAACCATACTGACCTATAATAAAAGAAATAACCTATGCAAAGCACTTAGTCCCATTCTTACCACAAAGCCTCAATTGATGAGCATTATTCCTGTTGCAAACTTATAACAGTCTTTCTTCTCCCGACTAACTAGTTTAAATAACCATATGGTCTGAGGACTGGAATACATTTGGCTGGGCTCGTACTCTCCTCCCGATTTCTCTTTTTCCCTCATTCCCTTCAAGAAGGAAAAGGTTTACCACTATGGTAATCATCGTGACAAATGATTGCATGTATGATTCAGGTGTTATCGCATTTATTCTTTCTGTCAGCGGTGACACCGCACTGAGACATCTGAACCACAGCTTGCTTTGAAAGACGAAGCCAGGGGAGGCACAGGGACGAGTGTGGCTGGGGGACCCACTCCCTTCAAGGTGATTTTTCCAAGGTTACAGCCTCCCTTTGTATTTCCGATTTTCTTTTTCTCAAAGTGAGTGTTTTGGATATATTGTTCCACCTACAAGAATGAGGCGGCTGGCAAGACGTGAAGACCTGTCTTAGAAACAAAACACGGCTGCAAACATCTGACTTAGCATCATGACTTTTATTCATTTTTAATATAGAATATCACGTCTCATTGAGGGCAGAGCTAGTCTATCATGTCTATTCCTTCATTTCAGAAAGTGCTGTGCTGTTTGGGAGCGTGTGCTTTTGAAAGAAATCAGCAGTTGAAAAGGAAGGGGAGCGACGCTCTGTTCTCTCTCCCTGCCTTCTGTCCAACTTCACTGGTTTTGTTCCAAAAGTCTCTCTTACAATTTTACCAGTTCCTTTCTGCAGCCCATATTAATGAATGTCAAAGCCTCGCGACCATCATCATTTCAGACTAAACGTACAGTTACGCTAATGTGGTGGAATGATCTCCATGCCAGACTCTTCACTTCCTTTCCCTTCCTTCACACAACTGCAAACTAGAACCAAATGCTCAGAGATCCCTCTTATATAACCAAAGGGAGGTGAGTGTTTCTCTTTCTCTCACACCCTATTTACATTTCCTTCTGTATTTATAGAACCAGCTTTAATTATAATTTACTAGTGTGCTCAAAACACGAAGCCCATCAGTGATTCTCCAGGTGGCTCAACAGACCCAGGAGAGCACAGCTCTTTTCACGTTAGATCCCAGAATCGCTGATGTCCCTGGCAAGAGCTAAGCAGTTGACCTGTGCATGTAAACTTGCCTTCCTCTTACCTGGCTTCTGATGGTGAATACTAATGTCCCTTGTATCGTCTGTCCCCACCCTGTACATATGTATAGATATATGCATCTCTTTATATTGTCCCTTTTAGATTTTCCCATATTTTCAATCTATGGATCTGTAGCAGGGGAACTTCTAATTTAAAAAAATAATGATTTTACTAAGTGAGCTTTCCTTCCAGCATATGTTACAACTTCTGAAATGAAGGCTTTAAACTTCATGTTGAGCAGTGCCAGATATTTATTCTAAAAGCATTTCTGAGAAAGAGAAGAGTATGCCTATAAATAAATGAAGAGAAAAGAGACATCAGAAAGAGAAAGATACTGTGTTGAATGTGTTCTTCTATGATTTCTAATCATATTCTCTGCCAAATGATTTAGAACAAAGTTACATAATATAAATTTGGTTACTGTTACAAAGTACTCATACTATTAGTGGAGGTTCCATTACTCCAAACTCAGAAACAAGGGCCCCAAATTGTACCTAAGAACTGTAAATAAACTATAAATGGCAAAATGTTCATTAGGAAATGATATTGAATATGCATATGTATGCATTATTCACGTATGTATTTATAAAAATAAATATAATATAAAGAACAAAAGGAGCAATAGGTAACAAAGGAGTCTCATTCCATTAGCTTTTCTAGTCTAAAACCAACTAAATAAAACAGAATGATGTTTTTAGCAAGTACAAATAGGCTCGATTTCTAAAATATTTTTATGGAGCCGAGCGTGGGAGTGCACGCTTATAATCCCCGTGCTTGGGAGGCGGAGATAGGAGGATCGCGCAGGTTCGAAGCCAGCTGCGCTGGCTTAAGAAACCCTGTTTCCAAATAAAAATTTAAAAAAAATAGGTCTGAGAGTATAACCTGGAGGTAGAAGGGTTTCCAGGAACCTCAGTACTACCAAAAATAAATAATTAAATAAATAAATAAATAAAATATTTTTACTGAGCCAAATTGAAACCAAGGAAGTAGAATTATTACTAAACTTCTAGCAGAATTAAGAATGTTAGAATTGTTATACTCACATGTGATCACTGCCTTTTTAAAATGTTATTTTATTCATCTGACAGAACTCCAATGTGTCAGTGCAATGCACATACTTTGGGAGTGGGAGAAGGGTACGAAGGGATAAAAGCAATGTTAAGGAAATTCTAGCAAGGTGCCATTTCTGCTGATTATTCAGGTTTCTCTGTAGCACAGGAAAAGTGTCCCGGTTTTACAGGTAGAAGATAGAATGCAGACAAATTCCTTTTTCATACCCCAGAAGGTGAATTTTGTCTCTAATCTTTAGGTAAGGGGGAAAACAGGTCACTTCAAACAGGTGAGGACCACACACTCTCCAATTTCCTTAGATATGGCAGCAGTGCAAGGGGTGTCGTAAAAGGAAAAGGGGGAGGGAAGAAGAGCCTGAGCCCAAACTACAGAAGTAGGATTATAAGACGACTTGACAACAGCTAGATGTCAGGGCTGAAAGAAAGACGCAAGTCTCGCATGACTCCTAGCTCTGTGACATGAACAGCCTGGCGAACTTCTAAAATGAACAATGCAGAAGATACGGTAGGTTTGCGGAAGACCACCAGGTCAGTCTTGGACGTGTGAAGTATCCAAGACATCTCAGTGGTAGACAGTTGAGGCTCACGAATCTCAAAGTCAGGAGAGAGAGGCTCCAGCTGGTTAACAAGACAGATGTGTTTGTCACAGTGGGAGCCCTCAGTGCTATGGAAACCCAGAGTGTAATGAGCTTGCCCAGAGACAGCCATTAGGAGGAAAAGTCTCCAGAGCTGAGTCCTGGAGAAAACACTCAAGTCTTCATTAGAAGAAGAGGAAGCAGCAAAGGAGCTTTTAAATGAGGAAGGAGGACAACCAGAAGAGAGCCATGATTCAGAAAGTATAGGGGAAAATAATTTCAAATTAAGTAAGATGAGAGCTGAATGATAACACCGTCTTTATTCCTAATTATGTCATTGGTAAACTTTTCCAAAGGAAAATTAATATGGTAGATTGCAGAGGCCATGGCCAGTAAAATTTAATATGCATTAATCTTATCAACGGATCATGTCATCAATTCCAAAAAGTACATAGAAATCACTTAGTCAAAAGAACACTTTTGTTTAAAAATGCAAAGATATTTGCATGTGCTACATAGAAAATTAATTTAAAAATTATATGACCTAGAAGAGAATCTCGTTGAGTTAAGAAAAACTGTTTATAATAATTGCATGTTGGGAATATGAGCCTCCATCTTGGTTCCCATGAAGCATCTGATTTTGGACCAATTATCCTCCTGTTTATAGCTAGAATGTTATAAAAATACAAAATAAATGTTTTTAGACAGTGGACAATAGACAGCATAGACAGTGACCTCTGGATAAACAAAAAATGATGAGCCTTGAGATCACCCAGACATTCTAGTAGAGGCAGAAGCAGGAGGAGGCAGCCAGCAAAACCCAGAAATCTCACTAATCAGAGCTTAGAAAAGTTGAGGTGTTTGGAACAGCAGCATAAGCAATGGAGAGAATTTCAGGATATACAAAGCAAGGAAGCTTATTTCATTGGGAAGTGTCATTCAACCATTCCAGGGTTAAGTTAAGAAACGTAGTCGACGTCATAACCAGCCACAGAACACCTGCACTTCCGGATGAGCACATATGGAATTTATTCCAGAAGCAGCTGAAGAGTCAATGAAAGTTTTTGATTAAGATAATGGCAAAGGAAGATAGAAATCTTTGACTCATGATTGGATGAAATTTGTTAAAACTAGAAAAAAAAATCCATGATGACAGGACAGGAAAATCATACAATGGCCTGATGTGGTTCTTTGGAAATGATAAAGCAAACAAAGGATCCAGAGGAAAACTCAGGGCAGATCCAAGAGACAGCAGCCCCAAGCCTAAGTTCAGTCTCTAAGTACTAAGATTAAAAATGCACAGGCTAGTACAGATTGTAATTGCTAAGCTCGGAGCAAACCTGCTATGTGGTGACATTTTTATCAATAAGACCTTCCCTTTGTGAAAAGAGAAAAAATGCTTCAACTGATGTCCTGCTCTTGGTCTGAAAGGATGCTTAAATTTTAGAGTTTCAAGTATCTGTTCATGAAAATTATATTACAATCCATGGAACACTCTCCCTTAATTTTTAAACACGGCAAGGCTCAAGTAATTGTATAATGGGAAACAAAGGATCTGTGTACATTGATTGGATTTTCAATTAATTTCAGGAAGATAGATGTATCTGCTGAATTTTCTAATGACCAAGTCAAATATATTTCTTGTCTCCCATAGCTTTATTCTTTTGTTTTAAAATGAAATCTGACTAGTGCATTTTTTTCTCTCCTCAATTAACCAAGGTTCATGTGCATATCTCCCTGAGGTAGCATCTAATCCTGTATTACTCCAGTGAACATTGTCAGGGGACTAAGACAGACAAGAACTTGATATGTTGTGATTTTGCAACAATAAACCACGGTGGCGAAAGCAGCAATTAACATTGTGAATTTGTTAAGACAGCAATCAATATATAATAACTTTCATGAAAGGCAGTCCAAAGGCTTGTTGTTTCCGTGCTAGTCTCATACAACTCTAGGAAATTAAGCTAATACCATAAGCAAAAGCTTATTGCATGAAGCTTCTATGTTTAAAAACAATTTTCAAAATTATGGAAATAAAAGAATGCCTGCAATCCCTGAAGTTTCTGTTTTACCATACATCAAGTTTTGTAGCCTCATTCTTTAATATTTTAAATATTGTTTTAACCCGGTGTGAACATATTCTCCTTAGGAATTCAGTTTGCACTTACTTAGTACTTACTATCGGACAGACACTGTGACTGGAGATGCACCTTACCAAGAGTCCATATCGTCAACGAGCATAAAATCTCCTATTCCAATGTGCTTGACAACTCACCAGGAGAAACTATTTTAACCCACCTGATCTTCACAAGTCATGAGTTAGACAGGCAGGTTATATTTTATTTTTCTAGACATTAACTAGAGAACTAACAGCTCATGCTTGTACTGATGGTAAGTGGTAAAATGAAAATACACACATACAATTAACTCCTATTTCTGTGTGAGTGTGTGTGTTTGTGTGTGTGTGTGTGTGTGTGTGCGTGTGTGTGTATGAGAGACAGAGAAAGACAGGATATCGAATTAATGTAAATACATTCCCTTACAAGTTCTCTATCCCACATGATTTATGGTAATAAAATGCTAGGTTTAGGAAAACATTGGTTTTTATTTTCATTTAGAGTAGGTTTTAAAGTTGTACAGAACCAATTATATGCCAGGAATCTTTTATACCACATTACATGTATTAAATCAGCTAATCATCAGTATTATGCTAGAAAGCAAATTTTCTTACCGTCCTCATTTTAAATATGTGGAAACTCACTTTAGATGTGAAGCATAAAGATTCTGAATAATTTGTCCACAGTGGTACACCTAGAAAGTCATAGACTTAATTGGGTTCCAGAGCTATGATGATGTGTAATAAGGGAAGAGTATTTTCTGGCCCCCAAAGATACTCATTAGCCATATATAGCATCTGATTAAATTCTAATGGCTACATTTTAAACAAATACTAGCATATATCAGTGTTATGTAGATATATATTTCAAACTATTGCCTTTAATATTTTCACATGGATTGTTTTACGAGATTAGTTAAACATTATTTAACATTTATGAATAGCTTGGCTATTAGGATTAGATCAAAGGATAAAGGTACTTTGAGAAGGATATATTTTGCATGGTCTAAAGCATGGAGAAACTTTTAGAAGGTTAGGGCTATGTTTGAGCTGGTATAAGGCTATGTTTGAGCCTTTGAAAGCCAGAGGGTGCTATGAGGAAATTCCATGTTTATTTTGGGGCATCATAGGGCTTAACAAGCCCCAGAGGAAGAGTCAATAGTCAATGGACATTCCATGAGAATTTTTCAGTCTTGGAAGGTAGGTAGATATGTCATATCTTTCTACTATTGTGAAGTGTGTTCCAGAACGAGTATGTGCATAGTTTGGAGAAAGTTATGCAGAGTGCTTGCTGACTTCCCCAGGGGTAGAGAATGAGGTCCAAGAGAAGATACATCTGAGAATGGGTACGTAAATACGTTAGAGAATGGGTAGAAGATTGTCAGACAGAGTAGGAATAGAATAAGTCCTGACTGGCATGTTTTGATTTCTTGAGCATTCAAAAGTGCCTCAAAGGACAAAATGCATAAAGCATTTTAAATAGGGAGCAGAACATTTTATTTTACCATTTAATATAATATACATCAAAGTGAAATAGTATAATGGAATTGTCAAATTGTCAATAATAGGTTATTTTCTGCCACAAGTGTGAACAGATAACAAACCAACCAGAAGAGGGCCTGTATCATGAGAAATGGGGAGAGGATCTTGCTGCAGGAAGTAGGGAGTAGCATTTAATGAGCTTCTGTTATATGATCATTTGCTCCTTATATCCTTTCATTGAATGTTCAAAACAAACCTGCCAAGCCCTGTGCCCATTTACAGCTGAGAAAACGGAAGTCTGGAGAGGTATCTACCAACAGCAAGTGCAGACCTCTAAAATCTGAATCCAGCTTGGCCGCCTGACTCTCAATCTTGTGCTCATTTTAAGGTACCATCTATTTCATTCACCCTGCCCTGCTCAATTAACCTCCTCAATAAATGCAGATGTGACAGTTCCATCAAGGATCCAAAAATGCCATTTTAAGCAATGCCCAGCCAAACCTTGCTCAGGGTTGCCTAGAGAAACCTTTCAGGGAAAGAACCAGGGGCGTTAATAAATTCCTGCTCCTCCTCTTGCATTCTTTGCAAAATAAAAAGAAAAGGTATTTATTTTGTTGCTGCATTCTGTTCTAGAGATCTTTCAGGGTTTAGGAGGACCACAGAAAGCAAAGGAACAAGGGTACCTAACACTTGACTATACCTAATAAGGCTTTAAGGGAAAGAAGAAAAGACCTTCCAAAGTAGAAACAGAAATTTTAAGACAGAATCCCCAGGTAGGAAAGAATCCAAATGCATCCATATTAGCACCTAAGCAGAACTACTAGAGGCTATAGGGAGCATGAGTCGAGTCACCACCAGTGGAAGAGAGAGCTGAGCAGCAGAGACACGCAGCCAGTCTTCCCAACTCTTTCCAGCACCATCAAAGGAAACAAAGTTATGGGGAAATTCAGGCTTCTGTAAAAGAGACTGTGTGAGTTGGTTTTCTGTTGCTATTACAGGATACCTAAGGTTTGGTTATTTATAAAGTAAAAAGATTTATTTTGATTCATAATGCTAGAGCCAGGAAATCTATGATCAGATTACCTTATCAGGTGAAAGCCTCGTGCTGCTTTGTAACGTAGTGGAAATCAGAACAGTAGAGAGGGCACAAGAGTATGCAAGGCAGAGAGACTGAACTCCCAAACAAGCTAACCCATTTCTGAAAGAAAGGTGCTAAATCATTTGTGAAGGTTTCACCCCATGAACTAAACACCTTCCCCAATATCTCGCCTTCTGACACTGCCACATTGAAGAATTAAGTTTAGCACACATGACCTTTGGGACACACACTAAAACCATATTAGAGACCTAACCAGCTGGAACACCCATCATAAGAGAAAAAGGTGTATTTTAGATCCAGTATTGAGAAGAGATCTAATAAGGTGGTACATGTCAAGGAAGCTCAGGAGAAAGATGCCCATCCCCAGGTCTGTGTTAGAGTGCTGTTACACTCGTTTGGGCTCTTCTCCCTCTACTTTCTCTAGCACTCCTTTCTCTTTCTTTATATCAGGACCAGGATGTTGCTCTGAAATCTTCAGCAGTGTCCTTTTGTTTATGGAAAGGTCCATGCTTCTCAGGCAGGCACTTAAGATGTTCTTAAAAGGTGGCCCAACTTCCTTTCCAAGCTTGGCCTTCGACTCCTACTGTAAGAGCCTCCCACCACATTAAAATCATATATGCCCCATTTCTAAACACACTCTGTCCTCTCTGACCTTTTCTTTGTGTTAGTGCCCCTGTCCAATTGCCTCTCTTCTTTATATTTACTTTTTTGCCTTCCCTGAATTGTGTATACCATATGGAGTGCACAAAGGTTATCACAGAGTCTGCACTGGGGTTCCATTTCTGCGTCTTATCACCTTTATAGTTCATAAACTCTGAGAGACCAACAAAATATCTATGCAGACCATTGTTTCAAGACATAATTAGTTGGATGTGATAGGTAGTCAATATATAACTGATAGGTAAAACATTAAAAGGAATCATGACTATATTAACAGAGGAGACCTGGAAGGAAGTTTTGCCAACATCCAGCCCAAAGCTTTCATTTTAGAAAGGAGGAAACTGAATTCCAAGGAAATTAACAATCTTGATTTGAATAATAATTGGTTGGACCAGAGCCAGAACTAAAAATAACAACTTTTATGATTTGACTGCCCACAACGTATCAGGCACAAGGTATAAGATGACCCATTTACCCTTTCAACAGTCTTATGAAGTAGCTCAGTTGACAGGACAAGCTATAAAATGACCCATTTACCATTTCAACAATCCTATGAAGTAGCTCAGTTGACAGAAAAAGAAAGTCACGCAGAAGGATTAATTCACACCAAGTCACATAGCTTTGTAAATAACAGAATTCAGATCTGGGGACACTTATACTGGTGCCAGAGTACTTATTCTTAACCACAACTCCATTCAGTTGGACCTTCTGTTATTCTAGTCCTCATTATAGTATGCTTTTGTAAGCGCAGTAGTTTATTTTATAAGTAAGGAGACAGAAAAATATTGGCTGACCAAAAGTTTTTGCTATAAAATGAAAAGCCTGAAAAAAATCACATCCCCAGAAGCATCCACTGATACGACTAATAAAGCAAAAAAAAAAAAATGAGGTTAGTCCAAGACAATAAGCTACTCTAGTTGAGGAATAGAGTAGGACCTAGTTAATCTTCTTCATAGAACATAATAAACAGACTCATCTTGTCCTAATACATGAACTTAGCTAACAAGAATCCACCATAACTTGATTTTTATTGAAAATCAATAAAAAATTGTACTTGAAAGAAAAAATATATTATGAAATATTGAAAGTAGACATGGGGTTTAGGGGTTATAATTTGCAATATTAATAGAACACATAGGGTATAGGGGGGTGAGATTGTCATATATACTGAAGATAACAATATCTCAATTCCAAAGATTTTTCATGTATGAGTAAGCTAATTTTCTAGAGCCTCAGAAACTAAAGCCTACCTCTCACAAGAGAGTTTGAATTGCTTTATGCTTAGCCTTCTCTACTAATTAAATTCCAGTTTATAATTTATTATAGTGTTCGTTTTTCTTATTCACTGTGTTTTTGTATGAGTTCTTTGGAATTTTGAAAAGTTCCCAAGGACATGTATATCCTTTTCTGTTAATTGTAAGAGAAAGTGAAAAAGTAATTAAGCAGTGTTTCAATCTTCTCCAAACTTGGTTTGTAGTTAAAATGTACGATGTCTCAGACTTTCTCCTATCAGACTCACGCTCACTGGGAGCACCCTCTTCATACCTTCTCTGAATACCAGAATCTGCTTCCCAGCACAGTCCAATAGACAATCCCCATATACAAATATGCTCATATGTCTGCCCTGAATGCCCGACTTGCTCTCTCATTCTCTACCTTTCTCATGTAGGACTTCATGCCTTGCACCCTGCATACCTCCAGCCTCTTTCGCCCCACATCCAGTTCTAACAATGTACCCACCACAGTGTTGCACCCTTTGTCATTGAAAATCTGGGGAGCAGATTTAGTATTTCTTTACATAACCACCCCTCAAATACTTAAGTAAAGCTCTGGGTACCACATAGTTTCTATTTTCCAGGTTAAACACCCCTTAATTTTTCTGTCTCCCATGATCCTCTAATAATTATGACCGTATGTACCTATCTCTCTGATTACACACCTGATAAAACTTGATCTAATATTTTGACATGGCCCACTTTATCCAGGGAATAGTGAACATTCACTTTCCTTGACCTGGGCACAAATGTCCACTGAGCAAAACATTTCAGAAGCCTTTTCAGCATCTATATCCGCTTAGGTTACACCTGACAAATGAAATTTTAACATTAATTTTCATTAAGTTAAATTTCCCAAAACCTATACTTTGCATTTATAGTTTTAAACATAGATATGGTCATTTATATTTATTTATTTCAAATTGCATCTTGTTAATTTTGACTCATCATTTTAAGATTTTAAAAACATCCAGAATGTTTAAAAAAAAATATTCAGAATGCTGTTTGTACTACTCAAAATTGGATAAATGGGCTACCTTTATCTTCAAGTTACTGACAACAAAGTAAAAAAGGGCAGGGCTAAATATCTCATCTGAGGGCACCTGCCATTATTCTGTTTATTAAAGTCACATATCCTTATCTCATTCACAAAAAAAAAAAAATGGCGTGGTGGCACACACTTATAATCCCAGCATTTGGGAAGCTCAGAGAGGAGGATCATGGTTCACGGACAGCCTTAGCTTCTTAGTGAGGTCCTTTGCAATTCAGTGAGACCCTGTTTCAAAATAAAGAATAAAAATTGGGCTGAGGGTGTAGGTTGGAGGTGGAATGCCCCTGGGTTCCATCCCCAGTACCGAAAAAAAAAAAAATACACTGGGTGTGGTGGCACGCCCTTGTAATACCAGTACTTGAGAGGCTGAGACAGGAGAATCGCAGATTCATGGCTGGCCTCAATTACTTTGTGAGGCCTTCCACAATTTAGTTAGATAGACCCTGTTTCAAAATAAAGAATAAAAAATTGGGCTAGTGGTGTAGCTTGCAGGTAGAATGTCCCTGGGTTCTATCCCACAAGAAAAAGAAAAAAATTACACCATACTCAAGAATATCAAAATAACCTTGTGTATTCTTAATAATTTTATATCAGTTCTTTGTGACCTAAAAAAATCCTCCTAAAAAATTCTTGTAATCTTTGTTGAAAATGTAGTAAGCATGAAATTATTATTTATGATCCCAGAATTGACCTTTTCTCCTCTTAGACAACTTAAAAAAGCCAGGTGTTGTGGCATACTCCTAGTACTTGGGAGGCTGAAGCAGGAGTATTTCCCAAGTTAGAGGCTAGCCTCAGCGCCTTGCAAAGGATTAAAAAAAAGTAGTAAAACCCTGTTTTAGAAAAAAATAAATAGGACTGGATATACAGATTAGAGATAAAATGTCCCAAGGTTCAAATACTAATACCAAAAAAAAAAGAAAACTGTCTTATGGAATTTATAAAGCTTTTACTTTTTATATTTTTGAAGATGATTTATAATCATTCCATGATTATGTAGGCAATTTCTTCATTATAAGAGAAATACTTACAATTATCTCCTTGCCTGGTATGGTTAGTTATAGAATGAGCTTGAAGAGCTCACACTTTGGTGTTTGGAGTCAATATAGTTGAGTCATGAGGGTTGTAATCTCCCTTCATTAGAGTGTACTTATCTGGTATGTGGACTAGGCTGGTATATGACAGGAGGGATATACCCCTGGGGATGTTGCCCTAGAGATTATATGTACGCTTTTTCCTCCACCAGCTTGTTCCATAACGTGTGCACAGTCCTCACTCTCTTCTTGTCGTCATGCCCTGAGACCCTTAAGAAAATAAATCTTCTTAAGAAAATAAATCTTCTTTCCTCTAAGTTATGTGGTCAATAGTTTAGATTATAGCTACAAGAATGCTGCCAGGATTATCACCTGTATTGGCATTTTATGTTTTCTTAAAATAGTGACTCTATCATTCCTAAAATGAGCATCACTCCTCTTGAAAGAGAATACAGAAATGAAAGAGAAGTTTGATTTCTAAGGTATGGATCAGTTTAAATGCAATTTGTTCCATGTCAAATTTGTTTCAAATCAAACTAAATAAGAACTGGAGTACCCAAAATTATTGTTAAAAATATTAATTCTGACTCAGCTCCTTCCTGTAGAATTTCATAGAGCTATAACTCTGTCTTCTATCTGCCTCCAATTTCCCCCAAACCATTAAAGATACACTGATGGCCTTTCCATGTGTGCTTTTGAATGTGTGATTGCATTAATTCCTTGGTTTCTAGTGGGCAATGATGCTCCATTGTCATGGCAATCCCTGCATTGGTACCCTCCTTTCTCCTCCCATCTCTGCTGTCACAGTCCCAGCTGGCTGCCCCTATGTCCTTGCCACTCTGATGGGTCCTGGGCACATTGCCCATTTTCTTTACCTCTTCTGATGCTAGCCACTCTGATGCTCCCCCTGATTCTTTGTTGTGTGGCCTTGAGTTTGAACAAACACTTGCTGAAGCAGAGGATGCCTTTTACTCACCACAAGCCACGTGGGAGTACACTATTACTTCCTCCTCTCCGCCAGGTTCAAGCACAAATTTCTGTGGGCGAGGATTCTGATTATCTGAGTAGTACACACCAGGCATATCCTCAGTGCTCCTTCCCTTCTGGGTGAGAGCCCCAGCACATTCCTGCATACTGCTGAATCCAAGCAGAACTGCCTGCTGCAGTAAGAGAAATCATTTTCCTGCAGGAAACTTCTGTTTCTCATCAAAGGAGCATTTGTCCTATAGCCAAGCAAGACCACTCTGTGTTTTCTCTGGGCATGTCTGTCCAGGGAATCTCCACAACTCTATCAAAAGATTATAGGATGCTTCAGGTGTTTGGTAACTTAACACTCACACAGGGAAACACAAACACACACACACACACACACACACACACACACAGAGTCAAGTCTTATTTACAGTTTTATGTCTCTATAGACACTGAATTAGCAAGTACTGCATCATTGTTCTCAGGGGAAATACAGGGCCAGTTGTACCCAAGCCTCTGGTCACAGCATTTTCATCAACTGATCAATATATAACCTGGTTTTCTGTGCACTGTCTCTGAAGACATCTTATTTGATACATATTACAGCTTTGTTAACATTGAATTCACAGCCAACAGCACTGGAATGTAAGTCTAAAGGAATGCATTTTTTTCCAGTAGATACATCGAAAGGTTATTGCCTTTAGGGACAGCACTTCAGCACTATTCTTAGAGAGACTTTAAAACAATGAAATTAGCCGGGCGTGGTGGTGCACGCTTGTAATCCCAGCATTTGGGAGGCTGAGACCTGGAGGATCACGGTTCGCGGACAGCCTCAGCTACTTAGTGAGAGCCTCTGCAACTCAGTGAGAACAGGTTTCAAAATAAAGAATAAAAAATAGAGTAGGGGGTGTAGCTCGGAGGTCAAAAGGCCCTGGGTTCCATCCCCAGACACGCAAAAAATAAAAATAAATAAAATAAAAAATAAAACAATGAAATCACCAACAAAACTCACACACACACACACACACACACACACACACACACACACGTGAGACTAAAGGTTTCTGAAAAAAATACAGTATGAAATACAAGACAAGAAGACAGACAGTCACCTGTTCAATGACTCCGTGTCTTCATCACTTTGCATCTGTCCAAAAGTGACCACAAAGGCGCCAGAGGATTAGTCTAGGAGCTACAAAATTGACCAAGTAGGCAGTTTTATGAATCCTCGGCTAATGAGGATCCACTCTACAGGTCTGTGTACTCTGACCACTCACATACCTTCATCTGTCTGGGGGAAATGGCTCTCCCACTGGGCCACTTCACTCACCTACCCACCTCCCTCTCATTTCTTCACGGACCCTACATCTCTCCATCCAGTTGGCCACAGTATAATACTAAGTGGAATCCTCCACTCTCATGACTCTGGGAGAGGCTCTGTTCTCTGTACCACACCTTGTCCCCTTCCTTTCACCTTCAAACTAGTGACTTTGTTATCTGCACTTTGGGAACTATTCTTTTATTCCCAGTCTGAGTTTTGCTATGTTTTAGCATTGTTCTCTGGAATGCTTTTTATATTTCTCTGTTTATTCTTTTAACAAATTTTGTATAAGATATATTCACATAGTAAATATTAAAGGCTGATAAAAATGTTCAGTGAATCTTAATTCTTTTCCCTTGCCCATGTCCCTAGTCACTCAGTTCTCCTCCTCCATTTTGGCAACAAATTCACCTGTCTCTTAGGAATCTTTCCAGGTATATTCACTCATATAAAAGTACAATTGTTTTATATATATAGTAACCCTCTCTAATTTCATATATATGCATATATATAAAGAGCCAGTACATTTTCATATATGTATACATTCAGAGAGACTACATTAGTTTCACACACACACACACACACACACACACACACACACACACACATGCATTCACACTCACACACATATACCTTGGTGACAGTGCACATTAGTATGTATGATCTGACAGAGTTTATATAACCCTTGCCTTAGTGTTATATTGTGGCAAAAATTGATATATTGCTTATCACTTTCTGGGATATGCCTTTGGCCGTTTAGCATTTATGCCATGACCAGTATCATCTCTTGCCCCTAGAGAAGACTTGGGCAGAGTACCTGCCTATGTATTTGCCTGTGATCACTTAAGTGTCAGAGCAGAAATTAGAATGCCTGATCCTAGGTATCATTCTGCTGCTTTTATCTTCATCCAGGTCTTATGCCATGACATCATTCTGGTGGCCACCTGTTTGCATTCCAGGCAGAGGCTATGTGGGGCCCCAGCTGCTCTTTGACCACTGTGGAAAGAGGCATTTTTCTGAGCCTTAAAGGAAAGTAAAACAGACTCTTTCTTTTGATGGAAACTTTCCTGAATTTCCCAGAGACCCAAAAGCTGTCTCTTGTATTTCCCATGCTCCAGGCAGATGAGAGTTCTGAACATCATGTCTGGGGAATGGCTTCTATCTCCTTCCATGCCTCTCTCCTAGGCTGCAAGTTCCCTCCAAACCACCAGGGCCCCATACTGAACAGGAGCTAGGGTCCGTGCTGAGCCACGTTAACAGTTTGACGGAACAGTTTGACGGCTGTTCCAACAACATGTCAAAATTAAGTGGCTTAAAACAAAACACACGTGCTGTTGTAAGGTTCTGGAGGTCAGAAGTCTGACATGAGATTCACTGGGCTAAAGCCAAGGTATCAGCTCCCTGTGTTCCTCTTGGAGGCTCTAGGGAAGAATTTATTACCTTGGCTATGCCAGCTTCAATGGTCCCTCCCCATCCCCTGGTTCATGGTCCCTTCCATCTTCAAAGCCAGCAATGGGCAACAGATTCTTTTTCATACCACATTCTCTGTTACTCTCCTCTCTTTCCACTCAGAGAGACCCTGGAGATATAGGACCCAGGATAATCCAGAATAATCCCTCCCATACTTCTGGGTCAGCTGATTAGCAACTTTAATTTCAGCTTCAATTATTTTCACAGGTTCTAGGGATTAGGATATGGACATCTTTGGGAGGCCATTATTCTGTTAAAATACCCACTGGGTAGTAGGTCACATCCATGCAGAGGAAATACTATGCCCTTGCCTGCTTGGACAGATGGATTGTCACTGATTCTTAGGCAGCCACCTCGGGGACCTGGCACAAAGCACTTGAGCTTCCTTCTCTGAAGCACTCAACGGTTAGGAACACATTTCTCTACTGCATCCAACATGGAGTGTCAATGCATCTTTCTTTTCTTTCTTGGAAATAATGATGTTACAAATGCTCTCTCCAACCTTATTGTCCTTTACTTATTCTAGGGGGTTTACAAGTCAGAAAACCACTTCCATAACATTTTCTTTGTAAACCATGCACATGAAGATGTATCTTGTTACTCTTTTAATATCTGAAATACACTTTATTGTCACCTTAACAGAAATTTTATTTTCAACAACCTGTTACATGATACATTCAACTGTATGCTATTTTAAGCAATTCTTCAGTGAATGTTCTTATACTTACATCAGGTTCAAGTTAGATAAGTTCAAGAAGTGGAATTAATTAATGATCAAAGCTTTACATTTTTAAGTTTGATTGTTAATGTCAAATTGACGTTTATACTGGTTCACAGTTCTGTATAAGGGTCATGAAATAGGTTATACTTCTGGAAGCCAATGATTGAGGGAGATTCTTTTTCCACACCATCATTAACAGGAGTTATGTCCAATTATTGATCTTTTCCTATTAAATTAATGGCAAAATATACTCCACTGCATTTCTTTTTGCTGAGAAGAAATGGACATTTTATAATTGTGAAACTGCATGCAACTGCAAGTATTTTATATTTATTTTATATGTTGTAAACATTTGAAGAATTTTTGACTACTTTACTTAGATCGATCACCAAAAAGCAAGTATGTATTCAGTGTCCCTATGTCAACAAGGTCAAAATAGATACAATTAAGAATTTTTTTTATCATTGTAAGGTAGGGCTCTAGCTTTCTAGAATCTTAGCTTTCTAGTGAGAAGTTCTATTTATCAAGGATAGTTTTATCTTTGCTTAATGACACTCTATAGGACAACTTTTTTTCTAGACTTTACAGATAAATACCAAAGGATACAAACCAAATTTTGGTTCAGTTTTATCAAGACAGACTTAAGCTGGGCATAGTGGTGCATGTTTGTAATCCCAGTATTTGGAAGGCTGAGACAAAAGAATGACACATTCACAGGCAGCCTCAGCCAGTAGTGAGATGCTCGTCAACTTTAGCAAGACCCTGATTCAAAATAAAAATAAAATAGGGCTGCAGGTGTAGCTCTGGGGTAGAATGCTCCTAGGTAAAATCGACACACACGCATGCAAACACACATAGACTTAATAGTATATGAGCCTGAAGAAACTGTTCAAATGTGAAAAAAAATTCTTCTTACATGTTTTAAATTAGATATTATTAAATTTAAATGTAGTACTGGGTGGGAAACAGATGACCAAGCCATGAGTCCCACCTTCAATCTGAAAACATTACAAAATAATCTAATACTGGTAAACCCCTAAATTGTCATATTCTTTCTAAAGTTAGCTAAAATGACTATAGTACTCTCCGTGTTAGTTTAGATGAGCATTAAAAGTGAGTACCCTTTATTGTGCTAATATTTTATCCACTGTAAATATATTGCTGGTGAATTATTTTTATTTATTTTTTTATTTTATTTTTATGTGGATCATATTGAACATGGCATACATTCAGACTGTTCTTAGTGCCCTCTCCCACCCCTACTTCCCCTTACCCCCTCTCAACAATGAATGTCCAGGTTAGCCATGCTACATTCATACTTTTACAACACCCAAGCATTATATTGAGCATATAATTTACATCCTATGACACACTGACATAAACTGAGAGAGAGAAAGATGCTTTCCACTTCATTCCATAAAAAGAAAAGCCTAGGAAGGTATTATTGATTTCAGGTATCTTAATCTGTTCAGAGAATCCCTGGATCTGAGCAATCTAAATAAATTAAATTTCTGACACTAGTGGTAATTGAAAGGTGAATTTAAAATATCCAAAGGATAGAATAATTGATTATTTGTTTGACCAAAACCTGAACTGTAATTCAGGAATCTTCTCCAACCGGCATGGCTGTCTTGGTCAGATATCCTTTCATAGCCAGCTCTTGTATTGGGTGAGTCCTGACTCCAAAGTAGTACAGGTCACACTCACTTGGCAATAAAGTACAGGATGATAAAAATAATCACACAAGCTAGAACCATACAGAGATTTTTAATTGATAGAAAAAGTTATTATTGTTCTATGACCTTTGAATTTTTTTCAAAACTTAAATATCTTTTACTGTAGTTTATAAGTGCATAAGGAAATATTAAAAAAACAAGCATAAAGCTAATATTTTATCTATTATAAATATATTGATGGCAAATTCTTTTTATTTATTTATTTTATTTTTATGTGGAGCATATTGAACATGGTATACATTCAGACTGTGCTTGGTACCCTCTTTCCCCCACACACTTCCCTTTACCCCCCTCCCAGCAATGAGTGTCCAGGTTGAATATGCTACATTCATACTTTACACATATTTGAATGTAGTTCCTCCACTAGTCAACCTCAGCTTTCTTCCTCTCCTATCCTTCCATTTCAGCTTTGCTGAGGTTTACCTTCCATTGTCTGGAGTCCCTCTGGTATTCCTAATAGTCCTTAGTTTGGGCATATTAGAGAAAACATATGTCACTTCTTTTTCTGTGTTTGGCTGATCTCACTTAACATAATGTTCTCCAGGTCTTTCCATCTTCTTGTGAATGACATGGTTTGGTTCTTCTTTATTGCTAAGTAAAATTCCATTGTATGTGTTTTCCATAATTTTGCAATCCATTTATCTGTTGATGGAGACCTAGGTTGGTTCGATATTTTGGTTATTACGAATTGTGCTGCGATGAACATGGGTATGCATATGTAACTGTAGTTCTCTGATTTCAACCCCTTTGGAAAGATACCCAGGAATGGATCATATGGTGGGTGTTGGATTTTTTCAAGTGATTTTTCAGCATCTATTGATATGATCATGTAGTTTTTGTTCTCAGTTCTATTTATGTGGTGGATAATATGAATTGATTTGCATATGTTGAACCAGCCTTGCTTTTCTGGGATATAACTAACTTGGTCATAGTTTACAATTCTCTTGATATGGTTTTTAATGCAAATAACTCATATTTGGTTTAGAATTTTTGCATCTATGTTCATCAGGAATATTGGTCTGTAATTTTCCTTTCTTGAGGTATCTTTATTTGGTTTGGGGATTAATGTGATACTGGTCTTGTAAAAGGAGTTTGGGAGAATTTCATCTCTTTCAGTTTCCCAGAACAAGTTGTAAAGTTTTAGTTCTTCACTGAAGGTTTTGTAGAATTCAGCTGAAAACCCATCAGGGCCTGGACTTTTCTTTGATGGCAGAACTTTTATTGCTGTTTCTATTTCTTTGCTTGCTATCAGTTGGTTTAGGCTTGCTATGTCCTCTTGGTTCAATTTAGGTAGGTTATACGTACTTACAAATCTATCAATTTCTTCCATGTTTTCCAGTCTATTGGAGTATATATTTTTAAAGTAGTTTCTAATAAATCCTTTGAATGTCCCCACTGTCTGTGATGACACCTCCTTTTTCATTTCTGATTTTAATAATTTGAGTTGATTATCTCTTTCCTTTAGTTAGGTTGGCCAGGAGCTTATCCATCTTATTAATCCTATCAAAGAAACAGCTTTTTGTTTTGTTGATTCTTTGATTTTTTTTTTTTGTTCTCTATTTCATCATTTCTGCTCTGATTTTAATAATTTCCTGCCTTCTGCTGGCTTTGGGATTAGACTGTTGCAGTCTTTCTAGGTCCTTGAGATGTGTCATTAGGTTGTTTCCTTGGCAACTCTCTGTTCTTATGTGGGTGTTCTAAAAACATTGCCTTCAACGTGTCTCATGGATTTGGGTAAGTTGTTTCTCTATTCTCATTTAATTCCAAAAACTTCTTTATTTCTCCCCTTATTTTTTATCTTACCCACTCATCATTCAGTAGTGTATCATTCAGTATCCATGTATTTAAATAGTTTCTTTTGGCCTTCCTGTTGTTGCTTTCTACTTTCATTTCATTGTAGTCTGAAAAGATGCAGAGAATTATATTACATCTTTTGAATTTGCTGGTGCTTGTTTTGTGGCCCAGGATGTTATGTATTTTGGAGAAGGTTTCATGGGCTGCTGAGAAGAATGTGTATTCTGCTGTTCCTGGTTGAAATATTCTGTATATATCTATTAGGTCCATTTGGTTTATAGTTTTCTCCTTTTTTGGGTTTTGGTTTTTTTTTTTTTTTTTTTTTAATTGGTACTGGGGTTCCTGGAAACCTTTCTACCTCTGGGCTACACTCCCAGACCTATTTTATATATTTTTTTGAAAACAGGGTCTCTTTAGCCACCAAGGCTGGCTTCGAACCAGCATGATCCTTCTGTCTCCGCCTCCCAAGCACGGGGATTACAAACGTGTGCCACCACACCTGGCTAGTTTTCTTTACTTCTGAAAAGTCTTTATTCATCTTTTGCCCTGAAGATCGATCTAGTTGTGTGAAAGGTGTGTTGAAGTCTCCCAATATTATTGTGTTTGGGTCTATTTGAGATCTGATGTCCTGTGGGGGTTTGTTTTACAAATGTGGGTGCACCCACATTTGAGGCATAAACATTTACTATCATTATATCTTCTTAGTGGATTGTTCCTTTTGATAAAAGGAAGTGCCCTGCTTTGTCTCTTCTGATGTGTTTTAGCTTAAAGTCTGTTCTGTTGGATATCAGCATTGCCACTCCTGACTGTTTTTGGTCTCCATCAGCATGATATATCTTTTTCTATCCTTTCACTTTTAGTCTATGAATGTATTTGGCTGTAAGGTGAGTTTCTTGCAAAGAACATATATTTGGATTATGTTTTTAATCCACATTGCCAGTCTATGTGTTTTGATTAGTGAGTTAAGTCCTTTGATGTTCAGAGTTATTATTGAAATATGATTTTTGTTTCCTGTCATTTTGTGTTCTATCTTCTATTTGGTATAATGTTATTTTTTCTTTACTTAGATGCCTGGCTGATCAACTTCATCTACTCTCTCGTTCTAAAGTATGCTTCTTTTTTCTTCTTTATAGTTTATTTAAGTATTTTCTCTATTTTGACTTTAAATTTATGAATTTTTTTTTGAGATTCTGCTTATTTTGAAACACTTTTTTCTCCATCAATTTTGAATAATAACTTTGCTGGATATAGCAGTTTGGGTTGGAAATTGTTTTCTTCCAGGGTCTGGATCACATCATACCAGTCTCTCCTGGCATTCATGACTTGGGTAGTATAGTCTGGGGTGATTTTTATTGTTTTTCTCCTATATATCACCCCATTATTTTGTTCTCACTGCTTTGAAGATTCTTTCCTTGGCCTCTATGTTGGTCATTTTGATTATAACATGGCGTGGGGAGGTCCTTCATTGATTTTGTATTAACTGTGTTTTGTATGTCCCTTGAATATGTAAATCCACATCTCCTTCCATGTTTGGAAAATTCTCGAAATTATTTCTCTAAAGGGATTACAAATACCTTTAGTCTGTACCTCTATCCCTTCTTTAATGCCTTTTATTCATATTTTAGGATGTTGCATATTGTCCCATAGTTGTTGGATATTTAGGTTTTGTTGCTCTAATGATGTCTGTATGCTGTTACTGTGCTTTGAATGAAATGAGTCTCTGTTCTCCATAGCTAGGGCTGGACTGGTCTGACTTCTCCCCATTCACCATGATTGAGAGTTCTGCAGTGATCCCTGAGATCCTACTATTTGGCTCTAGTGTTAACCATAGGCCTCCCCCAACACTTTCCACTAATCAGAGCCTGAGTCCGTCTGAGACTTGCTATGTCCAACAGCAGACCTTACTCCTACCTTTCTGTGTTGTAACACAGTTTAGACCCAGGGAGGTTATCAGGGCTGCAGGAGTCCCTGGGGGTGCCAGTTTGGGTGATTTCCCACAAAACCACGACTTCTCTCTGTATCTCTGGAGGGTGTGGTAATCTCAGCAGCCACTACCCCTTCACTTGATTGAACTGCAAAATCTCAGACCCAGAGAGTTTATTGCAGCTGCATGAGTCCCTGGGGGTGCCATGCTGGTTAGTTTTACTACGTAGACAGTAGTTTTACTTACAATTTTGGTGTGCGCTGGTCTGGGTCTCTGGAGGGTGTGGTGAGCTTGGCCACTGCTGGAAAGATGGTGCCGCCAAGGTGCCCTCAGCCATGAGGGGTGCAGGATTCTTTTTCTGGTGTTGAGCTCTGCTCTGGATCCTTGGATGTCATGGTGAGCTCAGCTGCTGGATGTTGTAGCTGGTATTTGTGCAGGAAGAACTTATGACTTATAACCCATGGATCTGCAGCTGCTAACTTCAGGTCTTTGTTTCCCTTTTCATCTCTGGAGTCTGGATCTGTGAGGCAAGATAGTACTGCTGTGGCACCCGCCGCCTCAAGGCAGGCAGGTTTCTTTTCTGCTCTCTGGTCGGTCTTCTATTTGTATTCTCTGTCCCTTGCATTTATTATTTTTATTCCTCTACTGATAGTATTTTCTGGCTTTGTAGAATGCTGTTTTTGAGGCAATGGAGAGTGGGTGACAGCTGGATTCATAAGTGCTGCTTCTCTCGGTCGCCATCTTCCTCTTTCCAAATTCTTATATTTTAGATATGATTTTGAATAATTGTATGTGTTGATTTGAAATTATTACTTTTTATTTTTGTGATACTGGGGATTGAACAAAGGGGTGTTTTACCTCCAAGTTATACCTCCAGGCCTATTTTTTATTCTTTGAAACAGGGTCTCACTAAATTGCAGAAGGCCTAAGTAAGTAGCTGAGGCTGATTGTGAACCTGCGATCCTCCTGTCTCAGCCTCCAAGTACTGTGAAATTATCTTGATATTAAAGTATTAGCTCCACTAAAAATTTATTTCTTTGTATTTTTCATCAAAAATAGCTTAAATACGTTTGCCTTCTCCTTCTCACCAATGTATAACTTAAGATAAAGAAAGTGTATTGTTTCTGCTTTGGGGAATTGTAATACTGCTTTCAAATTTTGATCAGCTTCAAACATTCTATCCTTTGTGCTTCCAATGTCATGAAAGTCCTCTGAGGGTTCTTTTAAAGTGAAGGTGTCACTTCCTCTAGGACCGCTTCATTCTTTTTGTCACAACCTCTTTTCTTGTTTATGTTGATGAATTCACCTTTGCTAAGGTCATCTCAGCTCTTTATCTAGAATCACTCAAATGGAGCATCCAGTTCCCATCCCTATGATGCTATTTTTTCTATATCTGTATTGTGTTCAATGTGTTATCACCTTTCATATCTTTGTCATATTTTCATCTTTGTTGACAATTTCCTCCACTGATTCTTTGTTTGTGGGAAATGACAAATGTGTTTCTCCATGGGAGACAGCGAGGAAACACAACTACACACTCCCATTGTCTGTATAAGAACTAATACTAGATGTGCAATGACTAATTATTGACAAGTTTCAAGAAAACTGACATGATTAGCCAATGATCATGATGTGCATCTGACATTTGCATAATGAGTATAGACTGAAGAACTAATAGAAAGTTTTACTGCATGCAAATACTCAGTTTATAACTGGGGTAACTGGAATGTGAACTGTATCGATGGAGGACTGCCTTAACTAAAGTGTGGTCGCTGAAATTCATGTTTCTGGGAACTGAGCAGAACAAGCACTGGCTTGCTATAAATAGAAATGATGCGTGTATTCATTTATTTATAAGGACTGCCTTTTGAAAACAATTAAGTAGTTTTTCTTTCTAGGTACAGATTTTTAAAAAATGGGAGTGAAAAATGGAAAAAATACTAAAAGCTGATGAACAATCATTTCAAGTTCAACTCTGTAGGTTACTTTATTTACCAAGTCACTTCTATAGCCAGACAGGCCAGACATTCCTCTCAGAGCTTTACAAACATGATCTCATTTAATCATCTTAACAGCAATGGCATAGCTATTTGCTATTCCCCCTCTTAAAGATGAAAAAATAGGAACAGAGAAGATAAGTCACTTGCCTGAGGGCACACAGCTTATAAATAGCAGAGCAAGAGTCAACACCATGCAGCCTGGATTTGAAAGATGTGGTTTGAACCAGTGCACAATGAATGTCACCAGTCATTCAATGTCAATGTCATTGGCCTGTGCTGCTAATTCTGCAAACAAACACATTACCAGTTTATTGATCTTCCTGGTAGTTAGGTCTCCCTCATTTATTATTGTAGTTTACAACTACAGATTTAAAATTCAATACACAAAGCTGGCATTATCTACCACAGAGATTACCAAGGCTCCACAAAGCTTAAGAGAGAGGTCATTCCTTTCTTTTAGAGTAGTGCGAATGCAAAGGAAATGTACTGGAGAAAAGGGAAGACAGTGACATCTCTGAGATTCTGAATCAATTGATTCAGAAAGTCAGAAAGTTGGATCTCGGAGCATGAGGCTCTTCATAAATATGAGGGGAAAACACAGGGATCATGGATTAGTCTGTCATCTATCCATTTCCACCCACATTACAAAGGTCTCTTGAAGGAAATATTAAGGCAAATCTGCTGAAATTTAAGTGGCCTAATTTTGATTTTACCTTGAAAAAATATCTACCTCTTCAACTGCTAATCTGAAAATTAGAAAAGTAAATTTTAGTGACTCTGACAAACATATTAAATTAACTATATTAAATAGGCACAACTTACAGAGCATAATAATTCAAAAACATCCTCATCCTTTTGTTAAAAGTCGATTTGGAGAATACCAGCAATCAAATGACTTAATCTTCTGAATTGCAGTTAAAGATTAAAATGGTTGTTGATTTTAAAATCTTCTTGTGTTTCATTGCCACTTCCTGAATACCAGGGTGCTGCCTAGCAACTGCTGACCCGCCCATTTCTAGTCATCTCCTTTTTTTCTTTTAGGCAAATAGAAAGAAACCATCAAAAGGTTATGCAGGTTGTTACTAGGAATATGTTATTTCATAAAACAACATGAATGACCTTGAACAAGCCATTCATGAAGATAAGATCACAGAAGAGCAAGGAAAAATGTCTGCCTCTGTTGGAGGCTACTCTTTCACTTTCTAGTTCCAGTAGTCTAGTTCCAGTAGTTGGTTAGGAAATCTTGAGACTTACATAATAGATCTTGGTTCCTGAATGATTTAGAGAGAAGAAGAAAAGAGAGAAGGATCAATATCAAGGGGAAAATTATTCAAATGAAGTGTAAGTGCTGGGTATCATAATACACATGTAGGAACTAAAGAAAAGAGATTTGTGTCCCAGAGAGGTGAATCAACCATTATAGGAACCAGTTTTCATCAGGAAGAGACAGTTGAGCTAATAAACTCACTCTCTCTCTCTCTCTCTCTCTCTCTCTCTCTCTCTCTCTCTCTTTTTGTGGTACTGGGGTTCCTGGAAGCCCTTCTACCTCCGGGCTACACTCCCAGACCTATTTTATATGTTTTTATTTGGAAACAGGGTCTCTTAAGCCAGCGAGGCTGGCTCCGAACCAGCGCGATCCTCCTGTCTCCGCCTTCCAAGAGCGGGGACTACAAGTGTGCGCCACCACGCCCGGCAAGCTAATAATCTCTTAATGTATTTTAGAATCAAATTTTGAATAATACTAAAGTAGTACTTGAATTATTTCAAGGCCACCCAATAAACTAGAATCCATTAGACTGTGCCAACCAATGCTTCTATTGACTTTCTGTGTCTCTCAGAATACAACTCATATTCTTTAACAGGGCCTAGGCAGCCCTAGGTGATCTCCCCTTCCGTAGCCTTTCCACAACCTTCTGTCTGTGCACGGGGCTCTTCATGCTCCTGCTCACCAGCTGCCTTCACCCTTCTTAAGCTCACACCCATCTCAAGGATTTTGCCCGTAAGGCTGGGATGTTCCCCATGGAACCTTATGAATGCTGCCTCCTTCTTGTCCTCCACCTCTCAGCTCAAGTCTCACCTTCTCTTCATGGGGGCCTTATCCAGCCAACCTAAGGGAACTTTTCCTCAGTTCATCATTATAGAATGGAACTTAACTTGTAATAATTGAATTCATTTTTTTTGGCATTTTATCTAAGAGTGTAAATCATGTGGGAGCAGGAGTCTTCTTTCTTATTCACTCATACTCCCCAGAAACAGTACCTTGCAAATGGTAGGCACCATATAATTATTTTGAGAATGAATGACCATGAATCCCTCATTGATATAGCACCAGAGCCTAAGCATAATGCTTTTGGTATATACTGCATACAGTGAATAGTTGATGTTTTTGTTTTTGTTTTTCCAGTTCCAGGGACAGAATCCAGGGCCTCACACATGCTAGGCAAGAGCTCTCCCACTCTGCTACACCTCCAGTCCAGCTTCTTAATGGAAGTGAATGAGTCATCTGATCATCTTCTTAATAGAAGTATTGGGATAAATTATTTATTATTGTTTATCTTAGTTTTCAACTGCTACTGCTACAAAATTTTGGTGGCTTAACACAACACAAATGTATTACATTACAGTTCTGGAGGCCAGATGCTAACAGGAGACTAAAGTCAAGATGTCAGCAGAACTACAGTCCCCCCCATAGACTTGAAGAGGAGATATGGCTCCTTGCCTTTTTGAGCTTCTAGAGGCTGCCCACACTTATTAGCTTGTGGCCCCCTACATCTTCAAACCCAGCAATGGCCAAGTAAATATTCCTCATGCTATGTCACTCTGACATTAAATACCCTTCTATTCATGATTAGCCTTGTAATTATGCTGGATTCACCCAGATAATCCAGGATAATTTCTCCATCTCAAAATCCTTAATTTAACAATGTCCACAAAATGCTGTTTCTGTTCTAACATAACAGGTTCACAGGTTCTAGAAATTAGGAGATAGATGTCTTTAGGGGGAGGGGCAGTTTATCACATTGTCAAGTGGCTTGACTCTGGGAACAAATTGCCCATGTTTTGTATAATCTCCTGTAAACTCTCCTCTTATCTTTCAAACATGTGCTACATAACCACTTTCTGAAGAGGAATTCCATATAAGTAATCTTATCTCTCACTTTCCCACCTCACAAGGCTCTGGTCTGGGTGTATGAGTAATGCTGTTTTGCATAAATTGAGCAATGAATGTAGGCTGCTACCTCCCATACAAGCAAACAGCCTGAAAATAAGCAGATGTTGACATCTCTGGACAGGCTAAAAATCCATTTCTGGTGCTGATGGAAGATAATGACAATTATAGAGAAGACATTCCATTCCCATCACCAAAATTAGAACAGCAGCAGCACTGTATCTTGTAAGAAGATAAAATTCAGTGGGAGCCAAGAAAATTGCATCATTATTAGAAGGATCTATCTAAAAATTAGAGGGGTAAGCAGAGAGAGGCAGGATTATGGACTCTGAAACCTACATTAGCTAAGGCAATTCTCTTCCTTTTCCTGGGACAAATCACCCTATACAATTAAGCAAACCCAGGAGCCTAACACATTAACTTGCCATCACTATATTCTATCTGCCTTGGCACAGCTAGTGTTTCTGGCATTATTTATGAAGGCACTCTTGCTATATTTGCACAGCATGCAGCCTTGTTTGTAGCAGGCTGCAGATTACTGTCAATGAATAATGCCCTAGAAGCTCCTAACCCTTTGTGCTTATGTCCAATAACTAAATCAGCAGTAGCTGCTTCTCTGTGTTCTGCTTAAGATGATAGCACAGCCATAAATAAGCTCCCGGCAGCAGGAGCAAGTTGGCATCAGAGACAATGACTGCAAGACCTACAGGCGCATATCGTTCCCTGGAACACCATAAACAATCTTCATGACTGAGATTCTTTTAAAGGTGATGAGCTTTAAATATAGGCACCAGAATTTTCTAAAATTTCATTTTGTTTGAATTGAATCATCCAATGTATACATCAAGTCTGGTTGGAGAATTTACCTGTGAGAAGTAGTTAAAAATCTGGAAGAAGTGAAATTCTGACACCATTGCTCTCCTCTATAAATTATTAAGAATTCCATAAAAAGTCATCTGCTAACATGGTAGAAAGGAGTTTTTTTTCTCTTGCCAGCTTCTATGTCTCATAAGGTGGCTTCAAAAGAGGCCGGTGGATCTTAGATTTGCATTTCACATCCCAGGTTGGTACAGACAATATGTCTCAGAGATTTCCCCTTTGTACCTTCCTATATTCCATATAGAAACACTTAACTGAAATCCAGAGGAAAGCAGATGCTCCTTTTGCTAAAACCCCATGAGCTCATTGTCTGTACCTACTGCCTCATTTAAATCTCTCTAGTGAATATTTTCCAAATCATGTAGGAAGTACAACCTCCTTTTCTAGGAGATCACCAAAGGCACCATTAAATATATGACTCATGAGTTAGAAAAACAATGTAAAACAAAGCACCATAGGCACTAGAGTGGAAGACAGAGTGAGCGTTCTGGACAGAGCTGTGCTGTTTGACCACCGTTGTGTTAAGAGATTTTGCCACTAATGGGCACAGGAGACCCCTTTCCACTCCTGGAGGCCATTTAACTGGTCTCTTAATCTCATCTGGGTGTATCTGGGTATATCAAATTTCCTGGGTCTATTGACACCAATTACCACAACTAGGGTAACTAAACATGTATCTTTTCATAGCTCTGGAGGCTAAAAGTCCAAAATGGAGGTATCATCAGGGGCATGATCTTTTCAAAAGCTCTAGGAGCAAATACTTCCACATCTCTTCTAGTCTCTGGGGGCCACAGTGTTCCTTAGTTGGTGCCACCATCACTCTGATATCTGCCTTGATCTTCACATGGCTTTCTCCCCTGTGTACCTGTGAACCCCAACCTCCCTCTCCTTTCTCATATAGTAACTGCTGTGATGATTTTTATTACTGAGATCCTTAAATTATTACATTTGCACAAACCCTATTCCAAATAAGATCACCTTTGTTGGTATCCAGGTGAGCTGATGTGATGTGTATTTGCATGGCTCCAAGTCTCCCTTCTCCTGCATCTGCCTGTTCCTCTGGCTCTTACATGAGATAGATGCATGCAGAAGAGAGCATATGAGCCTTCTGGGTGTCCTTCCCACCCTAGCACACCTGCTCCACCTGAGAGTCAGCCAGGCACTCCCCCAGCAGAGCTCTTGGCCACCTGGCTCAGCTCCATCTCGCACTTCCCCAGGGAGACGCTTTTTGTCTCCACAGCACCCTCCTTTTCCCTGGAGAACTCTGCAGCCTTCTGTTCAGCATTCAAACAACGTAAAGGGACTCAATTTTTGTTTAAATACTTTTTTTCTGACCATAAAGGTAATGCAACTTCAGGACAAGATGACTTTTTAAAATATGTCAGAGCATTTAAAAAGATAAAAATCATCATAGAGGTAACCAAAAGTACTACTAAGATGGATGCTCCAACAATCTTTCTCAATGAAATCAATAATCTACTTTTTTAAAAAACAATTAAGGTGAGATTAAACAATAAAGAACCAGAATTTCCTTTTAACTTGTTATTTTCACATCATCTATCCTAATAATTTCTTTATGTCATGAAATAATATTTTAAAATAATTTTGATGACTATTATTTTGTTATACATGATTCAAATAATTATGCATTATGGATAAACAGACCAAATCAAATTTTCAACAAACTAATAATAATGCAATGCAAAACTCTACATACATTTTGAAAAGCTCTGATAATTATATTGAATATACTTCTTAATCAAAAGGTAAAATATTTTTAACCTTTTGATATATATATATATATATATATGTATATATATATATGTATATATATATATATAAAACTAAACCTCTAAAAAGCTTATAAAACATAAATTTTTACCATGTTTCATCAGGATCAATTTTGACTCATTTGAAAAGCAGACAATGTTATGGCATTTTAATTTGTATTTCTTTGATTGCTAATGAAGTTAGTGTCATATATATTTATAAATTATATTTTTTGTAATTGACTAATTGACTCTCGATTTCTTTTTCTTTCTTCCTAGTGTTTTGTTCAGTAATTTCTTCATTCACTTTAACTTTTTTTGAGTGTGTACAATGTGCCAGACAGCAGGTAGATTGAGGGAAAAGAATATCAGGGAGGTGAGGGTGGTACAAGGTTTACTGGCATTTGCCTTTATGGAAAATTGCATTAATTTCCTTATTTATATTTAATTTACAGATATTTCTCTATTTGTGGAGGTTATTTGCCCTTTGACATGTGTTCCTAATGTTTTTACTAATTTGTCTTTTTTGTTTTGTATATGGTCTTTATAATTTTATTGACATTTAGGAGGGAAATCATCTATATTTTGGAGGGGAAGAGAGGTAGAGAGTTTATATTTAAGACAGAAGTTCCTCACCCAAAAAGTGTTCATCTATTCATTTCATTCACTTTCATCTTCAATCTTTTAAAATCAATTTTCCATCTAGATTTTACTTTGATGTAGGTGGTGATATTTTTGTAATTTATTACTTTCCAAATGTAACTGATTACTCCATTTGGAAACATCAGTACCACGTATTAATATCTGTCATGTGTTCATTGCTTACTACTTCAGATTGATCATTCAATAACCTTTTGTAAGATTAAGCTTTTATTCCATTCCATGTTCTGTTTCTCCTTGGGTCAGTGTCACAGACTTCCTTATGATGGCTTTATATGATGATTTAACACGTGGCAATGCAATTCCTAGCATTTATTCCTTTCCGTTTTTTTGGTTATTTTTACTACTTCTGTTTTTCTGGTCCAGGCTCACTTTATTAAGCCCAAACAAATTTCTATTGGCACTTTGATTAGAATTGTCACAATTTCCCTTTAGACTATAAATATTTTAAATGAGATTTCACTCATTTGCATCCCCGCCTGATCAAAGATGTTTTTAAACTATGTTTTATTCTGCAATCACTTCATGTACCTGACCATAACCTCTCCACCCTACAGGACCACACCAAGCCGACCCATCAATTCAGGTCATACAGAAATTCTGCCTGGTAAGACGGGAGAAATGTGGGCCCAAAATAAAGTTGTTTTTAAAAAAAAGTGTATCAATTAAGGTAAATAAAGATGCACTTATTTTAGCTGGGCGTGGTGGCGCACGCTTGTAATCCCAGCATTTGGGAGGCTGAGACCTGGAGGATCGCGGTTCACGGGCAGCCTCCGCTACTTAATGAGGCCCTCTACAACTCAGTGAGACCCGGTTTCAAAATAAAGAATAAAAAATAGGGCAGGGGGTGTAGCTCAGAGGTCAAATGCCCCTGGGTTCCATCCTCAAACCAGCAAAAAAAAAAAAAAAAAAAAAGGATGCACTTATTTTCATTTATTAAAGTAATGTAAGCTTTCAACTACCTTGCTGCAAGTGAAAAGTATATCAGATATTCTATGATTATTATAAGATTTAATGGTGTGTTGGTTTAATATACCACTGTGCTAGAGAAGAGAAAGAATATGTTTTCTAATATTCTAATTTAAAATTCTCTATGAACAGGATGCCCTGGGTTCACGTGGACACCCCCTATACTTTCTCTGAGGACAGTGACACGAGCTTTAGCTCCTCTGAACCTTCTGCTTGTCCCATGCTTTTCTTGTCCCTAGCTCTAGAGCCCGCCATATGTGTCACTTGCTTTTTGTCATCTACTTCACACACCTGTTTCCAAAAACAAAACAAAACAAGATTAAATACTGTGTCATAAGTAGATGTATGAATAGTTTCCAAGGACCTTAGAAAAAAATAACAACTGATTAGTCTAAATTTTCAAGAGAGTTTCGGCAAATAAAAGACCATCTTTATTATCTACAAACCTTGGTAAAACTGGCTATTAAACTGCTATGTTTACCCAGCAAAACAGCTTTCTTGAACTTTCTGTGCATTCTGTATAGCATAAGTTGCGAAAGGATATGGGATTTATTAAGTGGTCATTATTATCTCTTTTGATACCAAAACTAAGGTCCATACTCAGAGGTTCAAAGAAACTGTACATGTATGTGTGAGTTTTGTTTGTTTTATTGTATTTTGTTTTTAAGACCTGTTAGGTAAGAAACTTCTTACCTGTTAGGTAAGAAATTCATACCAATTCTAATCTAAAATAAAGGACTGTATCACCTTGTTGTGAAATAAGGTGAGGGTCAAGAATCCTGCTCAGCCATATAAGCAGGCAAACATTCAAAGAGCCTTTGATGTGATGTTACATATGTTGTTAAATGTACTGATCTCAACCTTACCCCTTTTCAGTGGTTGGCTTCTCAATCTCCAAAATGACACCCCTTTGCCTCTTTGGTGATCAGCATTAGACTTTGCACAGTCCCCCCGCAAGTATTAAAGGACTTCCTTCGATTCTCTATATATTTCTATGGATGTTCTTAAAGTAGCTCCAAGAAACCCAGTGTCACCTCAGAGAATCACTAGGATTTGCCTGTGCATCCCAGAATGTACATTTGCCTCTCATGTGATGTTGGAAGTCCTTTGAAAATGCCATTGCTAAAAATATTGTGTGTGTATGTATGTGCGTGCCTGTGTGCATGGGTGTGAATGACGTATTCCCATTCATAGTCACATGATACCAGAGCCATAAAAATAACTCAACCCTACAGAAATTAAACCCAGGCTACAAATGTCACCAGCAGTGGTCAGAAGGCCTTTAATTCCAAGTAGCTCCTCATCAAAATCCTCTTCCCAAAACCTTTGAAATGTCTTATTTTTTCCTACTTCCAAGTGGCAATTACTCTGTAACTGGATATAATTTAATTTATATGTAAATGAAATTAAATTTTCATTTATATTTCAATTGAAGCTGAAAATCTTCACTGTCTGCCTTATTAAAAAAGAAAAGACTGAGTAGAATGAGTCTTTTTTATAGACCAAAGATAGAATTCTCAATTATATTTATACTTTTCAATTTAATAGCATGATTACATGGAATCAGAGTTGTGCCATTATCTAAAATGTGTCTGGTTTTCTCACTCAGCAAGTTTTTCGTCTGCTTTTCTAATTTAAAGCTCATAAACTCATCTCACGTTCTCTTTTATTCTGGTCCCATTTTCCTATTGTCTCCAGACAATTTCAGGAGGTAACTGCTCTTTTAGGAGAGACTTAGTAAATGTAAACTATACCTGAACTTCACATGGCTCTTGCTTTTTAGTTTATGTTTTATGTTTGCTTTATATTTAAAATAACTTCTTATTTTATTTTATGTGGATCATATTGAAAATGACATGCTTTCAGACTGTGCCTGGTGCCCTCTCCCACCCCACACTTCCCCTTTTCCCCCAATAATGAGTGTCCAGGTAAAGCACAGTAAAAGCAAGAATTAGTAAGTAGGATGGCATCGAACTAAAAAGTTCCTTCTCATCAAATGAAACCATCAAGAACCTAAAATAATTTTAAGACCTCCTTATTTTTTTTCCTGTATCTTTAACATTCTCATACCTCTGGTGTAAAAGTTGACAAAACTTCAATGACATAGAGACTCTAATGGTTTTATATAGGGGGTCATGCAATGAAAATACGTGTAGTGTACTTGATTAAACAGATAAATGCTCAAAATTTGAATTTCAGGTAAACATATATTTCATAATATGTCCTATGTAATAGTTTAGACATACTTAGACTTAAAAAATCAATTGTTGTTTCCCTGAATTTAGATTAAACTGGCTGTCATGTTTTCTCTGGCAATCCTACCCTGAGTTTATTTTACTCCCAAATATTGGCCACTGAAAAGGAAAAGAATACTCATAGGCAAATCTGAAAGTCCTCTTTGATCCAAATACTAAGGTGATTTCAAGAATTATTCAGACCTCTGAGTCCTCTGAGGCATGGGCTGTGGCTAGGACCCTGCACCTGACTCCTCCCCAGCCAACCATCTCTCATGTGCTAGTAGCTCCTCAGGCCTATGACACTAAGAAGTGTGAGTTAATGGACTAATTATAGGAAATCTCTGCCTACAAAAATTTAATCTATCTCTTTATATTTCAAATGGAGCCTGGGGCACAAAAGATAGGGTATTTGGATGGCAAAGTATCAGCAAAATTTGTCACAAAGTCCCAATGGTCTTTCTCATGCCACCATATTCCTGGTCCTTAATCCAAAATTTAATGATGCATTCAAAACTTTATATTGCAAACAATATCCTTCTCATTCTATTGCTTTCTGACTGTTCAGTTTGGGTCATAAAATGTAAAGACCAGATGGACATGGTACTTGAACATCTGAGGATAGAATTTGGTTCGGGATGCTCTGTATCTGATAGCTTTACAG
Organism: Muscardinus avellanarius; assembly: GCF_963383645.1. Taxonomy (NCBI): domain Eukaryota; kingdom Metazoa; phylum Chordata; class Mammalia; order Rodentia; family Gliridae; genus Muscardinus; species Muscardinus avellanarius. The sequence continues at coordinate 99,199,707 of NC_137794.1, forward strand.
CTAACACTGGGGACAGGGCCAAAATGTATGAGTCCATGTAAAATTAATTTCTGGGTGAGCTTCCCATTACCGAGTTCACAGTGACCTTGGGAAATATTGTCCTTTGGGATATGCCAACTTGAAATCAGGCGAAGCGCTATTTAATTGATGCATTGAGTTTAAAAGCAGCCAACTCTATCATATTAGCTTTGTGATGGTAACATCAGCAAGTGCTCAATAAATAACTTGTTGACTGATGGACTGAGGGGATATTGGAAAAAGTGCTGGATAATTTTCTTTGCTATATGACCAGATGTCCTCTGCAAGGGTGAGCTCAACCGAGCACAGCAGGGCCACAGAAAGCAATCAGAGGAGCTGCTGAAAATTATTCAGCGTGAGCAAAAAAGAAGAGAAACACATTATTTGCATCCCTTGCTGGAGTAGAAGCATTTGAAATGAAGTTGTCACAGCAGTGAGGACAAAGAAAACTTTGCAGGATTAGAAACTTGAAGGCTTGGATTTGGGTACTCTGCCAACAACCTTGTGTGAGGCCTTGGGAAAGTTTATTGATATTCTTTCTGGAAATCTGGCTAAATTTTTTCAAAGGTTGCTTCTGTTCTTTAGTTTTATAACCTGACTTCTGATTCAGGTTTATCTGCACTTAAGCATCAGGAAATTCTAGCCTTCTACCTTCTCTCAAGTATTGATTCGCTACTTCTTTATTCCTTAACCATTCCAATCAGATTACATACTTGAATATGCAATAACCATTTCTTATGACTATCTTTAGTTCTGAGAAAGCTCAGCTCATTAGATTAATTGGCTTACCAAAGAGCTATCATACAATTGATCCTTCTTATATGCATTTTCTTTTATTCAGTGATTATTTAAATGTTATTCAATAAATATTTAATTTTTACTAAGACTCTATTGCATGTTATATGCCAAAACAGGTGTTAGGTAAGAAACTCCTACCTTCAAAGAGCTTACAGTCTAGCAGGGATATATACAGGGAATGTCAACCAATTTTGCCAAGTGCTGTCACAGAGATGTTTAAAAAGAACTATGGTGGCCTAGGGGGAAGGTAACATAGGGAAGAATTAAAAACTGAAATTTTAAGACAGGAGAGGTACCAAAGAAATCCCAGGTAGAAAACATGACATTATTGGCAATTATGTGCACAATTGCATGGGCTGAGGGCAGAGGGAGGTGAAAAAGGCCAGATTTGAGAGGTAAAAATGAAAATAAGAAATGGAGAATCGAAGTAGAAAAAAAATCACAACACCCACACACAATAAGTACATATATTTGCAGGGCAAATATTGAGGGCAGATTAAGAATGTGAGCCCCTGTCCCAGAGAAAATCTTAGTGTGCAGCACTACAATAACATTAGAAGGCAAAAGCCAGTCTCTGGAGCAAAACATCTTGTTGTAGCATCAACCAACAATAATGGTCAAGCCTCTCATTCTCCTTAATGCCAGTTCTGCACGAGGCTCACTTTGCCTCCCCCTTCACACACACACACACACACACACACACACACACACACACACACACACACTAAACTTGCCTTCTCTTCCCCAGCAAGTACTCCCCATTGTGAACCAAATTGATTACAACTCACATCTTGTCTGCCCTTTCTGTTTGTGGCTTCAGACTTAGAGAAACATACGATTCCTTCTCCAGATGACTACACTTAAGCTTGTGTTTACATCCTTACATAGAGAGTTAATTTCTTATCGGCTTCAAACATGAGAGCACCTAGGCATGGTGCTTGGCTACTCAAAGCCAACGTATGAACATTTTTTGAGCAGGGACCACATTTTTCCAAAGACTGCATTAACCTCATGCTTTCTCATATTTCTGTCAACCTTGTGACCCTTCAGTAAGTAATGGTAGAATTTGTTATTTCATATTATGGATCATATTTTATTCTTTAAAAATTCCACATCAAGTACTGGGTGAATGTGTGTTCCTATAACTCTGAACCTCATTATGATGTATAATTACAAAGCAACAATAAAAGTATAATAAGAATATCAGAAATTGACTCATAAATCCTACAGAAACCCATTTCTTTCTCTACTAGAATGAGTTGAGGGGCAGGAATAGGAACAGATGGGGAAAAAAAGAGATATAATTAGGAAAGAACAGAGATTGAGGCTTTCCTATTTGTATTGCATGGCTCCTTTTATTGAGTATGATATATGAGCTCCGGTGTAATGAGTGATGTGGTAATCAATTTTAATCTTGCCAGCCTTTGATTTGTCTGCTGCTGCCATTTCTGTCCCAATCTTCAAAGTGTACTGCCAGGGTGATTATCACAGCTACCAGATATTTCTCCTGTAATGCCACTGAATCTGATCAACCTATTTTCCTTTCAACTTGGGATCACAGGTGGAGAGCTATTGCACTCACTCTGAAAATCACCTTTCTCCAAATGCACCAATCTTGGAAGGACAGTGGTCATAAGCACATATTGTGTTATATAACTCATTTCAGCCAAATACTCCATTCTGGTCTGCATTTAAATGGGTATAGCCAATGGAATGGTGTGATCCTGACCACTTAGATGAAGCACAGTTCACGTCTCTAATTAAGAACATAAGAAAAGAAAGCACTCTCAAACTTGGCCATTTCACTGAAATATCTTATTGATGTCCAAATGTTTCACCTTTAAATAACTGTCCCATATGCATAGAAAAGCCCAGAAATTCCCTTTTTCGCCTCTAACATTGCACTTTACACATTCTTACTATTTGCAAGCCATCTCGATGCAGAAATAAGCAGTTAGTGCTAAAATTCACGAAAATTTTTTCACCTTTAAATAACTACCCCATATGCATAGAAAAGCCCAGAAAGTCCCTCTTTTTCCTCTAATGTTTTACTTTGTAGATTTTTACTGCATGCAAGCCATCTTAAAGGAGAAATCAGTAGTTAGTGCTAAAATTCATGAATAAATATGACTCTGGTTGGTGTTTCAGTTCAAGGAAGATGCTTTTAACACAAATCTATATGAGCAGATTTGCTGAATAACCAAGTTCAGTCAGAGAATGTTTATAGTCTCAAAGTCCACTCAACATTTCCAAAGAAATAAAAACAGTCATGGTATTTTTTTATTAGGCTGATAGTTATTTTCTCTTTTCTAAAATTTGAAGAAATCTACATATAACTTTACCATTTGATAAACATCTTTTCCTTGCAATGGCAAAGTATCCAAGTGACTTTACCAGCTATCCCAATGAGTTATAAAGGACAACATTATTTGAGTTTTTGGTTTCCTCCAATAAATTTCATGCTAACAGGCAAAATTTTGATTTTGGCATCCTTGCTGGCTAAACGCTACTTTTCTCATTATTTATAGACAGTATTTTGTTGTTTGTTTTTAATCACCTAATTCCATTATTCATTTAATTCTTAATGGCTCTCATGTATATAAACATACATATTATATCAACTGTAATTCTAAGATAAATTTATTAGCATTCAATGACAGTAGAAAATCTGCACTTAAATTCATACTCTTGTGAATACTGAGATGATAGGCTATTAGTTCAGTTCTTTGTAAGTTCACTCAGACATATGTGTGTACACCTACACCATGAGTTTATAAAGAACAATAATTTTTTTAAATAATGGCATTCTGCATGACAGGCAATTACTTCTGAGTAGTGTTCGTTAGTACTCTTTCAGTTTATCACATTTAGAAATCAAGGAGGACTAATATAGTCACAATACTCAAATTTATGGCATGACTCCCCATGAACCCCATGACTTATGAACCGTAAGTCCCATAAGTAAGGAATGTTTATTCTTGTTCACTCCTGCACTAGGCACCATTCAGTGCCTGGATGATAGTAGGTTTTCCAAAATATTATTTGTTTAAAAATGAGTAAATCAATTATCCAGAAATATTAAGTAGGAAAGTATCTCCTTCCTTTTAATTTCCTTCATAGTAAAGCAATAAATATGCTTTTGATCAAGAAAAATGTCTACACAGTAATTAGATGGACAGGTTTTAAAGTGAAAACTTCCTCCTTGCAGGAAAATATATAATGACCTAACTGATGGGAAAAAAAAACTGATTTACAGTTGCTGAAAACTCTACTATGCAGCAAGTTGCAGTCACCAGGGAGATGACTGTGTATGAGCTAAAACAAAACAAAGACTTGGGATAACTGCACATGTGGAGTACGTCTCTGAGGGCAGTTGGCTCACCTGCTTAGATCTCATGACTACAACTTGTCTTGTATGAAGATACTTCAACATGTTCAGCCTGTGGATAAAATAGAAAACCATGTGATATGCCAGGGATGTGGGAAAAATCTCGTTCTCCATGGAGTCTTAATACTCAACTAGCTACACACTGGATCCATTATTATGGCTATACAACCATCTTCTCCATGATGCTGAAGACAAGAGTTGTATACCCTTTTCTGTTGAGTGGAATCCATAAAAAAACAGGATAATGGGAATGAGGGAAACATTCTAACACAAGGATTTCCTATCCAGGTAATTCTTGACGTAAAATAAGAAACTAAATTTTCCTATTTCTCCCGCTTACCCTTAGTGGTCTCAGGCAAAAGGATAAGTAAGGTGACTCCAGAGGTCTAGACAAACTCTCTGAGCCTCAGCCCCAATCTTTGTCTTGCTACGAGTTTCATTTTGCTGGTAAGCAGTAGTTCTAGATGGGTAAAATCTACCTGTCAGAGTTTTTGCTAAATCAGAAGATATCTTCTCGTGTACTCAAAATATTATGACATACCCCTGCTAATGATCCCTACTATACCTTGGAACATGAAGATAAGTGGAAGAGAAAAGATAAAAAATAATGGTAATAAACAAAATGAAATACAATGAGAAAAAAATCAGAGATTTCACACAGTTGGGCTTTTACCACTTTCCCAGCTCTTTTGACTTGCTAACTTCCATCTATTCTTGGATGGCATGTTGCTTTCTGCCTGGGTGATTTACACAGTGCCTGTCGCACTCTCAGCTCAAGCATCACCTTCCCTTTCAAGTACAGTCAGAAAGGTGTCGCTGGAAAAAGGTGAATTACTGCACGTAAAAGTCACAAAAGAAAGCATGAGCTGGCACATCTACCCAGCACATCTAGCCAGAAGAGGGAAGGCTAAAGAAAAGGCTTCTAATGGGATTCACACAGCTCCGATTGCCTGCCAGGTCTGCGGGACTTTGTGCTAGATCAAGACTGAAATAGACAGAAACCTGAGGAACTTAGTGATGGAAGAGGCTTAAAATTTAATCCATCTGGCCCAACACCCTCACTTTATGGTTAAGACATTGATGGATGAGATATAACCTTTAAAGGATAAGAAACTGAACTTGACAACCTGCATCTAAACTGAAAAGGAGATTAAAGCATCTGGACATGGCCAAACTGATACTGCCTAGATCTCTTTTCCTCTATATAAGATTTTAGGTGAAGCATATTTAATATACAATAAACATATAATCCATATCATTATATATAATTTAGTATCATGTTATGGCATATTTAACATTTAGAATAGAATATAGCATATTTAACATTTAGAATATACAAAACAGAATCGCACACCAATTTAGTGATACAAAATTCTATGTAAATGTGAATAAGCAAATGTACACTGTCTCAAGGATGAGTGACTCTTGGTAATGTGACCTGGTGTACGGCCTTGGTCTTCATGGACCAACTCACCAGCTCTTCAGAAGTGAAGTCGGGTAGACTGAAGGTAATGGGGGCTTCTCTGGAAAGCCAACAATGAAAAAGATTTCCTTACATTAAAGTGTTTTTTTTTTTAAGGGAAAGAAAGTTACCCATTGAGATGATAAGAATTTCTCTGAATGTGTTTCTGAAAATATTAAATCCAGCTTACTTTGAAACTATGAGAAAATAGCAATCTCTCCCCATAGTATGCATCTGAAATTGTCTGTGACTATTGAAAAGTTTTAAAATGATAATGTTCCCCAAACCATAGCAATAGATTTAATATCTCTAAGAGACATCATATGGTAAAATGATCTTATTTGCAAGAAAATCAATGGAACTAGAGAATAATATAGTGATATCAGCCAGTCTCAGAAAGTCAAGAGTCATATGTTTTCTTTTATATGTGAAAGCTAAAGAAAAAATGGAAACAAAAGTTATTTCGGTCAAATGAGGAAAGAAAGTAGTAGGTTAGTGTAAGAGAGTCAGAGAAGAGTGAGAAGATAAATAAAGACCTGAGAAATGGAACATCTCAAATAAGGTTATGTCCACACATGAAGGTACCATTACCAATCTTGCTAACATGTATAGGGAGGGAGGAAGAGAGAGCAGGGTGAGACACAATGGGAAATACACCAAGTGTTGTGTGCAAGTACTCAGGTATCACTTTGAATTTCACTATGATATATAATTACAATGAAACAATAAAAAGATAAAATATATCATGTGAGGCTTGAGATGTAGCTCTGTGGCAGAATGCTTACCTTGTATGCATAAGGCCATTGGTGTGATCCCCAGATCTACCGGAAAAAGAAAAAAATTAAGTTGGAATAAAATAAAACATGGTACACAAATCAGGCATAAGTTAAATACTGATATATCACATTTTTTTCTATCACTGCTTTTGTTCTGGGTAGCAGGAAAACAGAAAAGAAATAAGAAAAAAGTTTTTTTTTTTTTGTGGTACTGGGGTTCCTGGAAACCCTTCTCCCTCCGAGCTACACTCCCAGACCTATTTTTTTTATACTTTTTTATTTGGAAACAGGGTCTCTTAAGCCAGCGCATAAAGCTTCGAACCTGTGCAATCCTCCTGTCTCCGCCTCCCAAGTGCAGGGATTACAAGTGTGTGCCACCACCACGACCGGCTAAAAAATTTTTGACAAATTTCCGTTTGAGTTTAATGAAGAGGCTTTTAATCACCTATTACTTCTGTAAACTGTGTGGACTAACTTTCCTTGTAGAACAATGCAGGTTTCAAATCATAGTATTTCAACTTTGATCCACAGCCTCTCTGTGGTCAGAACAAGTCAAAAGTAACTCAAGAGTTAGGTCTTGTTGTTTTTTTTCCAAAGCTAAACTCAATCTAGATTGATGAGGTTGTGGCCCATGGCTCTATAAAAAGGTGGCTGGATGACAGAATTCTATCATTGTGGGTAAAAGAAAACCTGAAAGTAGCATTGAATCACTTCATTTTAGGACAGTGGTAATTATGGGTATTACATTCTCCAGTGGATAATCACATGATGAGAGGAAATGGTTACCTGGTGTCAGACTACTGCTCACCAATTCTTTAGACTCAATCAAACTAAAGGAGTAAATATTATGCCGGGCGTGGTGGTGCACGCTTGTAATCCCCACTTGGGAGGTGGAGACAGAAGGATCACGGAGGTTCGAAGCCAGCCGCGCTGGCTTAAGAGACCCTGTTTCAAAATAAAAATATAAAATAGGTCTGGGAGTGTAGCCTGAGGTAGAAGGGTTTCCAGGACCCCCAGTACCACCAAAAAAATAATAAAGGAGTAAAGATTAGGAGAATAAGAGTATATTATGATTGTTCAATCAGACTAAATTAATAAAAGAGAGCACTAGTATTCAGTCATTGATTTCAATGGGCAGGACTTTGATTTTTGTGGGCCTGAGAGATTTGTGATGGGACTCAGATTTCCAGCTATTCTCAGAAGACTCAAAATCAAAAAGTTCTTACATATATATATATATATATATATATATATATATATATATATTGCTTCAATATATATTTTGGAGAGAGAAAAAGAGAAAGATTTAGTTTCTTAGTTTGTTCATTCTAGGTCACTAGCATTGTTTATACCAAAGTCCTCATGCCAGTTACTCATGGAAAGTTTTATGATACCAGCACAGTGACTGTATCAACTACCTTTGAAAAAATAATACAATTGCCTTGTCAAACATACCCTTAATGGCAAAAAAATATAACTTATGAAAGTTTAGATTCAACTGGCTTTCTCATTACTAACTACCCTTTACTCATTAGCATAAGATTCATGTCAATTTAGGATACATAGTTTTAAGAAGAGTTTGCTTCTCCAAGAAGTTGGTCAGGGGTTCTTTTTAATATCAAAGCTTCTAGTTCAGTTAGCACAAAAGAATCTGGGCTCTTCCATGGCAGAAGTAAGAGTGAAACAGAACTTCAGAATTTATTCAGAGTCACAAAATTATTTACATTTGAGTTTATCAGTAGGCAATGTCTCCAGTAAAACTGGTGATCATGTAAATTATGAATACAAGCCCAAAGGGGTGTTTTTATTTTCTGTTTTCTAATTTTTGTTTTTTGTTTTAGTAAAAGAATCTATAAAAAGTTTGTTACAAAAGCCAGCATAGAAAATTTTTTATTGAAGTAGTAAACTCATCCATTGTTTAGACACACTGTGCCTATTTTTAAGCATTTTTAGAAGCAAAGTGTTTTTTACAAAGTTATCATTATCTTCAGACATTCAATGGATTCTCTAAGTTAGATCATGTAACCAAAAATTACTCTATTTTACAATTCATCTCATCATATTTGTTTTACATTGTCTTTCTTAAGATATTTAGTTTTACTTCATAATACTTGCTTTATTATCATATAACTCTACTCTCTACCTTCTCCTTTTACCCCTACCCCAGATTTTATTTATTTATTTCTATCTTTTTATTGGTACATTGTAATCATACATCTTAGGCACATTTCTTTATTTGATGGCAGTTGTCATAGTTATGCACATGGACTTCAATGTTGTATATGAATTTTGTCTTTTAGGATCTCATCTCCACAACTTCTAAGTACTAGAATGCCCTAATACTTAATCTTTTTAAAATTTCTTTCAGACTTGTGACTTTAAATACCTACTGTCAACTGCAGATCTACATATCCTAGCCAGCTCTCTTCCTCAAAATGCAGACAAATATGGAGGTGCCAGGTCACATCTCCACTTGAACATATTAGACTTTTTTTTTTTTACGAGTTTGGGGGTGGAAACCGGGGGCATTTGACCTCCGAGATACACCCCCTGCCCTTTTTTTTTTTAATTATTCTTTATTTTGAAATCAAGTCTCACTGAGCTGCAGAGGGCCTCACTAAGTAGCAGAGGCTGTCCGCGAACCGCGATCCTCCGGTCTCAGCCTCCCGAATGCTGGGATTACAAGCATGCACCACCACACCCGGCCATATTAGACATTTTAATGTGGCCCAAAACAATGGCCAACCTTTACCATTAGACCTGCTCTGCCTGAGATCTCAGTCTCAGTTAAAAGCAACTGTATCCTTTCAAATTCATAGTCCCCAATCTATGCTTTCATCTTTGAAATTTCTCTTTCTTTCACACCCACATTCAATTTATCTGCAAATTCTATCTTATATATCCTCAAAATATATCTGGGAGACAGGTATGGTGGCACATGCCTCTAATCCCAATACTTGGGAGGCTTAGACAGGAAGACTGCAGGTTCCAAGTCAGCATTAGCAACTTGACAAGACCCTCAACAACTTAATGTGACCCTGTTTCAAACCAAAAAATAAAATAGGGTTGAGGGTGTGGCTCAGAGATAGAACACCCCTGGGTTCAATCCCAAATAACACACACACACACACACACACACACACACACACACACACACACTATACATATGTATGTATGTCTCTCCAGAACCTAAAAACATTTTACTACAAGTATTGTTGACATGCTAGTCCAAATACAGGTTAGCTCTTGCTTGGATTATTACTATAGCCTCCTGTAGAATGTCCTTGCTTTACTCCTTCTGCATTCTGGTCTATGCTCATCATACCATAGCCTGAAGTTGCTTTTAAAAGCTCAGTAATACATGCTCTTCTCTGCCTTCATCTCTGTAATATTTCTCCATGATGTTCAAAGTAATATCTGCAAGGTACTACATGATTTGGCCTCAGCCTCTGTCCCCAGTGGTTGTTTAAGCTATGTCCCACTACGCTAACCTTTGCTGGGTTTCAGATCGAGGTGAGACGGGGTGAGGAAGGAGAAGAGGGAGGAAAGAGTCTGAATCTCAGATATAGCTTTCAGTTTATGCGGGTATTCCCCCCCGGGAAAGGTTTTTGTGTGGCTCATGTGTGATGGTGGAATATACCCGGTTGTAAAGAAAGGGACACAGCTCCTGACCATAGCAACCATGCACTCATTGCCTCCTACCAGGACAAGGCTAGTCTCCTTCATCATTTGCATTGTTGAAAACAAATGCAGTACCAAACATATACTAACAAAATTAAAATGTTCATCACATATCAAATCGTTATAGAAGTGAGCATAGTTCTTCCAATAATACTAGTAAATTATCTTTTGAAAAATGTCATGAAAAATTTCTTTATCAATTAATGATATGCCAGATTCAGTAACTGTTTCTATTAGACTTATGCTATTTATGGCTACTTCCACCAACACCCCAAGATCCCCAGGCCCACTAACTAAGTGATTCCGAGGTTCTCTGTTAAAGACCAGGACTTTTACCTGATCCCAGGTTAGGTGACGAGCTGAGAGGCTCAGTTTCTTTCCTGGCTTCATGCTAAGGGTTTCTAAATCAGGATCATTCCCAATCTGACCCTTATATGTGTGAAAATTACATCTTTGTCTTTGAATTTACAAGTAGTTGCATGGTAAAATCCTTCTGAGCCTTCATGTCTATACATTTTCCAGAATTTATATTTCCTTTACTGGACTGACCCAAAAAATAACTTTTTTCCTGCATGATGTTAAAAACATCATTTGTGTGAATAGTTGCTTCTTTAATTTCTATGACATGAAGTTATGTGTGCTTCTGGCTGGAAACTTTTCTAGGGGCATTTCAAATGTCAGATTGATAAGTGCATTAGGGAATTTCAGCATAAAATTTTATATCTAATGTGATCCAGCCTCAAGTCATCTACAAAATAATGGTGATGGAATAATATTTAGAAAGGGGAAAACTGTGAAATAGTGTATCTATCCTTTTTTTCCAAATTTGAAAATCCTTTTATAAATGTTAGACTCCAATCACAACAATGTCAGTGGTCAGTGAGATTACTGCAGTATCTCAGCGATCAAATAGTGTGTTGGTCAGGGTTGGAGGGTGGTCTGAAGATAAAGATTTTATGATGATTTATGTGTAGGTCCTAAAGACTGACAGGAACATGTATTTTGCTTTGCATATCTTATTTTTCATGGGCTACTAATTTATTTCCTTCCAGGTAAAATAAAATGAATGCCAGAAAGCAAAATGACTATTATTAAATTTTCCCCAACGTCCTCAAAACAACCATTTTTATCATAGCTTTCATCTGCAGCATTCCTTACAATTATTTCCTCTGTTTTGAAAGATTTCCACCTGTTCCATAGAATTTCTATGTCCTCTTTAAGGATTAGTTCAGGTGTCAACCACTCCACTATGATTTAGATGTGGTTTGTCCCTCAAAGGTCCAATGTGCTGGAAGTTTGATCCCCAGTGCAACAGTATCATATCAAAAGGAGGCTTCTGGGATATAAATGGTCGTGACCATCCTCATGAAGGGATCAGTGCTGGACTTGCAGACTGGGTTGTGTCCTGGAGGAATGGATTAGGTCTTGCAAAAGTAGATTGTTTTATTTTTTATTTTATTTATTTATTATTATTAAATTTTTTGGTGGTACTGGGGTTCCTGGAAACCCTTCTACTTCCGGGCTACACTCTCAGACCTATTTTTTTATATTTTTATTTGGAAACAAGGTCTCTTAAGCCATCACAGCTGGCTTTGAACCTGCGCGATCCTCCTGTCTCCGCCTCCCAAGTGTGGGGATTACACACATGTGCCATCACGCCCAGCAGAAGTAGGTTGTTTTAAAAAAAGAAAACCAGGCTCTTGCTCTCTCTCAACGTATTTCTTGTACACACTCCCATCAAGTGGCACTGGCCCCTATGAGGCACTCATGAGAAGCTGATGCCAGTGACATGCTTTTAGATTTCCAAAACTGTGATCTAAATAAACCTATTTTCTTTATAAGGTACCCATTCCTGGTTATTTTGTTATAACAACACAAAATGGACTAAGACACTCGTCTATCAGATGATATCTGAAAAAATCTCACCCAGTTCCCACTCACCCATCACAGCCTTCACTAGAGAATCATTTTAACTTTCCTCTCTGACCTTCCAGAATCTCTCGTGTTATTACAGATATCTATAATGTTTTCTATATGACTAACCTTCTGCATGCCAGAAACTCTATCTTAATTACCTCCAAATTCTCAGTGCAAAGCAAATCAACCATGAAGCAATATTTTGAATTTAAAGAAGTGAAAGCAACTAACATCATAATGTTTTTAGATCGGCTATCCAAACAAATCTTCTCTTTTCCTTACAGACTCGATGTTCTGTGTTCCCAGATCAGAAGTAAAATAACACTGAGGCCTGAGCTACAGTCAGAATGTCTCATCAGATGAGCACGTCTTGGTCACTGTGTATTTTCTGGTGCCTGGGAGGTTATCCTGTTGACCAAAATTCCCTCCATGTGAGTTGTACAAGCATTTACAAGAGAAAGCTGCCTTAAGAACGTCAATAAATCAGTACTTCTCTTCAACATGGCATCGCATTACCTGCTCTCACCTAAACTCCTTCCAAAAATATCCCATCCTCCTTGAGACATGTTGGACAGTGGACAAGGGCCTCTCTCCCACACACATTTTTATCACAAATTTACCTTGAACCGACCATTCAATTCATGGCTATCCTCAAACTAAGGTAACTTTCCGGTAACCAAGCAAGCCCTGGCCTACCACCATGCTCCCAACACAAAACTTCAAAAGCAATTATTTTTCATAACCATTGGCCACAAAAGGATAAGCTATTAGAAGAGTGGCACCAACTTGAAAGGAGAGAAAATGGGTTTAGTAAGTACAGATAAGAAATTTCACTCAAGAGCGTTCCTTATTTTCCTTTTCTGATTTTATATTCCTGGTCTACCTGAAGCAGATATAAAAGCTGTTAAAACAGATATTTTGGCACTGGAAGGGCATAGTGGCAATTACTCTAAAACTCCTAGAACAGGTACACGAGTAGAAAGCAGAGAGGGCACCTACTGGGTCAAGGTCCAAAATACAGATTCATTTTGTTGTTGTGGCTGTCGTTTTATACTATAATCCTATGGGTACTTCTGAGAAGAAAATACTGGATTGGAGGTGGGGAAACTCTTCCCATGCTAATATTCATTCACCACTGACACTTGAACAATTTAATACACTACAAATTAAGTCTGTGTTTCAAATTCTCTACATCATGGAACAAAGTGTTCCCAGCTTGTTCTATTTTTTTCCTTTGGACCATCTCATTCTGAAGGCACACTTGGGGAAGATCACAGCATTAATTCAGCTAACAATATTCATTTTGTTTTCATTAGTTGTTTGTGGAGTTTCATATTTCAATGCTTGATCTGATAAATGCATAATACCCAGAGGGTGCCTCTGTTTGTATTAATAACAGCATCTCATTCACACCTCATCAACGATAAAAGAGCCCAGCCTCACTGCCCATGAAACATGAATCAGAAACTCATGAGAGGAGGGGTATTTATAATGCAGATGGAAACTACAGGAGGAGTAGGGAGGAGGAGAGTCGAGTCGGGAGGACAAATCTATTCTCAAGTGCAAAGCACCACATAGGATTAACAGTTAGGGTTCTCAAAACCATTTAGCAGCTTGGGCAGATTACTAAAGCCAGCTACACCTCTGTAATGTGGGCTGCAAAATAGGCAGGGGTGAGTTTCGTAATAAAAACATTTATAATTCTACAATTGTATGCTTATATTGAGGTTATTAAGTTTATAAGCTAATTGAGCAGTGATAAGCCTTAACATTCTTTTTGTTGTTGTTTTTGTGGTGGTGGTGGTGGTGGTGGTACTGGGGATTGGACCCAAGGGCTTTCTACCTCCAAGCTACACATCCAGCCTGATTTTTTTCTGAAACAGGGTCTTGATAGGTTGATGAGATCCTTATAATTCTTAATAGTAAATTTTAGAAAGATTATATGTACAAATAAATTTTATATACTTTTTTGGTGTATTGAAATTTCACATGATGATGTAAATGAGTACTTTTCAATTCATTTAACAACAACCACAACAACAATAATAATAATAATAATAATAATAATAATAGCATTTACAAGATGGTTGTAAAACAGAAATTATGCTTTTATGCATTTTGTACTACTTAACCACCACAACCATGCTGTTATATTATTCATATAAGTGAGTTTCACAACCACAGATTCAAGCAATAGCATATCAAAAATACTTGAAAAAATCATATCTCCACTGTACAAGCTTATTGGACTTGTCATTATTTCTAAGCTATAAAGTAGAACAACTACTTCTGTATCATTTTGTATTATATTTGGTGTTATAAGTAATCTGGAGATGATTAAAAGTATACATGAAGATGTGCATATTTATATGCAAATACCTTGTATTTTATGTAAGGGACCTGAGCAACCATGGATTTCAGTATCCAGGAGGGGTATAGACGCAATCTCCTGAGGATACTGAGAGACAAATGCATTCCTGGCTAGTGTTGTAGCTCAGTAGTAGAGTGCACATTTAGTATACACAAGGCCCTGAGTTGAAACATCAGCAACACACACACACACACACACACACACACACACACTCACACTCCTACTCTGAAAAGTATTTATGGAACCTGCCCAAAGTCACATAGGTAGCAAACGATAGAATCAAAGCCTAAATCCAATACTCTCAGACTTTCAAGCTACCTTCCTTCCAAATTAAAGTCCAAAGTACCCATGTTTATACAATTTTATCTTTCAAGTGTGCCCATGTATGTTGTAATCTTAGGTCTGTCTCTATGCCACAAAAATGATAGACCATTTTGTTGTCATCATGAATATTCATATATACAGATGCACTCCATTGTACACAAGAGCAGATGAAAAGAAAGCAGCCTTACAAATGAAGGCTTTGTGAAACATGTAAGGAACACATAACATTTGAATTTATTAATTGTTTGTGAATGCTGGTTCAGAATGCCCACATCCAGAAAAATGCACATAGACTTCTGTAGTTACCCTTAGCACATTAGAAAAAAACTATCTTCACATTTGCTTTTCTTATTAGATTTGGTATTTCTAAAAATAAAGGAGCAAGGCCTTACTTACTCTTAATTCCCAACATGTAACACAATGTTCTATACAGAACAAGCAATAATCATTGGCTATATATAACTTAATGAATAGGCATTTTCTCAATTCTGATTAATCCTGAAAATCTTTCTCAATATCTTTTTTTTTTTGAGGATCTCTAAAAGGAAAGAAAGTAAACAATCAAATGTTTAATTCTTTTTAAATGGAAAGGAAAGCTGAAGCAGAAAAATAAACTGAATATTAAAATAAGATTTAGTATCCCAGGAAGAAGAAAATGCTACCGACTGCATAAAACCAAACCATGTCCACGAGACAGATGACCTGAAAAATACTTAGTGAGATGCATCCATTTCTTATCTTATGCAATTTATAGAAGAACAATTGGGTGGAGTTTTGTACACAGTGACTTATACTGAATTCAACTATACCAAAAGGAAACTGAAAATTTGATATTTCAGACACTGTTAAGATCCAGATGACCCACTAGGGACTGATCTGAGCAGGGGGTGAAGGGATATGGAGTGGGAAGATAAACACCAGCCAATATAAATATTGAATTGCCACACAAAAAGCTGAAGGCGTGAAAAGACACTGGAGCTAAGTGTTCTGCTGCCACCAGACACTCTCTCCTTGGTCATCCTCGGGGGTGATTACCTGGCTTCCTCCTCCAACACTCCTCACTTAGCAGAAGCCCAGAGTCAATAGCCTCCCAATGTAGTTACTTGTATGGAAGGCAAATCTATAGCTAAATCAGGACCAATTTCTCATATATTTAGAGAATGCATCTACATCAGTTGCCATGAATCATATCAAATCAATGCAATCACTCCATAACCACGCTTTTAAAATAATGGGCAAAAATAGCTGCTTCACTTAAATCCCCATTGAATTTCTCTATTGTCTTCTGTCTGATTCATAAGGATCATTTACTGTTTAAAACCTTCAGTGCCTTCTTTTCCAGTATTTATCTTTTTGATTTGGGTGGCAGAATAAAAATATCTAAGTGGTATTGCCAGAGACTCACATTAGCATAAACCTGGCTCTTTTATATGCAATTTAATTAAATGTTCTTATAATAAAAAGGGGGAAGGAAACCAGTCTCTCTTTTCCACAGTAAGAATAATACTGTTTAATCAATAACACATCTGCATAAAATTGCTTGCTTTAATTTTAAGTGACAGTGAAAACATCCCCTAAAGTAAGTATCTTGGTATTCCTTCTGCTTTCACCGAACAGTTCCTTTGGCTGGGTCATTAGATAGAGGATCTTTTTGGTATCTGAGCCAGGAAAAATCAAGAATGAGGCTCATTGTGTGAGTGTTTCTCCCATTTCTCCCTAGTCCAAACACCTTTTCTCACCCTTTGAGGCCTTTCTCTGTGACATAAGAGACTGACCCCACCAGCCTGGTCCATTCCAGCTACTAGGTGGAGAGTGAGTATATGGAGACATTGTCCTCTCTCCCTACCGGGATTGGAGTGCTATCTCTCCACTGACTGCAGTTCCTCCTGAAAACTACAGCTCCAGCTCCCAGATTCCTGGACAACCATTTTCTCTTGTTTCCCTTCAGCTTATTGCTGTTGCTTGTCTCTGAGTATCTCATGTCCTTTCTGTTCCCTCACCTCATTAGGAGATTTTATTGAACTAGACTTTGTTTTTATACTGGGTTCTGACTGATCTAATTGTGAATTTTTATTTAGAGCAACTTGAAGTTTCCAATTCTAATCTCTTAACTTTGCTGAAATATCAGTGAAAAATCACCTCCCTTTTCTCAGTATAACTGAGGCTGGCATAAAGCAGCTCATCGATAATGGCAGATTACTGTAGCCAGAAAGGCTATCTAGTGCTGGGAGTCAGGAGGAAGCTTCCTGATGTTCATGAAGTCTATATACTGAAGTACTGTTTCCTTTAGCCCCATCCTGGAATCACCCACCTTTTAGGATATAATACCCTCTCTTTTAAGAGCAAGAACAGAGGAAAGACAGAGCAGCACTCAGACACTGCTTAGAGAGCAGTAGCCACAAAGCCATATTGTCATCTGAGGCAAAACCAGAAAACAATCAGTAATAGCAATACCATCTTTACATAAATTTTTGATATATTGTGCATCAAAAGGATTTTTATATTAGCTTTAATTGTTAATATGTATATTAAAATAGACTTTTCTTGTTTACTAAGCTTAGAAGTATCTCATTACATTTTGCACTTAAAGTGAGTGTCTCCTCTTCCTCTTCCTAGTCCAGATCCTGTTAGAGGGAGTCAAACATTCAAAGTTCTCACAAATTGAAAGAGATCAGAGCTGGATAATGATTAAAGATGTAGGCTTGGAATTCACCCAGGCCTCAGTTTGAACTTTGCTCTGGGTCTCTCAACTGTGACGTTGGCACGTTTCTTAAAGCCTCTAAGACTTAGTACCCTCCTTGCAAAATAAAGATAAATAGGAGAACAAATTCTTATCTGAGTTGCAATGTCCCAAATGCTCTTACAACCATAATACTTTCCATACACTTGGCACAGACTTTCTGGAAGAAAATCCTGACTAAACTATACTTTATTTCACTCATAAAGCCATTGCTTATGCAGGTAGAATAAATTAAATATATCACATGCATACCACATGGCTTATCTGACTGAAGAGCTTCTGTATAGAAAAGGAAACTATCAAGAACCTCAACAGAGAGCCAGAAGAATGAAAGAAAATTTTTGCCATCTACTCCTCCAATACAGCAATAGAGGACAGATGTCTAGAATATAAAGAGAATGCAAGAAACTCATTATTAAGAAAACAAATGACCCAATCAAAAAATGGGCAAGTGAACTAAATAGATACTTCACAAAAAAAAAAAAAAAACCAAATGGCCAATAAAGCCAGACGTGGTGGCACATGTTTGTAATCCCCACGCTTGGGAGGCAGAAACAGGAGGATAGCGCAGGTTTGAGGCCAGCCTCTCTGGCTTAAGAGACCCTGTTTCGAAATAAAAATATAAAAAATAGGTGTCTGGGAGTAGAGCCCGGAGGTAGAAGGGCCTTCTGGAACCCCAGTACTACCAAAAAAAAAAAGGCCAATAAATGTATAAAAAACATTCAACATCATTAGCAATCGGAGAAATGCAAATAAAAACTACCCTGAGATTTTACCTAATTCCAACTAGAATGGCAATCATTAAAAACACAAACAACAACAAATGCTGACAAGGGTGTGGAGAAGTAGGAACTCTTAATACATTGTTGGTGGGATTGCAAATTAGTACAAACACTTTGGAAAACAGTATGGAGGATTTTTAGAAGAATGCGAATGTACTTACCATATGACCCAGCAATACCACTTCTGGGTATCTACTCAAAAGAATGGAAACCAAACTAATGCATGTATATATATATATATATATATATATATATATATATATATATATATATATGTTCATAGCTGCACAATTCACACTTGCCAAACTATGAAACCATCCATGATGTCCATCATCAGGTGAATAGATTAAAAAACTATGGGATATGTACACCAATGGAATTTTACACAGTCATCAAAAAGAATAAAATTACATCATTTGCAGGGAAATGAATGGAACTACAGAATATTATGCTAAGTGAGATTAGTCAGTCACAAAAAGTAATAAATTGGATGCTTTCCCTAATATGGGGAAGCTAGGAAGAAAATGGGTCATAGGAGGAACTCTAGACATAGAAGGAGAAACCTTAGATGAGCAATTAAGGTGACCCAACTGAGGGAGACGGGAGGGGAAAAGAGGGAAATTCATGAACATACCTAAGTCAGTCAATAAGCCAATCATGAGAAGGAGGGAGAGGGAGGGAATGGGCTGAGAATTGGGGAAGGGCTACATGAGTGATGTGTGCATGTGTGCCTCTACCACCTTGTACCCTATTAAGACCACAATGCACCAATAAAAAAATATGCCATTCAATGAGATGATGTACAAGAATGCTTTGCAGAGTGGGACACTGGCCTTCAGTGAAGAGTGCTTCTAGCACTCTGGGCCATTCTGGGGCATCCTCCTTAAACACTGCTTACTCCCTAGCTAAAGCGGAAATCCTGCAAACGTTGACTTGAGATCAAGGATGCAAATAGGTTGTAAAATAAGGACTTTCAGAAAATGGTAGAAACCCTGAACACTAAAGAGCAGTGGCATGGTAAGAATGACCCTTTGTTCACCCTGGTAGACAGTGCTCCTATAAGCTGTGAGCTCCTGTCTGATGCTGGGCGGAGCCAAGGAAGCTATGCTGAGATATGTGGCTTTGTCTCCTCTCCAGGGTGGCCACCTCCCTTCTGATTAGGTTTGCATCCTTGGCAAATTAAATCAGGAACCTAATGTAACCTTGCAGCATGTGTGTTGGGAATGAATCTCTTCCTGTCAATCTGTAACCTGGCTGAAACACTGCAGTGCTCAATAAACATTGCCTATTAATGTCATTTTAATCATGATGACTTCCTATCTGGCAACAGACATTTTTTTTTTCCAGAACGAAGCTTTTTTAGAAATCAGTTCATTTACAATGTAATCCTGGAGCAAGTACAGATGCAGAGACTAAACATTTCACTGTAATTTCAATAAAGGCTTAATTGAAGAGAGTGGAAACAGGAACGTCATCCCAGTCCTTGGCTGGGGCAGGGGAGGATCAGATTCCTGTCAGCAGCATGTGAATGATGGAGAGACATCTAGACTGGACCTTAACAAACACAGTTCCCTTAATGACACATGAGTCGGATTTTACCAATTGCCAGCGACAACTGGAAGTTTATCTTAAATCCTGCTTTATATGCTCCAGAGTTCTTTGTTTTTAATTATGCTGAAATTAACTTGAGCGAATTATTTAATGCTTTTATTCCACAGCATGGATTTGCATGTTCTCATTTTCTTTAACTGACTATGCACTATCTTCAGGAAGTTTTTGGATGATCAGTCTGATGGTGAGTAAGCCCCATCTGTAACTTCGGCCAGACTGTGGTGCCTAGCATAGACACAGGGATAGGGTGGTGATTCTTGATCCGAGCCTCCTATCTGGGGAGCTGCCTATGAAGGTGAGCTAGTGGCTGGATGCAAGGCCCCCTGGGCTTGCTGCTACGCAGGAGCACTGTGCGCACCCCTCGGAATCAACGCACAGGATGGGCAGCAAGGCATGTGGTTCACGGTGCTCCTGTGTCCTCTTTTATAAAACCAGGAAATAGTGTTAGAATATGTTTTCAAACTCTTTTTCCTTTTTCAGAAATCTTCTCTTATATTATTTTTAAGTAGGATGCTCAAAGTATGACAGATAAAAACAGAAGCATTTTATTAAAAGTAGGAGTTGAGGAGTGGAATCTCCCATTTATCTTAGGTCATGTGCCTTTAGAGAGCCCTCCAGAAGGTCTTCAGAGTCTCAATGGGCCAGTGATTCCTAAGAACACTTTCTGTCCTGGCACTCTCTAAATCTATGAGATTCTAAGAGTTTTCCATTTACGAAGTATCTAATTTGTCTAAGACTTGAAATAGGCATTTTATATACAGCATCTTCTTTGAACTTTAGAAACACTTTACAAGGCAGGGAGGATTTGATACCTGTGTAGAGATGAAGAAACGGAGGCTGAGGGGTTTAAGTAGCTTCTCTAAGGCCTGTAGTCAGTAAGTACAGCTCTAGGAGTGCAGATGACTCTGCAGCCGCTCTCACCTGTATATCCACCAAAGAACCCAAGAAGAAAACCAGACTGTGCTGACAAAATATAGCCTAAAACTCAGCCTAAAAAGACTCCGGCTTCACAATGGCTGGCGTCTTTTCCACTCTGTGCAACAGGTTTTTCTCCTTTCCTCTCTATCTTCTTCTCTTCTCTTCTCTTCTCTTCTCTTCTCTTCTCTTCTCTTCTCTCTCCAAGCTAACTCGCTGGTTCTGTAGAAATTTTGAGCAGAAAACATGGCCGCTGACAGATGCTGGACTACAGCCTATACTCAAGGAATCCAGACAGAGAATTCCCAGGGCATTTCCTTAGAGGCGATTCCTTTCCTCTGGACCATTCCATTGTGGTTCCTTGACGAGTCTTAAGCATGAGAACGTAATAGCGTTGTCCCATTCTATCTCTGTGCCTCCCACACCAATTGTGATTTTAATTTTGAAACAGGGTCTCCCTAAATTGCTGATGGCCTGGCTAAGTGTAGTCCAGTCTGCTTGTATATTTTCAAATTGTTATTTTTACTTTTGTAAAAGGATAACCTTTAAAAGAGTTCCTAATAATATTTCTAAGTTTGATAATATATGTCAAAAAAAAACATGTCTAACACCAAATACAAATCCAAGCCTCGGGGAAATCAAGACAGGAATTCCACCCTATCATTAACCTTACATGTAGCTTCCTGAAGCTTTAACCTTCACCTTCTCTATGATATAGGGAAGGTGTGAGGACTTCATTACATCATTACTCTTTTCTACCAGGACAAAGCACATCAAGAAGCAAGCTTGTCCATAACCGCACAACAGCGCCAATGTGAACTTGAACTCATGTCTCCTGACTTAAAAGTCAACACACTCTGGTCCTTTGGAGTCATTTCCCTTAGCCATGATTTGTTTAACTTTTAGTTATTGCCATTTCTTCATCGGCTATCAGTTAGCTGAAGTTATACGAATGCATATTTAGTGCTAGGGAGGTCTGCAAGCCACCTTCTTTAAAGCAGTGCACTCAGCTTTTCTACAGGTGATCTCAGCTACAAACATGCAGCCTAACTTTTGCTAGGGCATTAATCTAGTGCTACAGAACTTCTAGATCTGATATCCTTGTGCCGTGTGACAGTCCATAAAGGAAACCATGAACATCTAATCCTATTAAGTTCATTGTGTTTTAAGCTTGGAGGGGGACACAAAGTATGTACTGCATCTTACTTGTAATTTGCTGTTTTCTTCTCTCTGGGTTCACCACTTTGAATCTGAATCAACCATGTATCTCCTTCTAAACAAGTCATTTAATCTGCATAGCTATTGAGACTGTGCCTCGTACAACAAATTACCTCCTGAAAATGTTGCCAATAATGCGGTCCTTTCACCTTTGAGAAAGAAAATTTGCCTTATTTATAAAAGACATCTTTTTTTTTTTTTTGGTGGTACTGGGGTTCCTGGAAGCCCTTCTACGTCCGGGCTACACTCCCACGGGCTACACTCCCAGACCTATTTTTTAACTTTATGTGGAAACAGGGTCTCTTAAGCCAGCGAGGCTGGCTCCGAACCAGTGCAATCCTCCTGTCTCAGCCTCCCAAGCGCGGAGATTACAAGCGTGCGCTACCACGCCCGGCTATAAAAGACATCTTATAATTGATTTTAAATCATTTCAATGTCAATGATCACATATGTACAAAAATCAACTTTGTATCAAACTTTGGGTTGGGTTATTAATAAAAAAACATCAGGACAATTAAATAATAGAAGATATCAGAATAGCCACGTGCCTGTAGCCCCTTTCCATGTGGTGTTTCCTGGGAAACAGACAGACTGGATTTACAATTTATGAGCTTCCTAAATTTTTATTCTTTATTCAAAGCTCATGTTGAAGATATCCTATTCTACTGTTGCATTTTGAGAAATTCTTTCTTTCATTTTCTTTTTTTTGCATGTGTGATACTGGGGATAGAACATAGGAGCAATCTACTTCCAAGCTCCACCCCTAACCCTTTTTATTTAATTAATTAATTTATTTATTTACTTATTTATTTATTTTTTGGTCACTGGATTTTGCTAGGTTGCCTAGACACTCACTAAGTCATTGAAGGTGGTCTTGCAGAACTTTCTTTAATCCTCTTCAACTAAACTGTGTTTCTTGATTTTTCCTTTCTGAATGCATGGGGATATGAATTTAATGTCTACTTATATTAATATATAACTTATTGGATTCTGAATAGTGACTTTATGTCCTGTCACATAGAAATAAGCTATGTACAAAGCAAAGTCTAAGCAAAAAATATTTACCGTAATGGAGTTTGAACCTATATGGGAAACGGTAAAATAAAGCTGTTTAAGGCAGTTTTGTAGCTGTCTCCCTCAAACCCTGTGAAATCCTATTAGCATTAAGAGTCTTCTCGTTACATAAATTATAGCTTCCAGCATTACTTTGAATGACAGAGGACCAAGTCAAATCTCAGGTTCATACTAAGGCTCCACAACTTACTAGTTCTATTTCAATTTCCTTATTTCTGAAACAGAAAATTAAAGTTAATGAGGTAAAGTGTCTGGGAACACAGATGTTTTCAATACATTCAAGTGGTTCTTCCAAACAGAATGAAAAAAATCCGTCTGTGATTCTACAAAAACTGGACAACTTGATCCAAAACAGATCAAGATACTGCACACCGTACTTTAATTCAAATATGCTAACTCAGTTTTCTCATTTGTACTGTGAGACAAAGAGGCAGATAATGTGGCAAAACCCAGAAGTATTGTTCAGAACTCTGGTAAACCAGAGAAGACGACGCAAACATTATTGAGGCTGGTTGGACAGCTTGATTCACTATGCACAAGTATCAACCAGATGTGTGTTTACATACTTTTCATTAATTTGGATTATTTAATGTTACCTGTACAGAATTTGTTAGCCTATGGAATTTTTTTTAATGTAAAGACTGGATATGAGCACAACATAGTCAAGCCCATCAGGTCTAAATAGGCAAGATACTCTGTACGTGCCAACCCTGGTAGTCTGTGGGCAGCACTCCACACTTAAAGAGCAGCTTGCATAAGCTTTTAAAACTCTCAATGCCCTCTGACATGAGCTTTAAGATACATGCTTTGCACCTCATCAGTTCCCCACCTAGCCCTGTAAGACTCAGATTTTCGTTTTCCCCTCCTCAAAAGGCATCGTTGAAAGCAGGAAAGGGACTTGAACTGCTGAATATTAGTGCCAAGATAGAAAGAGAGAAAGAAAAGACCTCATAGCACAGAGATGGCCAGCACACACCTGGCACCTAACTTGTGACCAAGTAGTTAGAGGAAGATGCTCTGTTGGCTTCTCTGAGCCATTGAGTCATGATGTGCCTCGTACCGTGGAAGAATGCCAGTGGTAGCCGGAAGAACAGGAAGAACTGGACAGGATGTTGGATCCACTAATGGCTTCACTTTAGTCATAGCTTCAGCACACACCTAAACGAGGAGCCATATACAAATGCTTCAAAGGAATCCTCTGTTTTAGAATATTTCCAGAAACAACTGGATCCATCTTCTAGAAAAAAATAAAGAAATATGACACTATTTAATCAATGGTCAGTTATACTTCTGTTTTCCTCTGCTCTCTCTCTGGATGAATTCTTCTGGCTATTGCTATAGCATCTCATGCAGATCTTGAGAAAGCTAAATCAGGGGACACACATAGCCGTAGATCCCCCCATGATGTATGTCTAGCATTTCCTTCTTCAAAAAATTATTTTAGGATTATTTGGATCGATATGTATAATTGGAATTTTATGTATAAGCATTATAACTAAAACTGATGGGCAGTGGCTTGTGAGAGACTCAGGCAGCAAAGATTTTTTTCCCAAGGATAAAGTTTGGGCCAAAGATTAAGTTCAAACTGACCTTAGTTTGGGCCAACATATAAGATTAAGTTCAAGTCAGCCTTGTGAAGTGAGACAAAGAATACTTTCTATGATTATTTAAATGTCTGGCACCCTGCCATGAAGTCTGTTAAAAAACTTTTTCTGTCCTTGAAGTTCATGTGTGCATGACTATAAAGATTGTAACAAATCCTGAAAGAAAAGAAGTAAGTAGTAAGAAAAAAGTAAGAGAGAAGCTGGAGAAGCTTCCATCAGAATAAAGTTCGAGAAGCTGCCATCTGGTCTCGTGTGTCAGTGTCTTCTCTCTCACGACCTCGACTCTCCTCTCACCAACACATGAACCTCAACTCTTGCTAGGGCTGGACCCTGGCAGGCTATTACAATTCTGTATATATTTCTACCAGAGACAAGGCAGGAAGGGATAAGAGCAAGCATATACATTAAGATACCTATGAAAGGGAAGAGAGTGAGCCCATGGCCTAGAAAAATCTTATGTGTTGTATATAGATCCAATCATGTCATATTCTCTCTAAAACTAGAGTATCATGTCCTGCCAGCTCGGGGCTTTGTATCATCAGCACTCAGTAAATACTAGTAGAACGAGGGTAGAACAGAGTGGAAAAGTGCCCAAGCTGTGGAGTTGGGTGACCTATGTTCACATCCTACCTCTAACCATAAAGCTGGTTGACTGCCTTACTAAAAGTCTACACGCTTCAGTTTCCTTATCTGAAAAGAACATTGCAGCACATTATTTGCAATTAAAGCATGTGCCAAAGGGACAAAGTAAGGATGGACCACGGGGAATTGACTCATTGAGTTTCTGCCATTTTCATAGCTCCAGACCCACAGTTCCAAAGGCAGCTATCTATACAGAAGAAAACATACACACACCTCTGAAGAGAAAGGCCACAGGAAATTCCCCTCAAGCACTTTCTTACTAGTGTGATCAGTTCACTCCGAAGAAGGGGACTCCATAGCAGATGTCTGCTTTGGTTGTTAAGAAAGGATAATCTCTATGTTTCCAAACTAAAATCTGTTACTGCTACAGTTTGGGTTTGAAATATCCCCAAAAGAGTCCTGTGTTAAAAGCATATCCTCAATGCAACAATATTCAGAGGTGAAATAATTGAATCAGAGTTCTAATTTTATCAGTAGATAAGTCCACAGAAGGACTAACAATTTGAATGGATTTACTGCATGGTAACAGGCAAGTGGACCCTGGCTGGAGGGGGTAGGC
Source organism: Muscardinus avellanarius (assembly GCF_963383645.1). Lineage (NCBI taxonomy): Eukaryota > Metazoa > Chordata > Mammalia > Rodentia > Gliridae > Muscardinus > Muscardinus avellanarius. The sequence continues at coordinate 99,225,587 of NC_137794.1, forward strand.
CACTGGGGGTGTGGCCTTGGGAATCTCTGTCCCTGGTTACTTCCTGTCACTCTCTCTTTTCCAGCTACCCTGAGTTGAGCTGCTCAGTTGTCCTCCAGGATGTCTGCCATGGAGTCAGCCAACTGTGGAATTTACCTCTGTACCCATGAGCCAAATAAACTTTTCTTCTCTATGTTGTTCATGTCAGATATTTTGGTCACAGCAATGGAAAAACTGGGGAAAACAGTTACCATTATTCAACAATAAGAAATGTTTTGCAGAATTTTATCAAATTTCCCAGTTTTGACTAACAAGCAATTCAACTTTTTTCCTACTGCTCTTAGGTTGCTAAATAACTAAAGTGTGGAATATACAACATATCTTAAAGCTAAATTGCCCAACTTATATTTTAAATAAAGGATCTGAATGATTCCATGGGAAATAGGTAGAATAATGTGCCTGAGAGAATTAAAACAAAATATTGCTGGGCGTGGTGGCACACGCTTGTAATCCCCATGCTTGGGAGGCAGAGACAGGAGGATCACGTTGGTTCGAAGTGAGGCTCGCTGGCTTGAGACACTATTTCCAAATAAAAATATAAAAATAGGTCTGGGAGTGTAGCCCATAGGTAGAAGGGTTTCCAGTAACCCCAGTACCACACACAAAAAAATATTGTTTGGAGTTGATGAAGACCAAACTTACATAAGTCTATATTATTCAAATAAAAACAAAGAAGCTGAGAAACTATGCAAAAGAATGTTTAACAATGAGAAAATAAATGTAGCTTAGTATAACAATTTAAAAGATTGGATTCAGATTTTTTATATTAAGCAGAAAATGCTTTGTACTAGAGAAAAAATAAAAGAAATATAGACTTTGTAAATAAATAGATAAAAGATGAAATATGTTTACAGACTAGAGACATGGCAGAATTTTAAAAAATAAGAATAAGTGCTGCCAAAACATAGGTAAATGATCTTTCTAAAACCACCAGAATAGCAAGGTTGTATAAGATAGAGAAAACTCCATGACTACTAAAACAAGGAAATGGCCATAACCCAAACAATAATTGTTTAACAAAATCAAAACACAGTACAGGGTCACAATACATCATCATATCTCTAACCCTGAGACATATCCTAGAGATCAGAAAGAGGGAAGAGAGAAAGATGTAATCAGTTTTAGTGCTGCTTAATAAAATCAGCTGAGCTGAGTACATCAACACAAAATGTTAAACACAAGACCTGAATGGACAGACTCTGAGCCACTTCTATTCCCCCTCAGCAATGAACCTGCTTACTCTAGAAGGAGCTCTTGATTTTAGACTCACCAAATCAAAATCCTTAGGAAGTGAGCCTAGAAATCTGCTTTTGACAGCATCGTGAGGGCTTTAGATAAAGAGGATTCAAACATTACCCTGAGAAACATGAAAACATAAAATGCTAATAGAGGTTCATATCTATTTCACAGCAATGTATAACACACATAACATTATATATTTTATGTACTGCCATATAAATGAATTCTTCACTTATATGGCAGTACATAAAATATATAATGCCCCCCATCCCCAAACTCATGCATTGAAAGCATAGTCAACAATGCACAAGGTTCAAAAGTGGGGCTTGTGGATAATGGAGGGATCGTGAGGGCCCTGAATGCATCACTGGGTTGGTCCAGCGATGGCTGAATAACTACAAAGGAGTTGAACATAGATGGAGGAAGTAGGTCACTGGGGCCAGGACCTAGAAGGATTTCTCTTCTGCATGGCGTCCACCCTTGCGTTCCATCTGCTACGAGTGGAGCAGCTCCCTACCATGCCCTGTGGCAGTGATGTTTCCACCTTGGAGCCAATCTACCAGGGACTGGACTTTTGAAATTGTTAGCCAAAATAAACTTTTCCTTCTCTAAGATGCTTGTGTCAGGTATTTTAGTTGCAGAGACAAAAAGCTGACTAACACAGGCTTGGAGGGTGTTGTTTGCAGATTACTACCCTCCCTATCACAACAGTCAGGGGTGACTCCCACTCCTTTTCATGCCTTTCTGTATTGAATATATTGTATAATCAAATGAAAGAGGCATAAGGTTATTTTTAACTCTAAAAAGTTAATGAGACTTATCAAATCCATATTCAGATGACTTTAAAATCCTATATGTTTTAATATTTTAAAAAAGCAAAATGAATGAACACTTCAACTCAAATATTAAAAATAATTAACATGCAATCAGCATGATAGCTTAATAAAAATAAAATTGAATTAAAAATAGAAAACCATAGACTTCATAAGTAAACATAAAAGATAATCAGGTGGAAATAATCATTATAACATGAGATATCATATCATGAGCTTCTTTTGAAAAGATGCCTAAATATTATTCTCTATCCTCAGATCTTAAAGTTTTTCTTTCATTTCCACAAAATATCAACTTCTGTTTATAAATAATACAACATGCTCCTAAAATGTACTCTCATTCCTAAAATGAATAAAGCTTCATTGCTTACAAAGCAGCTCAGAAAATTAATATGTCATCAGACACATAGGTGATGAGGCAGCTGCTCTTTAGACAAGAGGAAATCTATTTTTCTGTAGCTCATTTGAATTGAGAAGGGAATCTTGTACAGAGAGAAATGTATTTTTAGTATAATAAACTTGTACTAATGGAGGCAAAGGGGAAAAAATTCATTCACTATTTTGTTTTCTCTTGAGCCTTCCTGGCCAAGATTTTTTATTGTACAACATGTTGTGGTAGGGAAAAGCAAAACTTGGAGAATGATGTGATTTGAGTTACAAGTGTATACTAATACTGCAAAGCCTTCAGCAAAACAATGTCCTGGGGCCTTAGCTCCCTGGTTTTTAAAACTAGGCTAGTGATTCTACATGTATTACTGAGCTCACAGGGTGTAAGGCTCAAATGAGATAATGATCCTGAAAACCCTTTTAAATGTGCTATAATCAAAAGTTACTTTCATTAACACCATTAGCATCAAAGTGTAAATGATCGGGAGTTTCACACTCCTTCCATTTGCTCTAGAAAACCATCTTCAGTCACATTTTTTTAAGTTAACACTAGATTTTTTTTCTCTCTTTTGTAATTTATTTGTTTATTGGTGCACTGTATTCATACATCATAATGGGATAAAAAAATACTTTTGTATACATACATGCACACATTGCCCAATTAGCCCCTACCCGATTCCCACCCCATTCCCTCCCCATCCCTCCTTCCCATATTTGGCTTAGTGGTTGACATTTAGTATTATAGCAATTTATCCAAAATTAACAATGATAATCTCACATAACTGTTTAATTTGTCTGATACCAAGATTTTGATGACTTAAAGATAACATTTCAATATTTCTTTTTGCTTTCTTTCTTACCAGAGAATATTTTTTTCTTTTTCTTTCTTTCTTTCTTTTTTTTTTTTTTTTTGGTGAAACTATCATACATTTATTTATTTATTTATTTATTTATTTATTTTCCAGAAAAAATCTATCCTAATGTGGAATATGGACTCTAGATACCCAAAATGATCTCAAAAAAGAACAAAGCTAGAAGATGTATATTTTCTGATTTCACTATCAATGAATAGTGCACACAGGGTCAGTATTCACAAGTAAATGGATAGGCCAGCCTCAGGAATGTAGACTCTCAGCTATTTAGCAAGCCCCTGCTTCCAAACAAAAAATTAAAATGGTTTCAAGTGTAGCCCAGAGGTAGAATGCTCCTGGGTTCAAACCCTAGTGCCACAAAAAAGAGAAGGAAGGAAGGGAGGAAAGAAGGAAGGAAGGAAAGGAGGGTTCAACTGTACTCTTGTTAAGGGACTACTCTTTAGCCCTAGATCTTGCTTCAAGATGAAGGTTTATAACAAGTATACTCTCTGTGACATGAATGTTGATACTCCATTGAGTTACATGATTACTAAAAGTCAATCAAGTTTATTCCCAATCTGTTTATAGTGATTGTGCTGGTAACTATAATTATGTAATTTAATTTACTCTTTAATGAACTAAATTTAAGTAAGAAAAATAGACTCTTTCCATCACTTTGGAGTTTCTTTGGAAAGATCCAATGATCTAAAATTTACTTGGGACAGAGTGATGATACAAGGAGAAAATATAAAATGATATGAAAGGATCTTTATGTTGGGTCAGAAGGATCTTTAAATTCTCACTCTGCTTCAAGAACATGGAAATTTTAGGGTCATATTTCAGGCTTGTAATTAATATAATAAAATTATGAACTTTCATCTGTAGACTCAGACAAATTTCCTTAGGCCTATCTCAAAGATTGAGGAGTGAAAGCCTACTACATGTTTCAACTTTTACATTGTTAACATATACACAAATCACTTTTATGACTCTCTACTTTGACTTTTGGGGATAAACTAATTAAACATTATTAATATATTATTTTGTAAGCTGTAATTACTTCAAAATGAGAACCTAAGTAAGAACACATGATTATCTTAAAGTTCCATTACATCAATGAATACAGATTAAGTTCTAAGTCCACAGGTATAACTGTAGATTCTGAAGAGAATAGAAAGATGATTAGAACTTAGTTTCTATTTTTAAGTCCTCAAAACATCACAGATTTCTTATAAATGAGGAAGCTTTAGAATTCCCACATATAGAGCTGGTAAGGTATCCCCCGAAGTTGTGAAGTTGATATTTGTATAACCAAATAGAATGTCCTCAAAAATTATGTGGTCAAAAGAAATGCATTCTTGGTTTTCATCAAACAAAACAGGTCCAGCACCAGAAATACTTTCTAAGCTCATGTCGTACGCCAACTAAATTAATTATTTGTAATATTGTCATCACATTTCTGCAACTGTGTGAGACATAGGTATCTAAGTTCATGAAAAAGAAGGAAGCTCAGACTAAAGACTATGCAATATTTTCATGCCCTGTATTTATTTATTAATCATTATTTCCATTACTTTCAGCAAACATTCAGTTTCTATAATTGTGTCAAACTGTTAAATGATGGGGTGAAAAGGTAGAAAATAAAATCATTTATAAGATCACTGAATTATCTGTAAAGTGCCATGAAAAGCACTTGAGAGGTTTTAAAGCTCATGACATAATTTACTACATATTTTAAATTTTCTTAGATTGTAGGAAGGAAAAAGAAAGATTGTAAAGAAGAAAAATGAAATTAAAGAAATGACATACACACAGACTGCCTCTCCAGTTTTCAAATATCATGACACAATGTCTATGGCATAAGTGTATCTCAACACTCTCCCTGGATATTGAGTTTCTTGATAATGGAAAGCCTGTATCTCATTACTCAGTAATAATTTTTCTAGAATTATCCCAATTTAAAAGTTTGTCCTGAAATTCCTGTGTACAACAAGTAATGTGCCAGAAATTTTAGTAACCTAGCTTCCAAACGGCTTTTCACCACCTCTTAACTCCCAGAAGCAACATAAAATCCTTCTTCATTTTGACTCTGAATAGATGGCCACTGCACTCAAAGTACTTAACTCTTAACTCGGTATTGAATGCACAGTAAATTTAAGTGACTGTATATTTCTATTTTTTAAAATCTACTTTCAGGTAACTTTTGAAATGTAAGAAGATGAAAAAAAAAAAACAGGCACCAATTCCTTTGTCATTTTGGGGCATTTTTCTCAAACTACAGGCATTTGCTTGTATTTTGGATTCATCAGCCAATTTTCAAGGCAATTTGAGTCCCTTTTTGTGAGTCTTCAAGAAAATATCCTGTCAAGAGCTGTGGGACACAATCAAGATAAATGGCATCCCCTACATTTCTCCCATACTAAACACACCTTTATGAATCCATCCTAAAAAATGTATCCCTTGGTGCCAAGCCGCTCTTCCCACAGCCCCGAGCCTCCTGCGCCTTCCTCTCCTTGTTCAGGGAATTCATGTTGTCCTCCGTCTTATTCCTTCATCACACTCACTCTGCTCCTACCATTCTCTTCTCTGAGCAGGTCTTCTCAGAATTTTGGATATTAGAGATCAAACTTTTGAAAGAATTAAATTACTGATGTGTTATATCTATCACGTTTTTCATTTTACCCCTTGACATTTTTTTTTTCGATTTCTCCATTTAGACATTAGTTCACTTATAAAAAAAAACGCATATAAGAAAGTTTTGGCAAATTGGATTTTATCCTTTGATTTATCCTCTGGTTTATGCCAATGTTCTCTAATACTCATAATTAATAATGTGATAGAAGAGAAAATTAGAAGCAACCATTGTTCAGTAAAACTGTCAAATAATGTTTTTTCTTTTACTTTAAACTAACCAAGGATAGGAAAAAATCATAAATAAGATTAAAATTTTATTAACTCAATGTCAGCAATGTGGTAGGGAGAATACCAAGCAGGGAAATATATATATATATATATATATGAAAAAGAAGAGAATCTATATATCAGATTACAGTTACAGATATAGTCTAGATGCCAAAGGAGAGTAATCATTTGGAAATTGAAGTATGATGTAGGATCTATAGTCATTTTACTACCAACATTAACTTGTCACACTGGTTAGCAATTTCTGGTCAATATGGTGACTCAGTCCCCTCTCTATCTGTACTGCTGGGTGTATTTTAATTTCTGCTTAGTCATGGCATCTGTATTTTGAACTTGACTGTTCTCACAGCTGCTATCTATTCATAGCATCTCATGACCACCAGTAATCATGTGGTCTTCAATACCTGACTTCTGTATCATTTTTCACCATCAACCTTCATTACCACCTGGAACACTTTCCTTGTATTTTGCACTGAAATTGTCCAAGGAAGGAAATCTTAGGTGTTAGTCACCATCATTTTGTTTTGGCAAAGCTCTTATGCTAAACCATGTCCAGGTGTTGCTAGGAAGTAGGTAGATGTGTCAATCCTAGGTCAATCTCCCCACCTTAACATGGCCTAATCCATTGTTATTGGTGGGACTGAATCACTTAAGAATTTGCTGTGATATGTTATGCTCAAGAAGCCATCTATCAACACCCAGAGCTGTGGGTGGGGACCTAAATTTTCTCTTCACTGAATATGGCTTCCTCAAGCCTTCCACTAACGTGGGAAATATGAGATCACATATCCTGTAAAGTCCTGTCAGACTCTAGGGTACTGTAAGCTCATCTAGCACTTAGTGATCAAGAATTCTTGTGTTCATCCCTTTTTTTGTCATCATTCCCACTGTTTAAGGTGCTGTTCTAGATGTTGAGGAAACAGTAGTGAATGAGACAGAACAAATTTGTAACAAAATTCTGGCAGAAAATAAAATTTTTCCCAGATGGAATAATGAAATGATTTTAATTAAATAGCTACTTTAATATATTGGGAAATGTTCAGTAAATGACTAAGGAAGATTCAGTAACCTCAAGACCAGCAACAGTGAGTACTACTACCACATCTACTACTGAAGGATACACAACATTACAGAAACCAGGAGACTGTGAGACTGGGAGGAAGAGCTGCCTGGAAGAAGTTGGGAGTGATAAAGATGCAATCTAAAGATGGGAAGTTGGAGAAGAAAATATCCCAACCTCATTCTCCAATCTCCTACCAGGGCTTTTCACTGGCCAAACCCCACTGGAAGTACAAGCATCAGAGAGCAAGTTGATGTCATCTTCAGCCTCTGGGATCATGGTGCAAAGCCATGAAGTGCAGAAAGTGGGCATAATGGAGGTAAATGAGAAATAATAGTCATATATATTTTCTCATGAAGTAGAGAAGACAGTTTAAAAAACATTTTGTAATATGATGTAACTTGAACGAAATAGACACAATTTCTTAAAAGGAGTGGGGATAAAATATATAAAAAACAAATTTTGAAAAGAGAGAAATCAGTTGAGAACATTTGGAAGAAGTAGCAGATGACAAACTTGTGTCAACTTATTAAAGAGAAAGAATAGTTGCCTCAGATTTTTATTTGGAGTATTTAACAAGCAAAAGAAATGTACATGATGTATGTAAGTTATGAACATAAAAAGTAAACTCCTACAAACACCACCAACAAAAAATCTACAAATATTATCAATACCACAGTTATGGTTAGATATAGAGTGTCCCCTAAAAACTAATATATTAATGTTGAGAGTTGACATAAGTATGTCAGGAGCATTATAATATCATCAGTGGATAAATTCAGTGTAATGGATTTACTGGGTGTTAACCTGGGCAAGTAAGGTGTGGCTGGAGGAGGTGAGTCCCTTAAGGTGTGGCTTTAGGGAAAATATATGGTTCCTCCTCCTCTTGCGTGTTCTCTCTCTCTCTCTCTCTCTCTCTCTCTCTCTCTCTCTCTCTCTCTCTCTCCCTCTGACTTCATAATGTGAGAACAGAGCCTTACTTTCCCTTACTTTCTCCCTCTGTGCCTCTCTGCTTCCCGACACCATGCCTAGAGCTCTGAAGACCTGGACTGACACGGACTGAACCTGGAAATCTCCAAGAACTATGAGAAAATAAATCTTCCTTCCTCTAAGTTGCGTGGTCAGTTGTTTTGAATTACAGAGTGTAATGTGAACCAAAACAACCATTCATCATCCTTCTTCTTGACTCTGCACCAGTAGTGTCCAGCAGCCTGAGTTTTAGTTTATAATTAGCTTTGGGTTTCTTCTTCAAATATTTTTCATTTTCCCTGATTCTTGAAATTTATAAAATTGATATCTCATTATTTTGTGCCTTGCCTTTTCTCTCAACATTAAACTTCTTTCTTATATTATCTTTGACCTGAATTATTCAAGGTATGTTTTAAAATTTTTAACTGCATGGAATTTAAAAATTATGTTTCCTTACTAATTTCTTGATTAAATGCACTGTCATCAGAAACATAGCTTATAATTCATGGTCCACTAAAATTATTAGGACTTCCTTGGTCTATGGCTGCCTTGTCCATAGCCTAGTAGGGGATGTTGCAAACAGACCAATGGAAGGGCCCAAGATGGGCATGAGACACATTTGTTTTATTGGGAAGAAGCTTTACAAGAGATCAGTGGCTGCTCCAAGAAGTCTTCAGTGGTGACAGGCTGAGCAAATAGCACTTCCACCCCTCATGGTGCTTTGCCAGGAGGCGTCTCCTCTCCCTTATGATGCTTTGTTCGGCAGTGGCAGGCTGGACGAGTGTCCTGTATCCTTTCCACAAAGTTCCCTGAGTCCCACGCCTCTCCCCACTCAGAGTTGGGTTTCACATGTTAGACTGCAGAAACAGTGACTTCATCAGCATCAGCTGGCTTAGTTTGCTTATATGACCAGCATCCCAAAGAGCAATTATCTTGGTGTACATGCAAAAAGTAGTTTCTGCAGATAATACTAACTTGCCCTAGTTTCCAGTGCACAGATGAGACAGCCAGTGTCCTTTAAGATAATATGTATCTGGACTTTCCAGGACAGGCTTGCTCTCTTTGTTCCTGTAGCTTAGCTAGGTTTGTGGGAATAGAAAAAGGGCATTCAGGGACACAGTGTTATACTGTCCCCTTTATCTTTAGGAACTACACAGTAGCCAAGAAATTGCATCTCTGTGATACAGATCTCTGATATTTATTGAGGTTTATTTATGGTTTTAAATATAATTGATTTCCAAAATCAAATTATTTGTAGTCTTGAAAAACTGTTTCTAAGCCAGGATAATAACTTATACCTATTATCTCAGTGTTTAGGAGGCTGATACAAGAGGTCCATAGGTTCACCGTCATCCTAAGCAATTCAGCAAACCCTAGGCAACTTCACGAGGCACAGTTTAAAAATAAAAATAAAGTGCTGGGCATGGTGGCACATGCTTGTAATCCCTGCGCTTGGGAGGCAGAGACAGGAGGATCGTGCAGGTTTGAAGCCAGCCACGCTGGCTTAAGAGATTCTGTTTCCAAAAAAAAAAAAAAAAAAAAAATAGGTCTGGGAGTGTAGCCCGGAGGTAGAAGGGGTCAATCAAATAATAGGAGAATTTTGAACACGATTCTATTACTTTCAACCACTGAGCGATTGTTGCTACCAAGACATTTAGCTCCTTTGTTTCTTTGGTTTTACTTCACAAACTGTATGTTATCATTATTATTATTTATTTATACAGAATATATAAATGTATCCTTCTGAAATTTCGATGAGATTTATGTTGGCCCTTATGATTCAGTCTCCATGTTTATCAACCTTTCTTCAGTATTTTTCTCCTTTTGATCTCTGCCTTCTGCATTCTATAGAAAATTTTCAGATCTATATTATAGTTGACCAATTCTCTATTAGCTGCTTCCCCTTTACTATGTAATGCTTTCTTGAAATTTTATATTTATTATGCCCTTAATTCTTGAATTTCTGGAAGCAAGTGCTTTCTTAAAAGGTCCAGTGTCTAAAAATTTAAATTTCTTTCTCAGTTTAATGTTGATTTTACTTAAATTTTTAAATTATTATTGATGGATAGTAATTATACTTCGATGAGGTTTAAAGCGATAGAAACATACATGCACACGGCACTTGATGTATTTCCCTCTGAATCACACCCCATGCCCTGCTCCCTCCCTAAACATGTTAGCAAGATTGGTGGTGATATCTTCATATACAGACATAGCATTATTTGAACTGTTTCCTTCATCGGTTCTTACTTTTCCTCTCCATACCTCTCTCCTCTGCTATCCCACTGTCTCTCTCCTGGTTTATCTGAAGTCCTTTTTGTTTCCTGTTTTCTCTTTAGCCTCCACATATGAGAGAAATGATATAACTTTCTGAGTCTGGCTGATCTTACTTGGCGTAATATTCTCTAGTTCCACCTATTTTCCTGAAAATGACATAATCTTGCTCTTCTTTATGAGTAAGTAAAATATCACTGTGTATATTCCATATTTTCTTTATCCATTTATTTGTTTGATTTTGCTCAATTTTTATACTTTGGCCTAGATCAGAATAGACACTTCTCATTACTTCTAATTTTTTTTTTTTTTAATGGTGGTACTGGGTGTGGAACACCAGTACTACCTCCGGGCTATACTCCCAGACCTATTTTATATTTTATTTGGAAATAGGGTCTCACTAAGTTGCTGAGAGCCTCGCTAAGTAGCTGAGGCTGGCTTTGAACCTGTGCAATTCTCCTGTCTCAGCCTCCCAAGTGCGGGGATTACAAGCGTGTGCCACCACGCCTGGCCTACTTCTATTTTTATTGATTTATTATTGAAAAGACTGGAGTATGCCTTGAGATATAGTCCTTATTTATTTACTTAAAATAATCTTGAAATATAATAATCTTGAAATATAATAACATAATAAGAAAAAGTTATTTATTTAAAAATAAACTTGAAATATAACTCTAGACAATAATAACATAATTAGAAAAAAGAGATATTTTACCTAAAAGCTACTAACAATAACTATAAGGTCATTGTATTAAAAACAATATGATAATAATAGACAAGGAGACAAAATTACCTACAGACCAGGATTTCTGTGAGATAAACTCATACCTCAGAATTTAATACATAATAAAGATAGTACCCATCAGACTGCCTGGTGAATGATGACAGGAAAACTGCTCATTGTGGAGAAAAATTAATACCAAGTATCACACATAAAAGTGAACTTCAAATATATTAAAAAATAAATCAAGGAAAATAATAGAGACAGAAGGTGATGTCCTTAAGTTGGGGAAGAAATTTTAAGAAAAACCTCCAAAAGCATCAATTAATGAATTTAACTCCATCAAAATTAGAAAATTTTGTTCATAAAATAAACAGAAATATGTCACAGAGGCATATATTCCATGTCTAAAACCACAAAGAAATTATTATCCAGAATATATAGAGAATTAATTCATATATATATATGAATATATATGAATTAATATATATAATATATAATATATGTGTGTGTATATATATATACATACATATATATATATATATAATCACAGAAATCCAATTTTTTGCAGTATTGGGGATGGAATCCAGGGGCATTCTACATTTGAGTTATACCATCCACCCCTATTCACTAGTCTTTATTTTTGAAACAGGGTCTCACTGAGTTGCAAAGGATCTCACTAAGTAGCTGAGGCTATCCTCAAGTCACTGTCAAGTCCCATCTCAGTCTCCAAATGCTGTGAATAGAAATGTGTGCCACCATGCCCATCCCAAAATTTTAAATATGGGAAAAAAAGATATTTATAGATAAAGTAACCCAAAGGTTTAACAAGATATAGAACAGATACCTCAAGACATTAGGAATCAAAGAAAGGCAACTTAAAAACATATTAGAGCTATCAGATTCTAAATACAGTGTTGAGTGAAAAGTGTCTAGAGACATAATATCATGTGTGTAAAGTTAACCTGTATAAAATAATGCAGGTTTACATTAATGCTTTAAAATATAAGAATATACAAAATATATATTAGGGAATTGGGACAGGAAGCCAACCAGAAACCTTGCAAAGACCAGTGACTGCTAATTGACCAAAATTACAGCAGATGGCGAAGGAACCCTGGGCTCATTAAGAGAAAGCAAACCATAATACACAGATGAGACGGCACTGTGTCCTCCTGGATTTGCACTTCCCTCAGGATTCTACCTACAGGACACCCAGGCCAAGAATCAACCATCGCACGAGGCTCTCTGCTTCCCTGAGATGCTCTAAGTACCCCTCAGTCCTAATCATCCATGTGTGGACTGAGAATAAGATGGTCTGGCTTTGTAGCTAGTTTGCCAAATATTTCTATTCTATAGAAATATAACATTGGAATAGACAAGCGATAGTGTGTTTAAAAAATGGAATATTAACCAAAACTCTTTTTCTCTCATTTTCTTGTATGATTTTTTTCCTCATTCACTTTGCAGAATGTATTGCCTCAAGGAATGGTAATGTAGCAGAAAAGGGAGGAAAATCTTTCATGAAATACATAGTTATTAGACTGTAAAACATATTAGGAAAACAGATAAAGAGCCGCTATAGCTGGTTTGGTTGGGCACAAGGAGAGTCATACCAGAAGCGAAATTCAGAAGACGATGGGCTCCTAAGACAGGGGCTCATAGGAAGAGCATTCCAAGGGAATTGGGAACCTGAGATCCAACAGAACTGGATCCCTCAAGGGACTGCAGCTAGCAAGATGCCAGTGTTTCTGTCCCTCAGCCTGGCTCCAAGACTGAGGCCGCAGAGGCTGAGCTCACCTCCCAGAGCATCTTACAGTCCCAGGTAACAAGGAATGGAAGGCTGCCTGTGCCCGAAAGCACAGTAGAGACGGCTGCTGAGGGTCCTTGGTTAAGTCAAGGGAGCTGCCTCAGGGTCCAAAGTCACAATGAGAAAGGGGACCTCTCAGATGAGTCTGTGCAAACACAAAAGGGTTTTAAGAACAGCTTTTCTCTCTGGGTCCTGAAGTCCTTGCTGTAGAACTTGTACAAACTCCTCAAAATGGGGAGAACACTTCTTTGCAAGAAACCATTGTGGTCTCCAGAAAAGATTTAGCAATGTTTGGAGATGTGTTTGGTCATTGTAAGTGGGAGGTACTGTTGGTATCTGAGGGATAGAAGTTAGGGATGCTGATAAATGTTCTACAAGGCACAGAACAAAGAATTGAATTACCATTCTCAAATGTCAACAGTGTCACTTTTGAAAAACCCTGCCCTAAAATGAGGCAGGTTTTGACCACTTGGTCAAATAAGATATTTATAAAATAGCTATATGATTTTTTATTTAAAAATAAGAAAAGTACACAGAGTTCATGGTTTGAAATATGCAATCACTTTTTTATGCAAGTCCTTGACTTGCATAACTGAGTCACCTCTCAGCCCATCATAACCTGAATATACCATTAACTAAAACAATACTTTAAATATGCCCAAGTGGAAAAAAGTCACAACTCAGCAGCACAGCACACTGAAGAGTGTTGTGTGTTCACCCTCATGATCTAGTAGTCGATTGGGAGCTCAGCTCAATGCTGCTGTCCTGTATCACATGAAAGTCTCCTGCCACATAGAGACTGGGAAAAGAGCAAAAACTCAAAATTCAAAGTGTGGCTCCCACTGAAGGCATATCGCTTGTGCACCATCAATAAGTTGAAACATCACAATCAGGGGACAGGCTATATATTATTTCTCTAATATGAAATAACTAACATTAAGACATGCATGTAATGGAAAGGTCTGGGGAGAGAATACTGTAAGTGGCTTTAAAGTTAAAGCAAGTACATCACATGCAAAAAGGGAAGAAAACTGGGAACACAATGACAGATGCTACACACTTAGGATGGAAAGAGGGAAAGCTACCAGCCCTTAGGCCGTCCTTGGAGCACCTGGCAGAGGGGAAAAGGGTGTTCCTAACCAAAGATATTGAGGACCACCAGAAGTTTTCAGAAAGCTGAGGTGGTTTTTCTTCAACTCTGCACTTAAAATAAACTAAGAGGAAATGAGAACACACATCAACTGACCAGGGAAAGTGTCAGCAAAGGGAAAAACTGAAAATGTTTCAAAATCAGCAGGAATGAAAGCAAAGCTAGCAACAATGAAGAAAGGAAAGGAAGAAGAAAGAAGGAAGGAGAGAGAAGAGAAGAGAAGAGAAGAGAAGAGAAGAGAAGAGAAGACAAGACAAGACAAGACAAGACAAGACCAGACCAAGGAGAAAAAGACCTGAAAACAATCACAATGGATCATAAATAAATTAGCCTTATGTTAATGATGTGCCAATGTGTTCCAGTTTTACAGGAAAGCAAATAACTGTGAAGTATCACCAACATAAACACTGATTAAAGGAGATGAAATGTCTTGAGATGAAATGTCATAACATTACACAGTGTCATTTTGCAGTGTTCTCAAATGTTAATGACCTCTACCTTCAGCTGCTTCCCTGGCCTGAGATCTCTAGGGAAAGGAAGCGCCAGCTCCTGCTGCAGGCTCCTGGGAGGAGCTCAGAGCCTGGTCCATGCCTTTGAGGTTAACAGATAAAAATTCACTGAAAATGAGTTGGTGACATTTGTCCATAATTCAGAAGGGACCACATTTAAAAAAATTTTTTTTCTTTCACCAGAAAATATTCTAGTTTATCTTACCATTTCAATAATGTTTCAGACCTGATTCCGTCAATCTGCAATACTCTTTAAAATAATAGCCTTCTATTCTTTTAATGGTGACATTTACCCAGCAACAGTAGCGTCGGAAGGAAATTTAGGAAGTGAGAGTTCATTACTTCACAAACTAATTCTGGAAAAATTTGTGGATCAGGGTGAATTTATAACTATTTTACCAGGACAGATCGCAGAGTCCTTCAAGAAGTGTTAAATTGGAGTGTATTTTGGGTATCCTTATCCCCTCATTTACTTTAAGAAAAATCATTAGGACTTCTGATATCCACAATTATTCTTGCTTCCAAGCCAAATAAAATAGGTTAACATTCTGTGGTCACTTCACAAATTAGTCACTAACCTACCTAGTCCACTGACCCAGTTGCTGTCACATAGCCAGAATAAGTGCTTCCCCATCCACCTGACTGCACCTGAGCATGGAAATCTATGTTTACACCTGTTGCCAGTAAAATGTGTGCCTTTGCTTCTCCAATGCACAAGTGTGTGCAATGTTTGGTTGCAATTTCTGTTTGTGTTTATTCAAAACTTGTTTATCAACCTTTTTATCCAATGCAAGCCCTTTAATCAGTTCCTTCTGTCAAGAAATTTCTAATGTCTAGGGATGGAAAACAGAAGCAACTGAAAAATATATGGGAGCGGTATAAATTAGTATTGCATCTAGAGTCCAAATAAAATGCTTGGGTGTGGTGGCACATGCTTGTAATCCCAGCATTTGGGAGGTTGAGATAGGAGGATCTTAGTTCAGGGACAGCCTCAGCTACTTAGTGAGGTCATCTGCAACTCAGTGAGATTCTGTTCCAAATAAAGAATAAAAAATAGGGCTGGAGGTGTAGCTTGGAGGTAGAATGCCCCTGGGTTTCTTCCCTAGTACTGCAAACAAAATGCTTGGTAATTAACAGAAGAAGTATTTAAGCCCAAGATATCAGGGAAATCATGAGGATAAGGGGTCACACAACATGGACCTTGAATGTTTTGACAGAACTTTGATAGAGATGCACTGATTAAAATGGACTATTTCGCCTTCAAAGAGTAGTCACTAACCACACATGGCCATTTAAATTTAAACTAAACTGAAATAAAATGAAATGTTAAATCCACTAAGTCACAGTTCAAGTGCTCAATGGCCATGAATAAGGTGGTAACTAACAACAGAGAATGGTGGCACAAATCTGTAATCCTAGTAGCCATGCTTAGCAATTTAGTGAGGCCCTCTGCAACCTAGAAGACCCTGTTTCAAAAATAAAATATAAGCTGAGTGTGGTGGCACACTCTTGTAATTCCAGTATTTGGCAGGATAAGATAAGATTGCAGGTTTGCAGCCAGCCTCAGCTACTTAGTGAGTCCCTCTGCAATTTATTGAGACTCTATTTTAAAATCCCTGGGGCCACCTCCTCTGGATTTCTCACTGATGTGATTCAAGAAGTTACTCACTAATATATTTTTATTCTTCCACTTACATTTCTTTCAGATGGGCTTTGATCCTTTTTTATGAGGATCATATTGAAAATGGCATACATTTAGACTGTGCTTAGTTCCCTCCTCCCCCACCCAACACTGCTTCCCCTTTTCCCCCTTCCAACAGTGAGTGTCCGGGTTGACCATGCTATGTTCATACTTTTACACATATTCAAATGTAGCTCCTCCATCAATCTACCTCAGCCTTCTTCCTCTCCTACCCTTCCATTCTAGCTTTGCTCAGGTTTCCCCTCCATTATCTGGAGTCCCTCTGGTATCCCTAATACTCCCTAGTTTGGGCATATTCGAGAAAACATATGTCCCTTCTCTTTTGGTGCTTGGCTGATCTCACTTAACATAATGTTCTCCAGGTCTTTCCATCTTCTTGCGAATGACATGATTTTGTTCTTCTTTATTGCTGAGTAGAATTCCAGTGTGTGTATTTCCCATAATTTTGCAATCCATTCATCTGTTCATGGAGACGCTACACTAACAAAACAAATAACCCAATCAAGAAATGGGCAACTGAATTGAATAGACACTTCACAAGGGAAAAGATACAAATGGCCAATAGATACATGAAAAGATATTCAACATCGTTAGCCATCAGGGATACGCAAATTCAAACTATGCTGAAATTCCATCTAACCCCAATCAGAGTGGCAAGCATAACAAAGTCAAGAAACAACAAATATTGGCAAGGATGTGGGGAAAGAGGAACATTTTTACACTCTTGGCAGGAGTGAAAACTAGTTCAGCCACTATGGAGACCAGTGTAGAGATTCCTTAGAAAACTGGGAATGGATCCACCATATGATCTATCTATACCACTCCTGGGTATCTTTCCAAAGAGGTTAAAATCAGAGAACTACAGTAACATATGCATACCCATGTTCATAGCAGCACAATTTGTAATAGTCAAAATATGGAAACAACCTAGGCTTTGCTCATTTTCAATAGTAAAAAGATGAACATTTCAAAGTTCCTATCACCACGTAGTTCATTTTTCTGAAATTGTGTTTTAAACACTGGTACCCCTTTGCAATTCAAAGATTGTTTTTAGATTAATGATCTCATTTTGCATCTTTATTAAGATGAACCCAGAGCCACCACCTCCATTTCAGAGGGGCCATCTCTCCATATGACAGGTCTTACACAACCTTGGTTAGGTTATTTTGGCCTCCTGACCTAATCAAAATGTGTATCTTAGGGTAACAGTCCCTGAAAGACTCAGCAAGACGGATAAAATTTTTCATAACATATGAATGCTTCAGTCCAGTTCACTATTATTTCATTATATAAAAAACTACCTTTGGAATTTGTTAAAGGGTTAATAAGGGTTTGAGATTATACCCAGTTTTTTTAAGGCACAGCCAAAGACTTACTCATCTCTATTGACCAGACATCCCCAAATGTGAAATAATGGTGCCTATTGTATTCTGTATTAATGATCTGTGACTAGAGAAAATATCACAAGTTATAAATATAGTTGGTAAGAGGAGAAAAGTGGAAGGGAACTAGATCCACTCACAGGAAGGGAAACAAGGATTTTGATCAAGGAAGAAGCACCACATTTTTCCCACCCAGAAATTCTTCCCTTGACTTGTTGACGTAGCCTGTCATTTTTACTGTAGGTCCAAACCTTCACCTTACACTACCTCAGGCATTTTATGTAACTTAACTTGGGCAGTTTTCAGATGCCAGTCTCTATAGGATGTGTTCTGTATTTTAAAGAAATTTTACAAAACACTTCCATTTGTAGCATTGTGAAATGTAGCGATCTATGACATATGATGTAGAGAAAGCTCTTCCCAGATAGGAGTTTGCTCGATACGGCCTTTATAAAGCTTCTTCCATTTCCAATAATGAATGAAAATATTTAAACATTCAAATATGTGTATGTTATGTCAGTTCAGAAAAGAGAACTGAAAGGAAAGACAGCAAAGGTCAAAAGTCAAGAATAGAGAGAATATAAAAGATTTTGTTCTATTGTTTTTATAAGCAGAAAAGGTTTTATGAAAATCTCCTTTGGATTTGCTGCATGAACACACTTGCACTTTGAAAATTCAAGAGACTTCTGGCATTTGAGGAATTCAGCTGTCTCCACAGTTTCTATGTCAACCAATGACATTTGTTTTTCACTGAACCTCATGGTGTTCAGATCACCAGAAAAGATGATATTATGAGTTGTAAACAGAAACAGACTACGTGATCATGAAGAGCCTATGCATCATCCTAAATCAGGACCGTTTAATCAACACCCCAGAGATCTGGATATCTAACTGGAGAAAAACATCTTTCCAACCTTTACATGTAATATGGCAAGCCATTCATCTACAAAAAATCATACACTAATCATGTAAATTTAAACTAGACCATTGTTCAATATGGAAATTGAGTAAAAGATTCTACAGCCTATGGGTGGTAGGGAAGATGGGGAAATAAGTCCTTTGAGTTGTTTCTCTTTCCCTTTCATAATCCCAGAAGTTCCAGTGAACAATATTTAAAAATTAATGTACATAATTATTTTCTTTATTGGCTGCCAAGTGTGGCTCCCCACAGTAGCTCTGCCTATATGGCCAGAGAATGCAATTCATTTGTTAGAACTAAGAAGCTTTTTGTGTCTTTCAGCATCTCCTATAAAAATGCAAATGTTCCTAGAAGGCCAGGAATTTTAAACAATTGTGGGGGATTATTTTGCTAAATCAATTTGCATCTCAGAAGTTTAGTTGAGAGTAAAGTCCTGTAGCATGGGGCATGGATAATGGAGAATAAAGGGACTGAAATAGATGTAACCACAGAAAAACGAGTTTATTTCCTAAGGTTGCATAGGACTCACCTAAAAGGCTACATCAAAAGTTTTTAACTGAAGATAATTATAAAATGGCTAACATTTAAACATCCTGAGTACCGACTCTTCCAAGTATCTGCATTAAATTATTTATGCATTTCATCCAACTATTCAACAACAGTACTATTTTAATACGTATGTGATAGATGAAGAAACTGAAGAAGTAGAGGAGATAAAGTAACTCGGCTAAAAGGAGGCAGAGCCAAGATTCAATTCTACACAGTCTAGTTCTGAGACCAATGACATGACATAATGTTTCATCTTCGAGAGAAATAAACAATGATCTCAGCTCTCCACCAGGCCTTCCAGAGAGCAGTACCCTCTGAACCATAACATTCTGACTGCATAAATCCTCTTGAATGTAGTGATTATTTCAGATGTATCAAAAAAGATGCAGTTCTAGAGAGGTCCGTGTTTACTGAGATGGGAGTCATCCTCCAGTTTTGTAGCTAAACTCAAACTAGCTAAAAAGGACTTTTTGCTTAAATGATGAATGGTTCTTTCAGCTGTGCCATGTACCCCAGCAAAGTTGTACTACAAAACTCCAGAAAATGACACAGTCAATGGCTTTGAGGTGAATATCATTCATCTTCAGGAGCGGAGTCCTTGGAAGCTGGTCACCCTGGGAATTCTGGCCTTTCCCAGAATGTCAGAGCCTAGTACTTTATTTTGTAACCTGCTCTATACCTTCTATATAAACACTCAACATCAGTCATTGCATAATCTGTGCTGTCTGGTTCTCAGAACTGTCTTCTAGAGTCATTAACCTCTGTATCTTAAGAATGGGGGCAAGCCGGGTGTGGTGGCGCACGCTTGTAATCCCAGCATTTGGGAGGCTGAGATCGGAGGATCGTGGTTCATGGACAACCTCAGCTACTTAGTGAGGCCCTCTGCAACTCAGTGAGACCCGGTTTCAAAATAAAGAATAAAAAATATGGCAGGGGGTATAACTTGGAGGTAAATGTCCCTGGGTTCCATTCCTAGACCCGCAAAAAAAAAAAAAGAATGGGGGCTCTGCTTGGGAGTAGCTATAGAGCCACATGGAAGGTGAGTCCAGAGAGGTGGGTTGATTTATCCATGATCATAAAGCTATTCATGGAGAAATCAGGGTTTGAATCCAAGCACAATGTCACCAAGGTAAATTTTGTTTGTTTATGGCTATAAGTTAATGCACTTAGAAACTGAATGTCATAAAAACATAATTATGAACATTCACATCTGGCCATGTTGGGAAAACAGGGATCAGACTTGACAACCCACATAAAACACCCAGGAAAGAGAAGCTAAAAAACAATGTTTTGTAAACATTAGAAAACAAGCAACAGAGTCCTAGGAGGTAAGTACCACCATGTCTCTGACTTACAACCTCCGAAGAATTTCCAAATCACGAAGGGAGGGTAAGCCTAAAATAACCCACCCATTCTGTACAATTGAGAAGACAGAGTTCAGGGTTAAGAAAAGCCAGGCCATCCAGCTTTAGTAGAACAAAATATAGAAAACTAGTGTAGGGGTGCTAGAAAGCAGGCTGGAAGAAGCGCTTTCCCCCCAGTATGAGAGGTTAACTAGAGAAGTCTTCTTCCATATTAGGATTAGAAATAAGGTATTAAAATATAGAGTTAAGATATAGAAGTAAGGTAGGATTGGAAATAGAATGAAGATCCATAAGCCCAGCTGCCCAGGTTGCAGGATTCAAGGGCGAGGGTAGGGGACCCACAAGGTCAAAGCCTCTAATCTCCAGCTTGCCGGCCAAGGTCTTTGTAAATGGGACCCCATCCCCATATCTCTGAGATAGATCAGCAAACAAGGCCAGGCTAATCTGCTCTCCAGGCAGATTATTCAGTGCAGAGATAAGCCTGGCCCAGCCAAGGTGGGTGGGAAAGGTAGAGCAGGCTCTGACGTGTGTGGATGCATGTTTTAAAATTATTGGTTGTACTTGTTTGTACTTGTATCTGATTGGTTGTATTCTAAGGTTGGCGGGCTTAAACTTTTGGCGGGCTCTGATGTTTGTAACCACTCCCTCGTGTGTAACCACTCCCTCCTAGGGTTATAAAATTCAGAGCGTGGAGTGGGGAGGGGTCGAACCTCGGCCATAGTGTCTTGGTCTCGACCCCTGGCTAGCCGGGACAGCTGCAGCACAATAAATCTCGCTTGCATTTTACATCTCTTGTGAGTCCTTCGATATTTGGGTTGGTGGGCAATTCTTGGACCCTTCACTAGAAAACTGCAAAGAATGATTTTCTTCATTCATCTAAGGTTACTAAGGTTATCCCTCCTTTGGAGTCACTCTTATGCCACAATTTCTCCTTAGCTTTCACACGTTAGGGAGAGCATCTGACTTTTCGCTTTTTGTGACTAAGTAATCTCAGCATAATGTTCTCCAGTTCCCTCCATTTTCCTACAAATGACATAATTTTGTTCTTCTTTATGGCTGAGGAAGATTCCATGGTGTACATATCCCATAGTACGTTATCTATTCATCTCTTGATGGACATCTTCAATAGTTTGGCAATTGTGAATTTTGAGGCTATGTGGAATAGATCCACATGCATTAGTTTGGTCGTTTTGTTGCCTTTCTTTTGGGTAGATACCCAGAAGTGGTATTCCTGGGTCATATAGTAGGTTTGCTCCCATTCTTCTGAGGATGGTCTATACTGCTTTCCAAAGTGGTTGCACTAATTTTCAAGCCCACGAATAATGTTCTAGAGTTTCCACTTATCCACACCCTCACCAGCATTTGTTGTTGTTTTTATTTTTAATGATTGCCATTCTAATTGGGATTAGGTAAAATCTCAGGGCAGTTTTGATTCTCATCTCTCTGATTACTAATAATGTTGAGCATTTTTTTCATACATTTATTTGCCGTGTGTATTTTTTTCTTTTGTAAAGTGTCTATTTAGTTTACTTACCATTTTTTATTGTGTTATTTTTTTTTGGAGAGAGTTTCTTGAGTTATCTTTATATTCTAGATATTAGTCATCTCTCAGAAGAGTAACTGGCAAAAATCTCCTCCCATTCTGTCAGCTCTCTGTTGAGGTTTCTGATAGTTTCCTTTGCTGCACATAATCTCTTCAGTTTATTGCAATCCCACACATTGATTCTCATTTTAATTTCTTGTGCCTTTGGAGTCTTGCTGAGGAAGTTTTTACCTGTGCCTGTGTGTTGGAATGTTGGTCCTATGCCCTCTTCAAGTCACTGTGAGGCCTCTGGTCTAATTTCTAGGTATTTGATCCACCTTGAATTGATTCTTCTTCAGGGTGAGAAAGTAGAGTTTATTTTCATTTTGCTACATATGAATAACCAGTTTTGACAACACAATTTGTTGAAGAAGCTGTCTTTTTTCCAGTGTATGTTTTTGGCCCCTTTGTCCAAAATCAATAGACTGCAAGTGTGTATATTGGTTTATGAGTCTTCTATTTTATGCCATTGATCTGTGTTTGCTTTTGTACCAATACCAGGCTCTTTTTATTGCTGTGGCTTTGTAGTATAGTTTAAAGTCTCAAATTGTGATGCCTCCTGCATGGCTCTTGTTGCTGA
Source organism: Muscardinus avellanarius (assembly GCF_963383645.1). Lineage (NCBI taxonomy): Eukaryota > Metazoa > Chordata > Mammalia > Rodentia > Gliridae > Muscardinus > Muscardinus avellanarius. The sequence goes on from NC_137794.1 coordinate 99,248,429, forward strand.
GAACCACTTTCACTATCCTGGGGTTTTTGCTGTTTGAAATAAACTTAAGGACTGATTTTATCTGTGAAGAATTACCTTGGTAATTTAATGGATATTTCATTGAATCTGTAGATCACTTTTGGAAGAATGGCCATTTTGATGATATTTATTCTTCCTATCCAAGGGCATAGGAGATCCTCTCATCTTCTGCGATCACTATTTTTTAATCTTTATAATTTGTCTTATAGAAGTCTTTTTCCTCTTTGTTTAGGTATATTCCTAGGTATTTTATTGTTTGGGGGGGATATCGTGAATGGAAATGTTTTGAAACAGGGTTTTACTAAGTTACTGTGGCTGGTCTTGAATCTGCCATCTCCCTGTCTCTGCCTCCCATGTACTAAGATTCCATGTATGTACCATCATTTCAGGCTAAAAAAGAATAGAGCTTCAGAAACATGTGGTATGATACTCTAACATGATCTACTACTCTAACATGGGTGAGCTCAGATTTCTAAAATGAAAATGGAGATGGTAGTATGAGAAAAACATTTCAGGAAATAATGACCAAATTTTTCTAATCTTGAAAAGTTAAATCCTGCGGTAAAAAATGTTCAATGAACCTCAAGCAAAATCCTCAAAGAAACAGAAATGAAATCATACAAATGCACATGATAACCAATTTTAAAAATCACTGAAAATATTAAAAGTAGCCACAGGACAAAGAGAGCATATTATATACAGAAAATCAATGAATACAGCAAATTTCTTACAAAAAAAAAACTATACAAGCCAGAAGAAAAGAGTGACATATTTACTGCAGTGAAAGAAAAATTGCCAACATAGAATTCTGCGCTCAGGAAAAAATGTTTCAAAAGTGAAGTTAAAATAAAGATCATTTCAGGTAAATAAGAGCTAAGAGAATTCATATCCAGCCAAACAATACTTCAGAAATAATAAAGGAAATTCTTCAAGCGAAAGAAAATTATGCCCATGGAAATTTGGATCTACCAAAAGGAATAAGTAACAAGAAAAATAGTACATGTACCGGCAAATAAGAAAAAATATTTTTCTCACTTACATTAACTTCTTTAAAGCATCGCTGATAATATAAAACAAAAAGTAATTATTTTCAAGGGCCTTATTGCCTATATCTAGGTAAAATATATGGTAACAGTAGCACAACATATGGTAGAAATAAAATGGAACTGTTCTGATTTATGTTTCTTATATAGCACGTAAATCTTATAACACTGCTTGAAGGTAGATGGTGATGTGCTGTTCCATCCTAAATCATAAGATTGTTTATAAAAATACATATCCAATAAGCTGACAGTGGCATTAAAAAGGAATAACTAAAATTACAATAAATTTATAAGAAAACAGGTAAATGAAAAGAAGATTGATAAAGAAAATATACCAAATGAAAAAAATATAGCAACATGGTAGACAATCAAAATCTTATCAATAATTATCTTCACTCTTACCAGCCTAAACATCTCCACTGAAAGACAGAAATTTATAGATTTAATTAAAAAATCAAGATCTATCTGTATGTCCTCTAAAAAAAACTCACTTTAAATGTAAGACAAAAAAGTTAAAAAAATAAAAAAGATATACCATGAACATATTAATAGAAATAAAAATATATCATTGGAGAAATATATGCAAAAATATAATCAAAGAGGAATACTTTATTTAAAAATTATTCATCAAGATGACATAAATAAAATGCCTAAGTATGCATGAGCTGAATTATAAAACTTTAGAATAAAGTGAAGATAGAGCTGAGAGAAATTGGAAAATCCACAGATCATGTTATGCACTGAATTTGTAGAGTCCCCTCAAAAGTTCATGTGCTGAAGCTGGGTCTCCAGTGTAGACAGGTTCAGAGGGGGCACTGCTGGGGAAAGTGGGTTGCTGAAGTTAAGGCCTTGAGGCCTATATCTGACTCCCTAGCCTCTCCTCTCCTCTCCTTCTCTCTCTCTCCCTTCCCTCTTTCCCCCTCTCCCTCCCTCGTCTTTCCCTCCCTTATTTAAAAAAAAAAAAAGGACTGAGAGTGTGGCTCAGAGGTAGAATGCCTCTGGATTGAGTTTCCAGTACCAAGCACACACACATGCACATATACACATCATGATAGAGTTATGTAGTATAGCACACACACACACACACACACACACACACACACACACACACGTGTGTGTGTGTGTGTGTGTGTGTGTGTGTGTGTGTGTATTTTAGAGATACTGGGGATTGAACCTAGGAGCATTCTATTTCTGAGCTACACTCCCAGTCCTTATTCATTGTTTATTTGGAAACAGGGTCTCACTCCGTTGCAGAGGGCTTCACACTGCTGAGGCTGGCTGTGAACCTGAGATCCTCCTGTCTCAGCTTTCTAAGTACTGGGATTAAAGAGTATGCCATCACTCCTGGCATAGATTAGTATTTTAATATTTCTATATAAACTATTGATATAATGAGATACATAAAATTAGTAATAATTTTGAGAACATGAATATTAACATCAAATAATATAACTAAACTAATTTTAATAGAGCATTTCAGCAAACAAGAGCAAATTACATATTTATTTCAAATGAATATGGAAGATTTGCCAAAATATCAAGAAAACCAATATTCCTCAAAGACATAGATGTTGAAACTCTTAAAGGTAGAATCATGTTGAATCCAATAATATATAAAAGAAGTACTGATTACATCATGGCCAGATAGAATTTATCCCAGAAATACAAAACTCAAGGAAACGTTAAAACTAAATTCATAAAATGCATATTATTTGCTGCATTCTTAGTGCCCAAATCTTCATTTAAATACTGCTTTACAACAAAAGGAACAAGAGTTCCTTGGATAAATGGTTTACTTTTAGATGGGACAAGAAATAACACATGCCTGGAGCATCTTTGTGGTGCCAGCAAGTTTAGAAATGATAAAACACACATGTCTGTAATCCCAGCACAGGAGGACTGCAGGGTCAGCAGCAGCCTCGGGAGCTCAGATAGAACCTGTTTCAAAAATAAAAATAAAAAGGGCTGGGGGTGTGGCTCGGAGGTAGAATGCTTCTAGACTTAATTTCCAGTACCAAGCACACACACAGGCACATACACACACCATGATAGAGTTATGCAGTATAACATGAGAACCCAAATAAAAGTTACCGCATAGTTGAACCAGAACAACTCGAGCAACAAAACAAAGTTGTTATTGAATCACAAACCAAGGTTTAAAGAAAATATGCATGAATTCATACTGATATAACTAAATGACTTAATAAATCACAAAACCAGAGAGAAGATAGAAATCTTCTCTGTAGAATTCAAAATAATTTAGGTATATATTCTATTTTCTAAAAGGAGGAAGATAGACTCCTCCTCCTTAAATGTGGGCTGTGCATAGTGACTTCCTTCCAAATCAGATGCTATAGAATGCAAAAAAAAAATTAAAAATTAAAAAAGGAGTAACTTTACAATGGAAAAACTGGCAAACGCTGTCCCAGTTGGGTGACCAGGATGAACATCAACAGTATTAAGTGATACTGCAAGTTTAGACCTTTGAAATTCTGTGATGAAAATGTGGTTTACTCCTATAGTCTTCCCTCCCAGCCCTTCGGCCCCAGTCCTATCATGAGAAAACATCAGACTAATCTCAATTAAGGAACATTCTACAAAAAAGCTATTCTTCAAAACTATCAAGGCGTCACAAACAAGGCAGGTCGCTTTCTCAACAAGTGTCACTCCCAGGAAAGGAGCATGATGACTAGGTAAAGAGTGGTATCCTGAAACCGAAAAGGGACATTAGATAAAAACTAGAAAATCTGAATCAAGTGTGGGCTTTGGTTAATAATAATGCATTGATATTGGCTTATTAACCATAACAAGTATAACATATCAATATAAGACGTTACTAAATGCGGAAGCAGGATATATGAAAATTCTATACAACTTTCATAGTTTTATGGTACATCTAAACCTTCTCCAAAAATAAAGTTTTATTAAAAATATCATTTATAATAGCACCAAAAATATAAAACTTAACAAAATGCGTATGAGGACTATATACTTAAAACCACAAAACATTGTTAAAGCAATTAAATAATATCACCAGCAAAAGAAGATGTATTTAACGCTTCTAAATCAGAAGATGATATTTTTAAGGCGATCTCCTCCCCGACTCACATAAATCCAATGCAATCTCTCTTCTCACTAGGCATTTTCTTCCCTTTGGAAATTGACAACCTCATTACAAAATTTATATAGACCAGCCAAAACCATCTGGAAAAGAAGAGCAGAGTAGCCGGACATACTCAGTTGATTTCATGATTTAGGTTGCTGCCACTTTAGCAATCAAAATAGCTTAAGAGGGTATGAACATAGATCAATAGAGAATGAATAGAGTTTAGAAATAGACATACATATCTATGGCCAATTGATTTTTAACAATGCTGCCAAGGTGATTCAGTTGGAAAACAACAGTGATGCCAAGGTAATTGAGTCGGGAAACAATAATCTTTTCAACAAATGGTGCTTGGACAATTGAACATCCAAGGTCAAAAAATATTAACCTTGACCTTTGCTTCACACCATATAAACATATAACTTGGAATGTGTCAGAGACCTACAAATTTAGTTTTTAGTACTATATAATTTTCAGAAGGAAATAAGAAAGGCTGTAACCTTGTATGAGGTCATGTTTTTTAAAAAAGAGAAAACAGGACACAGGAAGCACACAAAGTTAAAACGCACTTTGTCAGAATGAAAATTTTGCCTTTAAAAATATTTTTAAGAAAATTAAAAGGCAATCCACAAAGCAAGAGAAAAATTTATAAAATGCATATCTTTAGAATGACTTGTATCTAAAATATATAGAAGAACCCTTTCAACTTAATAACAAGAAAGTGAACGATCCTTTATTTTAAGTAAAATATTTCAATAGAAAATCAGCAGAAAAGATATAGAGATGAAAACTAAGCCCACAGGAAAGATAAGCAATGTGATTAATTATTAGGTAAATGCAAATTAAAAATTACAATGAGATATTACACACACATTAAATTGGCTAAAATAAAAAAGGTTGAAATTACCATGTTCACAAGAATGTGAGGCAACTCAAACCCACACTCACTGAATACAGGAATACAGTATTTACATGGCCCTATGGAAAATTCTGGATACCTCTTAGAAAGGCAAATATACATTTATTCTACAACCCAGCAATTCCTCTTTGGTGGAAAGCACATGTCCACCAAAAGGGTTGTATGCAAATGTTCATAGACACTTTCTTCATAATAGCCCTAAATAAAAATAGTACAAATACCCATCAGTTGATGCATGGATAAACAAAAGGTGAGTATTCTCCTACAATGGAATATTACTCAACAATAAAAAAGGAACAAGGTATAGGTACTTCCAACAACATAGGTGATTCTCAAAAGTGAGTGGGAAAAGCCCACCATAGAGACCAGGGACCCTACAAATTAATTTTTTTATTAGATTCAGGAAAAACAAAACTGTAATGATAATAAATTAGTGGCTGCCTGGGACCAAGAGGTTAAGAAAGAGTTGACTACAAACAAACAGCCAGAAATGTGGCTGTTATAGAAATTTACTACATAATGAAGTTTGAGATTTGTGACACTGCAGAAAATTAAGATTTCTCAAGTTGGACGTGAAATTTAAGCATTTTATTTTATATGAATTAATAACTCTCAAAAAGAGAGGAAGAAGAGCTCTTTACAAAAAAGATTCTATCCTTCTTAAAAATCAGAAATAAAAACTTAGAAAATATTTTAGAAAACAAAAATATTTTCTGTTCATATGTATGTTGGTGTTTTCCAGAAAAACTGAAATGATAGGAAGGAGGTAGACATAGAAAGAGAGATTGTGAGGTTTTTTTTCTTTATTGGTACTAGGGATTGAACCCAGGGGGTTCAATCTACCTCTAACCTACATCCCCAGGCTTTTTTGTTTGTTTTGTTTTGAAACCAGGTCTCACTAAGTTGCAGAGAGCCTCAGTAAGTATCTTGAGCGTGGCAGCAAGCCTTCTATCCTTTGGCCTTGGCTTACAGGTGTACTTCACCATGCCCGGCCAAGATTGGCTTTTTAAGCATTGACTCATAGGGTCATGAAGGCTTGGCAAGTCCAAAATCTTCAGGGTGGGGCAGCAGGAGACCAGAAGAGCTGCAGTTCAAGTCAAAAGGCAGTCGGCTAACCTAATTCCCTTGCCTTCCAGGGAGGTCAGTATTTTTTAATTAAGGCCTTCAGTTGATTCGATGAAGCCCACCCACATTATGAAGGCCGATATACTTACACAAAGTACAGAATGAAAATGTTAATCTTAACTAAAAGATACTTTTACAAGTTACCTTCACATTTAGAAGAATGTTCGATCAAACATCTGGGTACTATGGTCTAGCCACATTAACATGTACAATTAACCCTCAGAGTATGTACTATGCAAACTTCTACCATATGTGTTAAGTCATTTCTTCTTTATAAGAAACTAATAGACAGAAGTTATAAGACTGCTCTCATTTGGGCACATGAAACCGATTTTCCAAAATGTTAAGTGACTTCCAGTTTCTCCTAATTGGCCAGTGGTGGTTCTTTTGACCACAGTGCACGCGCAGGACACAATAACAAGCAGGATTAAATATACCCTTTGCTCCTTCTGAATATTTCCCTGGCATTTCTCCAAGCCCAAGACATTTAAGAGCTACGCCATTTTTCATGTTCACTTCTGGAGTTAGGTAAAATCGATGGTATATTTCATAAGGACACACTTCACTTTTATCCTATGACAGGATGAAGTTAACAAAGCAGCAAACCACTGATTGAATAGAGGCAGGAAGAAAATAACATCTGAAAATGAAATTCCTACTTGCTTTTTCCTTCTATTTGTTTCAAAAACAGTGCCGTAAATGTGGAGGAAGGGAGAAAGCCACAAGCTTCAGAAAAACCTGGCAACGGATAGAGAAAAGGGTAATGTAAGAAACGGGGAAAGATTCACAAGATGATAAACTACAGGCCACCCAAACTAATTAAATGAATTGCCATTTTTCTCTTTACCAAGTAACAAAAAGAAAACAAAATTTATGTCATTACTCTTTATCATTTTCTAATTAATCTATAGGGATAGAAATTTCTCCTTCCATGTAAATAAAATGCCTATTCTTTTCTATGTAATTTTAAATTATTTTTTGAGCTACATAGGAAGAGTCATTTATCAAAGCACCATTAGCAGGAGGCCCTTACAGAGGAGACTGGAAGAAACGCTTTAAGTTTGACCTTTCTTCCTCCAGCCAGGCAGCTGACTGACCTTGGGAGAGGAAGCAGAGCACACGGGGGTCTCCACCTACCGATCTAGTACCATGTCACCCCCATGGGTATGGAGAGACAGATGCATGAACAAGCACCTAAAGCAACCAGAGGTCGGGCATCAAAGATTTGCCACCATGGTCACGCCACTGCGCTCCCAAGGCACCCCTGCAAGGTCTTCTCCTGGCCGCAGCCTCACTGCCTTCACCCCAGGGTCAACTGCAGTCTGTGCCCTGATTTCCTGCCTCCATACTTCCATTCCAAGGAATTCCAGCTGAAACAAAAGGACCTGTGCCACCCTTCATGACTTCCGAGCTCCCTCTTTTTGGGGAAGGGGAGGGAGTAGGAATTGAACCTCTAGGGCATTCCACCTCTGAGCTACATCCCTAGCCTTTTTTATTTATTTTTTTTTATTTTGATAAAGGGTCTTGGTAAGTTGCGAAGGCTGGCCCTGAACCTGTGATCCTCCTGTCTCAGCCTCCGGAGTACTGAAGATGATAGGCATGAGCTTCAGCGCTCCCTTTGAAAGGTAGATGGTATCCGAGAGATCGCCGAAAGCAATAGCAAATAGACAAACATCCTTTATATGTAGGCATAGTTTCCCAATGTGAAGAAAATGGTGATTTTAAAACCCAAGAATCTATTGTAAAGCAGAATATTAAGTCACCTGGAGATGTGGTGGCCAATTTTATCAGCAATTAACCAGTCTCCCTTTGCTGTGCATGGTGGTTCAGCCACATGGAAGCCCTTCTCCCACTCAGCAAGATAGGTGTTTACTCCTGTGTTGCACAGAAGAAACTCACTGGGCTCCAAGAAGTGACAAAGATTTAACTAATGGAGTCAAGACTCGAACACATGTCAAAGAGAAAGAAGGACTTGTAAATATATCCATCATGTAGCACCACCAGGTGCACAGTATAAAAGGACCAATGTGAGTTTCTCAAAAAGGAACTTTAGACAAAAAAGGAGAAACCATAGATGAACAATAAGGCCACCTGAGAGGGACGGGAGGGAAGAAGAGGAAACTCCATAACGCACGTGATGTGCATTCACAAACATATCAAAGTCAATCACTAAGCCAAACATGAGAAGGAGGGAGAGGAGGGAGTGGGGTGGGAGTTGGGGGAGGGCTAAATGAGTGCTGTGTGCACCTATGTCTCCACCATCTTGCACCCCATTAAGATGTATGGCTACAATGCACCAATAAAATAATTAAAAAAAAAAAAAGAACAGGGGTAAAAACTTGTACCTAGAAGAGGACGTGAGAGGCAGGGCATCCCAGCTCTGCCTTTTTCATGGTGAGGCCTGGCGCTCACATCACTCCACTGAGGGCCGAAGGTAGAGTAAGGGCTGGGAGTTGTACAGAGGGTGCTTCTCCTCTCTCTGAGCTATCTGTACTCCTCAAAGACTCCTGTGACAAGCAACTTCCATTTGCTCCCATACCTTCCCGTCATCTACAAGTCTTAATACTATTACAGACAGCCACATCCTGTATGCACAGATTTCTTTGAGGAATTGGTAGGTGGGTTGAGCAGCAAGGAGAAATCATTAAGAGAAAAGGTGGTACGTGGGTGGGGTCACTAGGGAAAAAAAAAGAAATATATTTGAGAACTATATTTGTACTTGCTTGGGAAAAAAATGAGTAAGTAAAATAAGTGTGACCGTCTGAGGAAGTCATTTTGAACTTTGTAAAAAGAGCAGGACAATTTTACTTCTCTCCCACTCTGAGCCATTTTAAAGCAATCCAAAAAGGTTTGCTTCTACCAGAGAGTAGTGAGATGCTGTGCAGCCATTATCTACAAAAAGGATTCAGAAGGGTCACAGCATGCTTTTAAAATGTATCTCTATATATAGGGGTAGACTCTAAAAACCATGTCAGGTGTTTATCCTTGCTTTATCCATCATGGATATAACATACTCAGACATGTGGGGAAAGACACAGCAAAGCAAAATTCCATAGGGAACAAAATTATAAGCTGCTTCACGTTTTTATACTACCTCGGTTTTCTTTCCTGCCGACCTCTTGGGTGCGGTGCAGAGAGAGCCCGCTGGGGAAGGCACGGATCGCCATAGCAGGAATCCTTTCTAAATGAAGGCAGAAGGGCCACTCTGTTTCTCATGGAATAAGAAGATTCGCTCATGTGGCACTTTACAAGATGTTCAGCTGTAAGGAGAAACAAAGGACCTTGAGTGGAGACTGATACCTAGAATATTAAAAGATTTTCAAGTCTGATGACAGCAAAGGGATATCCAGAACTCATTTCAAGAAAAATAAAGAGCAGGGTGTGGGGGCCCAGCACGGTAATCCCAGGACTCGGGAGGCGGAGACAAGAAGGTCTCAGGTTTGAGGCCAGCCTCAGTAACTGAGCAAGAACCTCAACAATTTAGTAAGACCATATTTCAAAACAAATATTTTTAAAAAGGTCTAGAGGACATGTTGCTCAGAGGTAGAATACCCCTGGGTTAAATCCTCAGTACCAAAAAAAACAAAATTTTTTTTTAATTTTAAATTTTTCTGGGACTTCCGGGAAGATGGCGATGGAGGAAAGTGGCACTTACAAGTCCGGCTAACAATCCAACTCTACTACCACAAAACCAGCACTTTTCAGAGCCAGAAAACACCACCAGCAAAGAAATAAAAACGGTAAATACAAGGGACAGAGAAAAAGGGCTGGAAAAACAAGACACCGGAAAAAAACCAGCCTGAAGTGCCGCGCCCGCGCAGCGCGGAGCAGTCGGAGCAGCCGGAGCGGCCAGAGCCGCAGCGCGGATTGGGGGGAGCCGCGGAGGGGAGCGGCCTGAGCAGCCGAGCAGAGCGGCCAGAGCAGCTGTAGCGGAGCAGCCAGAGCCGCCGGCGCAGAGCGGCTGGAGCGGCGCGGCCTACATCTCCCCTAGCAGCACCAGGCTCCAGAGAGGCGGGAGACTCAAAACAGCTCAAATCCAGAGAGGAGGTACTCTGGCCTCGCGGCCTAGGATGCAGAAGCAGCGTCTTACTGCTGGCGGCAGCAGCGAGTTCACCGGACGGCCCTAGACCAACCCACTCAACCAGCCACCAGGCACCTGAGAGGAGGGGTGGACAGCGAGCCGAGGTGAGCAGGTGCTGAACAGCCGGGCAGCAGTCAGCAATTTTGTTGGTGCAGGGAACACCTAAAGCTCCCAAGGGCCGGGCACAGCACAACTGGCAAGGACTCAGAGCGGAGTTCAAAACCAGAGAAGAAATACGCCGCATCACAGCCGAGGGCGTGGCAGTGGTGCCATATTGCCAGTGGCGGCAGCAGCGAATCCACCGAGTTCACTACAGCTCCATCAGCGCACTCAACAACCGTGAGTCAAATTGCGGCCCCTAGGGGAGAAATCCCAGTACTGCATTCCCAGGGACTTGCGCAGATAGTCTCCCTGGGTCGGAGATTTTAGCAGTGCAGCCCAGTGGGGGAGTGGCAGTGGCAGAGATATCATACCATAGTCACAACTCCCCACTGGAGAACGCCCAACTTGGCACCCCCCACGGTCTAAGCAGCCTTGATTGACTCCCGGGGTCTAAGACTTTGTGATACAACCCAGTAAAGGAGTAGTGGTGACTGAGATACCACAGACTCGAGATCCAGAGCATCTTAAGTGAACTCGTAGTGACTCAGGGAAGAACCCAGAGAAGGCACAAACTTCCAAAATCATGGGAAAGAGAAATAACAATGGAGCAGTGAATGCCAACAACCCCACAACATCAGAATATGATAACACAGAAATCCAAAGATCTCTAGAAGATGAAATTAGGAAAATAACTTTAGAAATAATAGAGGACTTTCAAAAAGAATTTAGAGAGAGTCAAAAAGAGATAAAGGATGCAATTAATGAAGTAAAGGCCTCAATTCAAAGTATAAACAACAGATTAGACCACATGGAGAATAGAATCTTGCTTCTTGAAGATGATCATCCTAAAAATGAACACATAGTTTCTAATTTAGAAAAAAAAACCCGACAGCAAGAATCTGACATTGAAGAAATATGGGCCCATTTCAAGAGAGCTAACCTAAGAATAATTGGAATAGAGGAGGGAAAAGAAGGTGAAACCAAAGGGATCAACAATCTCTTCAAGGAAGTAATAGCAGAAAATTTTCCAAACATAGAGCAAGAGGTCAATACACAGGTCCAGGAAACTTATAGAACTCCCTTTAGACAGGATCAGAGAAGAGGATCCCCACGCCACATAATTGTCAGAATGACTAATGTGGAAGCCAAGGAGAGAATCTTAAAGGCAACAAAAACAAAAGGCCACATGACATACAGAGGCAAACCAATTAGAATCACTCTAGACTTCCCAAACCAAGTTATGAAAGCCAGAAGGGCTTGGAGTAACATATTCCAAACTCTGAAAGAAAACAACTTCCAGCCAAAAATTTCCTACCCAGCAAAACTATCCATCAAATTAGATGGGGAAATAAGAAGCTTCCATGACAAACAGAAACTGAAGGAATTTATGTCTTCAAAACCAGCGCTAAAGAAAATACTCAAGGAGATTAACTGAAAAGAGGAAATGGGTAATACACGCCAGAACCAAAGAAACAAGAATTTCCATCCAGTAGACAACTATGCAAAGAAGAATAAACAGTATGTCAAACAGAAATAAGATCTTAACATGTTGGGAATTAAAAATTATCTCTCTATAATCACACTGAATGTAAACGGCCTCAAATCCCCAATAAAAAGTCATAAAGTGGCAAAATGGATTAAAAGCCAGAATCCATCCATCTGCTGCTTACAAGAAACACACCTTACAAGTAAAGATAAGAACAAACTCAAGGTAAAGGGCTGGAGCAAGGTAATCCATGCTAATGGTACTCGAAGACAAGCAGGAGTAGCAACTATGATATCAGACAAGTTAGACTTCAAACCCAAACTTATTAGAAGAGACAAAGAAGGGCACATTTTACTGGTAAAAGGAATAGTCCAGCAAGAGGAAATAACAATAATCAACATCTATGCCCCAAACATAGGGGCAGCTACTTTCATAAATCAAACTCTTTGTGACATGAAGTCAAACATAAATGCCAACAAATAATACTGGGAGACTTCAACACACCTCTCACAATACTAGACCGATCTTCCAGACAAAGGGTCAGTAAAGATGTCTCAGAACTAAAGAACACCATTAACCAAGTGGACCTTTTGGACACATATAGAATATTTCACCCAACTACAGCAGAGTTTACATTTTTCTCAGCTGCTCATGGAACCTTCTCCAAAATAGATCACATCCTGGGACACAAAATGAGCACTAGCAAATTTAAAAAATGTTACATACTTCCCTGTGTCATTTCAGACCATAATGGAATGAAACTAGAAATCAACTATAAGAAGACCCAGAGAAACAACATAAACATGTGGAGACTGAACACCACACTTCTGAATGAAGAATGGGTCATAGAAGATGTAAGAGGTGAAATCAAGAAATTTCTAGAAGCAAATGAAAATAAAGAAACAACATATCAAAACCTCTGGGACACTTTGAAGGCAGTATTAAGAGGAAAATTTATAGCACTGAGTGCTCACATAAGAAAAACAGAAAATCTTCAAATAAATAGCCTTATGACACACCTCAAAGCCCTTGAAAAGCAGGAACAATTGAACCCCAAAGCCAGCAGAAGACGGGAAATTATTAAAATTAGAGCAGAAATTAACGAAATAGACAATAAAAAAAAACAATATAGAAAATCAACAAAACCAAAAGCTGGTTTCTTGAAAAAATTAACAAGATTGATAAACCACTAGCCAACCTAACTAAAAAAAAAGAGAGAATCAACCCAAATTATGAAGATAAGGGATGAAAAAGGAGACATTACTACTGACAGCATAGAAATCCAGAGGATTATCAGAAACTACTTTGAAAAACTATACTCCAACAAAATGGAAAATCTGGAGGAAATCGACAACTTCCTAGATAAATACAACCTTCCTAAACTGAGTCAAGAAGATATAGAACACTTAAACCAACCAATAACAATCAAAGAGATTGAAATAGCAATAAAGAGCTTACCATCAAAGAAAGCCCAGGACCAGATGGTTTCCCAAGTGAATTCTATAAAACCTTTATAGGAGAACTAATCCCAATACTACTCAAACTATTTCGGGAAATAGATAAAACCAGGACTCTCCCAAATATATTCTATGAAGCCAACATCACACTAATACCCAAACCGAATAAAGACAGTTCAAGGAAGAAAAACTACAGGCCTATATCTCTGATGAACTTGGATGCAAAACTATTAAACAAAATACTAGCAACAAGCATTCAAAACCACATCAAGAAAATTATTCACCATGACCAGGTAGGGTTCATCCCAGGGATGCAAGGCTGGTTCAATATACGAAAATCAATCCATGTAATTCATCATATAAACAGAATCAAAGACAAAAACCATATGATCATCTCAATAGATGCTGAAAAAGCATTTGATAAAATTCAACATCCATTTATGATAAAAAAACACTGCAGAGAATTGGAATAGAAGGAACATATCTCAACATTATTAAGGCAATCTACAATAAGCCCACTGCCAACATCATATTAAATGGGGAAAAACTTCAAGAATTCCCCCTAAAAACTGGAACAAGACAAGGATGTCCACTATCACCACTTCTCTTCAATATAGTACTAGAGACTCTAGCCAGAGTAATAAGGCAAGAAAAGGAAATCAAAGGAGTACAAATAGGAAAAGAAGAACTTAAGCTTTCACTATTTGCAGATGACATGATACTATATTTAGAAAACCCAACAAATTCAACCAAAAGGCTTATAGAACTGATCAACAAATTCAGCAAGGTATCTGGATACAAAATCAATCTTAAAAAGTCAGAAGCTTTCCTGTACACCAACCATAAATCCACTGAAAAAGAAATTCAGAAAACACTTCCACTCAGGATCTCCCACAAAAAAATAAAATACCTAGGAATAAACTTGACCATGGAGGTAAAAGATCTCTACAAAGAAAATTATAAAACACTGAAAAAAGAAATCGAAGAAGATCTTAGAAGATGGAAAGATCTTCCATGTTCATGGATTGGCAGTATAAATATCATTAAAATGGCCATCCTCCCAAAAGTGATCTACAGATTTAATGCAATGCCCATTAAACTACCAAGATCATTCCTCACAGACATAGAAAAATCGTTCCTTAAATTTATCTGGAATAACAAAAAGCCCAGAATAGCCAAGGTAGTTCTCAGCCACAAAAACCATGCAGGAGGAATCACAATACCTGACTTTAAACTATACTACAAAGCCATTGTAATAAAAACAGCATGGTACTGGCAAAAGAACAGATATATAGACCAATGGAGCAGAATAGAAGACCCAGAAACAAGTCGACACACTTTCAGCCAACTGATTTTTGACAAAGAGGCCAAAAATATACACTGGAAAAAAGATAGTCTCTTCATCAAATGGTGTTGGCAAAACTGGTTAACCATATGCAGAAAATTGGATGTTAATCCCACTTTTTCACCCTGTACAAAAGTCAACTCACGATGGATCAAAGACTTGGAAATTAAACCAGAGACTTTGAAGCTCCTTGAAGAGGGCATAGGTCCAACACTACAACACATAGGCACAGACAAACATTTCCTCAACAAGACCCCAAAGGCACAACAAATTAAAAGGAGAATCAATACATGGGATTGCATGAAACTGAAGAGCTTCTGTTCAGCAAAGGAAACTATCAAGAATCTCAATCGAGAGCCAACAGAATGGGAGAAGATTTTTGCCACCTACACCACTGATAGAGGACTAATATCTAGAATATACAGAGAACTCAAGAAACTCAACACTAAGAAAACAAAGCATCCAATAAAAATGGGCAAATGAACTAAATAGACACTTCACAAAAGAAGAAATTCAAATGGCCAATAAATGCATGAAAAAATGTTCAATATCACTGGCAATCAGAGAGATGCAAATCAAAACTACCCTGAGATTTCACCTAACTCCAACTAGAATGGCCATCATTCAAAACACAAACAACAACAGATGCTGGCGAGGATGTGGAGAAGTGGGAACTCTAAGACATTGTTGGTGGGATTGCAAATTAGTGCAACCACTTTGGAAAACAGTATGGAGAATCCTCAGAAGAATGGGAACAAATCTACCATTTGATCCAGCAATACCACTGTTGGGTATCTACCCAAAAGAAAAGAAACCAAACTACCAAACTAATGCATGTGTAACTATGTTCATAGCTGCACAATTCACCATAGCCAAACTATGGAAGCAGCCAAGATGTCCATCAACAGATGAATGGATTACAAAACTGTGAGATATGTACACAATGGAATTTTACTCAGCCATCAAAAAAAAAAAAAAAACTCAATTACATCATTTTCAGGGAAATGGATGGAACTGGAGGACATTATGCTAAGTGAGATTAGTCTGGCACAAAAAATAAGAAATCAGATGCTTTCCCTAATATGTGAGAGTTAGGGAGAAAAGAGGAGCAAACAAGACAACCTAAAGGAGGAGAAATGAGGGGGGAAGAGGAAAATCTCTAAAGCTCACAATGTACTTAAACATATCGAAGTCAATCACTATGCCAAGCAAGGGAGGGAGGGACGGGGAGGGAATGGGGTGGGATTTGGGTAGGGGTTAAATCAGCAATGAGTACATGTTTGTACACACAAGTTTTTTACCCCAATAAGTTGTATGAATATAATGCACCAATTAAAAAAAAAATTTAATTTTCTGTTAAAATACAACTATGGAGACCCCTGGAGAAACCGGGCCCAGTACCCTGGGTCCTGGGCGGGAGTTGCACGGGGCACGACAGCCGGGGCCTGGGTCGCGGGACCCTGGGCCCCAGGCAGAGTAGTGCGGAGCACTCTGGACCCATGGGGAAACCGACCGGGTCACAGTGCTACTGAGTGCCTGATCCCACTACCTCCTCAAACCACATATACTGTCTTCTCTTATTAAAAAAAAAAAGGAAAAGAAAAAGAAAAATATCTGAGAGGAGTTAAGAAAGCCGTTGTGGATGCCAGGACACTGGAGATGCAGACAAAACTTATCTAAATGCACTGTAACTTATGGAAAAATTCCCCATGAAGGAGGACTGCTGTTTCTCTATATTGTTAAGAATCTTGGACATCACCTGTAAGGAGAGAGTTTAGCGGAGACCAAGGAGAAAGGCGGTGTTGAAAGCAGTCTCCGCAATGGTGGTGGGGACTTGTATTCAGGAGAAGCAGAAACCGGATCCTACCAACCTTATTTTTTTTTTTTTTTTTTGGAGAAATTATACCAAATGTCAAATGCTACCATCACGCATGCTTAGGAACACTGGACAACATTCAGAGTGGAAAAAGAGCCTGGAAAGGATTTGAAATGGTGGAGGCAGTGGTAATGGCAGTGGCCAGTACTCAGGGGAGGCAGAGATCTGATACATTACACCTGGGCCAATGGCTGGCATCAGAGCCTTCTGTGAGGCAAGGCCACTACTGAGGCCTCCGAGGCCGGGATTGGAGCCTGCCGAGGGGTTAGACAGGTGCTGGGGCCATCGAGGCCGGCATCGGAGCCTGACAGGAGGCAAGGCCGGTGCTGGGACCTCCGAGGCTGGGATCGGAGACTGCCGAGCGGTTAGGCTGATGCTGGGGCCAACGGCCAGCATTGAAGCCTGACAGAAGGCAAGGCCGCTACTGGGGCCTCCGAGGCTGGGATCGGAGTCTGTCGAGGGGTTAGGTCTGTGCCGGGGCCAATGGCCAGCATCGGAGCCTGCCATGAGGCAAGGCCGGTGCTGGGGCCTCCGAGGCTGGGATCGAAGCCTGCCAAGGGGTTAGGCCGGTGCTGGGGCCAGTGAGGCCGGCATCAGAGCCTGCCGTGAGACAAGGCCGGTACTGGGGCCTCTGAGGCCAGGATAAGAGCCTGCCGAGGGGTAAGGCCAGTGCCGGGGAGGGGGGGGCAGTGGCCGGCATCAGAGCCTTCCGTGAGGCAAAGCCGCTACTGAAGCCTCCGAGGCCTGGATCAGGGCCTGCCGAGGGGTCAGGCCAGTGCTGGGGCCAGCAAGGCTGGCATCGGAGCCTGCCATGAGGCAGGGCCGGTGCTGGGGCCTCCGAGGCTGGGATCGGAGCCTGTCAAGGGGTTAGGCCGATGCCAGGGCCAGCAGCCAGCATCGGAGCCTGCCGTGAGGCAAGGCCGGTGCTGGGGCCTCCGAGGCCAGGATAAGAGCCCACTGAGGGGTTGTGCTGGTGCCAGGGCCAGCGGCCGGCATCAGAGCCTGCCATGAGGCAAGGCTGGTACTGGGGCCTCCGAGGCCAAAATAAGAGCCAGACGAGGGGTTAGGCTGGTGCTGGGGCCAATGGCCGGCATCAGAGCCTGCCGTTAGGCAAGGCTGCTACTGAGGCCTCCGAGGCCGGATCGGAGCCTGCCGAGGGGTTAGACTGGGGCTGGGGCCAACGAGGCTGTCATCGGAGCCTGCTATGAGGCAAGGCCGGTGCTGGGGCCTCCGAGGCCGGGATCGGAGACTGCCGAGGGGTTAGGCCAGTGCTGGGGCCAACGGCCGGCACTGGAGCCTGACAGGAGGCAGGGCCACTACTGGGGCCTCCAAGGCTGGGATCAGAGCTTGCCGAGGGGTTAGACCGGTGCTGGGGCCAGAGAGGCCGGGATCGGAACCTGCCGTGAGGCTAGGCCGGTGCTGGGGCCAGAGAGGCCGGGATCGGAGCCTGCTGAGGGGTTAGGCCGGTGCCGGGGTCAATTGCTGGCATCGGAGCCTGCCGTGAGGCAAGGCCACTACTGTGGCCTCCAAGGCCGGGATCAGAGCCAGCTGAGGGGTTAGGCTGGTGTCGGGGCCAGCAAGACCAGAATTGGGACCTCCCATGAGACAAGACTGCTGCTTGAGCCAGCGACATCTGGATCAGTCTACCAGGTAGCCAGGCCACTACTGGGGCCATCAAGAGTGGGATCGCTACTTGCAACATGGCATGCACAGAGAAATATCGCAGAAAATTAAAACCAGATGCTTCCCCTAATCAGCAATAACTAGGAGGAAAGGGGCAACAGGAAGTGGTCGAGCTATAGAAAGGGCCCTATAGTGAAACAATTAAGGTAACCAATCAGAGGGCATGGAAAAGGGGAGAATGGAGCCTCTTTAAAAAGCAGGAGGTACATAAACATATGTATCAAAGTTAATTACCAAACAAGCATGGGATCGAGGGAGGGGGAGGGAATGGGATGGGGACTGGAAGAGGGCTAATTGGATGATGTGTGCTTGTATATCCTCTCAAGTCTTGTATTCCAATGTGATGTATGATTACAATGCACCAATAAAAATAAATTTTAAAAAAATACAACTATGGCCGGGAGTGGTGGTGCATGCTTGTAATCCCAGCATCAGGAGGCTGAGACCAGAGGATCACAGTTCAAGGATAGCCTCAGCTACTTAGTGAGGCCCTTTGCAACTCAGTGAGACCCGGTTTCAAAATAAAGAATAAAAAAAATAGGGCAGGGGCTGTAGCTCATAGGTAGGATGTCACTGGGTTCCATCCCCAGACACACACACCCCCCCCACACACACACACATACAAAAATACAACTACGTATCTGTTCCTGAATCTACTACCCAAATTTTAAGCTGTATTACATTTTAGAACAATTGGACCAGGAATGATAAATCGCCTAAATAAAAGAAATTAACCTGGAAGGTATTTTAAAATACTTTTAAAAGAAATATAAATTAAAATTGGCCTCCTACCTATTGTTTTTTCAGGAAATAAAAGTGGATCAGCTAATGCAGGCTTTATTTTCACTCCAAATACATAGAAATTCTTGATAAATAAAACATTTTTTAAAGATCTTTCTTTCTTTCTTTCTTTCATGGTACTAGGGATTGAACCCAGGGACACCGTACCTCTGTGCTAGACTTCAAGCACTATTTTATTTTTTATTTTAAAATGGTATCTCACTAAGTTGCCATTTTGTGGCCTCACATTTGTCATCCTCCTGTCCCAACCTCCCAAGTATTGGGATTACAGGCATCACCACCATGCCAGGTCAGAACAATTTTTTTTTTTTTTTTTTTTGTCGGTCTGGGGATGGAACCCAGGGGCATTCGACCTCCGAGCTACACCCCCTGCCCTATTTTTTATTTTGAAACCAGGTCTCACTGAGTTGCAAAGGGCCTCACTAAGTAGCTGAGGCTGTTCGCGAACCATGATCCTCGGGTCTCAGCCTCCCGAATGCTGGGAACAAGCGTGCGCCACCACGCCCAGCTAGAACAGATCTTAAAGGAAATACCTGGTTGATAAACAAATGAGTTGAGGCCTCTTACCACTGACAAGGGAAGAGTCTGTCAGATCCAAAGATGGGTCTTTACAGCAAAAGGTTAAAATTCCAACACCTTTCCAGAAATACAACACATCAAAATAAGATACTGAAATAAAGCCAAGACTTTCACCACCATGAAATTGGGACTAGACATTGAAAAAGTGTGTAGTCTAGTCAAAACACTGGGTAGAAAAAATTAATTTTCCAAAAGAAATTAAAACTACATATCTATTTAAGTGTGAGATCTAAATATGCAATGTCAAGTTGGGGGCACTAAATGTGGTCAATTATTGTTTTAATAAACAAATAAAGCCAGGCATGGTGGTGCACGCTTGTAATCCCAGCATTTGGGAGGCTGAGACGGGAGGATCGCGGTTCGTGGACAGCCTCAGCTACTTAGTGAGGCCCTTCACAATTCAGTGAGACCCTGTTTCAAAATTTAAAACAAAATCTAAAAAATAGGGCTGGAAGTGTAACATGGAGGTACAATGTTCCATCCCCAGTACCAAATAAATTAATTGATTTAATTAAATAAATAAAACCCTGAGCCTAGATCAATGGAAACTTGCATTTATAGAAGAAGTAAAAAAAAAAAAAAAAAAAAAAAACTACTTTATGAGAACACAAAGACCCTCAGATAAATAATTGGGAAGATGAGCTAAACTTAAGAAATGATAACCACAAAAGAAAATGGACCATTAACAGAAAGAGCAGATAAAATATGGGACTTAGCCTGCTAGTTCGAACCTGAACTAGCATAGGACTCAACACAGGGGGTTTTAAGTGATTAAAAGTAAGAACGTGAACTGGGTGGGGTGGTACATGCCTTCAATCCCAGTACTTGGGTGGCAGACACTAGGATTGCAGGTTTGAGGCCAGCCTCAGGAACTTGGTGAGATCTTCAACAACCTGGTGAAGCCCTTGAGGTAGAACACCCCTGGCTTCAATCAGCAGCACAAAAAAAATAAGAGTGAAATAAAGCACTACAAATTAATGAAACTATTTTTAAAAGCAGATTAGGGAAAACATTTATTTTAGAAATTAAAACTTTATTACCAAAATATAAACTGTAAGCAGTGAGTAAGACAGTGTGTATACATAGTCAAAGAGAAGACAAGTCAACTGGGAAGTAGGCTGTGAACATTATATAGAGTATAACACAGAGCTAAAAAAAAATAGAAAATAGAAATGCAGGTGAAGACTAAATTAAGATAGGAGTTTTAGAAAGAATAATGAAGACAAGGTCAATGCAGAAATGGAAAGAAAACTGACAACTCTTCAGAACAGACAACCATTTCTCTTTAAGCAGACATATTAAATCCTGGTCAAGATGAAAACATAAAATAAATCAGAGCCAAGGCACATCAGAATACAAAATCAAAGAGAAAATCCTTAAAGTAACTGGGAGAAACAGGGACCACCAATAAAGGAAGGACAATTAAAAGAATCTAAGATTTCACATCAGTAAAAATAGAGGCCAGAAGAAAATGGAAAATATGTACCAGCTGATAATTGTATACAAACTAAGTACTTATTAAAAAGTGAGATTTCAAGACAATCAGAGCCACCAAGAAATACAAAATAGAAGAGATATGGTTAAGAGAAGATATAAACTAAAATGATCAAAATTCATCCAAATCAGTTATCACAATAAATGTAAAAAGATCAAGTTCAGCAGTAAGAAAACAAAGGTTCTAAGTAAAATTTAAAAATCAAACAGCCACAGCCATTTTTTACTTATAAAAATATACTTAATAGTAAAAAATGGGTATGTATTAAATTTGTTACACAGAAAAAAATGGATCAAGAGGATCTAAAAACCAGAAATAACCACTGAAATATTAATATCAGGCAATGAAGACATTAAGCAAAATCCATGTGAGGAAGAAAATAACTACTTTTAATAATACAAGGAATAGGTCTCTAGAAAGATGATCTTAAATATACCTCATAAACAAAAAATAAACAGAAATGCACAAAGGAAACTTCTTAACAATGAATCAAATATTCTGTCAAATACAACTTATAAATAAATAAATTTTTAAAGTGTGAAATCCAAGGCTGGGCGTGGTGGCGCACGCTTGTAATCCCCGCACTTGGGAGGCTGAGACAGGAGGATCGCGCAGGTTCAAAGCCAGCATCAGCTACTTAGTGAGGCTCTCAGCAACTTAGTGAGACCCTGTTTCCAAATAAAATATAAAATAGGACTATAGCCCGGAGGTAGAAAACCTCTGGGTTCCTCCCCTAGTACCACCAAAAATAAATAAATAAATAAATAAATAAATAAATAAAGTGTGAAATCCAGTTAGAGTTTTAAGCCAAAAAATTATCTCCACTGTCATTTATACCACACATTAGTCTATGGAAACAGTTTTTAAACCCCTTATCATAAATTATAGATTTTAATTTATGAAATTCAAACATAGTTAAGATTTTTACTTTGAAGAACTTTTAAGCAAATAATCCACTTTTGCATAGCGCCTGTGTATGAAAAATTTTCATGAACACTGAAGCCTGAGAGTGAGGCCGAGAGAGCAGCCGCAAGGGCTGCAAGCAGCAAGGCCGCAGGGGTGGACTGCAGAAGCCCTTTGAGACCGCATCTCACCACCGTGTGCCTGGGTGCCGGGCATGGAGTGACAGGATTAGTGTTTTCCCTGCTAATTTTAGTCGTGTTTGGGTCCCATCTCTTCTTTCTTCATCTCTGGCCCTCCCTTTTGGAATGGAAACATATACTCTGTGTCACTATATGCCATATGTTGGAAGCATGTAACTTGATTTTTGTAGGGGCTCACAGCTAAAGGTTGGCCTTGAGACTCAGAGACTTCAGACATGGACTTTTGAAAAGTGCTAGTAATGTGAACAATATAAGAACTCTTATAGATGGACTGAATACATTTTACATTGTGAGATATGTAGAGGCCAGGAATGGAGTGCTATCATTTGAGTCTGAATGTCTCTCTAAAGCTCCTGTTTAAAAAGCGTGCCTTTAGCGCAGCGAGGAGCAGAGGTGGGGGCAGAGCGAGAGGGGGCAGGTTATCAGGGACAGGGCCTTGGGAACTATGTACATCCTGAGCCCCTGCTCTTGCCGTCTGTCTGTTTCCAGCCGCCATGCCTGAGAGTGGCTTTTCTCTGCCATACACCCTGCCACTGACGTTTCTTCCTTCTAGCTGGCCAGCCATGGATTGAACCTCTGAAGCTGTGAGTCTGAATTAACCTTTCCTCTCCTAAGAAGTAGTTGTTAGTTGTAGTTGTTAAGTATTTTGGTCACAGCAATGGAAAAGCTAAATAAAACAAGCTCCAAAGCTCCATCTCCCCCACCAAAAGAAAATACAGTAAAATTGAAGATCATCAAAGGGAAAGAAATTTTCAAAAGGCTACCTGAAAAGAAAACAAACCTGTAAAGTACACTAATAGCACTGACAGCGAACTCGTGTAAGCAACAGTGGATAACAGAAGCAGCAATGTCTTATGTTCAATATGTTAAGTGAAAAAACTATCAATGTCAAATTTTACATCCAGTCAAATTACAAGTCAATAATCATTTTTAAAAGGAGGAATTCAGAAAGTTTATTACCCATAGACTCCCACAGATAATACTGCTAAGGATATAGTTTAGCAAGAGCAATGAACACACGAGAAGGAACAAAATGTTAGAAGCAGATGTGACCAAATTAATTGATAAAATGTGGTATTGAATCTGTTAACTTGACAGTAGCTCATGCTTTAAATAACTGATAATATTATAAGAACAAAGGTAATATTAGGAGAACATTTTCTTTGGGGCCCAAGTCTCTTCATGTCTTGCAAGGAAGTGTCCCAACTTCTTGTACATACAGTGCATCTCCCAGGCAAAGGGCATTTGTTCTCGCTGCTCATTACAGAAGATTTGAGTTCTCTGAATTAATGGGATCTTTCCCTGTAGGGCAACCCACTATGTTCCCAGGTGTCACTCTGCCATCTTGGTGTCACTCTGGGACTAGGGATCTGGCAACTGGAAAATGAATTGTTCATCCTCCCACTATTTCTACTACAGTGACTAATAAAGGTCTTTATCTCTCACCCACGTTGTTTTTTCGGCTAGCATCCACAAAAAGTAGTGAGCTAACTTGTTAATTTGTTAGTAGGATAACTAATTTATTAATTCCCTTCTTTCTCCAAACACCTACAAACCATGTTCTTAAAGCAAGGAATCTGGTTCAATAAAGCTTTATGGGCATACCTTCAAGTAATGGAGAATTCTAGTCTTAGACTTTCTGCTCCAAGTAAATAAATACAGTAAAAGCTACTCACCTTATTTTACTAGGCAAATAAAACTCTGGTATTGAAACTACCCATGTATAAGAAAATAAACATATTAGCCAATTTTACCGGGAAATGAACATAAATATCCAAATAAAATATTTACCGATCAAATCTAATAGGTCATGGAATGTTCTCATAAGCACAAAAATTTTTATTTTTCCTCAGAAGTATGACTAAGCAATAAGGAAAATCTATCAATAAAATTCACCATATCAATATATTAAAAGAGTAATCATATTACCACCCTGAATGTATTTTAGAACCCAAAAGCTTTTGGTAAGATTTAATAATATTCATGATTTTCAAAATCTGTTAAATTAGAATTAGAAGGAAACCTGAGAAAGTACATTTACAAATATCTCTAAAGATAAAACTTTGGAAGCATTTCTTATAAAGTCAGCTATAAAAAACATTCTTTATACTGTGAGCTATTACTTCTGCTATGCACTTTTTATTGAACATCCAAGCCAATAAATAACACAAGAAAAAGTAATAAAGATATAAAGATTGAATTGCCTTTTTTTCTGATGGTTACAGAATGACCTATATAGAGCACCTGAATGTATAGATGGTCATACTTTGTAGGACTTATAATAGCATCCACCAAAGCTGCTAAGAATATAAAACATATGCAAATTTTAGAACTTTGCTTGCATCATGCTTGCCAATGGAGAAGGTCTCTGCAGGAGATAAAAGAGCACTTACCAATGTACAGCTCCCTCATCTACATCTTATTTCCTCCAAATGCTGGACTGGTCATCTAGCGGATGCCCTTCCCTGATGTAATTCCCAAGGCCGCACGCACATCGCCAGCTAGCAACCAACCCCAGCTTCCAACAGTGCCACCTTTTTCTTTGAAGGCTGGGAGACATTCTAATTACAAACTATTACATAAGGTCAACTAGCCATGACAGAGTTTGGTTCATTGCTTGGTTTTGTTCTCTGAGTTTTTAAATACAATTTTATTATTTATTTATTTATTTATTCACTTACTTCTGCACAGCACAGCTCAATAGCATCAAAATCTTAAGTGTTTATATTTGCTGTAACTTTATCATGTGCCCATTTGCTCCAATAATTTTGTTCATTCTGCTTTATCATTCAGGACAGATTTCCTTCTTCCCTAATCAAATGTTTATTTCTGGAGACCTTCTCATACACATTCTCCTTTATAAGTTTCCAGCTACTAACTAGATTGAACAGTTCCTTGTCCAGGCATGTTGATGTTTGTGTCTAGGTTACAATTGCTTATTTAGTTCCTCTGGTGGATTGTATGTTTTAAATGGGCAAAAACAGGATGTGTTTCAGCACTGGTTGAAACATCAAGCATTGTATATGGAAAGTATTTTGACTATATGTTTGTCAATATTTTCAAGTTGATCCCGATGCTGTCCAATAGCATTTTTCCAATAAATGGAAGTGTTACATTTTAGCATTCTCCAAAACCATAACCACAATCCACATATAGCTAATAAATACTTGAAATATGCCTAGGGTGGCTGAGAAAATACATTTCCATTTTAACTAATATCAATGTAGATATTGGAGTTTAAGAGCATCCTTATGACCATGAAAATGATGTAAACTAATCTGACATGCAACTTGCTTTAGCAATAACGTGACATGAAAACGGAAATCACATTGTAATTTATTTTTAACTTTAGTTATAGGTATTCAGTAATATCTACTTGCTGCGTCTTTTATATGGTTTCTGTGGTTGGAGTTAATTATATTAAAAAGGGAAAAACAAATGCAGGCTTTGAAGAAATTAGAACCTTTAAATAATGAATGTTAGAAACATTGCAGACACATTCCAAACACAGAAATGGGAAACACAAAGGCATGGAGGTAAGCTGCCCTATAAAAACATCAATGTATAAAAAAGAATCCGGTTAGATGAGGTCTTACACTTTCTCTTTATCATTAGACTCCATCCATGCCCCTCCAATATCCTGATCAAGAATGTCACCTTATATTTTTTTTCCTTTCTCTTTAGTGTCAGTAAATTCCTCCCTTTTAACTAATTGATTCCCAGCACAATATGATATTTTTCTGATCACAAAAGAAAAAAAAGCCCTTCTTTGCCCCCCCCATCACCATCCATCTCAATTCTCTTATTTCTTAGGGATCAAGTTCTCGATTGATGCTTCACTGATCAATCAGCAGCATTTGACTTGACCCAAATCTCCAGAGACAAGCCATTAATATCTTAGAAAGGTCAGCCTCATGACTCAGCAATTCTCATGGAGTCACAGTCTACCAGAAGGGCCTCAGAAGGCTTCAGAAGAAAGCAAGAATGGCTCCTATCTTGCCTTCCCTACTACCCATGTGGAATTGTCTTTCCGGTCCCAGTTAAATATTTTAGTCAGCTCACCCAGAAAGGTTAGAAACTTTTCAAAATACCACAATTAATAATTGACAGTTCTGAAAACAAGACTTCATTCTCTCTAACTTCAAAGCTAGTGCCAATTACAATAACATTAAATAATTTTATAGGCCTAGGATATTGAATAGGGAAGCTTCCAGAAAGAGCCATTTACCTTTTGTGCCCCAGGGGAAGGAAAACACATAGAGATTTACAGATAGATTCCTTCTTTCCGTTAACTCATCTAGAATCATTCATTCAATACACTCACATATTGTGTGCAGTTTCTTAGATCACTAAATTAACCGTATGTGGTCCATACTAGGACACAAAAACTTTTACAGTTGCAGTCATTTCAACAGATGTGATTCAAGGATTCAGAAAGTGGGTGGGTCAATTTAATAGAAATGTTGCTTTTGGGCAAATGCACAGTTGGACTATGGGACCATTAAGTTTTCATGACCAGAATAATGGTTGTTTCTTCCAGATATAAACTGAGTAGCAACTACCATGTGAATTGCCTATGCAAGGATACCATCATCATATTTATGTTCAGGGCTATTTCTCTTGGAATGCCTTGAAAAATCTTTATTATTTCCTTTATGGAAATGATCATAAACTAAAATGATAAGATGAACGATATTTAGTCTGACTGAACGTCACTCCAAAAATTTCCTACGAGCATATCAGATTCACACCTGTACCCTGTAGCTTGCCA
The DNA here is from genome assembly GCF_963383645.1 of Muscardinus avellanarius. Lineage (NCBI taxonomy): Eukaryota > Metazoa > Chordata > Mammalia > Rodentia > Gliridae > Muscardinus > Muscardinus avellanarius. The sequence goes on from NC_137794.1 coordinate 99,275,419, forward strand.
AATGATTTCCCTCCAAGGCGTTGATCATTAATCTGTGAAGTCCTACCAACCCTGCAGTCTGTTGACCTTACTGACGTTTTTCTTCCCATACACTAGTGAAAATATCTAGAATTGTCTTTACAAGTTATAAAACATAATTTCTTCTATAAAAGTAGTGTATCTAGCCAATCTTTTATCTTCTGGTCCAAAGCACACAAATAAGCTGGCATTCTATGCCATTAGAAAAAGTCCATCTGTTTAGTCAGGCATTTATCCAAAAGAAGACATTGATTTTCTTTTCCCTGCATGGATATTGTATTATATTTAATATTTTTAGTAAAGGAGTCTGAAGCTGAGCTACAAAGACTATCTTAGGTGTATTGAACTATAATACCTTCTCTGAGTGATTTATTCCTGTGTGTTCCCATACCAAATCCTGACTACCACCAAGATTTTTCTAGCCTTCTCCAAGAACTAAGCCAATTTCTAAGTCCTTTGTCTAAGCTTGTCAACCGAGTGACAAGCTATCCCAGACCTCACAGAGTTCAAACGGCTGAATACCTTATGTTCAGGGCTGTTTGTTTTGGAAAGCTTGCAAAACCATTATTATTTCCTTTAATGTAAATGGCGATGAGCTAAACTGATGAGATGAACAGTATTTAGAATTGCGCCAGCCATGAGTATAGGACTCTCACATAGATACCACATCTTATGTCCTTGGAAATTGTAAGATAATGGGTATATTAGGCCTCTGAAGGATCACATGGATTTCAAGTACATCTGAGAGTTCACAAAATAGTTTCAAGAGGCACAGGGTGGTCTTCAAAGTTTTTCCATAATTGCCTCCACAAATTGATTTTTTAATTGGCTTTTTTCAAGTTTCTGTGTTCTGCTGTTGTTCACGATGTGACTGTCACTTTCATAACCGTGCCCTGTAGCCTGCCAATTTTGTTCCCACCAAGCACGCTGCAAGGTGTGCATCATTAGCCTGTGCAGCCTTACAAGGCCGGGAGCCTGCTGGACTCACTGATGGTTTTCATTATCAATGGGGTAGATTCACGATTACAAGGAAAGTAGGGCATTTCTAGAAGAACATTGAATTTCAACCTGAAAATAATTTATATTTCAAGGTTTCCTTGATTAAAATAGTCTTCGATGTGTCACATTATTTTTCTCTTAAGATTTCATATTGAAAGAGCAAGTTTTCTGTTAGATCCAACAACTTTGGGCTCACGGGGCATACCGTATTTGTAGGTACCTGTTCAATGAATATTTTGCCTCACTTCACTATCAGCTCCAAAAACACAAGGGCTGATCGACTCCGCACCGTATGTTGACACCCAGAAAGGTCTCCAACACCCAGTTGACACTTAACAGTTTCTTTTTACACATAAAGTTTTCTCATTACTCAATTCTGAATGTTCAGTTAAGTCAATCCTGTCAAGAATATTCTAAATTTGTAGATTAATATTCGCAAAACGCCGCAATTTTGACTCTTCAAATTTCCAAGGCTGATTTTCTGACAGAAATAAAGATTGGGTGCAATGCAGCATATCACAATAGCATAACTTGAGAAAAGCCTGAATGCATAATGTGTTGTGTGATTCTGACCACAATGGAAAAATGAGGATAAGTTTAAATTAACTGGAAAGCAGTGTTTATCTACAGGAACCAGCAGGGCCTGGGCAGTATTTTTTGGAAGTAGAGCTGTTTACAGATTCAAAACAATAACAATATAAGTGATCACTAGATGTCAATCAAAACTCAGGAGCCTAACAACTCTAATACAGCAATGTTGTGTGTGCTGGGGACCCTAAGCTGGAGAGAAGTATCTAGCAGTTCCCTGTATCCAGATTTAGCTTAAGTTAACATCACTCTGCTGGGGAGCTGGTTACTCTCTTTTAAAATTGCCCACCAGGGTAAAATATATATATATATATATATATATATATATATATATATATATATATCTTGAATGCCCAAAGGACATTCCTAAAGGTAGTGTCCATGAAGACATATGAGCAGACACTCCACACTGGGAGGAATTTCACTTAGCAGGGAGCATTCAGGTTGCTGTTGAGTCATTATGAAGATGTATGAGGTGAGATGGTGAGATGGGACGAGGCTGGAGGCACACCGTAGGACCTTGTAGGGATGACAATAAATAAGGGCCAGGCAAAATGCTCCAGATATGGAAGGCAACACATTCCAGACCTAGTCTGTTCTTCTGGCCCCTAACAGAATTTGAATATGCTTCCTGTTGGCCTGAAGCGGGAAAACTCAGACTTACATTGAAAACTCACCACCATCCCACAAGGGGAAACTGAGTTAATACAAAAGCAAGGGAAAGAGGAAGAAGAGAGGCAAAGAGGAGGGAAAAGAGGGAGGAAAAAATCAGGATATTACCAGGAAAGAAGGAGAAAAGAAAGGGAAGGGAAGGAAAAGAAAAGAGAAAGCTGTTGTCGAGGTCACTTAAATGACCTCAGCTTCATTTTGCAGTACTAGAACATCAGGGCTACTATATTTCACAGAAGAATGCATTTCCAGCTAGCACATACAGGACACAGGAATGGTTGGCCAACAACAACATGCGGAGCTAGCTAGCACCTCACATCAACAGGGAGGGTAAATCTAGATCTGAACCTGTTGCCTAGAGAGAGGTAAATTTATATGAAAGACAAGAATCCCCCTTGGGAGAGAATTCACCCTTGGGCTGAAAGAGCAGTTATAAGTATAATATCTCACTGATAGTTAGGTATAGCCTCAGCCCCAGAGAACAGGAGCCTGGCCCCTGGCTATGATAAATGACTGTGACAAAACGCAAGTGTCTGTAAGCCATCAAGAAAACAAATGGCTCAGAACGAAATGTGGGAGCCTGTATCAGAGGCAGAAGGGTCCATTTGGTGGGACACGTGGCACCACAAAGGGCACTGAATGATGTGCCTTGAGAAGCCGGAACATCTTCTGACTTTCCCACAGTCGTGTTGGGGTTAGGGTTAAGGTTAAGGTTATTGGGAGTTATTGTTTTGGTAATGCCAAGAGATACTTTCACCTAAAATTTCCAGAACCATCCCCATTGTCATGGCCCCATAACTGAAGCAAGAAACTTCTTTGGAATCTTTGAACACACCTAGAGACTCTTTCAAAGGAGGACTGGGAGTTTTGCAATAGCAAGAAAAGGTGAAATCAGAGAAACACTATTCCTTACAATTATGCCATAGTTAACCCTTAACAAGTATAAAACTGATGAAAAAGAAAACGTATACACCACTAAAACAGCAAACGATTTTAAAGTTTCCATAAAGCAAATGCAAAGTATTCCTTTGTTTATATGTTAAATGTTTCTCATTTTATCATCATTGCCAAGAACAAATCATGCACACATCACATAGGACTATAAAAAAACCACAAATAATTTGAGACTTGTCAGATAGCAACATGTTTAACGATGCTTCACACATAACGTCTTCAACATACACAGCAGCCATACTGCAAAAAGCATACTCTAACATACTAAGTAAAATGAAGAATGATAAAAGTACTAAACTGACTGAATAGTAACCTGAGTTCCATAGTCCTAGTCTTCAATATACTAAAAAAAGAAAAAATGGAAAAGAAGGAAGGAAGGAAGGTCCCAAAAGAAAGAAAGAGAGAGAGAAAACACTAAAATATGTATGGTGAGCATGTCTAGAATTTCCATATAATTTTTAAATAAATTTGTTACTTATGATTGGAAAAATTAAGGTTAACTCAAAAATAGCATACATCTAGTTTATGTGAATATAAATACCTCAGAAGATCAACCCGAAATACCTCATGAAAGAGAAATGGGGTTGAAGATCTGACTCTCTTCCTTTGGATTTCCCAAATTTCTCAATTCACTCTCCAAAATCATTCAGACCACACACACGTCGTACCTTCAGAAAACCCAAGATTCAACTAATCTCATACACTCAGAGACTAGAGCCCCAACAAAATATATATAAAAAGATTACAGTTTTAAAAGGTAAACTTTTTACCATTGATTTCACTATGTTTAATATGAGCATTCTGGACTCCAGTTATGGAATGAGGCAGATGTCAGGATGGTTTTCTGATTTACCAGTATTAACTACAGTCTCTAGACAAATTATTAGCCTCTTTGAGCAATTTTACTGACCTCTCGTCATGATGAATAATACCTCATAGGGGTATAACTTTTGGTGTTATGAAAGACTAAATGAAATAATGAGTCATATATACCACAGTGCCTGGTACACAATAAATTCTCCATAAACAATAGATAGATCTGTGAATTCTACTAATGCAATTATACCTATTATTTATACTATTACTATTACTGCTATTACAATTACTGCTACTAGTGAACAAAAATGATCATTGAAAAAACTTTGGATATAAGAGTAATGTCAAGGTCATTTATGTCAAGGTCATTTATTTTCAGCCATAGACTGATATGCAAGGATAAAAATAATAACACCAGCCGGGCGTGGTGGCGCATGCTTGTAATCCCCGCGCTTGGGAGGTGGAGACAAGAGGATAGTGCAGGTTAGAAGCCAGCCGCGGGAGCTGGCTTAGGAGACACTGTTTCCAAATAAAATTGTAAAACATAGGTCTGGGAGTATAGCCCGGAGGTAAAAGGGCTTCCAGGAATCCCAGTACCACCAAAAAAATAAATTAATTAATAATAATAATAATAATAATAATAATAACACCAAAAATTCTGTATATTGAATAATCTCCACTAAATTTTCTCTAGAAAGAGAATTATGCAAATAACATCAGTTTGGCATGCTTACCACATAGTTGATTAAAATACAAAGAGAGTGCCTTCTCTCTTTAGCCATTTTTGTCCTCTGGAATTCTGCCAAAAAAAAAAAAATCCTAGAAAGTAAGGATTACAGAACAGCTGTATATAATAGGGAGTATCTTTTGGGGGGATTTAAAATATCTGGCATTTGATAATGATGAATGGCAAAATAAAATGTACCCACAGTACTTTTGAACATAGAGTATATTTATTAAGCCCATAAAATTTTATACATACTTAAGATTATACTAAGGAGACCACCAATGATATGTGAGACAAGAAATACGACAATGAACTAACAACATAGCTGATAGTGTAAGATTATTGCAGGTGAAATAAGGTAGACCTCGCATGACAGCACAGCACAGGTCTGCAAGTTAGCTCACCCTGAGCTCAGTGAAGAATGGGAGTCACATAAAGTGTCACAGGTGGTAAGGGTTCCAAAAGTGAGCCCTGGCAGGGGGTAGAGAGCAAAGACAAGATCTTCCGGGCAAGAGCTTCATCATAAACCAAGCCATGGAACAAAAAGGATGCTCCAACTTTAATCCTTTACAGGAATGCTGGGATCACTGGTTTACAAGGCACTTTGTAAAATAGTGCATCCTAAAGTTGTACATCAGTCGGCAAGCTGGTGACTTGAGAAAATCTTCAGGGGAAACGTCTACTTCAAAATGCAGGATGATTTGTGGCTGTCAAAGACGGCAAACAGGAAAAGCTCGTAGGCGGCTGTAATAACTTACAGATGAGGCAAAGAGAGTTTCAGCAGAGGTGATTGCTGAGGAATAAAAGAGTAATAATGAGAATATGCCTCAAGGGAGATGGGTAGGCCATATGACTTGATATGAGGAAATATGAGGTTCTGATGTAAAAAAAAAAAAAAGTACACCAGACCACAGACTACCAAATGGCTGAGATAGAGGCGTACCTGTGGAGAAAGGAGAGGGGTGTATAGGTTGGGTACTACCAGCCTTCATGTGTGAAGGAGCCGCAGGAACAGAACTCGTGTGGACAGAGGACAAGGTCTTGATTGTGTAGATAGATGCTCATAACAAGCAGACATTAGGTTCACAAAAGCCAATGAAGCCGGAGGGAAAATGTCTTTAAAATTAAGAATTGCTCAGAAACCATCTCTGGGAAACAACATCTATCTTCTCAACTACAAATATGATGAAAGTAACAAATTAGGATTGATGCAATACATTTCTATAATGTTTCTCTGTGTGCCCAGGGAATGGAGAAGATCGGAGGCCAATGAATTGGAAATGAGGACATCATTTTCTGCCTTCTGTCTTTCAAAGTCACTGGTGCTTGACAGTGACAGCCCAGCCTCACCCAGTCCCAGAAACAATCTAGAACAGTGCAATTAGTTTCATAAAGAGGGGACTCAGAATCTGTCTTGCTGCAGGAAAGTAGTTAGTGGTATTTTGAAGTTGACACCTAGGTATATCCACAGTTGAAACATTTTCCCCACCCAACAAGTTTATCCCCACTCTCAACTTTGATCATACTCCAAAATTTCCCCCTGAAAATGCTGCAATTTGTACGACTACTGACCTCTGCTTCCGTTGTCCTAGAGCTGAGGTAGCACCACTCAATTAGGCCCACTTTCTTCTAAATTTTTTATCTTCCTTTTAAAGAACTATTCTGGAGCATTTTTAAGGAATACTGTTTTAAAGGAGATCTGAGAGTCTAAAGTTATGAAAATATATTTCTTTGATTTCACATATATCTCAAGTAATACATTCACTAAGGAGCTCAAAACAATCCTCCTCCTTTTTTGCTTCTCCTTCTTTTAATGACAAGGGAAGTCTCAGCTTTCACTTGCTAAGTTCCCACATAGGGAAGTCAAAGAACTCCAGTTCAGATGGTCCTAACCGAATCATTTCTGGTCTCCAACAGTTATTTCTGTATATATAAGGGCTTACTGTCTTCCACTCTCAATAAAATATTTTTATGTCTGTTTATTTCACTCATACATTCATTTTCAAAAATAAAATGAGAACAGAAATGATAAGAAGATATCCAAGAATGCAGAAAATTTAAGTAGTCCCCAAGCATTAAAAGCCAAATAAGAAGGAAAAATTCCTTGCCCGCATTGTCAAAATTTAGGCTTCTATTAAGTTTCAAGATATTGCCCTAAACTGTGAATCAGATGGCAAATTTCAAATTCCATTTATTTCATGTTATAGAACAATGAATTTAGTTTCAGAAGAATAAGGGGAGTAAAATATAAGAGCAATCCTTTATAAGTTACAGTTTTGTCTATAAGGCATTAACTTATTTACTAAGTGGCTTGTGTCTTTTGGTTTTTTTAGGCCTACTGTGATTCAAAAGAGAGCCAGTTCAATAAATATTTGGGCATTACTAAGCTACATGAAGATGAATAAAGGTTCACAGACCTAACATCTTGCAGTTTTAATTATGAGATCAGTTCAAAATGTTAAATCAAGGCCTACATTTAGTAGAAATTGAGACCTAAGAGGCATTGAGGACCGTCAGTGTCTATGAAATGAATTGCCCTCTCTGGTTTCAGGAGGGTGGGCACTGAACTATTTTAAGCTGGATCATGATGTGGTTGCATTTCCATTTTAGAGAGATCACTATGGTGATGATGGGTTGGAAGGAGGCCGTTTTGGAAAAGGGAGAGTGAGTAGGTCCAGAATTGCTGCTGCATTAGCAGCAAAGCAAAAAGAAGCTGCATGGGGTAGGGAGAGAGAGAGAGAGAGGAGAGAGAGAGAGAGAGAGAGAGAGAGAGAGAGAGAGAGAGAGAGAGAGAGAGAGAGAGAGAGAGAGAGAAGAGGGTTAGAATCAGATTGGATATGGATTGAAAGAAGAGAGGGTGAACTATTTCTTTGATGCTGATCCAACGTTCTCAGTGCTGAAGATCTTGCCTGCTGGAAAGGCAAGCATCTCTCGGCCTAAGGCATCTCTTCTGCTCCATACTTATCACACCCAGACTTTTGTGTTTACACTCCAAGTCCTAATGGGAATAAGTGTTCATCAAAGTGAACTCAGATGGTCCATCTTGATCTTCACATTTGTTTTTATGGGTTGAATTTATTGTTATCCTTTCTCTACTAAGTCAATGTAATGGAAAAGACAGAAAACTGAAACTGCCAGACCATCTTGGGTTTTTAGTGTTGGATTTTTTGGTGAGAGATGAAACCTTGGACATAGCATTTACGTTCTTTAAATCTCATAGAGTCTATAAAATGTGAGGATTATATTAGCTATAAAGAAAATTTCTTCCAGATATATGTACTCCCAAAAAGTCTGTTCTGTCAGTAATTTATTAAAATACAGAGAAAAGAATGATTAACACCCAAAACATTTTAGATCCATTATACACTAGATGACTTCTTAAAAAAGAAAGTCCCTGAAGCACAATAGACAATGAAAGAATAGTTCTCTAAATTAAAACAAAGACATAAAGAAAACAATGCAATTCAGCAAGATTTGATTGCTAGAGAAGTGCTGATCTTGAATTAGATATCTAAATCTGTTAAGGGAATCACCCAGTGAGTTTAACTGTCTGAAACTGAAGACTCAGAAGAGGTATGTGTGACTTCTGAGCCCGTAAATCTCTATTCCCCAGTTGCTAAATTAACCTTCAATTCCTTGTGGCCATCTGCAAATGAATTTTCTAATTAATACTTGTTGTTGTTTTATTTTTATCCAGTAGCCTTCTTGTCCTCTAGAAACAGCATCTGCCACTCTCTTGTGGAACGGCCCTATACTCACTAGACTCATGGTCTAGGAGCTGCTCTGGGACCGTCCTGCACAGTGGTTTGGTGACCTTTGGGCTTCTTCCCTACTGTGACCAATCAGAGTTTGTTTTTTCAGAATTTTTCCCCATGGAATTGAAAAGTAAAAACCTTTTATTTCTGAGGCTATAGCTGGAAATATACAGCCACAAAGCTGTCAGTGGAAGGAGATAGTCTGCTCTGAAGAGATGAGGAGAGAGAGAGAGAGAGAGAGAGAGAGAAAGCCCTGTCATGGTTCAAACATCAGTCCCTGTTCCTAAGGCTCCCAAAACTGCTCTGTTACATGTCCTGTAAAATTTTCTTCAGTTCTTTTGATTCTCAAGTCTAGATTTTATTTTATTTATTTATTTATTTATTTATTTATTTATTTATTTATTGGTGGTACTGGGGTTCCTGGAAGCCCTTCTACCTCCGGGCTACACTCCCAGACCTATTTTTACATTTTTATTTGGAAACAGTGTCTCCTAAGCCAGCCCGCGCGGCTGGCTTTGAACCTTCGTGATCCTCCTGTCTCCGCCTCCCAAGCGCGGGGATTACAAGCGTGCGCCACCACGCCCGTCTCAAGCCTAGATTTTAAATCAAAACTAGTGCAAGTTGGATTTCTATATTTTGCAATAAAAACTCTTTCTAATAGAGTAAATTTCACCACAAAGAAGAAAAGTTAAAAGAACAGTAAAATCAGTTAACTACATCATCAGCATTTGAAAAAATGCCAGTGGCTGGTCAGTCTTATCTTTTGGCATGTTGAGCAAACCTTATCTATCCATCCATCTATCTACTTATACCCTACGTTGCAGTATTTATTGACCTGAGCGCTGACGTGGTGCTTGCCGATAAAAAACTATATAAGTTTTTGTTTGTTGTTGTCACCAAAAACAGCAAGGCTCATCTACAAAAAACTTTATGAACTCTTTTTTTGAAATGATATTGATCTTCAGTAAAATGTGAAAAAAATCCATGCAATGTACTAAGACGGATGCCTATATAGAAAAATATTCTCATGAGACATTGTCAGAAGCATGTGGAGGGGCCACGTATCTACCCACCACCTCGGGCCATCTGGATCGTGACAGAGAAATGCAATAGGCCTACACTGAAACGGCTATTCAGACTGCTTTTCAACTTGACTCTGAGAACAAAAGAAATTAAAATTACTTTCCACCTACAGGAAAACTTAGGCTCTAACAGCTGGAAGGAACGGGTAGAGAAAATAAAAATGAAAATAACTACAAATCACTTTTCATGAGGCTCAGTAAACCTGAACAGCTGGGCTTTGAAAGCTTTGGGACACATTCAACCAGCCAGTGCTAAATTCATTATGTTCTCACTTCTGCTCTGTGGCAAACCGGTTTGACAAAGATCATCTTCACAGATAGTTTTATCTGTTACCAGATCAAGTGTGTAAATGGGGAGAAAGTGAGTTACCAAGAATATACAAGAGATTAAAAAAAAAAAAAACTCTCTTTAGAAATGTGGGAAAATGGATTCCTGGACAAAGAATTTCAAAGCAGGATTCTCAGTCATTTGTTTTCATAGACCCCTTTGATGGTTTCGTGAATCCTACAGGGATCTTTGTTATCTCAATAGAGAACAGAACTATTTCCCCAATCTTCCAAGTCAAACAGTCAGCATCCTTTACCTTAGCTATAACTCAAGGATAAGCTGTTCACTCTGTCCGTTCAAGCACCTTTCCTAGTGCTCTAGTCAAAATTACTGACCTAGATTAAGACTAAATCCTACCAACTGTCCTGCACCTGCACTTCCCCCTCCCTTCTATTCTAATCTATGCATGGCAGAGCATGTAAAAATCTAGGCAGGCCTAGTGGCACACAACTGTAATCCCAGTACAGTGGGAAGCTGAGACAGGAGTTTCAGAGGTTTAATGCCAAACTCAAAAAAGTAGCAAGACTCTCAGGAATCTAGTAATACCCTGTTTCAAAAGAGAAAAAAAAAAAATAGCTGAAGGGGTAGCTCGAAGATAAAATGCCCGAGTTCAATTTTTAGTACCACAAAAATAAATTAATTAAAATTATAATCATGTCATATGGCTGCCTGTATAAAACACTGTAATGGCTTTGAAATTAACAAAATCAAAATTCCTTACTGCGGCCTACAAGACGCCATATGATCTGAACTCTAAACCCCTATAAACATATGATATAATAGCAATACTAGTGTTAGCATTTACTGAGCAGCTACCTTCCATATCGCAGGCCCTGTTCTAAGTGTTGGGTCTTACCTTATTTTTACCTTTCAACAATTCCACCAAAGTTATGCATTTTTACTTATTCACATTTTAAAAATGAGGAAATTGAGTGATAGTCTAGGCAGTTTGTACAAAGTTGAATAAAAAAACAAAAGAAACATACGGGTGGGCAATCTGAACTCAAGCCTTCGGCTCCGGAGTCCAGTCTGAAACACTATATTTTACTGCTCATCTCACTTGGCCCAGGAGACTGTGAGCCAGTCACACGTCCCTTGCTCCCTTGGGCACACACGCTGGGTCCCACTCTCAAGATCTCCACACATTTGATTCTTCTTTTCTGAAGACTGGGCTTGTTTTATTTTATTTTTTCGCGTGGTACTGGGGTTCCTGGAAACCCTTCTACCTCCAGGCTACACTCCCAGACCTTTTTTATTTGGAAACAGGGTCTCTTAAGCCAGCGCAGCTGGCTTCGAACCTGCATGATCCTCCTGTCTCCGCCTCCCAAGCACGGGGATTACAAGCGTGCACCACCACGCCTGCCAAGACTGGGCTTATTACTGACACAGGTGACTGTCTATGCAAACCTGTCCCTCTTTTTTGTCCCCAGTTATTTGGCTGTTTAACTTTCACATTTTGTTCTTATACTTGAGAAAATTGATCCAAACCCAGGCTCTGAATACTGAATCTTAATTAGTTTAAGACTTAGACTCTAAGAAAACCATGGCCAATTTCTTTCTTTTTGCTTTTCTTTTACTTTTTCTTTTTCTTTTATTTTTTTTATTTATTTTTTTTTTTGGTGTGTTTTTGTATATGGTACTAGGATTGAACCCTGAGGCATTCTACCACTGAGCCACATGCCCATCCCAGCCATATTGTTTGTTTGTTTGTTTGTTTGTTTGTTTGTTTTGGAACAGGGTCTCACTAAGTTTCAGAGGGCCTTGCCAAGTTGCTGAGGCCGGCTGCAACCCTGTGAAGCTCCTGTATCAGCCTCCCAAGTACTAGGATTCCCAATCGTGACCATTTCATTCCTCATGCAGGTAACACTATGTTGCCTGGGACTATAAAGTCTGGAGAAAAAAAAATAGTCTTGCTGATATGAAAGCGTCTATGGAAGCTGCTCTGCTTCCCCAAGGGCTTGCCCTGAGGTGTGCCGGCGAGCACTGTGTGATGGCGAAGCAGCCACCCGGCACCAGCGAGGAGGCAGCTCTCCCGCGTGCTGAGAGACCATGAGAGGACCCGGGCCCTCACAACTGTAGCTTCGGAACAAACTCGTCCTAGAGCCCTTCTTTTATGTAAGATAACTTATTTCCCTATGATTCAAAGTATTTTATGTTCAGTGTTCTGTTACTTACTCCTGAAAGAACCCCACTGGTCCCCAAGTGCATCGACCCAGAGAACCCTCCCCTCACCATCTCATGAAGTTATTTCTCTACCAAGTCACATTCTACCCACTCCCAAACTCCCACTTCTCAAAACACAGTCATCTGGAGGCATCTTGTTTATTCATTTACCATTTCCATTACTCCCTAGCTAAATTCCCTGAAAGGATTTGTGAATTTTTATCCAACTAAATTGTCAATGTTTGGAACATAGTTCTTCTCCTCCACTTCAAATTTCAACCTGGTAAAACTCTGTTAATACCTCAGTGTCTTGGCGTCATTGAGAGACAGTGCCCTCAGTTGCACCCTAGACACCACTGGGAAGGGCTGTCTGCGTTAGGTTGCAGAGTCAGTGACATCATCAGCATCAGCTAGCTTGTCTGACCGGCATCCCAAGGAGCAACTGTCCTGGTGTCCATGCAAGAAAGTAGCTGTCTACACATAACACACCCGGACCCTGGCTCCCAGTGTACATAAGGGAGAGCCAGGGTCACTCATGGCAATATTTATCTGGACATTCCAGCTTAGACTCCCTCTCATTGTTCCCTTAATTTGGCTAGGTTTTGGGAAACAGAAAGGAGGCATTCAGAGACATGTTTTTGTTTGTTTGTTTGTTTGTTTGTTTGTTGTGGTACTGGGGATGGAACCCAGTAGCATTTACCTCTGAGCCCTATTTTTTTATTCTTTATTTTGAACTGAGTTGTAGCGGACCTAAGTAGTAGCTGAGGCTGTCCTCGAACCATGATCCCCCTCTCTCAGCCTCTCAAATGCTAGGATTACAAGCATGTGCCACTACACCCAGCGAGAGACATGTTTGTTTGTTTTTTTTTACTGCCCCCCTTTCTTTAAGGATGAGGCACTCAGATTACCAAGATCAAATTAGTGATTTCATGTAAAAATGCTTAAGAAAGTGCCTGGCATACAGTTAATGCTCAACTACCATAATGTTTAATATCAATGATACCCTTAGAAAAGCACTCAATAAATATTTGTGGAATAAATGTAAAAATAAAACAATGGTTTTCAGAGATGTGATTGTGCCAGTATGGGGAATGGCCTAGGAAGATTTGGGAAAGCTTTGATTATTAATATATTTCAAAAGGAAATAATTGGTATATTTCAAAACAGTTGTGTTAAAATGGAGGCAGACATGGATAAAGATAGGACTTGGTTGTGGACTAAAAACAGGCAGCTATTCCAATGTTAATCAACCTAGCTCAAAGTAATTAACAAGTCAATAGAGGAGAACTAGGGCTTCCTCTTTCTAAAGACAGATCTACAAGATGAGCTAGGGAGAATGGGGCAGGGTTTGACCTTACCCTTCAGGAAAGGAGACACCTTGCCACACCTGGTTGGGGGAGGTACCTTAGCAGGGTTAAGGGGAGATACCTTACAGGGTCACGCAAACAAGATGGAGGTCATGGGTATAAAAAGTCCGGTCCCCGTGCAAGCCCTTTGGTGTACTCATTCGAGTCATCCCCTCATGCCATCTTGGCATGGGGCTGTATTTCTATTTTCTGTATTTCTATCTTTCTAATAAACTTCTTTAAATCTTCAGCAGCTGTCCAAGCGATGAATACTTATTCTTAGCTGAGGACAAGAATCCATGGTTTTTCTGTTTGTGTGTGTGTGGAGGGGGGGATTACTTCTCCACACACACACACCACGCACATCCCCCCCGCAACATGATCACCTTCTATATTAGAACAGGATAATGCAGAGATCTGTCTTACTCAAACTAGACAGACCTTTCAGAGGAGAAGCAGAGTAGTGCTAAAGGTTGAGAAGATTCATATCTGCATAGAAATCTCCATTTCCTGAAGACAAAGTGCACTAGAAAGCATCAAGCAAGTGATAATATCAGTGGCTATTATGGCATGGCCATCATGGAGCAGGAATCAGCAGTGAAGCAGACAGGGGAGGCTCCTGTTCTCATCAGCAGTGCACAAAACTTCAACCATCCTGAATTGGCTCCGCATTTTAATTGGCTAAGAGCTAACTATGTATCAGATTCTTAAATATCAATGGCAATTTAATCTCTAAAAAGGCAGGAAAACAGCCCATAAGACTTTAGATTAGACCTTTGTTTCTTTTTCTGTGAGACTGGGGATTGAACCCAGGAGCATTCTAACTTCAAGCTATCTCCCCAGCCCTATTTTTACTTTTTTTTTTTTTTTTTTTTTTTTTGTGGTACTGGGGGTGAAACCCAGAGGATTTCTACCTCCGGGCTATACTCCCAGACCTTTTTTATATTTTGTTTGGAAACAGGGTCTCACTAAGTAGCTGAGGCTGGCTTCGAACCCGCGCGATCCTCCTGTCTCAGCCTCCCAAGCGCGGGGATTACAAGCATGCGCCACCACGCCCGGCTCTATTTTTACTTTTTGTTTTGAAACAAAAACAAACCTAGGGCCTCACTAGGTTGCTGACTGAGAGTATCACTAAATTGCTGAGGGAGGTCTTGAACCTGCGATCCTCCTGTCTTAACCTACTAAGTACTGGAATTATAGGTGTTTGCCATCATGCTTGACCACTTAGACCTACACCTTTTTTTGTGTGTGCACTACAGATTGAACCCAGGGGTATTCTACCTCGAAGATACACTCCCAGCCCTATTTTATTTTTTATTTTGAAACAGGGTTTCGCTAAATTGCTAAGTCTCTTCATAAGGTGTTGAGGTTGGTCTCAAACCTTAAATCCTCCTATCTCAGCCTCACAAGTATTGAAATTACAGCATTTGCCACCATGCCTGGCTCCGTGGACCTATTTCTGACAACAAGAAAAATTGATGAAGTGTAAATATGTAAACCACACACAAAAAAAAGTAAAGATATTATCTTGAATTTTACTTTTTCCAAAGTAAAGAAAGCTGGACATCATGAATTGTACACACCAGATTAGATCAATGCCTGCAAAATGTTTAGAGAAAAGATATGCATTATTCATAGCCTGAGACTCCTAAAGAGATTATGACTCAAAAGTGTTATGATGTTCTCAAAAATGCAATTGCAAATGATAAAATGAGAGGCAAAGGGAAAAGAACACTAAAAAAACCCACATAGCTACAGATATTTTAATAAGAAAAATACAATTGAAAAGTATTCATGTCTTTTTATTCATCTTCTTAATAATATAGTGCCAAGAACATAGAAAATAGTCACAAAGTATTATTGAATGGATGTACAAATGAACACTGAATATGGGCATAGAAGGGCTAGCAAGATGCAGGTCAGAGAGACCGAAGTCACAATAGAGCTGAGATGGGGGGGGATTTTTAGATATGAAAGTAATTTAAGGTTTTATTCATAGCAAGAGAAGGCCATGACATTAAACTAACTGATAGACAGATGACATATACAGGCAAAACACTATTGGGAAGCCCTCAAGGCTTAATGAGTGAAGACCTCATTGGTCAGTATCTACCTGCTCCAAAAGAAGTCATGTCTCTCGATCATGCAGAGTTACAAATTACAGTATAAAAATAACTTGATAGCCAGGTGCAGTGGCTCACGCCTATAATCCTAGTACTTAGGAGGCTGAGACAGGTTTGAGGCCAGTCTTAGCAACTTAACAAGGCCCTCAGAAACTTAGCAAGATGCTGTTTCAAAATAAGAAAATTGGGCTGAAGTATAGCTGAGAGGTAGGATGCCCCAGGGTTCAGTCTTCAGTACAACATAATAATAATCATTAATAATAATAATTAAAGTAATAATTTGCTGTGACTTGAGAACTCTGGGTACGAATAGCAATATTAGACCAGACATACATGATCCAATGAATGGAAAGTTACCAGGAAGTGAATCTACATTGATTCGTAGCATCATTACAAGTAGATGACCAAAAAGCAAATATAATAACATTTCCTCCTTTGATACTATTACTAATTGGTATATTATCTGGACTTATGCAAGGGTAGTCACACTGTGTTTGTGAACTACTTTTAATTTTATAATTGACAAAAACTGCATAGGTTTATAGGGTATTATGTAATGTGTCATTGTAATATTCATTGTATAATGACCAAATCAAGGTAATTAATATTTCCATCACCTCAAATATTTAGTATTTTCTATGTAGTGAGAATACTTAAAATTCTCTCTTTTCGCTATTTTGAAATCTCCATTGTTGTCAACTATGATCATTCTACTGTGCAGTAGAACACTGGAACTTCCAGTTCCAATCACGGCATTTTTTCTATGATAAACGTCTAGGGGATTTTGCAAAAGCACTATTTCACCGAATCAAGATGCAAGATTTTGGTGTCCTGAGATACAGGGCTGAATTTTGCATTGAATATAATGAGAGTAAAAGAATTATCTTGAACTTGATTCCCAAGTATTAATGGTACACAGACCAGATATAGAAGGATTTAGACTCCATTTTTTGGCATTTGACTACAGACACAATTTAATTTCATTCCTCCACCTTTGCGCCACATCTGAGCAAGCTGATAACCAGGACCAGATGTTCCTTGAACTCCTGCAGGAAACTCTAACCATACAAGATCACACCCATAAATGGGCACATTAACCCAGATCCAACCTCTAACCACAGTAAAAAAAAAAAAAAAAAAAAAAAAAAAAAAAAAAAAGCCACCACATTCTGTTCTCTCTCAAGTCATTTCAGACTTGCTTAAGAAGCTTGAAGCTTGCCCTGGTCTCCTCAGAGACCTCCTGCAAGTCCTAAATTTTCTATACCTACTTGGTATCATCAGTCTCAACATCCAAACCAATTCATGTGGAGGTTCACCGCCTCTGTGCAATGGATACAACACATAGGTGGAGGGAGAGGGAGAAGAAGGAGTTCACAGCCTAACAATAGCTCAGGAGGCAGGGGCAGGAAAGTCAGAAACAGAATGCTCAATACAATCCACTGCATGGTTGAACTGCTAGGAAGACCGCTGTGATCTCGATAGACTTTGGAACATGAACAAGGAGAAGGCTAGGAGGCTGTCTTCTCAGATTCAGGTAGATCAACCACCCAGGGTTGAACTTGAAAATATCAGCCAAGCTCTTCTTTAAATTCCATCCATATGCTGATAGCTCATCTCCCCTGGACCTTCACTTGAGCGGAACTGGGAGTCTCAGACTTGAGGATTCAAAGCTTAACACCTGATTATCAGGCGCCAAGCCCCTCCTCCCTGAGCCCTCCTCATCTCAGTAAGCGATGACTCAGGTGTTGAGGATAACAGTGTTATCCTCGACACCACCTTTTCTTTCACAACCCACTTTGGATCCATTAGCAAATCTCGTCAGCTGGAGCTTCAGACGATATGCAAAATTCCACTGCTTGTCACCAGTTCCACTGCTACCCCTGTCCACACACCGCTGTTGTGCCTCACCCAAATTATTGCAATAACCTCCGAGCTGGGCACCCTGCCCCACTTTCTGTCTAATCACCATCAGCAACCAGAGTTCTTTTTTGCTAAAAATAATATTAAGTTACTCCTCTGTTCCAAATGTTCCAACAGTTCCCCATTGCTCTAGGGGCAATAACAAAAATCCTAAATGATCCAGCTCCATCCTGACTTTACCTCCCAGTGGCTCCTTGCAATCCCTTGGTTTTTTCCCATTAGTTTTGCCCTCACTCAGAACCTTTGAATTGAATGTTCCATCTGTTTAGAATCTTCTTCCTGTGATACCCACTTGGCTCATTTCTTGTCTTAAATCATATCCTCTCAGTTAGGTTTTTCCTAATTACCTTAGTCAATGATGACAATACCATTCTATGTCATATCTGCAACCTGCTTGAGCTTCTCTCCTAAGTGTTCTAACTTACTTTGTGTTAATAATCTTGCATATTTTATGTTTTCTCCATTTGAATGCAAGTTCCATGGTGATAGCAGTTTGACTTCCTCATATTCACTATCTATAGTCTCCAGAACAGCACTCTGATTTAGTCCTACTGAGGAGATGTTTTCTTTTTTTTCTTTTTTCTTTTTCTTTTTTTTTTTTTTTTTTTTTTTTTTTTTTGTACTGAAGATTGAACCAGGGCATTCTACATCCAAGTTATAGCCCTGGTTCTTTCTTTTTTTTTTTTTTCCATTTTGAAATACAGTCTTGCAAAGTTGCTAAAACTCTAGCTAAGTTTCTAAAACTGGTCTTGAATCTATGATCCTCCTGTACGACCAAGACCAGCTGAAAAAGTTTTGAAACTTATAAGTATTCCATTGTATGAGAAATTTACAAATATTCCTTTTTATACTAATTTTCTCTTTCCCTGCTTGTTTCTAACATACCCTCCCTATCTATCTAACCACCTATCTAGTTCTGATCTAAATAAAGACTACCAACTCTGATATTTATAAAATTTCCTCAATCTTTGCTCATATTCCAGTTAAAAATATAGGCTGAAGGGTGTTGCTGGCTTATCTCCTCTTGGTACACAAAATACTGCAGGTTTGTAAAGGAGTGGTGTCCTACCCCAACCTTGTCTCCAATGCTCAAACTCCATGCTGATACCCTATCTGTCTGTAGAAAAGGATTCCCATGCATCTCAGTTCAACACTAGGTCTCCAGGACAGACACCATGGAAGTCCTTTGTATCCTTCCACAGAAACAAGTGCAGCACTTGCAGTGTAGCTAATACTCAATAAATACGGACTGCAAATACATACTCTCCCGAAAACCTGGCCAAAAGTGCTTTAGAGAAACTTATTTTTATCCTAGCTTCCTCAGTTTTGAAAATTCCAAAGGACTTTTCCTTTTAAAGGGAAACCCCTATTATTCAAATAAACTACCATATTAATTATCATGCTGCAAAAAAGATCTCATAGGATTAGAAAAGCTAAAGTCCATTTGGATTGTTTTCAGTAGACTTTACTTTCTACTTTTCTTGATTACAGTTCCACATGTAACACATTCATCAAATGTGGGTAAGATTGGACAATTTCCCATTATGGATCCCAGAGAAACCCTAATGCAAAATTAAGAAGAGCAAGGGGTGAGGTTGGAATATGGGTAGGGTGAGGAAGGTCAGTTCTCATGTCTTCACCTGACTAATAACTCAGCATCTTCATAAACTCTTCCTGTTCTTTTCCATATCTGCCACATTAGCAATAAAGCCCTGTACCCTGATTTCCATCAAAAGCAAAAAGTAAACAAACATAAAAGTGTGTTCAAAGTTTTGTTGTATGCATAGAAGACTTTACAAAAGTTTTAGAAAATAGAATTTAATATCATAACAACACATGCATGCATGTGCACCTCAAACTGAATAGCTGATATCCCCTTCTTTAAATATCCCTTTCCACAGTTACAGCTTCCCCAAAGCTCCATAGGTCTCTCTTTGATTTTCATCACCCACAAGTTTCTTAGTTCTTCTGCACAGCTGCACAGCAATGCTATCATCTATTAGAAATACAGCCAAAAAGTTTGAGTCATCTTTGATATTTCCTTTTCTTGCATTCCCTATAGCTAAACTATCCCCAAATTGACTGTTGTTCTTCAAACATTACTTGTAATGAACTTTTTTTTTCCTACAGCCTGTTCTCCAGTTCAGTATCCACAAACTTACCCTGACTCTCCTGACTATCCCCTGCATACATCATCTGAAACTCAGGTTACATTACTGTTTAAAAACCTGCCTGTATATGTTTCCCAACATTCCACACAGATTCTCAAGGTCTCTTATATCTAGACTATCTCCATATCATTCCAAGTTAATTTCCTAATGAAAATCCTCACAGATTCATAGAAGCCTGACCACCATCTATGCCAGACATAATCACACCTGGCCTTTGCACTTGAGATGTTCACAGTCTGTAGTTCTCTCCTGCACATCTTCTGTTTATTCAAATCATGCTCATGTTCAAAGACCCTGCTCCCAAGTACAGGCCCATTTTGAAGACTTAGAGCTCAAACTAATCTTTCTCTTTGCCAATTATTTGTTTAGACATCAATACACAGTTAAGAATCTAATAGCTTCAAGTATTTTTGATATTTGTATATTTCTTTCTTAAAATGCTTCCCAAATTTCACATTCCTATAAGCATAGGAATAGGGAAGACTTTAATGTATTTTGTTGTTTGTTTGTTTGTTTGTTTGTTTTTCCTGAGATAGAACTCAGGGACATTCAACCTTCAAGCTACACCCTTATCCCTATTTATCTTTTATTTTGAAACAAGGTCGTGTTAGGTTGCTGAAAGTCTCATTAAATTGCTGAGACTGGTCTTGAACCTGCGATCCTCCTGTGTCATCCTCCCAAATACTGGTATTACAGGTGTGTGCCACTGTGTCTAGCTCTAATATATTCTTATGCCCCCCCCCCCCCACAGAGCCAAATCCAGGCCTGGACAAAGAGACCTACGTTCCTTTACTGACTAGCATTGACATAAAGATTGATAAGTCGGGTCCTCCCCCTCTTCCCCCACAGGACCCTGCAGCAGGGACAGGAGGTGAAACCCTGGAAGCCAGGAGCAGAGATATCATGAGAATCCAGGTGCCTCAAGACTCCAGGCATCTCGAGGCTGACTCCAGAGGTTGCAAGATTACAGATGTAGCAGCAAGAGAATCAGCATTCCCACACTGCTAGCCCCCCAATCCCACCCCGCTTAAAACATCAGTTAGCCAACTGGGACTACATGTAACTCTCTGGACCATGTGTGGCTCATCAGTCCCTTCCCCCACAGCTGGCAGACTCTCCAAACATGTTGGGTTTGATTAAAGCAGCAGGTTTTGATAACCTGGTTGGTATTGGCCTCCTTCTCGACTCCCTAGCTCAATTTCAACATTACAAAGATTAAGAAGCAACATCAGGGAGGAGCCTACTTACAGGTGGTAGGGGTCTCAGGGAAAATTCCTTCCCTTCTCTTGGCTGTTATTTCCTCATGTGTGAAATGAAGATAGTATGAGCCACAAGGGCCACTGGCATGGTTTCAGTGTGTCCCCAAAGTTTGAATTGGAGACTTAATCCCTAAATTTATGTTGATGGCATTTAGAAGTAGGGCCCTTTGGAAGTAATCAGTGTTAGAAGAGGTAATGAGGGTGGGTCCCCCAGGATGGAATTAGTGGCTTCATTAGAGAAACAGAAATCAAAGTTTGTATTTCCATGCCTTCTCTATATACAGTGCCTTCTACCCTGTCTATACAGAAAAAAAGCCCTCCCCAGGTGGGCCCTTTGATCTGGGACTTTACAGCCTCCACAAATAAGAAATACATTTATTTGCCTTATAAATTACCTACTCTCAGGCATTCTGTCTAAGCAATACAAAATGAACTAAGTAATAAAGAAGATTAAAAGAGATAATGCATAGAAAGGACTTAGCATAATGTCTATGGCATTTTAGCCAATGGCTATATTTAGCCTTTTAGTCTGTGGCTATTTTTAAGGATCAACTGTAAAGTAAGGTCACCCACTACACCACCTTCACTTCACAAATAAAAATATTAAGTCTCAGAGAGATTAATTAAACTGGAAGACAAGAGTCTGCTTCTAGGGAAATTGGTCAGTAGATTTTACACAGACCTTAATGATTTCGGGCTGACTGAGGTCTAAGCCTGACCTGCTAACTGTTTCTGCTCGTTGACCCTTCTGCAATATGCTGATGCACCATTATTATCTTGGAGGCTAAAAGACCTTCAAGAGGTTGGCAGAACTCTCAGTGGTTGTACCTGGAGGATTATTGGAGATTCTAGAGATGGCTTTTAAGATGTCTTTAGGTTGTTCTGACAAATTAATTTTAAAGTCAATAAGGAATTAAAAGATGTTATCTGTGATTCTAAACAAAAGAACACTGCTGAATAATTTTTTACCTTAGAAAAAAACAAAATGGATGTTAACATTTATGTCCTCAGTGTTAATACCTCCAGACCCCTCACCATGAGTCTTTAAAAACATGTGTGTGTGTGTATTTGTGAATTAGTCCACAAAAGTTTATTTGCTTGTGCAGTGGGGAAAAGAAATCTCCATCAACTTGCTGAAGGGAAACCTACATCATCCCAGAGGTTAAGACGTGCCACAAAGTAAACTGGGTACAAAGAAAAATCCCCAGTGCAGGACCCCCCCCCCCCATAGATCATTTCTTCCCCAGAAGAATTTCAGAAACAATGGGTAACTTCAGGAAGCCAGGAGGGGACCAGTTCTACAGTGCAATCTATAATAGCTTAGCCCCATCAGTCAGTACACATTGGATGTTTTCAGTTTCTGACTCCATCCAGCTATATTTCCCATGTCACCTTCGACCAGCCCTTCTTTCTTCTCCCTATGCATACAAATATATATATATATATATATATATATATATATATATATATATATATATATATATACCTTAGAGACAACCACTCTGCTGGGAGACACTGTACAATATTTGCTAAGGCAGAATCCCACTGGAAGACTGACTTCCAGGAAAAATTGAGAAGTTAACCAGCACTTAACAAACAATTTCTATGTTCCTTCTACTCCCCTAAGGATTTACATGGAAAATATTGATTTCTATCACGTTTCCAACACTATAACTAGCTCTTAGCATAGATCCCAGTATATAACCAAAAACATTTTCAAGTGCATTCAGCCAAGGTCACACAATAAGAGGCAAAACCACAAATCAAAATGAGAAATAACTGACTCAAAAGATGATACTCTTTGCCACCAAACTGCACCACCTTCCATGTTACACTATACTTCCCCTGAGAAGTACACCTCTTGTGATGACCTGAATGTTTGTGCCCCCTTCATCAATATGTTACAGCCCTGATTCAGTCATCATTTTCACTGTGCTAACCCCAAACATCTATCCACCACAACTCAGAGAAAGAAATATTTATTTGCTCACAATTCTAGAGAGTTGGGGGATTCAGTCCACGTTAGGCTGGGTGAAGTCTGCGGAGCTCAGGGCATGGTAGCCGGAGGCAGAGAGAGCATGATATCATGGAAGCTAGAAGCAGAGAAAGAGCAAGGGAAAGAGGGACCACATACAATAACCAAGACTACACCCCTGGTACCCTTCCTCAGCAACCAAGCCCCGCCTCCAACATGGCTGCCTTAACTCCATGAGGCTTAAGAGGACATTCTAAATCCCAAACCATAATAAATTCTAACTCCCAGTATAAAAAAAGTATTGATATTTGGATTATGAGGACTCTAAGGAAATAATGTTAAACAGAGGGAGCCATATGGGTGGTGGTCCCTTATATAACAGGGATAGGATTCTTATAACAGAGACCCAGAGTACTCTTGCACTCCTTATCTCTTTCCCTTTCCTTATATGACTCTTATAACCCAAGTTATTCTTGTGCATACCAATTTATATGTCATAATGGAAAACAAATATTCACCAAGTGAAAAGTATAGAAACAAAGGACCATGCCCCATTTTAATAAATTACCATAGGCAGACCCTAACATGTTCAAAGAGAAAAAAACAAGTGTGTTTCTGTTAAGTTCTACTCATATACCCCCCACATACACACACATACAAGCGGAAACTTTATGTAGGAAGAAAAGCTGGATTAATTTAATGACAAAATGTTCAGTGTTACTGTGTACTAAAATTATATATTCAAGTAGTTATTTTTAAAAAATAGTATGGTGTGGTGTCACATGCCTGTAATCTGTCCAGCTAAACTCATATGTTATGCTCACAGTGGCTCTGAAGGCTGAGGCAGGATAATTAAATCTTTGAGGCCAACTTCAGCTATTTAGCAAGATTCTCAGCAACTTAACAAAAACCTGTCTCAAAACTTAAAAAAATACAGAGAGTTGAGGTGTAGCATGGTGGTAAAAATGCCTCTAGGTTCAACCCCCAGTAGCAAAAGCATGAGAATAAATAAAACATATTGATGATTGAATCACTCATAGTCTAGATATGAGTTAGCTAAACATTAAAGCAGCAGAGTTGGGTGATTCAGTCCACATTAGGCAGCAGATTATTTTTTTTAATTTCAAGCATTCTTTTTGATTTCTACTTTTCTACATAATAGATAGCAGAACCCACAAAGAAGTATTTGATACAAAGCATACTGTGGAGTTGAGTCAGAGTCCAGAATCCGACAAGACTGCTACAGACTCTTTTCTCCCCTGAATTTTTAAACCTTGGACAGCTCCAAAATCTGACCAGCTAAACTCATATGCTAGGCTCACAGTGGCTCTGAAGGCCAGAGGAGAAAACCAGAAGAGGCCAGACACCTTTGAGAGCCTTTTAGAACAGCCTCCATTTCAACAACAACAAAAAAAAGTTGAAGGTCATACAACAATAATTTGGTATTCTGATGGGAAAATTGCCTATAGTCTGCTGGAATGAGCCACTGCCCAGACTGCTGAGTGACTATTGGGCTCAAATTGCTCATCACTGTGTCTCTGACACCTAGATGATAGTAGAGACTGGGAAAATCATCCCTCCCTGCATCAGCAACACAGTATCAATTGTCTGCATCACAAGAAATCTGCACTCCCCTAGAAAACTCTTCTTAACATTAAAAAACACAAGAATCTGAAATTAGGATCACACTAAAATGTGTCATCAGGCAGACCTAGTTTTGCTATAAAGAAGCTACCTCCCACACTTATCTGGAACTTATTTATTCCTCCCCCAAATTGCTGGATGACCATAATAAGCCATCACTCGAATGTAGAATGTTTTCAACACAATGGATCTCCGTCATGTGCATCCTCTTGAATCCATATACACTAAATATTCACAGGACTGTAGAAGGTTATAGGTGAGGAACAAATAGGGTGTCATCCTTTCAATATCTTCACTTTAGAGGGGAGACTCTGGGTGTCCAGAAGGTTGAAATTAACTCACCAAAGTCCACACAGGACATTGAATACACTTTTTCTTCAACAATTTCATCCTTTCTTACAAATCTCATCTCTATCTGTCTCCTCTCATCTCTCCCTAGTCCTTGACTCACTATGGCACCAGTTGTACATAGACTACAGTGGAGGTGACATAAGCCAGGCAGCTCTTTCTGCAAGCAAATTCCCATGGAAAACCAGCACCCGAGGCCTTGGCAGAGAATACACTCAGGCAGGAGCAGAGGAGAATGCACCATCTGGACAGCATGATGCCGGGTGCCAAGTGGGCCCCAGTCACGGGGAAGGAGAAGGAGAAAGGGAGCGTGTCACCTGACCGCACACATTTATTTTCCCTTTAAGGGGATTTGTTAGTAATCCTGCTATTTTGAGTGGAAGATGCTGTAGGTGGTTCTGATGGCTAACAAATGTGTAGGCAAGGATGAAAGAAGGTGAGTGGTAGCCAGGCAATGTGCAGACGGTGTGTGAGCCAGAAATAGTTGGTGGTGTCTGATTACTATATGTGAATGAAGGGACACATCTTTTCAGGGTAAAAGTGCATGTTTTTATCCCTACTTATTCTCTTCTCCCTTTTTTAGAAAAGTGCTAAGTACAAAGATAAGTGCTAGGGCTTAAAAAATATCTCATATTTAACACCTACAGACATACCTTCTTTCTTGATAAATTTTAATCATATGAGTGTTTTCCTATGCTACAGCTCTGTGCCCCAGCTATGAAAGCCATACCTACGTACACATAGTTTCTACTGGTCACCTAGAGGCACCATGATTGCTACAGTGGCTTTAGCCTTTGTGTTTCTGGTTTTCTATATACATTCTGCTTCTATAATAATGTCCAAATAATGAGTATCTCAGTTATAATGACTTTCCATATTTGTTAGGTAAATGGCACTAGAGAACGTTACCACCACGAGGACATGGGTGTTTAAAGTGCCTTCCTTGAGCCAGGTGTGGTGGTGTATGCTTGTAATTTCAGTACTTGGGAGACTAAGCCAGGAAGATCATGGGTTCACAGCCAGCCTCTGCAACTTAGTGAGAATCTGTTTCAAAATAAAGAACAAAAACTAGGGCTGGGGGTATAGCTTGGAGGTAGAAGGGCCCTGGATTCCATTCCCAGTACTGTAAAGTGCCTTTCTTGGTTTTAGAATCATACTAATGTTTCAATAATATACCCAAAATATATCAGCTCCATTGTTTGGCATTTGAAACTTTACAAAGCACATTCACATAAATGGTGCCATTTCAATTTTGGGAATAATAATCTATGATTGGTAGTGATTCCTACTTTATAGAAATGCTAAGAGACTCGGGGAGTAGATTTCTGCCCCTGAAGGCTGCCAGGATGTAGAGCACTCGTTCCAGTATCAGAGGGACCTGGGCTCGGGCTTCGATCCTGATTCTTTTTGTAGCCTACAGAAAATCTCTGTACACGCATGGGCATCCATGATGGCAACTCTTGCCTGTCAGATGCCTACATAGCCAGTACAATGTCTAATGGAACACAAAGGCCAAAGGTCATCTGATACAGTGTGGCGACACCTGCCTGTGCCTCATTTCTCAGCTAATTCCAGACATGATGCTTTTCTATTATACAATGATGCCTATTTTAGCCTCCTTTTATTCTATCCTCTTTATGACCGGTGAAAAATGCTCTGAGATAGCTGTATGAGACTAAGAAGACAGATCCTTTGGCCATTAAACACAGCCCTGAGAAGTGGCAGTCATAAGGGGAAACACTGGCTCCAAGATGGAGCTAATTAAACTGATCATATCATAATTAATAGGATCAAAATGAGATTACAAAAAGTATTTAAGGTACTATAGATTTTTTCCTCTAATCTAAATGTAGTCACTTTTCTCTTTTAAAAAAGGGAGACTTTAGTCCTATATCATGTCACCAAAAAATATTACTTCTTTATGTTTTACAGTAAATTCATGTTTATAGTAAAAAGTAGGCAACTCATTACAGAAATGCTAACAGCTAATAAGCTTTCTCTTCTGAAATGATTTTTATTTTACTTGTCACTGCAGCAATACAAAAACTAATGACCAAGCCAAAAAAGAAAAAAGAAAAAAAAAAACTTGCATCTGGTACAGCTGATCCATTCAAAATCTGCACAAGCTGGAATGATGGCCCAGGGCAAAATCCTCAGTACTTGGAATATCCTCTCGGTTCATCGGGATTCAATCTCTGTGAAATAAAATTTGATGCCTTCCATAGCTAATTCTTCTGTCAAGGAGAAGTCACTGTGTCCTGCTAATGAAAACCCATTTGTTATGTCGCATCTTTCTTTGAATCCTACCAAGGCTGGATGACCTCAGAATTGCATTAATTTTCAGCAGAGCCTCAGCCCAACTCACCAATTGTAGGCACAAGATTTCCTCCTCATCAGAAGGGGCGGCCTCTGCCCATTCCTAATGCAACTTTAGAGGGTGTTTCTCTAATGTCTGCCCATGGTCTCCCTTCTCCCTTTCACTCTTCCCTTTCAAGGAAACAAGGGTTCTACTATTCTTTAGGGAGAAAGAAAACACAATCCAGCCCCACACCTCTCATTTTCTCTTTGAGAAAGGCTGACCTGTTCAGTAGCCTGGACACTGGCAACTCAAGGCTCTAGGGGCGCAAAGGTAGCATTTAACTAACTGATGTCACATTTAACCAAAGGTTACAATGAGATTGTAGGAAGAGGAGTAGAGCTAGCACCTAATTTTTTAAGAGAAAAAAGTACTTAGTATTTAATATACCTTCATATGTATTCATTTCATTGACTAAAATCTACTACTCCAGCTCCAACATATAAAATAAAATCATAACAAAAAAGAAATCCTCACCAATGAAACCATTTAAATTACTATGATATACTCACAAACTGTTCTAGCTACCCATGTAAAATGTAATTATATTTAGATTCTACTCATAATGATAAATAGTTAAAGAAACAGAATAGATAGAATTATTGTCATAAATTCCACCTTTTCCCCCCCCAATACTGAGGATCAAACTCAGGGAAAAATTCTCCCTCCAAACTACACCCCTAGCCCTTTTTTTGTTTTGAAATAGGGTCTTACTAGGTTACTGAGGCTGGTCTCAAAACTGTAATCCTTTCAAGTACTGGCATTACAGGTGTGTGCTCCCATGCCTGAAAAATTTCCCCAAATACTGAAGCAGAATTTTTTTTCAATTCTAACTGCCTAGCTGATGATAATTACAGAGTAAAAGAATTTAAATATTAACTATAAGAAATATGGTTCAATAATCATTTATAATTTTTGAGTAAACATTGGATAAACTTCCAAAGAAATATTTACAAACCAAAGGAAGTGAGTCACTTTAGAAATTATTTCATCCGCTTCATGCCTAATAATACCCAGCACATCCCAGGCACATGGGAGCTATGAATTACCTTATGCCTGGCAGTAAAGGCAATGAGAGAATAGGCCACAAATATTTGCATGGGGTTTAGGCACAAGATATTTTTCATGGGTGGCTATTGGAGACTTCCATCTCCAGCCCTGAAAAGGTCATCTGCCACATCCTTACCAGGCTGCCCGCAGGACCTCAGAGGTCAGAGGGCTGTGTCCAAATCACTTTCCCCCAGATCAGATAAGCTCCAAGCTCATTAAGCTTTTTCTCACAAGGTAATTTTCCATAACTCTTAATTATCATTTAGACATTGTAAGAAAGTTAATTTACCTGTCCCAAACCTCCCTTCAGAACTCCCACTGAAGAGTTCCATCTAATTTAACACCCCCATTTACAGAAAAATATGCAGCTTTACTATAGCCAAAAATAGGGTGAAACAATTGCACCCCCATACATTTGGAGCATGAGCAGTTAAGAGGTAAATCCCATGCGTAAAGAATACAGTAGACCGGTGTCGTGGTGCACGCATGCAATCCCAGTACGTGGGAGCGTGAGACAGGAGGATCACAGGTTCTAGGATAGCTTCAGCAAGTAGTGAGACTCTCATCAACCTAATGAGACTCTGTTTTCAAAATAAAAATAAAAGAGCGCTGGAGGTATAGCTTGAAGGTAGAATTCTGGGTTCAATCCCCAGTACCATGAAAAAAAAAAAAAGGAACACGATAATTTCTTTGCTGTATCAGAATACTAGCAAAGAAATTAACTGAGGAAAATGCCATTATTCAGACCTCACCTTGATATTTTGAAAGGCTTATATCCTCAGTTTATCTTTATGCTACCTATTTTCATATATACTTTAAAATAGATTGATAAGTACAATAGGAAGGTTACCTCAAAACAACTGAGGAAAGCAAGTGCATAACATGGAGTTTTGGACTTTTAGGACAGGCCTGGTGGCGCGTGCTTATAATTCCAGTACTTGGGAGGCTGAGACAGAGGATTTCAGTTTCAAGGACAGCCTTAGCAACTGAGCAAGATCCTCAGAAATTTAGTAATACTCTGTTTCAAAATAAAGACTAAGCCGGGCGTGGTGGGGCACGCTTGTAATCCCCACGCTTGGGAGGCTGAGACAGGAGGATCGCACAGGTTTGAAGCCAGCCTCAGCTACTTAGTGAGGCTCTCAGCAACTTAGTGAGTCCCTGTTTCCAAATAAAGTATAAAATAGGTCTGGGAGTGTAGCCTGGAGGTAGAAAGCCCCTGGGTTCCACCCCCAGCACTACCAAAAAAAGAAAAGACTAAAAGTGGCTGGAGGTGTAGCTCAGAGACAGAATGTCCTTGGGTTCAATCGAAAGAAAGAAAGAAAAAGAAAGAAAGAAAGAAAAAGAAAGAAAGAAAGAAAGAAAGAAAGAAAGAAAGAAAGAAAGAAAGAAAGAAAGAAGATGGAAGGAAGGAAGGAAGGAAGGAAAAAAATGGAAGGAAGGAAGGAGGGAAGGAAGGAAGGGGAGGGAGAAACAAAGAAAAGGAAAGGAAAAGAAAGGAAAGGAATTATCTGTTTTTATTTGGTACATGTTTTAAGCTAGTATATTCCACATGATATATAAGGCCTCCTGTGGTATCTTCCTAAGTATATTATAAAGACAGGCTATAAAGAAAAATACGGTCATTACTAAATATTTGCTATAAAATGAGTCACAGGGATCGATACAATTGAGAGCAGCCATTAAAAAAAAATGGGGGCCGGGCATGGTAGGGCACACTTGTAATCCCAGCATTCAAGAGACAGAGACCAGAAGATTATGGTTTGCAGACAGCCTCAGCTACTTAGTAAGGCCCTTTGAAACTCTGTGAGACACTGTTTCAAAAAATATAAAGACTAAAAAATAGGGCTGGGGGTGTCACTCAGAGGCAGAATGCCCCTGGGTTCCATTCCCAGTACCTTAAAAAAAAAATTGTGTCTTGGACCTCTGTGCCCTCACCTGACACCAATTGGCTCACTGCACCCTGCCTGCCTTGCTGTTACTCACACACACCACATTGACCTCAGAACACGTGTGCATATTATTCCACTGCTTGCAACACTCCTGGTCCAGGTGTCTATTTGGCCCACCCCTTTTATCTAGGTCTCTGCCCCAAGCTTACCTTATCAGAAAGGCTTAGGCAATCATCTTCATAAAACAGTCCTCCCCACAAACTCATGTTACCCCTTCATTCTACCTGTCGTAAACTAAGTCTGTGTTCCCTCCAAATTCACATGTTGAAGCCCTAATTTCCATGTGGGTATAACTGGCTATATTTAGAGATTGGGGCCTCTTGGGACATAATCAATGTTAAGTGAAATTATAAGGGTGGGCCTCTGATAAGATAGGTCTGACGTCTTTATAAGAAGTGACACTAGGGAGCCTTCTGTCTGCTTAAGCTCACAAAGAGACATTTGAGAACAAAGCAAGATTGTGGCCATCTCCAACCTAAGAGGGGAGTCTGCAGATTGAAACCTCCCTTGTCAATACCCTGACCTTAGGCTTCCCAGCCTCCAGAACTATGTTGTTTAAATCAAACAATCTATGGCATTTGGTTATGGCAGCCCAAGCAGACTTATATGCTACCGTGTCTTCAAATTTGCAATAAAGAGAAATACTTAAAATATATTAATGAGATATATCTTCCTTCAATCTATCATGACATAATACTACATTTCTGTGTCTAGTGTGTTTCCCATCAAGATAAGAGGGAGCATGAGAGCAAGAGCTTTATCCTGTTTATCACCGAATCCCCAACACATGGCATACTGACACATTGTAGATACTCAGTTGGTATTTGCTAGACACTGAATTAATTGATTTCTTTTTTTTTTTTTTTTTTTTGGTGGTGGTGGTACTGGGGTTCCTGTAAACCCTTCTACCTCCAGGCTACACTCCAGACCTTTTTCTTTTTTTCTTTTCTTTTTTTTTTTTTTTTTTTTTTGTGGTACTGGGGATGGAACCCAGAGGCTTTCTACTTCTGGGCTATACTCCCAGACCCATTTTTTAAATATTTTATTTGGAAACAGGGTCTCACTAAGTTGCTGGGAGCCTCACTAAGTAGCTGAGGCTAGCTTTGAACCTGCGCGATCCTCCTGTCTCAGCCTTACAAGCATGGGGATTACAAGCGTGCACCACCACGCCCTGCCTTCCAGACCTATTTTAATACTATTTTTTTTTTATTTGGAAACAGGGTCTCTTAAGCCAGTGCGGCTGGCTTCAAACCTATGTGATCCTCCTGTCTCCGCCTCCCAAGCGCAGGGATTACAAGCATGCGCCATCACGCCTGGCAATGAATTGATTGATTTGAAAGAAATATTTAAGCCTAATTTTTCTGTTATTTGAATATCCCTTTCCTCGAACGAAAAGATTTTGTGAAGAAAAAAATCAGAGAAAATATTTCTTCTGTCTCCTAGTTTATAATCATAAGGCAGAGAAAGAACATGAAACCCACTTCTCTAGTGTCCAAAATAGAGCATCCCATCACCACCTGTGAGAGTGAAGTGAGAAATAAACAAAGAAAGAAAAAAAAAGAGCACAAGGAAAGCATGAACATCTCATGAGAAGACAGGGAAGCCATCCCAACCCAAAATTACTCTGATACATAATATGTTAAATGGCATGAGAAATAAAAACACAAAAATACACCACTTCTTGTTATTTCGGAGAGAAGAGCAGTTACATTTGCTCTTCTGGTTGTCAAATGTGTTCTTCCCGTTTTATAAGGTTCCGTAATAGCCAGCTAGAAACTGTGGGCTGACAGTTCTATTGATAGACTCGTGCGGCGCTCTGCAGTCTGTCAAGTCTCCCATTTACATCTTCCAATCTAATCTGTTTTCCTTCCTTCATGAAATCAATTCTGTACCAATTAAATAACCAGCCCACGAGGCATTTTAATATCCCAAGCATTTATCTATATATAGCCCAGAAAGGAAGAGGTAATTAGAAGTGACCTACTATCACCAGGGCTGAGGGACAGATTAGACAAATCAGTGTTTCATCATTACTTAGAGAAGCTACCACTAAATCTGCTTCATTCTCAATTCAGCCTTTCTCAGCGACATGCCATAGAGCCCTTTTATTTGATTCCTGGAGGAT
Organism: Muscardinus avellanarius; assembly: GCF_963383645.1. Lineage (NCBI taxonomy): Eukaryota > Metazoa > Chordata > Mammalia > Rodentia > Gliridae > Muscardinus > Muscardinus avellanarius. Next base: position 99,307,784 of record NC_137794.1, read on the forward strand.
ACAGACTCTAAAATGGTTGTCATTATCTGGGATTTTGTTTCATTTTCTGTGAATTTAAGGCATCACTGAAATAGACTCTGTTTTTACCCGTGGGATGATATCATCGCATGCACACAGCACTGGGTGAAGTAGGCTTTGGAAGATGCAAGAGGCTCAAGGAAAATGACTTTCCAGATTTTCATCCATTTGAGTGTTTTGAGCTGAGCCCTGCAGGTTGACAATCTTTTGCCAAGTTGAGAGAAAATAACAAGGAACTGCCCTAAAATCTGGTCCAGTTTTAATGATCTTCCTTTTGAAAACTGAGTTTGTAATTTCAGATCTGTAGCTTGTATATACACAGTTGGCATCTAAACAGTCAAAAAAAAAGAGACAGAATTTAGCTTCAAAGGACCAAGTCTCATTCCCAGCTCTTACAGCCTCTTATAGCTGCTACTAGTCATTAAAATCCCTGGCCTAAATGTCCACATTTATATAAAGGTAATAAGAATGTCATTTGTTGATTGTTACATGCACATTTATTTCCATAGTAGTAACTGAAATTGAGGTACATTTTAAAATCTTATGGTTGCTTTAAATCCCCTTTATTTCCTGGCTGTGTTCACAGAGTCCCTTTGTTCTAAGCCCTCTCTCTGCCTAACCCAGATTTGGAAGCCTCCAGACTGAGAAGTTGGAGCTCTAATGTGGGATCCAGGGTAAGGCAGATTTTCTTTGTCTATTCCCTAGCTCAATTACCTGTCTGCTGTGATAACACGCCTACTTCAGCCACTTCAAATCCTAAGTCACCTAAAGAATAATTAGGAAACTCAGCTGGGGCTGGGAGATGACTCAAAACACATTTACAAGAATCATAAAATAAAACTTCTAAGCAATTAAGAGCATTTTGTTATGGTAATATAGAAATCTTTTTTTTTTTTTTTTTTGCTTTCATAATGGTACACTTTTAAAAGTGCATTTATAATCTCTGGCAGTTTAGATTCATGAAACATAGTACCCGCCACAAGGTCAGATAAGATCATGTAAGGAAAAGTGCTTTGCAAATGACAAACATCAGCACAAATGAAAAAGACGATAATGAGACTGTCAGGAGTCATCTGAAGATAAGCAAAAGCACTCTAGTTGTTTTAATCAGAAAAGAATTGATCAAGGTTCTTAAAAATCTCTGGGAGGCCTGGAGCAGCAGGCTGCAGGCAGTGCCTCTGAGAGTAACTTTCTGAACATCAGGCATTTGCTGTCTCTACAAGACTCAGAAATTCACGAAATCAACAAGTTATCTCCACAACTATTAACTACAAAAAGTATGCTGCTCTAACTACAACCCAGAGATCAGAAAACTACCAGCAGAATTGTTCAATCTACAGCCACCCACATAGCAGATAAACAGATTTCTCCCTACACGGTGACCTGCTTTTCCACACTAACAAAATCACATAAAAAGGATGGGTCACAAGGATCTGTGTTAACACAATCACAAAAATGCCCATTGCCTCTAAGACCATGTTTTACAGCAAGAGAGATGATCTAACTTTTTCTCCTTTTATATTTTATGAGAGTGACTCCAAGGAGGTAACCCTAAATTAAATCTAGAACCTTTGCTGCAAATGGAATCTTAACGTAGCTTTTAGCTTTCCAGAATCTGCAACACCAGAAGGCGTGTTAGGATACAGGAGAAAAGTTTATTGAGGGACAAGTTGGAGAATTTAGGGAGTAGCAAGAGGTCATGTTTTCCTCGCATCCTTTAAATAAGAACAAGCCAGAAAGGCTACACAATGTCTCCTTCAAAACGACCCCAAAGCTCAGGATGTTATCTATGTGAATTAAACTGCAAAAACTGACCAGCTCTTCCCAGGAAAGAAGAAACCAATGGTTTCTTAACTCTGACAGAACAAAATGAGAAATCCATAACAGACGGGGCAGAGATAAACTGTCCAAACTCTAGCAAACTATTAAGAGCAACATTCAGTGTAATATAATCAACTACAATCCTGAGAAAGGCCCATCAGTAAGAAAGTCTGTACCCACTTTTCAACTCTTGCCTCGGACTTTCCACTAAACAAGCACCCGAGTTAGCAGATCAAAGGCTGAGGGGAGGATGGAGTGTTAGAAAAAGTCCCTCTGTGGCACTCCAGGTTTGCCTATACCTTGTTCAGCCAGCAACCCACTGAAGACTGGAGAAGAAGCTCATCTTTTCTATAAACTCCAGATCGTTGTCAAGTGCATTGCAGAAGTCTTTCCAAGTCTTGGGGCAGAGAAGCAAGGTACAGGGATTCTGCTATGTTCTGAATGTTCCCACCAGTGCTCATGAAGAAGCTTAACCTCCATTGTTAGATATTTAGAGGTGGGAGCTTTACTATACTCATGAGTGTGCTATCGACTAAAAAATCAGCAGGCCATGCTCTACCAGCTTGCCTTTGTCTCTTAGGAGTGCCCTTCTTACCATGTAATGTCTTGTGCTACCTCAGGACTCTGTAAAATAAAACTTCCCATTAGGAAGAAGGCCATTGCCAGATACAGCCCCTCAACCCTGGCCCTTCTAGCCTCTATAACCAACAACTGAATGAGCCTCTCTTCTTTAAAAGTTACCCTACCTGAGGTATGATGTCCATCTAGAGCAACACAAAGTGGGTTAAGGCATATTCAAAGAAAGTCAGGTGGAACTATAGAGCCAACAGGATTCCCAGCGACTCCAAAGTAGTAGGTGGCCATGGAACAGAGACAGAGCTCTTGTGGGCAGGAAAGATGGCTGTGAGCTACTAAAACATGGAGATCCCCAGAGCACCACTGAAGCTCAGAGCTCAGCTCTGCTGAAGAAAAGTCCTGATCTTTCCTTCAAAACATTTGCAATAGAAGACAGTGCCGAACTGGTAAATTTACAGTTCAACTGCAGGTAAGCTTACCCTGCCCCACCACGAAATCTTAAAGAAGTATAACAGTGTTATTTTACACCGGTGAATATAATTTACTTCAATTTCTACTTTTATGTGCAATACTCAGAATAAAACTAAATGACAGATTATAGAGAAAAGGAAGTATATACAAACCATTCTCAAAGAAGGAAAAACAATAAAAGTAAACCTACCAATAGCATGAAAGTTGCAATTATCAAACAGAGATGGCAAATATAGGATAAAGGTAGATAATGTAAGAGACATCAGTCAACAAGTGGAAAATTTCAGTAGAGAAACAGGAAAAATAGAAGTGCTAGCCATAAAAATATAGTATTTTAAATAATCATTTAATGGATTTAGAATTAAATATGATGCAGTAGAAGAGAGGATCAGTAAATTAGAGGATCAATGAATAGAAATGGCAAAACAGAAAAGAAAAGAGAGTAAATAATAGTAAAACAGAAGATCTACTCCCTGTGAAGTAACACCAAACACTTTAACAGATGTGCCCTAAACTGAGTGCCAGGAGAACAGGAGACAGAGACAGAGAGAGGAGGGCATGAAGAAATATTTGAAGAAATAATGGTAAAGATTTTCAAAGAATGATGAAAGATATTAACCTACAGGACCAAGAAGCCCAGTGAACCCTAAAAAGAAAAAAGTAAAGACACCTAGACTCATTATAACAAATTGCCAAATTCAAAGAATAAAAAGACAAATTTTAAGGCATTCAGAAGGAGAAAAAAGGAACACTATATGCAAGGAACAATGATAATAATCAACACTAACTTCTCATAAAAAACACAAGTCAGAAAATATTGAAATAACATTTTCAAAATTCTGAAAAAAAATCACAAGCTTTAAGTTCAGGTTCAATGAAAATATCATCAAAAATAAGCACAAAATAAAATGAGATAAACTTAAAAATAGAGAATTTGTATTCAAAATTATGGGCTGAAATAAATGTTAAAAACTCTTTAGGTTAAAGAAAAATGGTATCAAATGGAAGACTGGATCTTCAGAAAGAAAAAAAATAGCTCTAGAAATATATATATATATCAATAGCTATAAGATTTTTCATATTATTTTATACATGTAATTTCAATTCTTTGAGTGATTACTATTTAAAGAAAAATATACTGTAAGGTTTAGCATAGGCAAAGGCAAAATATATGAATACAAAAAGAAAATGCATAGAAGGAGGGCTACAAGTAAAATTCTATTGTTAAAGATTCTTAGACTTTCCATCTTATACTTTCTATAGTATTATTTGAAAGCAGACTGTGATAAGTTAAATCTATACATAATAGTCTTTAGTGATTTCATTAACATAAATGCTTCAGAAAAACCAAGATCAATAAGCATTGAGAAGTGTCCATTATATTGACTACTATTTGGTGACACTCTCATTCCAAGTTCTACAGTCTGAGAAAATACAAATAACAAGAATAAACTTTTCAAGAAACAATACTATAATTATTAAGTGACCCTGAATTCATACAGATCTTTAAGCCTTGGTCCAGCCACATCTTGTCTGTGGGACCTTTGACTTAAGCTTTGAAGATGCCAATGCCTCCATCCATTAAATGAAAACCACACTAATTACAGATGAATAAGATAAAGTGAAAAAAAAAATGATGGATATGAAAGTGCTGAGTGGGAGGCAAGTATTTAATAGTCAATATCCATGAGTATGGTCATCATCACCATCTAACCATGGCTTTGCAAGAAGATAGAATTATGACTGAGGAAACACCAAGCGAGATCAAAACACCAACATTGTTTTTAATTTTGTGCTTTTTCTATTGGTACACTGTAGTCATACATCTTTATGGGGTACAAGATATTATGGTACTCATCTAGCCCTTTCCCCTTTGCCTCCACCCCCTTTGACTTAGTGATTGACTTTGATATGTTTGTGAATGTGCATTATAGACTGCAGACTTGATGTTAGATGTGTTATCAACCATGGTCCTGAAAGATATAGCAAAGAATGAAAGCAAGAGCATCAATGGCAAATTAGAATTGATTTTTAAAGATTTTGTTTATAAATGTGTATGAGAGGGAGAGAGAGGGAGAGAGAAAAGAGGTGGGAGTTGAGAAGATGGAAGGGATAATAGAATGCGAGAGAGTTCCCACCTGGTTAGCAAGATTACAGCAAAAACCAGATTAAAGCTTGTCAGGGGGCCAGTCGACACAAGGTATTAAAATGTCACTGTTGAAAATTACTTTTACCTGCAGCTTCTTGAAAAGAGAGACTGCAGTAATAGTATGGGAGGGAAGAAAATTTGGTTGCTTCCTAAGATGGAAAAAAGTGAGACATCGCCCTCTCTCTGGCAAGAAGGGTCACGTTTAAATAATACAAGGGCAAGGTCGCAGAGCTCTTTGTCCAGGGGAGGCCTGGAGAGCTTGCAGAGCTGAGGCCTCACTGAGTGCCGCGGGCAAGTCAAGATTCGCCAAATTGCCAAGAACTGCAGAAGAAACACCGAGCTTGGCTCGCTCGCAGCCCTTCTTCTGTAACAGTGACTTAGCAGTGCTGGGTCCAAAGGAGCCAGGCTACCATTTGAGAGTAGATCAAATCTGGGCCCTCTTTACAAGTGAAAATCACCTAGTGAGGATCTAGGTTAGAAACGAGATTCTAGTTAGGATTTAGGTTAGAAATAAAGAAGTGAAGTAGATGAAAGCCTTGAGAGGTCTGACGGAGTGAGAGGGAGTGAAAGATGGAGAGCAGATCTCTCCGAGGTCATCCACACTTCCCTTACTTTTCCTTATCTTCTTCACCTTGGCCAAGTCTTTCTTCTGACTTTCCTTGAACCCCTGCCTTTCTTCTTCATTCTCTCTCTCTCTCTCTCTCTCTCTCTCTCTCTCTCTCTCTCTCTCTTTACGTCTATCCCCTTTTCTTGGTGCATTGTAACTATACATCGTTCTGAGGTACAGTGTGATAGGAATAGACGTGCATACAACACTTAAAGCATTTCCCTCTAGAATCCACCTTTCTCTTTCCCCTTCTCCTTCCCATGTCTTTAAGACTGGAAACTTAATATCCCTACATAGCATTTTTTCACCTTTCCTGGCTCTTCCTTGGCCTTTGTCTTTGCTTGGTATTCTCTAGATAGCACTGTTTTGTGGGGCCCTGGTGTGACCAGAAGATGCTATATAAAGCCAGCTTCTATGACAATAAACGGAGTAGAAAGTAGCCAAACTTGCCTCCCTTTTCCCACGTACATAATTTCCTCTCATCTTGGGCTGTAGAAATCTTTGAGCAGCCCCTCTAGCACACATTTCCTCCTCCCTTTTAGTCCACAAAGCGCAAAAAGGACCAGGCAGTTTGTCTTAAATATGCATTTTCCCTGGGTGTGGTGGTGCACACTTGTAATCCCAGCATTTGGGAGACTGAGACTGGAGGATCTCAGGTACTGAGTGAGGACCTCCACAACTTAGTGAGACCCTGTTTCAAAATAAAAAATAAAAAATAGGACTGGGGGCATAGCTTGGTGGTAAAATGCCTCTGAGTTCAATCCCCAGTACCTCACAAATAAATAAATAAATAAATAAATAAATAAATAAATATGCATTTTTAAGCCAGAGTGTTAATTTCAAAATTAGACCTTTCCCAAAAATAATACTACTGTTTTCATGACCTGTAGCACAGTTCAGTCTATTAACACCCTTCCAGCTGCTGAATACGTCCTTAAGAAGTGCTCCCTGTCCCAGTCATTATTGATGAAATTACTCCAGCTTCCTCATGGATGTCTCTGTTAGTATGATATCACAACTTAAACAGCTGGGTGTGGTTGTTTGTTAACCCACTGCTCTTGTCTAATTTCAGATCCTTCAAAGGATAATCTAAGTTTACTTTCACATATGTACAAAAGATAAATGAAATTAAAATATATCCAAACTTGCAATTAATCACACAACTCCAGCTTTCTTTCCAAGGGAAAGAACTTGCTAATTTGGAACACTCAGCAAGTCAACAACCTTCTTTTGATCTTCATCACCTCAGCTCTAAAATGGGAGTAATAAAGCCAGGTGTGGTGGAGCACGCTTGTAATTCCAGCATTCGGGAGGCTGAGACAGGAGGATCGCGGTTCCTGGCCAGCCTCAGCTACTTAGTGAGGCCCTCTGCAACTCAGTGAGACCCTGTTTCAAAATAAATAAAAAATAGGGCTGAGGGTGTAGCTCGAAAGTAGAATGCCCCTGGGTTCCATCCCCAATACCACAAAAATAAATAAAATAAAATAAAATGGGGGCAATAAGAGCAGCTTCTCTGACAGAAATCTTACAAGAATTAAATTATAATGGAAGCTTGGCACAGGAATGCATGCCTGTAATACCAGTATTTGGGATGCTGAGACAGGAGGGTTGCACATTCAAGTCCAGCCTCAGCATTTTAGCAAGACTCTCAGCAACCCAGGGAGAACCTGCTACAAAACAAACAAACAAACAAACAAACAAACAAACAAACAAAAATTAAAAAGGGTTGGGGTATAATTCCAGCATAGAATGACCCTGAGTTCAATCCCTAGCACCAAAAAACCCATATATCCCTACATAGAATTTTTTCACCTTTCCTGTCTCTTCCTTGGCCTTTGTCTTTGCTTGGTATTCTCTGAATAGAACTGTTTTGTGGGACCCTGGGGTGAACAGGAGATGTATTCCTCATATAATCCCTAATATATATATATATATATATATATATATATATATATATATATATATAAAATATGAGAGATAGTATATGATATATAATAAATATTCCTTAATAAGTCTCTATAAAAGCAGAAGGAAAATGGCAGGGGCCTAGCAAATGTTGAGCCTCTTACAAGCTCACCTCAACCCTGACACTTTCTAATCTCTTTCCTAAAGCAGATCCCAAGATGGATACAGCACTCGTGGCTTCTTTAGACAGGGAGGAGATATCAGAAAGGAAAGGAATAATAGCATCAGGATAGAGTTATTTTCTCATATGATCACTTTTTTAAAGTAAAAGCGCTTTGCCAACTGTGAGTTTTATGGCCTCTATTACAGTGCTGGTACTAGAAACGATGACAAATAGCAGACACGTTCCTTTGGATTATGGACTCTCAAAACTTGCTTTTAGGTACATTATCACATAGTATCATCCAAAACACATTAGATCATAAGTAGTTAAGATGGTATCGCCCCATTTAACAGAATAAGCAAAGAGAAAGCATGACTTGACTGAGCTAAGCTCACATCATAGCAATCTGTGCTCTCTCCTTGTGAATGGGGCCTTGGGAATTTGGAATGAGAGCTGTCACCCTGCCCACACCTGGTGTTCTTCTCTTGCCTGTCTCTCATGCCACTTTGGAGTGAATAATAGCCCCGTAACTACAAAGTAAGACTCAAGCATCCTTCAACTAATGTGATCTGTTATGTGAACCATTATAAGTCAATGGCTTGAGGTGATTTTTTAATTTTCAAAATCTTATTACATCCTCTAAGAGGGTTCTCTTGTGGATAAAAATGATTCAGTGCTTTTAAGTACACGATCTTTACTGCTTATAAATGCTAGCTGGGTTCACACAGTATAGTAAGTTACAAATGTGAAAATGGAAAAGTAATAGACTTTTGATTGAACCTCAGGCTGTGTTTCTTCTTACAAGTCATGGAAAGGAAAATATACAGCTCTCAGATGTTGTAAATAAAATCACAATAATTTATCCTTAGGTATTATTTCAATATTTTAAGCCAATGCATTGAAGGAAAACATAGTATTAAATTTTTATGTGCTAATAACTTAAGATGGTGACATTGTTATTTCCAATGAAATGTTTGAATATACTCTTTCATTTAGAATTTACTCCATATCTAAATGTCAGGCATGGTTTCTGAGCCTTGATTTCCATTTCAGTTTCTATCAGGAATTCCTAACAAATTGAAAGAAGGTGTGATTGAAATGGGGAGATGAGGTTTGGTCCCAGCAAAGGTAAGAGCGCCTTGGAGCATGAAATTTCAAAAATTGAAAAGCATATCATTTCCTTCTATAAATATTTGGGAAAATTGGGATCCAACTGACTTGCTTTGGAAAAAAGATGACTTTGGAGGTTATTCTTTTATGAAGCTTTTTTGCCCATTGCTTATCAAAGTGATTTCATAGTTAGCCTTGACACTCTAAACACGGCCTTCATGGTGAAATACCAGCCCGGGAACAAATGTGTTTCCAAAGCAGCTGACTCAGCCATTTGATGTACCGAAGAGCTCATAAGGATTCCAGAGGCAAGAACAGTGCTGCCAGAAAAGAACCTTTCATTTAGATGCTCAGATCACCTAATGAGATTCACCAAGAAGTAAGGGTGACCCCAGAAACTGTCAGGAGGAAATCTAAGGATATGCTTTTTATTGTACATCAAGCCAAACAATAGCCTCCCTCAGCAAGCCCTTGAAACTGGTTTTACACAGAAACATAAGAGCTGGCATGATGAGCCTATTCAACTCAGCCTTCCCCCACCTAATAATAAGTATATCAATAGGTTATCTGTGTAAAGAAACTGCACTTTTCTCTGCTGTCAAGAAGAAACGATTTTGTAATTCACTTTTCTAACATTAACTTTATTCTGCTGTTAAAGTTCTCCTCCCCCCTCCCTCCTCCTCCTCCTTTACCAAAGCTTGTCCAGAGAAATGGAATTAGAGAAATAATTGCTCTGGTCTGTAACTGTCCTAAAAATAAACCATAATTGTTCCTTATTTTAATGGAATTGACCATCTCTTTTGGGCGAGCCTACTGACCATCTCTTCGGGAACTGAAATTTGGTAACTTTAACATGGTTTTGTAAATAACTCACAGGGCTCCAGTTCCTCAGATAATGCTGTACACTGTGTAGGATTTATATGCTGGGCTAGGTGAAGATGCAGGCATCTGTGGGAGCACAGACCTCTTTAAAGCAGCACCACACAAATTAAAAGGTCGTCACAAGCACTGCCTTCCCTGTCTCCTACAGACCCTTGAAAAGCAGAATGTCCACTCCTGGCCCAACCTCTCCAGACCCAGTCCTTCCAGGATGCCCAAAGACAAAAGCGGGACCCTTTCTATGAGGAAGACTGTCTCCTGGTGCAGAGTGGGCCGGCAGAGTCAAAAGGCAAGCGCTGTATCTTATCTGCTCCCAAAAGCAGTCATTCCTCACTGACAAGAAGCACCGTTAATTCCCTGGCCAGCAATGGAAGAAGGGAACAAGTTCTGCATAAAAGTACAAAGAGACACAAAGAACATTATTTGGAGGATGTCTAAAGATGTTAACTTTTACAAAAAGAAAATAAAAGAAAGAGAGAGAGGGAGGAAGGGAGGGAGGGGCTTTCTTCAATCTAAAGGTCCAGAAAATTATTACAGGAATTTACCTTAAAAATACATCCCTTTGGCCAGGCGTGGTGGCGCACGCTTGTAATCCCTGCACTTGGGAGGCGGAGAGAGGAGGATCGCGCAGGTTCGAAGCCAGCCACGCGCGCTGACTTAGGAGACCCTGTTTCCATATAAAAATGTAAAAATAAAATAGGTCTGGGAGTATAGCCTGGAGGTAGAAGGGCTTCCACGAACCCCAGTACCACAAAAAAATCCCTTTGAAAAGACTGTCTCTTTCTCAAATTAGCTCAAAAGCTACCTCTGTGGAGCTAATTTCTACCTTATTTTTATTCTAACAGAGACCATGACTTTGATTTTGGCTATAAATATTTTGCTTAAAATGTAGTGCAGATGACATAAGTAGTTATAACAGTATGATATTTTATACTAAGGACTAAAGTGTTTAAGAAAAACTCTGAGATTGGTATAATGGCACATGCATGTAACTCAGTACTTGGGAGGCTGAGACACGAGGATCATTGTTTTATAGCCAGCCTCAGCAACTTAGTGAGACCTGTTTCAAAATAAAAAATAAAGCAGGAATGAAAGTGTGGCAGAGAGGTAGAATGCCCCTGGGTTCTATCCCCATAATTAACAAATAAAAAAAGAGAAATAGAATAAAAAAAAAACTCTGAGCCTATGCAATAAAAGAAAGCTCTAATTGGTCAATTATTTGGAGGGCTCTCCCAAAGTAATAAGGAAAAAGGAAAGAAGAAAAATTGGGAGAACACTAAAGGAAAGAAAGAAGGAAGGGGGAAAGAAGAGGAGGAGAGGGACAAAGAAGGAACAAAGGAGGGAGGGAAGAAGAAAAAGAGAGGAAGCCAGAAAAAAATGAAAATTCAAAATTGTAGTATTCCAAAATGTAGCATAAATATAATGAAAAATCCCAGAACAAAAGTATTCTAATTCAAATACATTCTACAAAACAGTCATATTGCGTTGGGGGTGTAGCTCAGTGGTAGAATGCTTGCCTCGCATACACAAAGCCCTGGGTTGAATCCCTACTACCCCCCCCACACACACACACACACAAGGCAGTCATGGTCAACATCTGGCTTCACATCTATGTGCTGGTAAATTATATCAGGATAGATCGAAGGTTACATGAAAAGCAGCAGATGGCTTTAGAGTTCACGCTAGAGACTAAGTGTAGAAAAGAGATTTTTTAAGGGAAAGGTGATGCCAACGTCACAGATACCATTAAGCAATTTGGGTAGAAACAGAGAATAACCAAAGACATCCTATAGATGTGGCTAAAGAAAGAGGCATAAGGTAAATCAAGCACAGAGCACTGTGTGTGTGTGTGTGTGTGTGTGTGTGTGTGTGTGTGTGTGTGTATTTAGAGGGTACTGAACCCAGGGAAATTCTACCTATGAGCTACACACCCAACCCTTTTTATTTATTTTGAAACAAGGTTTTACTAAGTTGCTGAGGGCCTCACTAAATTACCACACACTGGCTTGAGCCTGTGACCCCACCATCTCAGCCTCCTAATTGCTGGAGTTACAGGCATGGCCCACCACACCCAGCTTAGGACACCTTTATTGTATACTACATTTGGAAATAAATCTGAACTAAATTTTAGTAGAATTCTGATTGAACTTTTTTTAAAAAAAAATTGGTTATGTTTCGTTTATCCTACTTATTCTGAGACCTATCTCAACTAGAGCTCTTTGAAAACTTAAATTTCAATACTCTAAAGCACCCATTGTACATGAATTACCTTCTTCCCTTATCATCTAGAACACAGACACCTCCTGGTCCATAAGAGAATAAGACTCCTGGGAGATGCCTGAAAATGTATATATTATCAAACCTTAGTTATTTTTTATTTTTCCTACATATACAAACATATCATCAAGTTTAATTTATAAATCAGGCACAGCCAAAGATTATAAATAAATAAGGGGTGACCCAAATCCTGAGCAGGATGGAGCAGAAAACTACAATTTCATCATACTAGGGAGACTGGTACAGAATTTAAGAATAATAAATGACTTCTAGGATTTTACACTTAATATTTTCAAGCTAGCTGACCTCAGGTCACTGAAACCACAGAAAGTAAAACTATAGATGTGAGAGGCTCAGTACCGTACTAGTCATCTGTCGTCTTTGGAAGAACCAAGAAGAAAGGGATTCGATTTTCGCCTTCTCTGACGCAAATGAGGAATTTAAATCTTCAAGATAAATAATATCCTTATTTTAATATTTCTGCCAAACAACACGATCCGTGTGCTTGTGTGTGTGTTTCCTTCTATTTCACAATGACCTTAAATACAGCATACTTTCAACCCAGTGGCTTGGACTCCTCTCTACCCCCATCTTCTCTCCTCTTTGAGGTTCCATCTTCCCAGAAACTTTTATGACCTCTCCAGGATGTTAGGTTTTCTCTTTGTTCCCAACTCTAATAGCGCTCTTTAGTAATTCTACTTTTAGCACTTGTTAGTGCATTGCAGTCCAATCCGGATTGGTGGTGTGTGGCTGGAATCCCAGTACTTGAGAGGCTGAGACAGAAAGGTGGCAGGTTCAAGACTAGACTCGGCAACTTAGCAAGATTCTCAGAAACCTAGCCAGATCCTGTTTCAAAACAAAACAAAATTTTAATAGGGCTAGGAGTGTAGCTTAGCAGTAGAATGCCCCTGGGTTCAATCCCCAGTAACAAGAATAATAAAACAAGTATCTTACTTTTTAAAAATTTCCAATGCCTACTTTAGTTTCTAAAATGAAAAGTGCTCTCTGTCAACTGTTTGACTGAAAACAATTTATCTATAATAACAGTTTAAAATTATTGAATGGAGGTAAAAAATCATCTTTTCTAATATTCCAAATGTTTAATTATCATTATTATCTATCAAATGGCTGTCAAGCTCTACTTCACATACTCTTTGAATTCCTTCAAAGAATTTATATATTCATCTTCTGAACATATTTGCTCAATAAATATTGAATGAACAAGCGAAATAATGATTGAAAACTACAAAAGACAATGTGAAAAATCCTAGGTATTTCAAAAAGAAAAAATTGAGTATTTAAACAAATAAAACATCTTCATATTTTGCCAATTAATTGCTTTATCATTTAATTACAAGGTTGACATTTATAATTCCCTATACATATTCCTGTCTAGTAAGACTTTAAGCTCCTTTACAGCTTGGACCACGTCATAAGTTAATATTCACAGAGCTCTAAGCACAATGATTAGTAAGAGCAGGTGCTTAATAAATTCATTAAAATAGAATTAAATTGAAATGAGTATAAATTTACTTTTAGAAGTGACATGTTGAATAACTTCACATTTAAGGAAATATTTTGCATAAAATATGTCCTCAAATCATACTTGCTACTTTGACCATCAAACTAATGCCACATTTGGATAATATAAGTTAATTATGATATGGAGTTTTAAAACCATGTTTTAAATGAATTGTACTACTTTAAATTTTCAGTTTTTTAATAGAGGTGACAAAATTGATAGAATAAGTAACGGAAAATTATGAGGCAAGTGGTTTTTGATGGGCAATGCTTCAGATGTCACATTAAAAACTTTGTCTTAATAGGAAGTAGAAAAACTTGAAAAAAAAAAAAAAAGCTTTTAAACAAGGTTTGGAGCCAACCATAGTGGTGAATGACCATAATTTCAGGACTTGGGAGGCTAAGACAGAAGGAGCTCAGGTTTGAGGCCAATCCCAGCAACCTAGCAAAACCTTATTTAATTATAAACTATAAAATAAAATAAAACGGGGTAGGGGTGTAATTTGGAGGTAGAATGGTGACCTAGGTTCAACAGGAAGGAAGGAAGGAAGGAAGGAAGGAAGGAAGGAAGGAAGGAAGGAAGGAAGGAAGGAAGGAAATGGTTTGGTATAAAACTTGTACTTCATTCAAGAAAACCAGAAAAGTTCCACATTGAAGAAACACAGAAAAGTTGGCGTTACAGAAATCAGAGCACAGTTTACTTGTTGAGGACACAAATCTAGATCCAGCAAGCCTACTCGCTTACCAGATAACCTTGGAAAATCACTGAATCTCCATGCTCTGTACTTTCTCTAAAATGGGGGTGATAAATTTTAAATGCCTGTTAGGATTACTGTGAAACTTAACTGAGGAATTATCACTGACTAGCACACAATAAATGCTAGTAAATGTTAGTAGTTAATATCATCATAGGGACACGATGTTGGAAAACTCTTTTGAAATAGAGAATTAAATTCAGAGGAAATGAGGACGTGAGCGTGGGAGGTTCGCTGTTACTTTTCTCCTACATGCTCATTTCTCACTTCCTGTCCCCTGAAAAGCTGTCTTGTCTATGAACAAGGATGTCTTGAGAGTATAAAAATTGGAATGAAAGGTTTTACTTTATGCAGTTCCAACCAAAAATTATTCACAAGCATTCATGAAGAGAAAAATGACAGGAAATCAAAACATGACAAAAGTCAAAATAAGAGTCACTCAGGGGACTGCATTAACAAAAAAGAAAGCCATCAAAGTCCGCTGTGTGCAGGGCCATCTCTGCGTGCAGTCTTAGGGCCTGCATCCGTGAGCATCCATCTGGAAGCACTCTCTTCTCAACCCAGCTCTGACACCAGATGGCACAGCAATGAGCCTCTGCTTCTGAAAGATTTTGCAAGTCAGGCAAGGAGGATTGGCTTCCTAATGGGATTACACCGACCAGTGCTCTGACCCTCAGGTTGAAGAAAGTTCCCTAACAAGCATCAGGTGCACATCTGGCCTCATTCACAGAACACACTAGAGAAGCCTTGGACCTGATAGTTCCACAGGAAGAGAGAGAATCTATGCGAGAAATGGAGAGCACACATTGCAAAGATGTCAATGCAGCACATCACCCAGTGCTGGAAAGCTCTGGATGAAGAGCTTCTTTCATTAAGAAAATATTTAGTGAGCGTTCACCATGTGGCTCTCAGTGTATATGTGTAGTGTGCAGAGGTGAACAGATACCCTCTGCCCTGTGGCCCTGACCTTCCAGGTGTGGGAAGAAACTATCCCAAGGCAAGTAAGCAAATAGAAGGCATCACACAGTTGGCCACACAATCCAAAAATCAAGGGATGATGGAATATAAGAACTATCAGTCTATCCTCAGGACTCAGTGTTGAGAGGTGAAACCACCTAATCTAGTCCATCAATGCAGATACAGGAATGGAAGGATTCCAGTGGAGAGTGGATCTCATAAGTGAGCAAGGAACTTTTGGAGTAGGCTGGGTTCTGTATTTTTCTTGTCAAAGTCAAAGTGTCTACCAAGGTACAACACAACTGTTGATCCATAGTTATTGGATGGATTTATTTCATAAATCCAAACCAAATCTAAAATTTCCTCCAGATCTCCCTGACAACCAAATGTTCTGTTGTTGATGTTGCTTGGTTGGTTTTTTTGTTTTTGTTTTTGTTTTTGTTTTTTTTCAAGACAGGGTCTTGCAATGTTGCCCAGATTAATCTCAAATGTTCAAGTTCAAGTGGTACTCCTGCCACAACCTCCTGAGTAGCTGGGACTATGCATGTACCACCATGCCTGTAAAATACACTCTCGGTGAATGGTAGCTACAAAATATTTCAGGCATCCCAAGTTTATATTCAACAATCTAGCAAAAGTTTAGACTTCAACAGATTTAGAAATCTCTAGATTTTTCTCCTGTTAAGATACCTATTTTAGTGGAATATTCACTAAATTCTGAGTGTTGAGGTTTCTTAATTTAAAAAAAAGGAACCAGAGAATCAGATTCTAAAAGCGCTGTTAAAAAAAAAAAAATCCTCAGGCAATAGTAAAGAGGTCATCTGAAGCCAGGCATGGTGATGCACACCTGCAATCCCAGTTCTTGGAAATCTAAAACAAGAGAGAGACTCTTTCATTCAAAGGCAGCCTCAGCAATTTAGTAAGGCCTTAAGCAACTTAGAAAGACCCTGTTTCAAAATAAAAAATACAATGGGGCTGGGAGTACAGCTCAGAGATAGAGCACACCGGCCTAGGTACAATCTTCAGCACACAAAAGGAAAACAGGAGGGAGGGCAGAAAGAAAAGGAATGGAATCAATCAAATCCAAGAAAATCTAAAACCTAAAAATACAAAACATAAATGAAGCAGATCCTCTGTGAGTCAGCTCTTTGAAAGGCTTTGTTCCTGAACATGATGTGGTAATAAGTGAAATACAAGTAAATAAATTTAATAATTAGCTACCTATATTCTCTAAAGTCTCTAGATGCCTTAAATTAAATCATGCTGCATAGGCATTAGACTTTGCTTGGCTAAGAAGAAATGTCTTCGTTTAAAAAGCTATTCTAGCCAGGCGTGGTGGCGCACGCTTGTAATCCCCGCACTTGGGAGTCGGAGACGGGAGGATCACGCAGCTTCGAAGCCAGCCGCGTTGGCTTAAGAGACCCTGTTTCCAAATAAAAAATGTAAAATAGGTCTGGGAGTGTAGCCTGGAGGTAGAAGGGTTTCCAGGAACCACAGTACCACTAAAAAAAAAAAAAAAAAAAAAAAAAAAAAAAAAAAAAGCTATTCTAAGCTGGGCATGGTGGTGCACCCTTGTACCTTGTAATCCCGGGATTTGGGAGGCTGAGACAGGAGGATCACGGTTCAAGGACAGCCTCAGCTACTACTTAGTGAGGCCCTTTGCAACTCAGTGGGACCCTGTTTCAAAATAAAGACTAAAAAAAAAAAAAAAAAAAAACTAGGGCTGGGGGTGTAGGTTGGAGGTAGAATGCCCCTGGGTTCCATCCTCAGTCATGTAAAAATAAAAAAATAAAAAATAATGCAAAGCTATTCTCCATACTAAAGTTAGGAGCCCAGCAGCAGAGTCACAGAAACATGACCACTATTTGGGATATCACTGGCAGGACAGGTCGTTGCCAGCCCAGCAGCCAAGTCAAAGTAGATCAAGTGCTCCAGGGCTGGCCCGGTGCCCCTATTGTTGGAGCTGTCAACATGCCCAGCACAACATACCTGGTCAGGAACACTATGCCATTAACGGGCAGGGAAAAAACCCAAACAGAGAGAAACAGGGCATCTGTACTGCACAACCTCTATTTGCCCCACACCTTCAAAAGGCAATGCCCGTAGACAGGAACTGAACAAGTAGATTCAGGAAACCAGCTGATGAGAGGTAAGCTATAAAGTCTCTTTCTGCATCTTGACCATCTGTGACAGGAAAAACCCGTGTAGGCAACGCGTTCTTAACAACAGAACCAGCCTGCCCCAGGGAGACATCTCAGGGAAATGTTCCATTTGAACTAGTATGTTCTGTCCTATTTAAAATATGTTCCCAGCAAATCCCTTTATGTTTCTCTCATGTAAATAATATAACCCAGAGGAATTTCCTGACTTTCTCTTCCCAAGCAAAGGGTGTTTGTAACTGCCGAGCCTGCCTCCTTTGGACTGTTGAATAAGTTGTATTTAGCACATTATAGGATAAAGAGCAGTTTCACGTACAGTAGGATGTTTAATCTTCCCAATAACCCCATGGGTTATTTCTAGTCTCACTTTAGTGAATAAAAAAAAAACTGTGGATTAATAATATCTGGCTTGAACAAGAACTCAGATCAGTATTGAACTTTCCTCTTACTAAATGTCATCTGAATTCATAGATAACAGCAGCCACATCAATTCAAAATTTCAATAATTTAGCCAGGTATAATGGCACATACCTGTAATCCCAGTACTTGGATGCTGAGACAGGAGGATTGTAGGTTCGAGGACAGCCTCGGAAACACAGGACTCTCAGCAATGTGCTGAGACCCTATTTTCAAATAATTTCTTTTAAAAAGTTGGGGGTATATCTCAAAGATATATAGAATAGAATTCCCCTGGGTTCAATTCCCAGTATAGCAAAAAATGTATAGGTATATGTGTGTGTATATGTATATATATATGTATAGTTAAAAACTCAAACCAGGTTTTTTGACACTAAAGGAAATCATTCAATTAAATCCTTTTCCTCTCTAGATTCCATAGGACCCTCTGAGATGCAAGAAGAGAAAGATTAGAGATAAAAACTCAACAAATCTACAAAGAACCAGAGCAGAAAAAAAGGGACAAATTGGGAGCTAAGAAAAATTGGAACAAACCTCCTCAACATGAATTTGATTTGGCACAGGGATTCTGATCCTTTCAGATTCAATCTCTTAAAGTTCTCTTTGTATTTTTCCATTTTACTGCCTGCCCACTACTCTTCCATCAGAATGAGTCCCTGGTGCTTGAATTTTAGTGATTTACCTAAAACTGGCAATAAAAGGTGTTTATGTGCAGGTCATTTAGTATATAAGGAACAGTAGATTACTAGAATTACTAAAGCAGAGAGTCCCTGATTTCTGGAGCAATAAAGTGGGAATTCCCCGTTGAGAGCAGCTATTTGCCACCACCCAGGCCAATGGGCACAGTTTAGGGAGTGAGGGGGAAGGACAGTTGCCATGAATTTCCAGAAAGATACAGTACCTGTTTTGATTTTTCAGTGAAAAACCAGAGGTGATTTTTACTGCAATAAAACATCTTAAAGTTGGAATAAACCTGCACAAACTCAAAGTTGAATCCATAAAGTAGAATCAAAGCATCTTGCATGTACTTTTTCAGAGAGAGAACACTAAGGAATATACAACTGGACTTTAATGGTTTAAAATGTAATCAGTAAGCCGGGCATGGTGGTGCATGCTTGTAATCCCCACATTTGGGAGGCTGAGACAAGAGGATCAAGGTTTATGGCCAGCCTCTGCTACTTAGTAAGGCCCTTTGCAACTCAGTGAGACCCTGTTTCAAAAATAAAGAATAAAAGAGCTGAGGGTGTAGCTCGAAGGTAGAATGCCCCTAGGTTCCATTCCATTCCCAGTACCACACACACACACACACACACACACACACACACACACACACAATGTAATCAGTAATTTTGCCAGCCGTATAATGGTTGGGTGTGATGGTACATGCCTGTCTGTAATCCCAGTACTTGAAAGGCTGAGAGAGGAGGATCACAGGTTCAAGGACAGCTTCAGCAATTTAGCAAAGCCAACCACAACTTAATGAGACTCTGTTTCAAAATAAAAAATAAAATAGGGCTGGGCATATAGATCAGAGATAGAATGCCCCTGGATTCAATTCCCAGTACTACACACAAAAAAATAATTACTTTACTTTACTTTAATTTAAATTTCATCATTACTTTAGGAATGGAAACATTACTCCTAGTGAATCTCAGAGAAATATGTGGCATAGGGTGGGTGAGAGTGCTGCCAGTATTAAAAAATTGGACATATATGTCTGTCTCAATATTATTATCAATTAAGAGTTAAGTGATAATGTTGATTAGATTTAAGAATCATAATGAGATAATTCAGTTAACTCTAAAATCAGCCCGGATACACATCTTTATTAACTGTTCCCAAAAAAATCTTTAACGTGAAATCAAGCCAGGGTAACAAAATTAACACAAATCTTCACAGAAACATAAAATCATTTCATTCTCAAAAACCAAGTTTTCTAGTATTTTGAAATTTTTTTTATTATAAGACAACATGAAGCAGTCTATCTATCCATGTAGTTTCCACCCAGTTCAAATTCTGTCTATGCTGCTGACCTAATATAATCCTCATTCCTGTACTCATCTAGTTGTTTAAATTAACTTTTCCACTTTACAAATGCACTTTACAATGCATACACCTGCCTTACTGAGACCTTTCCTAGTCTCTAAAGGGCAAAAGCTGTTTTCCTGAAGTCCTAGAAAAAAAAATGTCTAGGTAGTTCTGTATTTGAAAACGTGTTGACTAGTAGCTTATATTGTGTGCCTGTGTGCACACACGTGTGCACTCGCAACACACTGCATGAGCACATGTGTGCATGTTTTCATCCACCAAAAAAAAAAAAAAAAAAACAGAGATTGTAGAGGAACGAAAGGTTTATGGATTTGAGTTGAAACATTGCTAAGTTAAAACCATGCTTTTTATCTGAAGTCTGTTTGTCAGAACAACATTCCAACCTATGATCTAGAATCATAGATGTTTGGAGAAGCCAACCTATGTTACGATTTCTTTGGACACTCCTGTCCATTGCTTTCAAAAATATATTAGACTGGTTTTCTAATATATGGCGACTATTGAGACTGACATGACTTTCAATGGCTTCAAAATTTAAACTGTTAGATTCACAGTCTATTTACTTCTCAAGCATTTGAGAACCAGTTCTTTGTGCAGAAGAATGGGATGGAATGACTAGAACTTGCACAGCAATTTACACAGAGTAAAGCTCTTCATCCCCCACCACTGTCCTTTAACCCTCACAGCAGCCCTGAAAGGTGGTAGGTAGGGCAGGTCTCATCACTCTCATTTAACAGAGTAGGAAAACAAAAAGAGGTTCAGTGACTTGGCCCACGTCACGGGGCCTCTTTACAAGGAAAAGAGGACCAAATCTCAGTTATCACTGCACTTTCTATTTTTGTCTCTGGGAGTTCCCTTCTTCAATGAGTCCTTAGGATTCCAAGTGATTGAATTATAAGAATGCTAGGACTTTGTTCACATTGTAGATGTTTTGAGCTGATCATTTGCCATGATGTTACCACTTATTGATGGCTCACTTCGTGCTTCTTCAGCCTTTTGTGCACTTGTTTGACAACACTGCTTTATCACTTCCCCTGAGCTGTCAAACATCCTGCAAACCTATTTCTTGCCATGCACACGCATGAATGGTTGACTACATCCAGTGTACAAAAGAGGCTAAATAATGACACATGGCATACAAAGAAGGTCAAAGAGAGCCAAACTAAATTACACCACATTGTTTATACACTGTGGGCTCTGTTAATTGTCATTGTTCAATATAAATGTACAGCATAAAGGTCATTATGGATGGGAAAGAGGCTTGGCAATCTTTAAAGACTGGTTTGCCTGCATTCCTCAAAAATGATAGCTGCATTGGTGCTGTCAGTCTAGGAGTGAAGTTAGTTCACAAAAGAAAGACAAGGAGAAAAGGAGTGACATGAAGTTTTACACTTTGTACCTGGAATGGATATTAACTCCCCAAGTTCAAATTTTCTTTAACTGTCCTAGAACTAAAGAATAATGGTTCTCAATTCACTTCAGATACACATTGGGCAATTTTTTTTTCTCTTAAAAAGCTCAAGGAATGCAGAATTCCTTCAGTGGCTTTGGTTTTTCCATTTCCAAGTCTAGTAACAAAGTGTTACGGGCTTGAAAATTATTTAAATATATCATAGTCTTACTAAAACCTGTAGTTAATCATCCCATTATTCCAGCTAGGGATCACTACTTGATATAAACTAATAATTTCTATGTATTAGGAGACACTTTTTTTTTTGGTGGTACTGGGGTTCCTGGAAGCCCTTCTACCTCCGGGCTACATTCCCAGACCTATTTTATGCTTTTTTATTTTTGGAAACAGGGTCTCTTAAGCCAGCATAGCTGGCTTCAAACCTTCATGATCCTCCTGTCTCTGCCTCCCAAGTGCGAGGATTACAAGCGTGCACCACCAAGTATCAATCAAGTCTTTGATTCTTCTCTGATTTTTTTCTTGCCTTGTTCCAATCTGTAGATTTTACTATATAAGCTATATAACATTTCAAAAATCCTTAAATATATTTTAACTAGCATGCATTTACCACAATGCCACAATGTTTTTGTGTCTTCTTCCCTTTGACTTACGCTGGAGGGGAGGCTAGTTTCTGTCAATTCTTGTCTCTAATGAAAATAAAATGAACATGACACATGACTAAGACAATGAATCATTAAAATGCTCTGCCATGAAGACAAACTCAAGTGCTTGCATTAAACAAGTAGCCAAATTATACAAGATTATTGTAACATCTAAAAACAGGAGTTCAGTTATCCTCGCAGGTTGCAGAGGTGAACATAGACACTCTCTGGCTACTCAGGCAGCTGAGCAGAGAACACTTCACAGATCCCCAACCAGAAGAGGACTTGCCCCACATCCACGCTGCATCAGCCAGCTGGAGCGAAGCCAGCAAGCAAATGGGCAGGACTGGCTAGCCTCTGTGTCCAGAGAGCACCTCCCTCTAAAGTCTGGTGACAACCCACTTGCACTTGTTCACACACTCTGACCTTCCTCCTTCTTTTGCAGTGATTCATAGACATGTTTTCAGTCTCCTCAATCAGGGCCAGTGTTTGGTTTGCCTCTGAATCCCCAGCACCCCATTCTGTGATGAGTACATAATTGATTGATAGACAAAAGCCTCACAAGAAGGGCATGACTCTCCTCTTCCACAGCCTAATGGAGATCTCACCATTGCCAGTGTGAGGTGAAAAGAGGAGATACTCCATGGTGCTACACCACACACAAGAATCATTATAAGTGAAGCTGTGATTCTGAGACCAAGGGGAAGCCATGTCTCCTTGGCCCCATCTTGATTTTCCCCCTCTGACTTCTGAGAAGGCAGAGATCAGAAGTCCCCTCCTCCTCCAGATCTGGGCTTATCTCAGGGGCAAGGAAGCCAGGAGCCCTGTGTGTACAAAGAAGGGTGCTTTTCTATTTCTCAAGTTTCTGCAGGATTCCCAGGGTCTCTAGAATGATGAGCAGACAGCAACTTAGGTAATGCTGACTCTAGGCTTGCTTCATTATTCTTATGAATACTCCATACACTCCTTTTAGAATTCTATATTTTATTCATGATGTTTTCTGACAGTCATAGACACAAAGGGCCAAATTCTGGCCTTTAATGCATGCTCACAGCTGCTATTAAATTAACCAAGGGCTGTGTCCATGCATTTAACAAGTGAATTTGCTACTGTGGAATATTCCTTAACTTAATGCTACATTTGTACATGTCTTAAATAATGCCAGAAGAGTACACAGGCTTCCAATACACAAAATATCAAGAAAAGAAAACTATTTAAAACCTAAATCCATGCACAAGTGTTACAAAAACAAATCTACAATTCATTCACAGACTAAGCTGAAGTATTCCTCTTATAATGTACTTCCCTTAGATCCAGGGTAATATATCTGAAATAGCTGGGCAGGGGCGCGCCAGATGGGGCCCGGGTTGCGGGACTCTGGGCCCCGGGCCGAACTGCGAGTAGCACGCCAGACCCCTGGAGAAACCGGGCCCAGAACAGAAAAAGATAAAGAAAAATATAGGAGAGGAGGTAAGAAAGCCGTTATAGATGCCAGGACACTGGAGATGCAGACAAAACTTATCTAAATGCACTGGAACTTATGGAAAAGTTCGCCGTGAAAGAGGACTGCTATTTCTCTATATTGTTAAGAATCTCAGACATCACCTGTAAGGAGAGAGTTTAGCGGAGACCAAGGAGAAATGCGGTGTTGAAAGAGTTCTCCGCGATGGTGGTGGAGACTTGTATTCAGGAGAAGCAGAAACCGGATCCTACCAACTTTATTTTTTGGAGAAATTACACCAAATGTCGAATGCTACCATCACACATGCTTAGGAACACTGGACAACATTCAGAGTGGAAAAAGAGCCTGGGAAGGATTTGAAATGGTGGAGGCAGTGGCAATGCCAGTGGCCAATACTCAGGGGAGGCAGAGATCTGATACATTACACCTGGAACCTTTGAAATAATAACCACAGAGACAGTGATCGGAAACTGCTGAGGGGTCAGGCGAGTGCCGGGGCCAGTGGCCGACATCGGAGCTTGCTGTGAATCCGTGGCTGGGATTGGAACCTGCCGAGGGGTTAGACCGATGCTGGGGCCAGTGAGGCCGGCATCGCAGCCTGCCGTGAGGCAAGGCCAGTGCTGGGGCCTCCGAGGACGGGACCGGAGCCTGCTGAGGGGTTAGGCAGGTGCTGGGGCCAGCGAGGCTGGCATCAGAGCCTGCCATGAGGCAAGGCCGGTACTGGGGCCTCCGAGGTCAGGATAAGAGCCTGCCGAGGGGTTAGGCCAGTGCTGGGGCCAGTGAGGCCGGCATCAGAGCCTGCCATGAGGCAAGGCCGGTGCTGGGGCCTCCGAGGCCGGGATAAGAGCCTGCCAAGGGGTTAGGCCGGTGTTGGGGCCAGCGAGGCCGGCATCGGAGCCTGCCTTGAAGCAAGGCCGGTACTGGGGCCTCCGCGGTCAGGATAAGAGCCTGCCGAGGGTTTAGGCCGGTGCTGGGGCCAGAGAGGACGGCATCGCAGCATGCCGTGAGGCATGGCCGGTTCTGGGGCCTCCAAGGCCAGGATAAGAGCCTGCCGAGGGGTTAGGCCGGTGCTGGGGCCAGCGAGGCCGGGATTGGAGCCTGCCTTGAGGCAAGGCCAGTACTGGGGCATCCGAGGCTGGAATAAGAGCCTGCCAAGGGGTTAGGCCGGTGCTGGGGCCAGCGAGGCCAGCATCGGAGCCTGCCATAAGGCAAGGCCGGTGCTGGGGCCTCCAAGGCCGGCATCGGAGCCTGCCTTGAGGCAAGGCTGGTACTGGGGCATCCGAGTCCGGGATAAGAGCCTGCCGAAGGGTTAGGCCGGTGCTGGGGCCAGCGAGGCCGGCATTGGAGCCTGCCGTGAGGCATGACCAGCGCTGGGGCCTCCAAGGCCGGGATCGGAGCCTGCCGAGGGGTTAGGCCAGTGCTGGGGCCAGTGAGGCCGGCATCAGAGCCTGTCTTGAGGCAAGGCCGGTACTGGGGCCTCCGTGGCCAGGATAAGGGCCTGCTGAGGGGTTATGCCGGTGCTGGAGCCAGTGAGGCCGGCATCGCAGCCTGCCGTGAGGCATGGCCGGTGCTGGGACCTCCGAGGCCAGTATCGGAGCCGGACGAGTGGTTAGGCCAGTGCTGGGGCCAGTTAGGCCGGCATCAGAGCCTGCCGTGGGGAATGGCCAGTGCTGGGGCCTCCTAGGCCGGCACCGGAGCCTGACATGAGGCAAGGCTGGTACTGGGGCCTCCGAGGCCGGGATTGGAGCCTGCCGAAGGGTGAGGCCGATGCTGGGGCCAGCGAGGCCGGCATTGGAGCCTGCCGTGAGGCAAGGCCAGTGCTAAGGCCTCCGAGGCCGGGATTGGAGCCTGCCTTGAGGCAAGGCCGGGACTGGGGCATCTGAGGCCAGGATAAGAGCCTGCCGAGGGGTTAGGCCGGTGCTGGGGCCAGCGAGGCCGACATCGGAGCCTGCCATGAGGCAAGGCCGGTACTGGGGCCTCCGAGGCCAGGATAACAACCTGCCGAAGGGCTAGACCGGTGCTGGGGCCAGCGAGGCCGGCATTGGAGCCTGCCGTGAGGTGAAGCCAGCATCGGAGCCTGCCGTGAGACATGGCCAGTGCTGGGGCCTCCTAGGCCGGAACAGAACCTGCGGAGGGGTTAGGCCGGTGCTGGGGCCAACGAGGCTGGCATTGGAGCCTGCCGTGAGGCTAGGCTGGTGCTGGGGCCTCCGAGGCCGGGATTGGAATCCTGCCAAGGGGTTAGGCTGGTGCAGGGGCCAATGACCAGCATCAGAGCCTGGTGTGAGGCAAGTTCACTCCTGTGGCCTCTAAGGCCGGGACCATAGCCAGCTTAGAGGTTAGACCGGTGCAGGGGCCAGCGAGACCAGAACTGGGGCCTCCCATGAGGCAAGGCCGCTGCTTGAGCCAGTGAGGTCTGGATCAGTCCACTGAGTAGCCAGGCCACTACTGGGACCATCAAGAGTGGGACCGGTACTTGCAACGCAGCATGCACAGAGAAATATCGCACAAAATATAAATCAGATGCTTCTCTTAATCAGCAATAACTAGGAGGAAAAGGGCAACAGGAAGAGGTTGAGCTATAGAAAGGGCCCTATAGTGAAGCAACTAATGTGACCAATCAGAGGGTATGTAATACTGGAGGACGGAGCCTCTTTAAAACGCAGGAGGTACATAAACAAATGTATCAAAGTAAATCACCAAAGAAGCTTGCGATGGAGGGAGGGTGAGGGAATGGGATGGGGGCTGGAGGAGGGCTAATTGGATGATGTGTGCTTGTATATCCTCTCAAGTCTTGTACTCCAATGTGATTGATATATGACTACAATGTACCAATTTAAAAAATAAATTAATAAAAAAAGAATATAAATTCTGAAAAAAAGTATAACAAATAAATAAGTAATAAAAATTTTTCCACAATGACAAAAAATAAATAAATAAATAAAAATAAATAAAAATAATAAAATAAAAACATAGATAAAAATATATATATATATATATATATATATATATATATATATATATATCTGAAATAATCCCCTTAAGAGCCCAGGGGCTTGTTGTGTCATTAAAAGAAAAAAAAAAAACTTTAAGTTAAGGATGGTAAACATTTCTCTTACATATACATACGTGACAGATATTGCTTATCAGACTTTTCTGCTGAACCTCAGAATAATTTCAACACAGTGCTCTAAGTAACAACTATTTAGAAATCAGTGTTTGTGCTTAGGAGAAAATCTCTCTGCCAGCTTCGTTCTAAACTTGCTCTTGGCCTTTTTTTGAATCAGAAACACTTCTGAAAGCTATTAACCTTGTATCAAAAATTTCACACATGCAAAAAAATGATAGTCTTTCAGGTAATTGTTGGTATTCCTGAAGCTTATGCATTAGTCTTATTTTTAGATTCATCAACTCATGAGAAAAATATCTGCTCTGGATCATGTATTTTCTAAGAAATTCAGGAAATAATACAAAATCTGCACCATGACAACCAGTACTTATTTCAAATTTCTACACACACACACACACACACACACACACACACACACACACATCTTTTAAAAATACAGTAGTATGATATTATAAATGTCTAAGATTAATCACAATTTTTTTCTAAGACCAAAAAATGAGTCAAACTCTCCAAGAGTAAGTAAGAGCACCCAGGTGTTGAAAGTCTCTGATGTATGCTCCTCCCTAGAGGACTGAGCTTTTGGGGAAGACAATCCAACCTGCCTGTGGCTTTAGAATAGCAATTGCAAATGACTAAATACCCATCATGAGTCTCTTTTTGTTGTTTAGAATACTATTGAGCCTTTTTTCTTTAAAAATGCAAAGTAAGTGTTACCCTGAGGTTTTCAGATGACTTCATACCATATCCTTTATACAGAGGTGCTAATTAATCTGATAATTATAGGCTTGCAGGCAAACTGGGAATCTATAGCCAATAGATATAATATTGTTACATTTTTAGAATATAAATTCTGTCAAAATAGATGAATCAAATAACAGTACTATTTCTCATTAGTAATTTCTTGACCATAGTGCTTTATTAAGTTTTATTCCTATCGAATTTCAATTGGCATGCAATGCTAAGTTCATAGATTCATTTTAAAATTCTTGGCACTGTTGTTCACGGAGTGTCCTAAAAATAGTCTATTTTCCTTTCACTTTTTATTAATTTTTTCTCATTCCTCATATTCTTTTTATAAGTTCTCATTCTGCCTGAGGGAGATGATTTCTTTTGTTTTCATATGGCTTTTTGTCAAAGCAATACAAATAATAGTGTGGTGGGAAAAAATTCACTGTAATTACTAAAATGTCCTTCACCACCTTTGCTTTAACTTTCCTTTTTCTTTTATTTTGTTTATTTACTTATTGAAATGTACCAGAGATTGAAGAAGACAGGGATGTTCTACTTCTGATCTACATCCCATCTCTTTAATTTTTTTTGAAACGGGGTCTCTCTAAGTTACCAAGGACTAGCCTTGAACCTATAATTCTTCTCTCTCAGCCTCTTTAGTCCTGGGATTACAAGCGTGTGCCACCCTGCCCCAAATAAGCTTCTTTTGGCCTCCCCCCAACCCTCCCCTTGAAATTGCCTCCTTTGCCTTCTGGAGCATTTCTCAAGGAAGGAAGAATAAAGACCATTCAAAATTATCAAATACATATATTTTTAGAATTAATTAGATTTTAAAATAACCCTAATGGAGAACATAGTCTTATTATGTACTATAAGGTATGTGTTTTAAAAGACCTGGGGGTTTGGGGTTTTGTTTTGTTTTTTGAGGGAAGAGGGGGAGAGAGAGAGAGAGAGAGAGAGAGAGAGAGAGAGAGAGAGAGAGGAAGAAGAAGAAGAAGAAGAAGAAGAAGAAGAAGAAGAAGGAGGAGGAGGAGGAGGAGGAGGAGGAGGAGGAGGAGGAGGAGGAGGAGAGAGGACAGGCTTATGAATTTATATGTTTAGCTTTTAAAATTCAGAGATAAAAACTTATGCTACCAGGTAAAATTGTATACATAAACAAAAGAGTTGAGAACAAAGAAGAAAGATGTAAAATAGTTTTCCTATCCATAATAAGTTGGGAGGATATGATGAAGAGCCAGACATGTAGACCAATGGAATAGAATTGAGTGTCCAAAGATAAACAAATATAGCCACGTCCAACTGATGTTTGACAAAGGTATCAAGAACATTCATTGGGGAAATAAATATGTCTTCAACAAATGATGTTGCAATTGAATCTCTATATGCAAAGAAGAAAACTGGATCTCTATCTCACAAAAACAATAAAAAATAACCTCAAAAGTTGGTCAATGATTAAATATAACAGCTAATATAATAAAACTTTTAGAAGAAAACATTGAAATAAATCTTCATGACCTTGGATTTGGCAGGTATTCTTAGCTAGGTTACAATAAGTGACAGAAAAAAAATAAGCTAAACTTCCTAAAATTTAAAAAAAAAAACTTGTGCATAAAAGGATACTGTTAGGAAAATGATAAGACAATCTGTAGAATGAGAGAGAATATTTTCGAATCCTGCATCTCCTAAGGGTTAAGACCTAGAATATAATTTTTAAAACTGAAACTCATTAAAAAAAAGCTCAATTTTAAAAATGAATGGGCAAAGAACTTGTATAGCTATTTCTCCAAAGATATACAAATAGCCATTACGAACATCACGCATTATGTTACCATAATACACATAGTTGTCTGAGGGATATGGAGATAGATAACACACAAGAAAAACTAAAAGATCTGGTAATTCCAAGAGGTGTGGGGTACCATTGGGAGCTCCTTGGCCTTGTGGATGTGACCACAGGACACACAGTATGAAAATGTGCCCATTATTTCTCAAGTGTCAACTTACATGGATATCAATGTCCAGTGGAGACTGACGCCCTAGTGGAAGCCCTATGCACAGATATCATCTCCTCGGGCAGTGCCCTCCCCCCAGTGCCACCCCCATCTCTCTTGATGCTCTGAGAACATGGAACCCTTTCTCTTCTGCTTTAAGTGAGTGATAGAAGAGGAGAAAGTAAGGAGAAGCCTGAATTTAACAGAGTGTCTGAAATACTCTGAAATGGTAAGGAACTAGTGCTTCTCCCTGGCCAGTACTGAACAATTCCAGCATTCCTAGTTTATATAGAAGCACTGAGCCAGGCCCAGTCCTGCAGAGAAAACTTGCAAAGATCTGCTGAGAGTTGGTTAAAAAAAAAAAAAGTTCCTCTTATTTTGCTTTGTCTGTGGGAATACTGTGAGTTATAATGTAGATGTTATCGGGCTTGTGAGATTTCAAGGAACCAGAGGAGGGCATGAAAAACTCAAAGCTGAGGCTGGAACCATGGAGAAAAAGGTATTAGGTGAGAGGCCAAGAGAATCATGTACAATATAGTTCAAATGATCATTTTCTGAAAATGCTGTTATTCCTCTTTTTTGTTCTCTTTTTAGAGCACCTTGCCTATTTTGATGTCTATGCCACCTAGAAAATATACTGAGTCAACGGAGACCCTTCAGAAAGAGAATACTTTATGGAAGGAGATGAGCCTTTCACCTCGGATCTAGTTTTCCTACCTAAGTCCCAATGTCATGATCCCACAGTCAGGTGTGGGAGTCCACATCTAGACGAATTTTGGACAGACACCCCAATCCCTTTTCCTTGAGGGGATAATGCCTTAGACACGGGCAGGGAGGGGACTGGGAGGGTGGCATATGCTTTCTGCGGGAAGAAAAATACGTAGCATGAAGCTGAATGTGGAGAAATAAAATCTTGTGAAAATGCCTTTTCGGCTTTTCGCTTGTCCCTCCATGACATTTTACCCACTGAGACACTTGGCATGTCTTCCCTCGGTGGCCAGGTAGCTGAGAATGCACAAGTCAATTAAGTCTATAAATAAATTTTGAAACCCAGAGAAAAAGCCACTAGTCTTAACAACCAAGACAGTTTTGATTCACAAGAATCAAGGGTTTTTTGTTTAGTTTTTTCCATAAGAATAAGGTTTTGAATAAGCACCAAAAGCTTGGCTTTCAACCTAAAGAGCCAAAACCCCGAAGGACTTATAAACAGAGGTTGAAAGTTGCCTTTTCTATTTTTCCAACCTCTCAGAAGGAAAAGATTTCTAGAATATTTAGAAGTGAAGAGGAATTATGTCAGTTATCTCTCTTATGGGTACCTAAGAAAGACAGTTTTGCACCCTGCCCCCCCCCCAAATAAAAGAGCTGAGCCTAGGTCATGGAAACTGAGAAAAAGGTTATATCACATAAAAGAGAAGACGTAGCCTGGAGAGGCTCCGGAATTCATGATGTAGACCTCCATGCAACCTAGCACCAGAAGAAGAAATGCCCATTGTGGGTGAAGCAGGCTAGACACATCAGGGCAGCGCTTGTGGGCACCCCCTAGAGTGCTTGAAGGAAAACAGTTCCTTCAGATCTTTCAGAGGAGGTAGATAAGGTTGGGAGTGGGACTTGCAGTTTGACGGCCACTAACTTGCAACATCAAAATCAGATGCCAATAGCCGATGGCGAGGGACCAAGTGACATGGGCCAGAACTGACGTGGGCACACTCAAAGAAAAGCCCCTCCCTCTCCTCCCCCGCTGTGATCCTGTTCTCAACTGTCTGGTATTGAACCCCAGTCCGATGAGAAGACACAAGGAAAACGCCTGAACTGACTGTCTTATCAGACACATGGTCATGGCTTTGACCAAGTTTACCTGTCTGCCAGCAAATTTCGTTTTCTGCTTTCTGATACAAATGGCAAAACACACACACACACACACACACACACACACACACACACATACATGCCTCAGATTTTACAGAAATATTAAGTATCTGTTCTGCAAATTCAGGTTTTCCATATGAAATTCCCATCAATTCCATATGCTTTCTGATCCAAATTACATTTAAACCCTGGGATTGCACTCAAGATTATTTTGTTTAGCATTTTTCTACCTTCTCACAGTAGTAATTATACCTGCAATCTCTTGATCTATTTCCTTCCAAAATTTAGATATGTGCATTGTAGGTTGATTTCACTCATTCAATTTTGTGAAACGTGGTCCCAAGTTTATACAATGTTTGCAATCTGGTTTAGGTGAGTTTTGTTTGCTTGTATGTGTGTGTGTGTGTGTGTGTGTGTGTGTGTGTGTGTGTGTAGATGCTTTCCAAAATAGCTGAATAAAAACAAAAAGAGGGTCCCTTCCTGGTTGACTCTTTCCTAGGCAAAATAAGTGTTAAACTTCAGAAGGGAAACACCATGCTTATTTCTTATAATTTTTCTTAAAACCTTGCTATACTGCCTAGTGCTGTAAGATTGTACTAGTTATGAAGGGATTTGGCTTGAAAGAAATTGAATTCCAATAAAATGGTACAAGTATAGCTTTTTCCAGTGGTTTTTGTACTTTGTTGTAGACAAGTAGTACCTGTGAATAATATGTCTTCTGCCAATTCAACAAGTGAGCGAATGGTTAAGTCCAGTTATGCAGGGAGGTGAGCTCACACACTGAATGGAGATGCAGTGTTTGGGGGACTCTGCAGGATTCCTAACTCTGTTAGTGGCTCCTGTATTCTAACAGTGGAATCTGTGCCTTGAAGTTCCTTCAGGCCTTGATCCCTTCGGGCTCGCTGAGTGTGGTGTTGTGGCTGCTACAGTAGATCAAGAAGGGCACAGGGCCTTGAGCTCCTGCATTCCCAGGCTGCTTTCCTAAGGGGGCATGGCCTTGAGAAGTTACTCAGACTCTATAGTTTGGGTTCTTTGTCCATAAATCAAGCACATCTTGTTAGGCTGTTGTTAGTCTTCAATTAGATGAAAAAATTTGGAAGTGTTTAGCACTTCAACCTGTAAAATACCCATCAGAGCAAGCATTATGTAAAATATACCTATCAAGGGCTATTCTTCAATTATCTCAGGGATGAAGGTTTTATTTGTCTGCCCTTTCCTGGTAGATGTGAAACCAAAGCTACTTTCTCCTCTTTTATGTCTGTTGTATCATGTGATATACACCTACACATACAAAATCCTATAGACATGAGTTTTATATTCCAAATAGTTATGTAGGTATCCCCACCCAAAGATGTTCACATATCATTAATATCCCTTTGTCACCCAGCAAGCACATCTCTATCTTTCTCTCTGTGCTATACAGTGCATCATGAGCAAGCAGAGAGTATCTCTCTTCTCTAGTGGCTAAATTAAACCCCATACTAGTGTGCACATAAACAACCGAACCAGCGCCAAATGCATAAACAAATCAAAAAACTAAATAAGTAGAAAATGTACTAGCACTGTGTAAGCATAGTGCTCAGCAAGAGGAGGCTGGCTTCTAAATAGGTCAGCCTGTAGGAAATAAAACATCTTAACATTCCCCAGCTGCTTTAGAAAATATACAAGGAACAAACATGTGTGATTTGACTCCACTGAACTCCCTCTAATCCTTATATTTCCATCCTGAACATATTATCAGCATTCAAGAAACAAAAAAGAAATGTTGAGGAGTCAGATACACTGCCGTTCCACTAATCATTATGGAATGCATATGCATATTGGTTTTATCATTTTTTTCTGGAAAAGTATTAAAAGCGATATAAATCATTATTCCAATACAAGGCATTATTTTTATTATTTCATGAATTTCTGTAATCTATATGCACATGCTGGGGGCTAAGAACATTTTTACAATCCAGAGACAGCGCAGATGCTATTATTGCCTGCTTTTTTGCATAGATATCTCTGAGTCTGGCCTCATTTTCCAAATGTGGCAGCTACATAATGGCAAAGAAAATGTATTAAAAGTGAAACTCATGCAGTCCTCCAGATGTTCTTGTTAGGTAACAGCAAACAGTGGAGTGGTTGATTGATTAGCTGAGCCTCCCCTTTGGAGGAGATTTGATCTCTCTTTTGGGGTGGCATTATGTATCAGAGATTTAAATTGAATCTGACAGTCTGTAACATCAACTTTTTTTATTTTCACAAATTGAGGTCATCCACACATAGTGGAATAATACTCTATATTAATTTCACCATTTGGTTAGATGCTTGTTGAGAACTTAAAGATCATGATATAATGAAAAGCTGTAATATTTATCTTATTAGTAAATCAGTGTAGCTCTTTTTGCTCTTATCTGTACCACATTTCTGCAAATCCAAACAAGAACACAGGTTCATCTTCATCATCTCTTTCTCCCACACTCCCCTATGTTTTGAGACTCCATCTCCATTTTACCATTCTTGTGAACCTTTTCCTTAGATTTTTGCCTGGTTTTATGATTTCAAGAGGCAGTGCCCTGGAGCATTTGAGACATATATTCTGCTGTCAGACTGAATGGGTTCAAGCTTGGTTTTGCCACTTGTTTTTCTGTGAAACTTGTACAGCTTCTGCATCTACAAAACAAGGCTAATACTAGGACCTGCCCATTGTCATGAGCAGGTAACACATGTCTAACACTGAGAAAGTATCTTCCACAGAGTAAACAGGGTGAGGGTTAGCCTTGAAATTCTCCTCTGTTGTTGCCATCCTACTCATGCAATGACCTTTCCACAATAAATTAAATGGTACTCTCCAACTTGGGAAATGGCGATGCTTCCTTTCTCTCTATAAAATCCTCGGATTCCTCAAGTCTCTCAACTTGGCTCACGTTTTTCCCTTTGATTGAAATTCCCTTATAAACACTCTTATTCTCTACCCCGTCATAGGCTGTGCATCCCTCAAGGACCAGTTTGAATGTCAAGTTCTTAGTGAAATCTTCCCTGAAATTACCCAAGCAGAAAGAATCTCTCCCAGGTGTGCTGTTTTATAGGATTTTGCTCATATCCTAGTGTTAGATTCATGCCACTGTAAGATATGATCATTACTTGCTTATGAAATTGTTTTTGCTCGTAGGTTTTATGTTCCTTGTGGACAAAGATCATGTCTCAAGGATCTTTATGTCCAGACAATCCATCATGGTCCCTGATATCTTCCTGGAGCTAAATAAATGCTTGAACTAAAGGGAGGGTTAGCCTAATAAGTAATATTAAGAATAACAATTATTTATCAGAAATCTTTTATGAGATGCACATTGAGTTCATAATCCTTCAAGAAACTTTCCATCTGCCTCAGTCAACTGACATCCTCCCCTTTGAATTTCTCTACTACTTATTCTATCTGTCATTCAGCCGACATTTATAATATATTACATCGTAATTTCAATTTCTTCTGTTCATGTATCTATAACTCAGATGTCAGCTAGAGCCTATCTAACCATTAAGATTTATCTAAATGTGTCTCAAGCCCACTCCTGACAATCTTCCATTTGCAACAAGATTCTAGAGAATTCCTGGAGGTCATCTGTATTCATTGTCACCTTTGGCTCTGAATCCCTTCTTCTGTGGAATTAATTCCACCGCATAGATTCATTCTCTCTCTCTCTCTCTCTCTCTCTCTCTCTCTCTCTCTCTCTCTCTCTCTCTCTCTCTCTCTCTCTCGTACTTATCATTCGTACTCTGTGTCTGACCAATCTTGAATTTGAATTATCCCTGGTCAATTCAGCCCCTTCCTGATGTCTACAAAACTAAAGCAACCCATGTTTAAGAAATTCCACTCAGATAAGGTTCTTTATAAAGAACAGACTTAACAAAAGTTTGGAAAATAGAAGAAATTTACACAACAGTAACAGAAATATCAGTTTTTTAATTTACACTGTATTTCCTCCAAAACATTTGTTCATATGTGTTCTATATAAAGTTTGTATACCATGTAGTCATGGATCTAGATTCAACAGTTACTATTTGAGAACTGAGAAGACACGCTGTGCATGGTGGTGCATGCCTGTAATTCCAGTACCTGGGAGGATCGCAGGTTTGAGACCAGCCCTAGCAAGTTAGTGAGGCTTTCAGCAATGTAGTGAAACCCTGTTTCAAACCAAAAAAATATTTCAAAAATGCCTTAATGGCGACATAATATTACAATTGGGGGGTTTCACTGGGCTTTCCATCCCTTGGGGTATCTTCACTTTACCTCACTGGCTTCAGTCCCTCTCCCCTCACCCATTCTCCTCATCATCTTTAATTTTTCTTTCCTCCCCGCTGGAGCACCCTAAAGAAACATTTTTTTTTTAAATTTTGGTAGAGCAATTGAAGTCCTTCAGTCCTTGCTCTCAAGGTAAGCATCAGAATGGTATTTGCAGACATGTATCAAGGTGCTCAGCAAAGAAAATGTTTCTCCATTTAATAGGATTTATTCTCCCTAGGAAACTGTTGAGATTTAATTGCTGATTTGTTTCTTTTTCCTAACCTTATATAAGCTTTACTCTGGTGTGTGTGTGTGTGTGTGTGTGTGTGTGTGTGTGTGTGTGTGTGTGTTAGTAGGGCTAGGGGTTGAATTCAGGGGTTTTCTACCTCTGAGATACACCCCAGCCTTATTGTATTTGAAACAGGGTCTTGCTAAGGTGATGAGGCTGGCTTCAAGCCTGCAATCCTCTTTCTCAGCCTCCCAAGTACTGGGAAGACAGGTGTGCACCACCATGCCGAGCATGGCTAATTTGATTTTAAAACCCGAAGGACAAGATAGCTTATACCATTTCTATCTCTCAACATACAGTGTCTTTAAAATCACTCACTCATAAACTCTAGTGTTTGCTACATAGAAGTTATTATAGAATTGACAGCACCACTCTCTCATTCAATACATTCCTTGTAGGAGAGTATACGCATATGAGTAAAGACCCATAATGCACTGCGGAAAGTGCCATGGACCAAAGCCCAGCCTCCATGCCATAGAAGCACAATAAGCAAGCCCAAAGTCCAGCCTCCGTTCCACAGACGCACAAGGAGCAAGCCTGTGCAGGTTGGGAAGCCAATCTCCTCTGCAGCAATTCTCAGGAAAAGGCAGCTCCACAGTGGAGATTCTTACCTTCAATGAAAGCAGGTGAGTTAGAGGTAGAAGACACCCACCTCCCCCCTCAAAAACACAATAGGACACAAGGGAATTTCCAGAAAGACTTCTGAACATCAGTCATTCTGATCCACCTGCTCAGGGAATGTGTCTGTTGAGGACCACTAATCTGAAACTTTGAAGATATAATTAAAGTAGAACTTGATTTTTTAAGAACACATTTATTCCATAAAGTGGGGTGCACTAGGCATCTCTGAACCCGTGCCGGCACCAGTAAAAATATATCTGCCTACCAATCCCAGAGTGTTTGCTCACGCACCAGCATGAAGGCCTAAGCAGCTCACTGCAGGTCTGTTTGTAATGGCAGTATAATGAGGTCTCCTGGGTCCCACGCTAAAAAAGACTGGAGATTTCTCTTTGAGAATATACTCCGAGTTGCTGTGAATTGGTTTTTCTTTATGCAATGCTCAGAATAAGAAAAAAAAAAATAACTTCACAGCAATTTTTCCCAAATGTGAGTATAGTCTCTCAGTTATTTTTAGCTTATTGTTCTAAATCCCAAATTTTGTTTTATAAATGTCTTTTTCAAGTAGAACTAGGCATATGTTAAAAGTAATTTGTTAAATCTTTCTTTTTTTAAAAAAAGTGGCAATAAGCGATATATTCTCCAGAGAACAATTTGCTTTCAGATTCAAATCACCTAATAAAACCATCTAGTCCCTTGAAGCAAGTTTGTGTTTCCTTTTAGATAATTTTCTTTCTCTGCTTTATGGAGTGGATCAATGTGGAGACTAAGAGAGGAAATCACAATTGAAACTCATGCTATCATTTGGCTGTTAAAAGAGGGAGAAGAATGAAAAGAAAAAGAGGAAGACCATTGTGCCTGAAAGAAACCAAACCTGCAGAGCCTCTATCCTCTCCTAAATGACAGGATTTTTTAAGAAACACATTTATTCTGCTGCTCTCCTGCTTGGGCTTCTAAGCCATTGCCCACAGAGGCCAACTCAGAGACAAGCACCAAGGAAACTTGATTGGAATGTGTATTAATTGACAGTTACTAATTTGTGCCAATTAATTCTTGTGTAGCCAAAAGGATTACATATATTTTATTATAAGTATTCATAATTGCTTTAAAGTACCACGTCCTTTCAGGCTACATTATACATGGTCAGTGAAGTAAAGAATCAAAATAAATTCTTAAACAGCCCAGATCATTAATGGATGTGTATCTGCTATATACAGAAGCAAAAGGAAAGGGTATCTTATTTCCTCTTTCTAGAATGTTCTCTACAGACATGCATGACTTGTACCGCGTATTTTTCAAACCATTTCTCAAATGCTACCTTCTCAAGGAGAGCATCCCTAAATAGCGGAAGCATTATCAGCATTCTTTGATTAATTTTTCCATAGCTTTTACAGCTTCTAATAAGCTGCAAGATGAACTGATTTATTGTGGTTTTTGTCTTTTTTTCTCTAGTTGACTGTAAACTCCATAAAAGTACAAATTTTTCATGCTTTTTTAATTTATCTGATCTCTCTCCAGGTCTCCAACCCACAGTAGGTATTTTTTTTAATCATTCTCAGTGTTATAATCCAAAACACCTAAAGACAACAACTTAGATGAAGGAATATTAATTTGCTCCAAGTTCTGGAGAGTTCAGAAATCAATCAATTTTAGGTCAGGTGAAATATACAGAGGTGAGGGCCTGGCACTGGGAACAGGGGAGGAGAAGAAAAGGGGCTCTGCTCTCACATCACCAAGGCTAAAAGCAAGAGAAAGATCAAGGGGAGGAAGGACCATATATAATAATCCCCAAGGCCACACCCCCAGGGACCCCTCCTCAGCAACCAAGCACCGCCTCTAACATGGCTGCCTTGCCTCGGTGAGGTCTAGTGGGACATTCTAAACCCCAACCATAAAAGGAGGTGTTCAAGAAATATGTGTAGAGCAAATTAATGTGTGGAATGAATGCTTGGCGTATCTTCATGAGAGCCTCTCACGGTGGCACTTGATAGGTCTCAATTCTATGGGAATCATCTAGCTTACTTTTACATTAAAATTTTCACTAGCCAAGGCTTACTCTTAATCATAAATTTCTATAAACTGCTTTATAAGGCAACATACTTTCTTACTATAACAAATAATGTAGTAGATAGGATACTAGAGTAAGTTGGCAGAAATAAACCATCAAAGATTATTTTCCTTTATAACCAAATAACCTTATAAAGTATGGGTAAATAAGACATAAAATATAAACAAGTAGTAATCACAGGAAAAGGTACAGCCTTATGCTTACTATATGAGAAGCATAATCTATATACAGACTATGAATCTTATAAGGATAGCTTCTCCTTCCATGAAAGTAAAAACAAATATATTCAACTTGCCACTAGGAGTTTGGCTGGTTTCTGTAAAGAATAGAACCATACTGGGAGTTAAGTGTTCATTTCCACTATAAAAAGGTTTGACCCTAAGCAATAACAGTAACCAAATTAGCCTTGGTAAGTAAGAGTTCATGCTATTGAGACAATACATACATATACACAAACAGACATGCACATATAATATTTCCAGTGCAAGACTATTCAAGACTACTATATGTATATAAAGTCCAAAGGGAAAAACCAGGCATGGTGGCACATACATATCATCTGTAGGCTGAGACAGAAAGATCACAAGTTTAGGGTCAGTCTGAGCAACTTAGTGAAACGCTATTTCAAAATAAAAAATTTGAAGGTAAGCCATGTATAATGGCATGTATGTGAAATCCCAGTACTTGGGAGGCTGAGACAGGAAGACATTAGGTTTGCACTTAGTGAGGCCTTCAGTAACTTAATGAGACCCTGGTTCAAAATCAAATAGGGCTGAATGTGTGGCTCAGAGGTAGAATGAATAAATAAATTCCAAGAAAAAAAACCCACTAGTGTCCCCCCAAATCTTGACTTCACTGCCTATTTTGCGCCTTGTTTTTGTTTTCTCACCTAAGAATAAAGCAATAAAGAGAATATACATACATATATATATATATACACATACATACATACATACATGCATGCATATGTGTATATATACATATATTATATACACACATATATATATTATATATATATATATTATATGGCATATATTATTTAGCTGAGAATAAAAAGCATATATGTGTGTGTGTGTGTGTATATATATATATATATATATATATATATATATATATATCACAAGAACAAAGAAAATATAAGCAGATGATTCATAAAGCCAGCTCCCATGGAGATGCAGGAGGGCCAGGTAAGAAAATGCAAAGAGCCCCATATAGAGCTGCTACCTATTTGTATATGATGAGACCCT
This sequence comes from Muscardinus avellanarius, assembly GCF_963383645.1. Lineage (NCBI taxonomy): Eukaryota > Metazoa > Chordata > Mammalia > Rodentia > Gliridae > Muscardinus > Muscardinus avellanarius. The sequence goes on from NC_137794.1 coordinate 99,347,334, forward strand.
GGGTTGGTTTACACATTTCACCTATTTCTTTTTTTCAAGTTGATAACCTCAGATATTTTGTCACAGTAATAGATAAGGCAGATAAACATATAATTTCATACTCAAAACTCTTGGAACCAAACGTATCTCAAAATTCAAATGCATTTTTATTTTACAAAGAAAGTAAGATAGATATTTCATATAAGACATAAAATCCACAAGTTCTAAGGGAATATCCTAATACAAACACGTTAATATTTTGCAATGAAGTCTAAGAATGTTCACACTAAGTTTTAAATTCCATCAATTTCCATTAAAGTTAGGTCAGGTTTTGCCACCAGTAAGTTTATAACAAACTGACCAAAAAGCTAAGGTTTATGGAGAATTTTGAATTTTACACTTGTGGATATAAGACTGGGCCTATAGCATTCAAAACACACGTGAGGAGACTAGAGAAAGCTTCCGCATACAGCTTCTCTCAGGCCAAATAGGTAGACAGAACTTCAATGCAAACCCAGACTGGAGTCTAAAAATTTAACTCCCAATCAATAAACCTAATGTATATTCACACATTTATTGAACAATTTTTAAGTCATAGAGGCCAGAGCTATAATAATTAAAAAGTTTAACTCCAACCGGGCATGGTGGTGCACGCTTGTAATCCCCGCGCTTGGGAAGCAGAGACAGGAGGATCATGCAAGTTCGAAGACAGCTTTGCTGGCTTAAGAGACCCTATTTCCAAATAAAAATATAAAAAATAGGTCTGGGAGTGTAGGCCAGAGGTAGCAGGGTTTCCAGGAACCCCAGTACCACCAAAAAAAAAAAAAAAAGATTAAGTTCAACATTCATGAAGTTTAGACTTCAACTGGCCAAAAACAAATAACAAATATATACTGATAAAATAGCCAAGAGAACATTTGACTGAGGTGCCTCCAATGCCCTGTTTTCTGGATTAGGCAAATAAAACCTAAAACTTATTTCCTGCAAGCAGCTAATTTAAAATAAAATAAAAGCAGAGTGTGGTGGTACATGCTTGTAATCCCAGTACTTGGGAGGCAGAGACAAGAGGATCATGAGTTCGTGGCCTGCGTCTGCTACTTAGTGAGGCCCTCTGCCAACTTAGTGAGATTTTGTTTCAAAATAAAGAATAAGAAAAATAGGATTGGGGGTGTAGCTCGGATGTAGAATGCCCCTGGGTTGCATCCTCAGGACTGCTAATACAAACAAACAAATAAATAAACAAATAAATAAATAAAGTGAGTGGTGGTGCACTCCTGTAATCCCAGTACATGACTTGCAGAGGTCGAGGATCGCAGGTTTGTGGCCAACCTCAGCAACTTGTGAGGCCCTCTGCAACTTAGTGAGACTCTGTTTCAAAATAAATTAATAAATAAAATAGGTATGAGGCTGTAGTATGGAGGTAGAATGCCCCTGGGTTCAAACCCTAGGGCCATACACAAAACAAATGGAGGGAGGGAGGGAAGGAGGGAGGAGAAAAGAAGAGAATAGAACATAAAGCCCAGCCAATCACAGGCAGCCAGCTGGGCACTGATTATACTATTTTGATCTTCACAGTGGAAGAGTCCATATGAAGCCATTGCTCATATTTATACTTGATCTTATCCAAAAGGCCAAGAAGTGATCATTGATCATAGTTAAACAATCAAATAATTCCTTTCCTTTGTCTCTGCGTTCCCCCTATGAAATATCTTTAGCAACCTCTGGAGGAGCCATAAACCATGTCTGGCTTGGAGATGCTTGAATAATAAAGTCCTCTGTGGTCAAATAAACTCTTTAAAGTTTTAGTGTGCCCAAAGTAGTATACCAGGTGGTGATGCATGTCCGGGGTGCCATGTCTACCTTTTGAACCTATACCCACTTATTCCCTTATGTAGCAGTAACTCAGTTTCCCTTTTGCAATAATAATTAGTCAGCAGGGTCTCTTCTTTCTCTACCTGTTGTTTCAGTGCCTTTAGAGACCCTCAAAGGGCCAAGTGGCATTCTGTTGATTTATGGCAACAAAACTGTACTGTGTATAAGCACCTTCCCTTAGATGCTACAGCATCCAACTTACACAGACCAAAGCCAGCTGGGCATGGTGGCATGCACTTATAATCTCAATACTTGAGAGGCTGAGACAGGAGACTCACAGGTTTAAGGCCAGCTTCAGCAATTTGGTAAGACACTGTTTCAATTTTTAAAAAATAATAGGAATAGGGATATAGCTCAGAGATTGAACGCCCTGGGTTCCATCCCTAGTAACACACACACACACACACACACACACACACACACACACACAAAGACCAGAGTGGCAGATAGGAAAAGTTGCAATTCTGGTTAAATGAGCAAGGTCACTCACAACTCCACTCCTGGTCCCCCATTGCATCTTCTGATTATGGAGGGACACATACATTGCTGATATATGGGGAGCACTAAAAATATGCTAAGGTTATCTCCAAATTGAAACCATAGGACTGTAGCAGAACTTCCGAATGTGGTTTCAGTCTTGCTGCTGTCTTCAACCAAAGGTAAATGGGAAGACAGTGAGTCCCACAGACCCAGCTCATTGCTGTACTTCCTGAAGTGACAGCTTGGTTTAAGATGATGATGTATGAGTACTGGGCCTTTCTTGAATCCCTCAACAGTAGATGACAATGCTGACAGAAGAAATAAGGGGAGGAAAGGCAAATATGTATCCAGAATACATATCCTGTGAGCATAGCTTCTACTTCCAAAATGTTAGAAACTGAGAGATATGACTTACCACTAGGAATCTGGCTAGTTCTGCTGAAGAATGGAGCCACACTAGGAGCTAAACATTGACTTTTGCTGTGGATAAGTTTTATACTTACAATATCAAAGCCAAATTAGCCTTGGGAAGGGGGGACCATGCTGTTGCACCACTGTACAACCACCATTCCTGATGACATGCCTACTTTATAAACGAGCTCCTTGAGCAAGCATCCTGGTAGCTTATAAAAGGCACATCCGGCTAAAAGGGGCTAAGGTTCAGAGAGTGGATCATCTTGCCAGCTCATTCCTGAGAGCTTACAAGTAGATAGACATTCACTCTTTTTTACTGCCAGGCCTATCTACCACTAACTTTTCAATGATGTCTAAGACCGTGCCCCACCCATGACTCAATACAGATCCATATTAAAGATGACCTCTGCTTTTAGGGAGAGCAAACCACTAGGTGTACTGCTAAAATGTTTGCCCACTAGTCAGATTCCCTTCACAACTGACTATCAGAGACACTATGAAATGTGTCAGCAAAAACGGTTTGACTCTTACTGGCAACTGGTGCCAGCACCCTCACATGTTGCCCAGGCTTTCCATGCTTCCTCTTCTGCTAATGGGTCACAGGAAACTCCGATGACACATTGGGTATTTAGTAATAAAGCACCTTAGGTTTCATCCAAGGCTCAGTAGCTTAGCAGATCTGGAAGGTCTGGAAACATCACTAAATGTGCAATCACCCTATAAATGGCCTAAGGAAAAGGCTTATAGGAAGTTGGACCATGTGCACACCTGGCTGTGTTAAAGGAGCCTTCCCATTTGGACCTCCCTTCAATCACTTTTCCAGTCTTGGACTGGACAAAGTCGAAGGCCAAAAATAGTCTGTGAATTCACACATGCCATGTTTCTGTCCACAAAATTAAATAGCTCAATCAATATCTTAGTAGGCTGCACATCCATTTATTCCTATTGATCTGTGATCAATTAACTACTGGCACAGACTCCTGTAGGTCAAAAGAGTTGACACTTTGATTCCGCCTGTAATAGAAATTATGCCCATTTTGTCTCTTTGACAGGTAAGCCTTACCACTTGCACTCCGCCTCATCAGGCTCACATTATTCCCATTAAAATGGGCTCCCAACTCAAGGGCAGCATATACCACTGTCCTCTCCATTTTGTACAGCAGGGACCAGCCAAATTCTCTATAAAGATATAAATAGTCGCAGTCATGCTACTTGCCTGACAGCAGAAAAGTAGCCATGTACAAAGTAAAATGGCTGTGTTCAAAAGAAAAGCGCTATTTATGAACACTGAAATGTAATTTGCATGTGACACAGAATAGCCCTTCTTTCAACAGTTTAGAAAAGTAAAAATCATCCTCAGTCTCAAGCCATCAAAAGACAGGCAACTGGCTATTGACTCACAAACTAAAGTTTTCCCAACCCCTGCTCTAAACCTTTGGAATTCATTCTTTTAAGTATCCCCTACATTTCCACCCTATAGCAACTGAAAAGCCACTACAGTTTCTTTGGTCTGTTTACTTTTTCTTCCTGGAAGTGAGTTCAGTTCTCTCTTTGACCATGCTGTAGATTTAAGTCTATGCAGAAGGAGCCATGGGCAGAGGTGCGGCTACTCCTGAGAAGTGCCCCTGATGTAGGAAAAAAAGAAAAAAAACACTCCCTTCTCTCCTGTCATCCTTTGGCTTCCTAAAAATGCTTCTCAGCTGAAAGCCAGTGGGAACCAAGAAAGAGAGTTTAAAAGCACATACAGATGCCCCTCTTTTACAGAATAGGCATGGTTTACTTGTTCATGGTCACACAGGGAGTGACAAATCCAGATTCCAACCTAAGTAGTTGTCTACAAAGCCTAAATACTCAATAACTACATTCTACAGCCCCAAACACTTACTTTCAAACATCTGAGACCTCGGAGAGGGGAGAAAGAACCCTCAAGTGCTTCTTGAAAACACCAACATGGCTTGATGGCCAAATATCAGCACCAATGGTGAGCACTGAAGTATATAGGAAATATGGTTACAGAGGAACGTGTCCAATTTAAAATTTGTCAATGTTGAATAGCAATAATACAACTAAAAATATACTTAGAGGAAAAAAGTGGTCCAAGTGCATTAATGTCATTATCTTTCTCTCCAAACAATAACACTGATGAAGTCAACAAAAAAAATGAAAAGCTAAACTGTGGTTATAGATATCATATTTTCTCAAAGTCATATACCCTTACTTATTTTTACCTTCTTAATTTGTCATGGGTCAAAAATTGAGTTCATTTTCTACTATTATTGCAGTTTTGACCATTTCTTCTTACATTTTCTTCACTTTAATGTACCTTAATGTTAAAAGAATATTCAAAGAAAAATTTGAACATTAAAAATCATATTTGTATTGGTTATGAGATAGGGAGTTCAGACTTCAGAAAAACTGTGCTTCCTGAGTAAAGGATGTAGCCAACAGAGGAATAAGAAAATGAACAGTTTATTCAATTTTCTCCTTGGTGGTAAGAGGACGTTTCCTCTCTCATGTCATCAGACTGCGGAACTGCTGTCTCTCTTCACATTTCAGATACGAAGGTGTCTTTCATGGTGCAAGAAACACTACAAAAGGACTTGAGGCTTTGTTTCTTAACAAGGTTCTCTTTTTTTGTGGTTGATCTCAGACAAAAAGTTTGTTATGTTTTCTCCAGTGGTGTATAGGATATACAGAGCTCACAGCGGTAGCTGGATATGAGTTTTGGTTTCTCACTTTGTTATTTATTGCATAAAAACTAATAACAATCACATCCATTTATGAATTTTTTCCCTTAATTGTTCTTAAAATATACTTCCTCGTCTCATGTAACTGTTGACTGGATGTCTGATACTAATTTTGTATTTCCATCTGTTTTTGTTTGTTTGTTTAACATTTACTTTGTTATTTGTGTCTGCCTTTCAAACTTTTCTGAGTCACTTTGCTTTGAATGCATCTATTTTTTCTATCAAATACTTAGTTTGATTTTATGATACAACCTGCAAACCTATTTAGAATAAGGTATTTATGCAACTTATATGTATTGATATAAAAATACATGTAGTTCTAATTGGTCAAAATTCTATTTTCTGATAGTTAATACTTTCTTTGGTTATTGATTGCCTAAGAACAGGGAGTATTTAATGGTGAAAAAGTAAAAGCATTTTCACTAAAATCAGGATTACAAAAATTAAGGATTTCCTAAACACCACTACTATTTTATCTCAATAAACATTGTTTTTTGATGGTGATGAGTCAGTGCAGTCAGGGAAGCAGGAAATAAAAGCAAAATTCTAAGGCAGGAGCAGGAAAGCTTCATACTTTTTAGAAATTGCAACATTACAGTCCTACAAAAATCAAGAGAATCAACTGGAAAAAAGATCAGATTAATTAGAAAATAATATGCATAATTGTGAAATCAATGTGCAGCATACAATATTCTAGACAGCCATTGTTTATCTAAATGCAAAAAGTAGAAAAAATATAGTAAGAGGAAAGATGCCAGTAATAACAAACCCAAAATATAAAACATCCAGGAACCAGATCTATATTTTTAAAAAGCATTAAGTTACATTGGGATATACTTTGTGGTAAAATAAGATTACACATATAAAATTTTTATTATTGGATAGAAAAATACTATAAAAATATAAATTATTCTCAAATTGACCTAAAAAATTCACACATTAAGGTTTAAAAGTCAAGTCAATTTTTGGAAACTTTAAAAATAATATTAAAATTAATCAAGAAAAAACATATTTCAAAATGTCTTACAATTAAAAAGATGGTGAAAGTAGCCCAGTAAAACCTACCACAGAGCCAGGTGTGGTGGCACGTGCATTTGTAATGGTAGTACTTGGGAGGCTAAGACAGGAGGATTGCAAGTTCAGGGTCAGCATCCTTGACAATATTTATTTATTTATTTATTTATTTATTTATTTATTTATTTTAATGGCACTGGGTTTTTTAAAATTTGTTATTGAACATAAATGGTATACATTTAAACTATACTTGATGCCCTCTCCCCCCTCCCACCCCTGTTTTCCCTTCCCCCCTCCCAGCAACAAAACAATGATTGTCCCGGGTAACCATGCCATATTCATAATTTTACATATATTCGGATGAGGACCCTCATTAATCAAGTTCAGCCTTCCTCCTCCTCTGTCGTTCCATTCAAGCTTTGCTGGTATTTCCCCTCCATTATCTGGAGTCACTGGTATCCTCTGGATTCCCTATTTTGGGCATATTAGCGGAAACATATGTACCTTCTCCTTCTGTGCTTGGCTGGTCTCGCTTAACATAATGCTCTCCAGGACTTTCCATCTTCTTGCAAAAGGTATGATTTTGTTCTTCTTTATGGCTGAGTAGAATTCCATTGTGTGTATTTCCCACAGTTTTGCTATCCATTCATCTGTTGATGGGGACCTGGATTGGTTCCATATTTTGGCTATTACAAATTGTGCTGCTATGAACATAGGTATGCATATGTTGCTATAGTTCTCTGTTTTCAACCTTTTTGGAAAAATACCCAGGAGTGGTAGAGCTGGATCGTATTGTGGATCTATTCCTAGCTTTCTTAGGAATCTCCACACAGATCTCCATAGTGGCTGAACTAGTTTGCACTCCCACCAACAGTGTAGTTCCTCTTTCCCCACATCCTCGCAAGCATTTGTTGTTATTTGATTTCTTTATGCTTGCCACTCTGACTGGGGTTAGATGGAATCTCAGTGTAGTTTTGATTTGCATCTCCCTGATGGCCAGTGATGAAGAACATCTTTTCATGTATCTATTGGCCCTTTGTACCTCTTCTTTTGTGAAGTGTCTATTCAGTTCATTTGCCCATTTCTTGATTGGGTTGTTTGCTTTGCTAGTGTGGAGTCTTTTGAGCTCTTTGTATATTCTGGATATTAGTCCCCTATCAGAGTGGTGGCTGGTAAAGATCTTTTCCCATTCTGTAGGCTTCCTCTTTAAGTTGTTGATGGTTTCCTTTGATGAGAAGAAACTTTTAAGTTTGATGTTATCCCACATGTTAATTCTTGCTTTAATTTCCTGAGCTTTTGGAGGTTTTATTGAGAAAGTTACTGCCTGTGCCAATATGTTGTAGTGTTGAACCTATGCTTTCCTCTACTAACTTCATAGTCTCAGGTCTAATTTCTAAGTCTTTGATCCATCTTGAGTTGATTCCTGTGCATGGTGAGATATAGTGGTTTAGATTCATCTTTTTACAAATGGATAGCCAGTTCTCCCAGCACCACTTGTTGAAAAGGCTGTCTTTTCTCCAGCGTATGAGTTTGGCCCCTTTGTCAAAGATTAATTGACTAAAGATGTGTGGGTTTGTTTCTGTATCTTCTATTCTAATCCACTGGTCAGTATATCTGTTATTGTGCCAGTACCATGCTGTTTTTACTACTATTGCTCTATAGTATAATTTGAAGTCTGGGATTGTGATGCCTCCTGCGTGTTTCTTTTTGCTGAGAATTGCTTTGGCTATTCTGAGTCTTTTCTTTCTCCATATAAAGTTCATGATTGATTTTTCTAGATCTCTGAAGAATGTTGCTGGTATTTTAATGGGAATTGCATTGAATCTATAGATCAGTTTTGGTAGAATGGCCATTTTGATGATATTTATTCTGCCTATCCATGAGCACAGGAGATCTTTCCATCTTTCAAGGTCTTCTTCAATTTCTTTCTTTAATGTTTTATAGTTTTTGTTGTAGAGGTCTTTTACATCTTGGGTTAGGTTTATTCCTAGATATTTTATTGGTTTTGAGGTTATAGTGAATGGAATTGTTTTCTTTGTTTCTTTCATTGTGGATTCATTGTTGGCGTAAAGAAAAGCCATTGATTTCTTTAGGTTGATTTTGTATCCTGCAACTTTGGTGAATTTGTCAATCAGCTCCAGAAGTCTGTTGGTTGAGTTCTTTGGATCTTCCAGATAAAAGATCATGTCATCTGTGAATAAGGATAATTTTAATTCCTCTCTTCCTATGTGAATTCCTTTGATTTCCTTCTCTTTTCTTACTGCTGCAGCAAGAGTCTCAAGGACTATATTGAAAAGGAGTGGTGATAGTGGGCATCCTTGTCTTGTTCCTGACTTTAGAGGAAATTCTTGCAGTTTTTCCCCATTCAATATAATGTTGGCTTTGGGTTTACAGTATATTGCCTTAATGATGTTGAAGTACATTCCTTCTATCCCAATTTTCTGCAGTGTTTTTAACATAAATGGGTGTTGGATTTTGTTGAATGTTTTTTCAGCATCTATTGCTATGATGATGTGGTTTTTGTTCTTGGTTCTATTTATGTGGTAGATAACATGTATTGATTTGCGTATGTTGAACCAGCCTTGTTTTTTTCTGGGATGAACCCAACTTGGTCATGATGTATTATTCTCTTGATGTAGTTTTGAATGCGTATAGCTAGTATTTTGTTTAGAATTTTTGCATCTATGTTCATTAAGGATATTGGTCTGTAATTTTCCTTTCTTGAAGTATCTTTATTTGGTTTGGGGATTAATGTGATACTGGCCTCACAGAAGGAATTTGGAAGAGTTCCATCACTTTCATTTTCCCAGAACAAGTTATGAAGTATTGGTATTAGTTGTTCACTGAAGGTTTTGTAGAATTCCGCTGTAAACCCATCTGGGCCTGGGCTTTTCTTTGGTGGAAGAATTTTTATTGCTGTTTCTATTTCTTTGGTTGCTATTGGTTGGTTTAGGCTTGCTATATCCTCTTGGCTGAGTGTAGGTAGGTTATCTGTGCTTAGAAATCTGTCAATGTCTTCCATGTTTTCAAGTCTATTTAAGTATAAATTTTTAAAGTAGTTTCTGATAATCTTTTGAATTTCTTCACTATCTTTGGTGAGATCTCCTTTTTCATTTCTAATTTTGATAATTTGAGTTGATTCTCTTTTTCTTTTGGTTAGGTTGGCCAGGGTTTATCAATTCTATTGATCTCAAAGAACCAACTTTTTGTTTTATTGATTCTTTGAATTGTTTTTTTATTCTCTATTTCATTTATTTCTGCTCTAATTTTAATAATTTCTTGCCTTCTGCTGGCTTTGGGAGTAGACTGTTGCAAACTTTCTAGGTCCCTGAGTTGTCATTAGGTTCTTTACTTGGCAGTTCTCTGCCCTTCTTATGTGGGCACTCAATGCAATAAACTTTCCTCTTAATACTGCCTTCATAGTGTCCCATAGATTTTGGTAGGTTGTGTCTCTGTTTTCATTTCTTTACATAATTTTTTTTTATTTCTTCCCTAATTTCTTCTCTTACCCATTCATCATTCAATAGTGTATCAATCAATCTCCATGTATTTGAATAATTTCTTTTGAGTTTCCTGTTGTTGATTTCTATTTTTATTCCATTATGGTCTGAAAAGATGCAAGGAATTATATTACATCTTTTGAATTTGCTGGTGCTTTCTTTGTGTCCCAGTATGTGGTCTATTTTGGAGAAGGTTCCATGGGCTGCTGAGAAAAATGTGTATTCTGTAATTCCTGGCTGAAATATTCTGTAAATGTCTATTAGGTCCATTTGGTTTATGGTCTTCTTTAGCTCTAAAGAGTCTTTACTCATCTTTTTGCCTTGAAGATCGATCTAGTGGTGTGAGAGGCATATTAAAGTCTCCCAGAATTATTGTATTTGGGTCTATTTGGGATCTGATGTCCAGAAGGGGTTGTTTTACAAATGTGGTTGCACCCACATTTGGGGCATAAATATTTACTATCATTATATTTTCTTGGTGTATTGTTCCTTTTAGTAAAAGGAGGTGCCCTGATTTGTCTCTTCTGATGTTTTAGTTTAAAGTCTGTTTTGTTGGATATCAGGGTTGCTACCCCTGCTCTTTTTTGGTCTCCAGTAGCATAATATATCTTTTTCCATCCTTTCACTTTCAGTCTGTGAATGTCTTTGGCTGTAAGGTGAGTTTCTTGCAGACAACATATATTTGGATTATGTTTCTTGATCCACATTGCCAGTGTATGTCTTTTGATTTGTGAGTTAAGTCCTTTGACGTTAAGAGATATTATTGAAATATGATTTTTGTTTTTTGCCATTTTATGTTCTGCCTACTATTGGATAGATTGGTCTTTCTTCTTTACTTAAATGGCCCACTTATTGACTTCCTTAGTGTTTCTATCTCATCTTTCATCTCTGCTAGACTTGTTTTAAATCCTTTCATGATATTGTAGATCAAGATTCGGAACTCCCCTTCTTGCATTTCTTGAAGGTCAGTATTCGTGATTTCTGTTGTTTCTCCACTATTCCTGGTTCTCATATTTTCACCGTTCTCAGGCCTGTTCTTCTGTTGTCTTCCCATTGAGGTGATTAGGTGATGGTGGAGTAGCTGGCAGCCCAATCAGAAGCTCTGATGGGCTGGTAGTTCTTCCGTATCTGGTTCTCCAGAGGCTGTAGGTCTGGCGCAGAGGTGACTCCTGGGTCTCGGTGCTTCCTTGGTCTCTGAAGGAGCTTTTGGATTTTGTTGCCACATTGGTGTAAGTCAGATCCCAGGGCTATGGTTTGGGCTGGAGCTCTGCTGGTGTTGGGCAAGGGCTGTGCTGAAGCCTGGTGCTGCAGCCTCTGAGAGGCTTCTGGTTGGTGCTGGGCTCTAGCTGGGCTGGAGCTGGGCTTGGGCTGGGCTGGGGCTGGGCTTGGGCTGGGCTGGGGCCGGAAATGGTAGCAGCCCAGGGGGCTCTGGAAGGAGCAGAGCCCGAGCCTTGGGGCCCCGGGGCAGCTTACCAGTGCCCCGGGTAATTTATTTATTTATTTATTTATTTATTTATTTATTTATTTATTTTGGTGGTACTGGGGTTTCTGAAAGCCCTTCTACTCCAGGCTACACTCCCAGACCTATTTTTTTATATATTTTTATTTGGAAACAGGGTCTCTTAAGCCAGCCCGGCTGGCTTCGAACCTGCACGACCCTCCTGTCTCCACCTCCCAAGCACAGGGATTACAAGCATGAGCCACCACACCAGGCTATTCTTGGCAATTTGTAGAAACCCTATTTCAAAATAAAAAATAAAATAGGACTGGGAATGTAACTTAGAAGTAGAACACTACTGAGTTCACCCCCAGTCCCACAAAAGAAAAAGACTCACAGAGCTTCAATGCTAGATTAATTTGGTATTGTTTTAGTAATAGAGCCTGACACAGAGTTTAATAAAAGACCCCAAGTGGGAATACTGTACACAAAAATAATGCACTTGTAATCAATAGTTGGTCCGATTTTGAAAATAATTAAAAGCTGGACACCAGCCTTTATGTTAAATAGTTCAACATACTATCAACTTTTTTTTCAGTACTGGGAATGGGACCCAGGAGCATTCTACCTCTGAGCTACACCCCCAGCTCTATTTTTTATTATTTATTTTGAAACAGGGTCTCACTGAGTTGCAAAGGGCCTAAGTAGCTGAGGGTGTCCACGAACCTTGATCCTCCTGTCTCAGCCTCTTGAATGCTAGGATTAGAAGCATGTGCCATCATGCCTGGCTAACTTTTTAAACATTTTAGATATTCCTTTATTCTCTTGACTTGTTCATGGCCAGTTATTATAAACATTCAGTACAAATTTGAAGATAATACATATTCTTTAATTTGGGGTACAATTTTTATGTATATATGCTTATGATCATTTATATAGGTCAGCTTTGTTAACTGTGCTGCTCAGGATTTCTGTTCCTCATTATTTTTTGAAGTCTTTACCTGTTCTAATAGAAGTATATATAAATAATCTATTATTATTGTACAATTTTAGTTTCTCCTGTCAATTCAGTGTATACTTTGTTGCCGAATACCATGTTATTAGATTTATAGAAGTTCATGGCTACCTTCTTAATGAAATATTTATTCTACTTATTGTTTATAGTCCTTTTTTGATAATTACCTTGACTTAAATTGGTTTTGTCTGATATTAATATTGCTCTATCAGCTTCCTTTCTTGGGGGGATACTAGAAATTAAACACATGGGGCATTCTACCTCTGAGCTACAATCCCAGACACTTTATTATCCATCCATCCATCTATCTATCTATCTATCTATCTATCTATCTATCTATCTATTGAAAGAGTATAAGTTACTGAGGGTCTAAGTTGCTGATACTAGCCTTAAACCTATGATTCTCCTATCTCAGCCTCCCTAGTAGCACATTTGCAGGCATACCACTGTGCCCAGCTACATATTAGCTTTCTTTAGATTAGTACTCTCATGATAGATCTGTTTTGATGCATGCATTTTCACTTTTTTAATTGAGTTATATTTTAGGTATCTCATCAATACATTGATGTTTTTTAAGAATTTGTTTTTTAATACCTCCCTTTTTTTTATTACCATCACATCAAATTTGATCACCAGTTCCTGTTGATCCTACTTTGTTTCTCTTTTCTTTTTTCTTTTCTTTTAATTTTTTGTTGGTGCATTGTAGTCATTCATCTTAATGGGATAAAAGATGGTGGAGAAACACATGTACACATTACCCAATTAGTCCTTATGATTCTACTTTCAGAATATGTCATACTTAGTTTTCTTCATTGAATTTTTTTTTGTGTGTGTAGTACTGAAGATTGAACCTCGAGCTACACCACCAGCCCTATTTTTAATACATTGATTTTGTAATCTATTTTAGTAAAATGTATTTTAGCAGAAAACTCTGGTCTATTTGCATCTATTATAAATACTAATGTTTATGAACTTACATGTACCATTTTATTTTGTGTCTTCTTTTTATTATTCTTTTGATTTTTCATCTTTTCTGATCTCTGTTGTATGTATGTATACTTATATGTTTATCTTCATTTTTCTATTTGTTTAGAAGTTATAGGTATACCACCACATTGTTTACCAGTAAATTTTATGCTTTTCTATACTGCATACGTGTGTGTGTGTGTGTGTGTGTGTGTGTGTGTGTGTGTGTGTGTGTTACTGGAGATTGAACCCAGGGGAATTCTACCTCCAAGCTACACTCCCAGCTCTATATTTTATCCTTTATTTTTGAAGCTGAGTCTCACTAAGTTGTGGAGGGCCTCAATAAGTAGCTGAGGCTCGTTATGAACCTTCGATCCTCCCGTCTCAGCCTCCCAAATACTAGGATTACAAGCATGCACCACCATGCCCTCCTCTTTTCTATACTTTCCAATCAAAATCAACACATATTCAGTATTTTTAATCTCTTCCTGAATGTATCTTAACTTCCTAAAGAAAACCAAAACAGTCCTGAACATTTCTGAAAAACTCATTGTTAAAGATTTTGTTTCAGTGCGTGTATATGTGTGTGTGTGTGTGTGTGTGTGTGTGTGTGTCTGTGTGTCTGTGTCTGTGTAGGTTGAATCCAGAGGCATTCTACTTCTGAGCCATACTTCAAGCCCTTTTTATTTTTTTTTAAAGAGATTCTATTGTTTTGTTTTAAAACAAATTTCTGAGAGTCTCACTATGTTGCTGAGGCTGGCCTAGAGCATGTGTTCCCCCTGTCTTAGAATCTAAAGTACTAGGATCACAGGCAAGAGCCACTATGCTCAGATCTTCTTTCCTTTGGACAATGACTTAGGCTTTTTCCCAGTAAAATTCCTCTTATAATGTTAAATAACTAGAGAATCTCCTATGTAAACCAAGCTCATTACTTATTATTATTAAATTTTAATTCAGTCAATATTTTTAGAAATTTAGACTTGTGAGCTATTACTTTTGAGAAGGATTAGAGATGAATTCAGAGACTCAGATATATTTGATCTGTGTCTCAATAGATAAACAGAAGTTTTCCATACTCATAAATGATAGGGGATTCAGAGCAAATCAGAGGAGGTCAAAAACTGGGCCACATCCAATTTTGATGATACACATCTATAACCCCAGTACTTGGGACAATGAGACAGGAGGACTGCAGGTTTAAGACCAGCCTCAACAACATACCAAGACCTTATTCTAAAATAACATTTTTGGAAAAAAAAATTGGGGGTATGTAGGTTGGAGGTAGAATACCCCTGGGTTCAAGCTCCAGTAGCTAGCTCGCTCGCTCCCTATCTGTCCATCCTATCTACATATCCTATCCTATCTACATATCTATCTATTCATCTGCCTATCTATAACACACACACACACACACACATACACACACACACACACAGACACACAAACACACTGCTCCACAAAATGTTTTCAAAATATAAGCTTTGCAGTACTAGGAATTGAACCCAAGGGCATTCTACCTCCAAGTACACTCCCTGTCCTATTTTTTATTATATATTTTAAAACAGGATCTCACTAAGTTGTAGAGTGCCTCACTAACTAGGTGAGGCTGCCTGTAAACCTGCAATCCTCTCATATCAGCCTCCCAAGTACTGGGATTACAAGTATGTGTCACCATACCCAACATAGGCTAATATTTTTAAACCAAGAGACTTCAATAAAAATCAGGTCTTTAGATGGGGGAAAAAGTGAAAGAGTAGGCAAAACTCCCACCCTAGCCCAGAGCTGGAGCTGAGTAGTTCTGCCCTTTTGGCAGTGTGCGTGTTTCTCCGTAGTCCTCCCCTGGACCTCTTCTCTTTCTGCACATTGTCCTGCATCTCCTCAGGAGGCTTGCACTGTGGCCCCTGCAGAAAGTCTTGGAGACTTCAAAGGTGCACAATTCATTTAGAAAAGGTTTCTAAAGCAAAAGAGGCTATAACCTGATCTCTATGTTCATGAAGCAATACTAGTGGTGAAGGGAGGTGGGTGGGCAGAGAAGGACGGGAACAATTGGAAGGCAGAGAGACTGATTAAAAGGCTGCTGGAGGAGGAGGTGACAACATGCACAAGTAGTTCACAACAGGAGAGTTGAGAAGATCCAGAATCAGAGAATTTTAGACATGGAATCAAAAGAAATTGGAAAAAGTGCCAGTTATGAGGCTTGTCAAGGATGATCCCTGTTTCTAACTATGGGGACAATGTGTTGCCACTTACTAAGACGAGGAACTCAAAAGAAGGCATAAGTTTTGGGGAAGAAATAATTGTGTTGTATTGTGACCTCTCTGGCTCATGGGCTACATCTCTGCTGTCTTCATATCCCCTGTGTTTCTAACATCTCCTGAAAGGGATTCAATAAATAAATGTTGAATTGAACTCAATTAAGCTTATTGATTTTTAGTTGTTTGTGGGAAGGTTATCAAAGTGGAAATGTGCAAAAAGTCAATTTGTCATTTTAGAGCTCAAGAGAAAGCTGAAAGCTGGAAAGATATTTGGGTGTTCTCAGATATTTACCGTTTTGATTGATTTCCACATACTATATTTTATCAAGGCATACATATATATAGTACAACTTGATGACTAAGCTTATGATGTTTATTATTTCCATGTGTGTTTAATGCATTGTAATAATGAGTTGATAACTATATTGTAACCACTTTCTTCTCTTATGCCCTTAGCAATAAATCTACTAAGAAATATTTTCACCAAAACATATTTCTGACAGACTGTAAAATAACAACAAATTTAATTTCTCATTGACTCCTTAAGAGCAATGTAAAGTTACTTTAAGAAAAATGTTCAACTCTAATTTGACCAAAGTTTTAAATGGCCATTGCAAGAAGGAGGGGAACCGTTCAAAATGGCATAGTCAATGCTATAAATAAACATTGATTGTTTGCTCACAAGTAGTATCTAGACAATATATTTTAATCAAGTAGTTAATATTTAAATTCTTGAATTATTTTATCCTAAATTTGCTATGTTCAGAAAAAAAGAAATATATTTTCCATTTTCAACTATGCCATGTATATCATTTCCTGAATTTTTCTGTTGTCTTTACTTTAGAAAACATGTAAATAGCTTTTCTTTAAAAATGGGAAAACATACACAACTTTCTTCACAGCTTCCTGTGATCTCCATCTTCTTTCACAGGTTCCTGTTAAAAGACCTCAAGGGATCCTGCTTCCCAACTCTGCCATGTTCTTTGCCTGGATATGCCACAGAGTGGTTACCTTGGCGACCATGCAAGAGAAAGCTCACATCACCCAGAGTGAAGCAATCAAAACACTGATGGCAACACAGAAGAGAAGCAGGCATTCGTTGAGGAGGGCTTTTTTTCTATTTCCTAATGGAGTTTTTTTTTCTTCTCATACTTTCCATTGAAAAAAGTAGAGAATACCAAAGAAAAGTAGACTATGATTTTTCCCTCACACTTGTCACCCAGCTATAAAACCCAACACAGAGTTTTTGCTGGTTTCATCTATTCTACCATCTGCTTCCCCTTTCCCCATAGCAACTGGAATGTTTTGAGGCAGATCTCTGCTATTATATTATTTCACTCATAAATATTTTAGGATGCATTTTAAAAAGATAAGAAGTTTTGCGCTAGGGATGTGGATCCATGGCAGAGTGTTTTCCTGCTATGCATGGGGTCCTAAACTCCCCAGCCCTGTAAGAAGAACCATAGACAAACAAAAAAATACATTGTAAAAGATGATATTTTAAAAAACATAATCAAAGCATCATTATCCTTGGCCCTCCCCCAATAGAAAGTAATCATCTCTAGGTCATCAACTAACCAAACTGAGTTCAAATGTCCTTATTATCTAATACAGGTTTGTTTTTACCATTGACTTGGTTTAAATATGGATCCAAATATGATCTACTTATTGCATTTGTTTAATAGCTTCTTCATCTCTTTTCATTGAAAGTACCTTTCTTATTTTTCTTGGCATTCTATATGTTCAAGTAACCAGATCATATATCCCTGCAGGGTTCATAACAGTCTGTAATTTTGCTGATTATATTTTTATCATGTCGTTTAATGTGTCCATACAAATTGGTTGTTAGATCTAGAAGTGTGATTTAATTCAGGTCCAAATTTGGGGAGGAATATTTTGTAGAGGCACATAATATTCAATTATATCTCTTTCGGTGGCATTAATGGCCACCAGTGGTCAATGCCTGAATCCATTATTTTATGAAGGGCTGAAGAGCTGGTGATATTTGGCATCCCTTCACTGTGCATTAGCTGACATAGGGACATATAACTACAGAAAAAATCCTTTCTTCGGCTCTGTGGTTATCCTGAAGATAGCTCACAATGGGAAAGCAAGTTAAATGCTGAATTCTTTTCTCTTATTTACTAGTTTTTAAATGAGTGGGTTCCATAGCATTCTCCAAAGTTCAAAAATGAGTCTCAAAATATTATTTTGTATCACATAATTTTAACATGTCATGTTTCAATATATTTCATTGATTACTTATCATCGATACTCAAATTGTCTCATCTTTTTTCCGTAGGAGAGTCTTCAATAAAAGGCTCCTGAGTCTTTTCAATAAAACTCCAGTAATTTTTGCTGATTTCCTTACTCTTTTGTGTAATACGATAGATATTTAATATATTTCCCATTCCAAACCAGGAATTATACATTGGACCAAAGTACCCTGACTTTTATTAGTAGTATATGGTATCAAGAGACCATGGTAGGCATAATATGATTTTTAATGCCATAAAGTATGAGAAATACCAGTAGTAGCAACTGTACTTTCATTTCTTACATGTGTTATTTCCCACCTGGTATTCCCTCTGCCTGGAACATTCTTCCCTCCCTCTTTACCTTCTTATCTACCCCACTCTCATCTTTCATATCTCAGTTCAAACTTCACTATCCAAGAAAGCTTTTTCAATTTCTTTACACAGGTTATCCTGCTATTTGCCAAGAAGTGCATGCCCTTTAAAATACTTAGAACTCTGCTGTGTGTGTGTGTGTGTGTGTGTGTGTGTGTGTGTGTATGTGTGTGTATTTGGAAGTTGTTGAACCCAAGGACATTCTACCTCTAGGTCACACCCCCAGCCCAATTTTTTATTATTTATTTTGAAACAGGGTCTCAATAAGTTGCGGAGGGCCTCACTAAGTAGCTGAGGCTGTCCACAAACCCTAATCCTCCCGTCTCAGCCTCCCAAATGCTGGGATTACAAGCATGTGCCACCATTACCCAGCTTCTTAGAATTCTTATTAACACAGTTATTTGAGGAATACTTAATTTCTGTGGTAGACAGAACCCACATTGAGTTTTCCTCTGCATTATGATTATGTTCTGAGCTGATGCCTGACCTGTCAAGCAGATGCCAGCCTGGGTTGAAACTTTCTAGTGGGCTCATCAGTGGGCCCAAATATTGATGTCTGCCTAGAACCTCTGAATGTACATAGTTAAGAAGAGTTTATACTGGATTAAGGTGGGCCCCAAATACAAAGATGGTGCCCTCAGAAGGAGAAGGGACACACAGAATGAGTGTACAGCTGTGTGAAGACAGAGGGTGGAGACTGGACTGGAGCACCTTTAAGACAAGTTATGAGGAAGGATGATGAGGTATGATGGTACCATCAATAGCTGGAAAAGACAAAGTTTCTCCTGAGAGCCTTCGGAGAGTACGTGGCCTAACAACACAACCATTTTTAATTTCTTGCCTCCACAGCTATGAGATAATACATTCCTGTCATGGTAAGCCACCCAATTTTTAATATTTTTCTCTGGATGCCCCAGGAAACTAACACAGTGGTTATGACATTTTGAACTGCATTAGGAAAGATGATTGTTTAGAGGCCTAGTATGTCAGGGAATATAGTTAATTTGAACAATCAAATTATCAGAAATTTGGTGTTGTGGGTATCAGAAGAGTGTCTCCTATCTGTCTGGGAGCTTGGCCTGCTCCTCCATCTGACATCTGTCAATGATAGCGAAGGCTGCTACGGAAAAACCTTTATTATGGTCCACAGCAGAGCCTGGAGATTCCTGCTTTGGAATGATTGGGGTCGATGTGAGGGTTATGTTTGAAGCTACTGGAGAAGTAGGAGTGAATGACAGAGGGACAAGGAGGCAAAATGCAAAGAAAATGGAAGTGGAACTCTAAGACAGGATTCTGAGAAGACAAGGTGACTTGGACATCAGTTTGCCAGCCTGAGTGTCATCACTGTGCGTGTGTGTGTGTGTGTGTGTGTGCGCGAGCACGCATATTATGCACACACATATGTATGTGTGTATATATATGTGCATTATGATTATACATCATACTGGGGTATGTAGTAATTGAAATATATATGGACACATTTTTGGAGTATTTCTCTCCAGGTCCTACTCTCTTCCTCCCTTCCTTTACTCATACACAACTTTGAGATTGGCATTGGTAATTTAATATACGTACATAGCATTATTTCAATTCTTACATCTTAATGAGAACCACCCAAGATATTTTTTGATCAGAAAACTGATCCTGTATATATATATATATATTGTGTTTATGTGGTACTGCGGTCTAAATTCAGGAACATTATAATTCTGAGCTATACTTCCAGGCCTATTTTTTGTTATTTATTTTGAAACAGGGTTTCACTAAGTTGCTGAGGCTGGCTGCAAACCTGTGATCCTCCTGTCTCAGGATCCCAAATACTAGAATTATAGTCATGTGCCACCACATCTGGCACTGTTAACAAAATTTTAATTTTAGCTCTACAGCTATACTCACATGGTGTCTCAGTCAAAAAAATTATATTCCCCCCTTCTTAAATCCTTCCGTTTCTAGAACTACTCCTCACTCACTGTGCCAATACACAAAAACACTCCTGTTCCTCATTCATTATTCAAAATATTCTGAACAGCTCAACCTGATGTTGAGTAAATCACCTTAATCAACAAAGGGTTTAATTTGTTAGTTTTATCAATTTCTAGCAACTGAAACCAAAATAAAGCCTTCTAAAGTACTGTAAAATATAGGCTTGATATCCTTTAACCTAGATATTATGCAGGTCAACTATAAAGTTTAGTTATGTGTTTAATCTCTTACCCACTAAGAACAAAATAGAATCATATGCTTCCTTTGCTTAAAAGTGGTCCTACGAGTTTTTGTTTTTAATTTTTTAACTGTCACCAAAGAGCCCATCTCTATTCTATTTCATAACATGTGGTAGAAACACTACTTACTTTGAAGTCATAAGATCTGGATCTGAGCCCTGACTTTGCTACTTCCAAGTTTATAGAGAATTGGACAGACGATGTAAGCACGATTAAGTGAAGGGGAAGTAGTATGTAAGTCTCTACGGTCAGTACTTGGTATACAGTTGGAATTTAATAAGGGTTAAGCCGGGCGTGGTGGCGCACGCTTGTAATCCCCGCGCTTGGGAGGCAGAGACAGGAGGATCGCGCAGGTTCGAAGCTAGCCGCGCCGGCTGGCTTAGGAGACCCTGTTTCCAATTTAAAAAATGTAAAAATAGGTCTGGGAGTGTAGCCCGGAGGTAGAAGGGCTTCCAGGAACCCCAGTACCACCAAAAAAAAAAAAAAAAAAAAAATAAGGGTTGATAATGCATGTAATTGGATTGAACTGTTGCAATGCAATGTTGAGGAGCAAAGGGCTGTGGAGTGGAAGGGAACCAGGTCCTGGCACATCCTCATCTGACCGTTGTACCTGTGGCCTGAGTTCTCTAGGACTCAGCTTCCTTCTCTCTAGAAAGGAAGAAGTACTTCCTTAGTGCCTGGGCTTCTTGAAAATTTAAAACATACAATCCATAAAGAAAACTTATCTCAGTGTTTGGCACATTATAAATATTTCATAAATATGTTTGTTACTATTACACAACTAATGTTTCAGAAATGCTTTAATGATTTTGTATGTTTTAAATACTAAGATGTTGATATGAAATGTTGTTAGGACTACTTTATTTTTCATCATATTCAGATTAATTCTAAAGCATTATAGGCCAAAATGTGAACTTTAAAATAATAATGATATTAGCAAAAACAGAATATTAGAAAAAGGAATATCAGTATGTTTTTATCAGAATTTAATGCATAAAGGATTAAGCCATTAAATTCATATATTTTCTCTAATAGTATTATTAAAGCATATATTATGGAGAGGTCCAAAATAGGTAAAGCATACTCTAAGACATTAATTTTATTCTGAGGAATGAGGAAGTGATCTTCCATAAGCACAGATTATCTTCTGTTTCTTTATGTTCAATATTCAGCCATTACAGATTTAATCTTTTGACTTGAAAATACATTCCCTGTGAAGACAGCATGTTATCACATAGAGCATCTAAGTGGAAAGGGGGTTATCAGAGGGATTCCAAAGGAGATCACAACCAGAAACAGCAACTATAGAGGGCAAAGAAAGATGAACAGCAGCTATGAAGACAAGCTATACTTTCTTCTTAGCCAAAACCATCTCCCAACATTGGCAGAGAAGACCTAGAACAACTAGGTAACAACTGAACTTCTTTGATTTTTTAAAATCATATATTTCCATGCATCTATGTAATTATGACAAATAGATCTGATTGAAAAACTGCAAGGGGAATGATCTATTTTTATTTTTAATTTTGTCAATAATCCAGATATATTTGATATTTAACTAAAAAAGGAACACAATACCACTATAGATAACTGCCCTATCAAAACTATAAAAATGTTTTATAATATCCATTCTGTAGCCATTATTTGTCTATGGATGACACAACAAAATGACAAATTTCAAAATCATCTATTTTTATTCTTTTCTTACATATACAAAAATATGAAGATATTCATTGGATTGGCAGGTCTGACTTTTGGCAGCCAAAGGCACAGCACCCAAAAAGTATAATTATAAAATCACTCCAAACTATTTTGTCATGTCGTATAGCAGATAAATAATGGTAGCTTTCATGTAAGAATTAATTTAGCAACTGGTTATGCAAATGTAGATATTTATTCAAGTGTAGGCTAAACCTCCAAGCAGGAGCAGCTAATAGCCCTGGAGGATATTATTCTTTATTCTCAACAAAGAAAATATAAGTTTTTTATGGGGGGAGAACACTAGAACAAGGTATTTCCTTATTTTAAAAGCATTTATAAAATTTCCAAAGATATATGTATTCATTTTTAATTCTAATACACAAAGGTATAAAATGAAATATGAAGATGCCCACCTTATCTACCCTTCCTTAGTCCTTTTGTTGTGTATGTCCTTTGCATGTCTATCCCCATGTTACATATGTGTTGACAGACACAGGTACAAAGAAATAGTCTTCAGACTTTATCACCAGTGTCATCAAATCATTATACAGAGGGGTGAGGGTATATCTTAGTGGTATAGTGCATACTTCGCATGTGTGAGGCCCTGGCCTCAATCTCTACCACCAAAGAAAGAGAAAATAAAATCCTGATACAGAAATCCTACAACAGCTAATGATGGGTCTTTGGGAGTCTTCAGAATCCAGGAACTTTCACCTTAGTCTCACACAGTGTCTAACTGGACTGGCTGTATTATAATAAAATTTTTAGCTATTCAAATGTGAATCATGGATAGTTATAGCCTGGTATTGTACAACTTAATTCCACAGCTCTAATTGCTAAAATCAACAAAAAGCATTAATACACATACCTTCAGATTAATTTTTATCCAGGTATGGTGGTACATGCCTGTAATCCTGGGACTTGGGAATATGAGACAGGAGGATCACAGGTTCAAGGCCAGCCTCAGCAACTAAGTGAGACCCTGTTTCAAAATAAAAGATAAAGAGGGCTGTAGGAATAGCTCAGAGGTAGAATGCCCCTGAGTTCAATCCCCATCTTGGGGGCTGGAGAGGGGGATTTGTTTTAAAGTTAAATTTAAATATTTACCTGAAATTTTAGCTCAGTTCCCAAAGCCTGCTTAGCTTGAAAGTGTCCACTTTATCTATTGAATGAGCTTTCTGACACTGTGAAAAAGGGAGGCCCTGTGCAATTTTGACACATAGTTTTCAGATCTAATTCAAACTAGGAAATGCAGGGAAGTGTGATAATAAAAGTAACAGGATGAGGGGAGTGTGGGAATTAGCTGATTTTCCCCACAAAAAAAAAATTCATAAAAACAGTCTAGCCTTAGTATGGGGTGTGATTTCTGGGTTTCATGTGAGAAAAGATGTCTTAAGGCTGAAACCCTAAAACCAACAAGGGAATATTCTTCACCTCTCTGTGGCTTGAAACACATGGCAAGACCACCACCTAAGAGGAAGTCTAACAATACTGGCCCCAAAGTAAAAATGGAGGGGTGGTGCTGGGAGCAGTGAGCCCTTAAAACTAAGACCTAGCTCATGGAGTTGTGAGCATTCTCTGACACCATAAAAGTTTGCTTTAGTCAGCATTCCCACTACTACAGTCCAAAACACCTGACCACTATGACTTAGAGAAAGAAAGATGTATTTGTTCACAGTTCTGGAGATTTCAACAGTTCAGTCCATGCTAGGCTGAGTGAAGTCTGCAGAACTCAAGGCATAGCACAAAGAGCAGAGAGAGTATATGCATGCTAGGACTCTTCTCTCATATCATGGAGACAGAAGAGAGAGCAAGGGAGGAAGAATCATATATAATCCCCAAGGCTATATCCTCAGGGACCTTTCCTCAGCAATCAAGCCCCACTTTCATGATAGCTACCTTGTGTTTGGGAGATCTAGGGAGACATTCTAAACCATAACAAGTATCTACCATAATATTCACTTCATGGAAACACTCATTAAGTGGTAGCTGGTGTAGGTGATGTTAATGATTCAGTCTAACCCTAAGTAAAAGGCCATTTCCTTCACGGAGAGAAAGCCTTGCTTTCTTATTAATGGCCACAAAAATCACTGACACTTGGGGAAATTTTTTCATGCCATTAGAAACTTTTAAAAAGGCCCCTGAAGATGGAAAGAAGATAGGTTTGCATCTATTTGCACTAGATTGTAAATCCCCTGAGAGATTTTTATCTGTCCAGTCACAGTTGCCTAGTACAATGTATTTCAGAGTACTATCTTGATCATTGTTGCCATGTGAGATCATGATGAAGGGCATGACCTCTGGAGTCAGGCTTTTTAGATCTATCTTCAAGTTCTCCCACTTATTAGCTGCATAAAAATTGGGCAGGTTACCTAATCTCTCCATGCCTTGGTACCTCTAATCTGTAAGTAGTTTCTACTTCTCCAGTGGCCATGAGGATTAAATGAAGTACTACATGTAAATTTCTCAGAACAGGGCCTCTGGCCTCAGCATGATATATGTTTGCTATTGTTGTTTCAAGGATGAAAAAGATAATACTCTCTCCCTATCCAAAGCGCCAACCTGAGGACTGCCCCCTTGCCACTCCTCCTGACACCTACTGGTCCCCTAAGAAAAGCACTGTTTGCCCATTTTACTTCCAATAGTAGATGATGACAACAGCTACTGAATGAGACATTTACAATCTGACTGTAGTTTTTTTCCAGAAAAATATGCCCAAAGCTGCTGCTGAGAACCTCTGCTATAGTTTTCAGCAAGGCAAATTTGAGTCTTTTTTTTTTTTTTTTTTTGCTGATTTGTAAAAATGGCCTGAAAATTATTGCCTGTGTTATTTGTGCCATATTTAAGAAAATAACATTTTTCTAAATTATTGGACAAACTATATTTACTAGTGGCATTGTCTGACCCTAGTGGGGTTTTCAGGGTATCAAATTAGCCTACTCAAGAATAATTAAGGCACAATAAGCCTATTCTCTCTAAAAATCAATAAGTAATGCTTTTAATTTCCCTTGATTACAGGATTTGGCAGAAGAATGATCATCCCATGAAACCGACACTGCCAAAAAAAATCATTATTACAATTAAAAAAAAAAAGTAAGAATAAGCAACAACTGGGCTGCAGGGGAAAAAAAAATGTATCAGGAAGCCCTTTCTGTCTGCAATGAGAAAACAGGGCTCTGCCATTGGCCTCAGCATGAGCAGGAGCTATTCTCTTGCAAACTGCCCTCACTGTGGCTGTATGACATTATCTCCACCTGTGCAGCAATTCTTTCACCCACTGGCTTCCATAAACAGTGTGAAAATTGCCTCTAACTTCTCCTTAGTCCACTGTACTAGGGGAGAAGACAACAGTTACCCCAAATGGAAAAGCAGGCACTAGATCCAGGTATCATGAGAACAAGGCCCTCTACTAATGTTAGCACTAGATGAGGCCTCATGTAGCATGCTGGGGGAACAGCAGCTCTCTCCTCCAAAGGTGGCCATTGATTTCTAATTTCAGTTAACAAATGTTACCTAAAGCATTCCTAATATTCTTTTGTTTCCTGGCATCTAGAATTAGAGTTTAAAAGAAAATAGTGCCAAAGACCAGAGAGAGAAGAGTAGGAAGTGGTAGCATGGAAGAGAGGAAGGAGGATGAGCGTTGGAACTAGGGAGCACTTCTCAGGCTCCAAGCTTTGCTGGCCACATGGGGTTACCATGAGAAAATTCGCTTCTCCTCCCCAGCCTCAATTTCCTCAATGATAAAAATGGAAATCGATTGAGGTTTGCTATCAGAATTTAATAAAATAGGTTAACACATCATACACACTATAAGGAAAACAAACAATAGCATTAAAATCAACCTGCAAAATGCATCTTCTTCTTGGTCTTTGGCACTTGGCATAGAACAGAGACCCAAGAGGGTTGAATTACCCTTAGAATGTGGAATGAAGTCATCTAAAGTCTGTAGATGACCAGGATGAGGTCACTCTGGACTTATGGGGAGGTCTGATACCCAGACAGCAGAGTCCCTAGCTTGGGAATGAGGTAATCACATGGATTTCTGTAGGTGGGTCCAAGGCCTCACCTTATGGTTTCCTGTCTTCACCTCCCAACCCATAATCAAGCAGCATTATGGTCTCCTCCCCTATTACCCAAGCCATTGCAAGAAGAGGAAACTACTATATCTCATTTCACTATGAAGGCTTTGGGGAGGCTTACAAATGGGTTGTCTTACTGAAGACTTCCTGGCAGCTCTGAAACCATCATCATTACACTTACAACCCCCTCTTATGATTATGGTAATAAACACAGAGAATGTTCAGAGCCGAAAAGAAGCAGGTGCCAGTAACGGGTATATGAGGCTGATTCCTATGCTGGATGAGGAGGAAGACACTTCTTATTATACTTTACCAATTGTTATTATGATAGCATCTGCACAGAACGTCTGAATCTAGGGTATGGTACTAATAATCCACCAATAATATGGAGAACAAAGAAATTATCTTACATGCATCCCAAACTCAAACACTAAAAAAGAATCAGAGGATCTAAGTTATAAAACAGAGAGAAAACAAAAAGTAAGGGTGTGTAGTTAGAAGCAAGGAAATCTAACTGAATCCTGAGTCACACTCAAAGACATGGTCCTCAAAGAATTAGCTCAATGTGGGTTCAGTCTCTGTCCATCCTGTCTCCCCCAGTGATACCCAGGAGGGTGGAGTTTAGTGATGCCTTGGGGAGAGAGGAAAAGGCAAGAGAACGGATGGTTTATCTCTTTTACATTCTGTCTTGGTGAAGCTCCCAGGGAAAGTGAGGTTCCAGTGTCAGAGAGTGAAGGAGACTGTGGAGAGTCTTGCTCCACCTCTTCAAGTTATGTTTCGTAAAACTCCAGCCAGGAAACATCCTGCCGATACACCTGCAGCTACTGCAGAGATTGACAGCTTTGTCTCCATTCACCATCAGGCAACTCCTTCTCCCCTAACAAATTTCCAGGAAGTACATGAGAACAGGCAGAGAGATGCCACACAGCTCACTAAGAATTATTTGTTTCAATCAATTCTTGTGAAGAACTCTCATCAAGAAACATGCACTATCTATTGCTAATGATGTTGAGCATTTTTTCATGCATTTATTGGTCATTGGAATTTCTTCTTTTGTGAAGTGTCTATTTAGTTCACTTGCCCTTAGTTTGATTGGGTTATTTGTTTTTTTAGTGCGCAATTTCTTGAGATCTCTCTATAGTCTAGATATTAGTCATCTACTAGAGGAGTAGGTGGCAAAAATCTCCTATTCTGTTGGCTCTCGGTTGAGGTTCTTGATAGTTTCCTTTGCTGTACAGAAGATTTTCAGTTTAAAACAATCCATGTATTGATCGCCTTTCAGTTTCTTGTGCCTTTGGGGTCTTGTTGAGAAAGTTTTTAACCTGTTCCTATGTGTTGCAGTGTTGGATCTATGCCTTCTACAAGGAGTCTCAAAGTCTCTGGTCTAATTTCCAAGTCTTTGATTCATCTTGAATTGACTCTTGTAAAGGGTGAGAAAGTGAGGTTTATTTCCCTTTCTCTGCATATGGTTAACCAGTTTCACCAACACCATTTGTTGAGAGACTATCTTTTTTTATAGTGTATGTTTTTGGCCCCTTTAAATCAACTGTCTCTAAATGTGCAGCTTTTTTTCTGAGTCTTTTTTCTGCTCCATTTATCTACATATCTGTTTTTGTGCCAATATCATGCTTTTTTTTATTACTATGGCTTTGTAGAATAGTTTAAATTTAGGCATTGTGATTCCTCTTGCACGGTTTTTGTTGCTGAGAACTACTTTGGCTATTCTGGGTTTTTGCTCAACATCATTAGCAATCAGAGAGATGTAAATCAACACTACCCTAAGATTTCACCTAACTCCAACTAGAATGGCAAACATTCAAAACACAAACAACAATGCTGGTGAGGATGTGGAGAAGTGGGAAACTGTAATACACTCTTGGTAGGACTTCAAATTAGTGCAACCACTTTGAAAAACTGTATGGAAGATTTTCAGGAGAATGAGAGCGAATTTGCCATATGATCTAGCAATACCACTTCTGGGTTTCTACCCAAAGGAGTGGAAACCAAACTACCAAACTAATGCATGTGTATCTATGTTCATCACTGCACAATTCACAATTGCCATATTAACAAACCAGCCAAGATGTCCATCAACAGATGAATGGATTATAAAACTATGAGATATGTATGCAATGGAATTTTACTCAGCTATAAAGTAAAATGCAATTATGTCATTTACAGGGAAATGGATGAAACTGGAGAACATTATGCTAAGTGAGATTAGTCAGTCACAAAAAGTAAGAAATTGGATGCTCTTTCTAATTTGTGAAAGCTAGTGAGAAAAAATGGGTCATAGGAAAAACTATAGATGAAGAAGGAGACACTATAAATTAGCAAATAAGGTAACCTAAATGAGGGGATTGGAGGGGGAAGAGGGAAAATTCTCTAATGTTCATGATGTACATTAACAAACATATCAAATTCAATCATTAAGTCAAACATGAGAAGGAGGAAGGGGAAGGGAATGGGGTGGGTATTAGGTAAGAGCTAATGGGTGATATGTGCGTGTATGACTCCACCATCTTATATTCCATTAAGATGTATGACTACAATGCACCAATAAATAATTCTTAAAAAAAAAAGAAATATGCACTAAGCTGGCCATGGTGACACAGGCCTATAATCATAGTACTTGGGCAGCTGAGATAAGAGGATCATAGGTTCAAGGTCAGTCTCAGCATTGTGTATGTATGTGTGTGGTATTGCAGATTGAACCCAGGGTATAATGATGGGAGCATTAAACCTCTGAGCTATACCCCCCATTGCTATGTTATTTTTTTAGTTTGAAACAGGGTCTTGCCTGTTGAAACACTAAGAAGGGGCTCACTAAGTTGCTGAAGCTAGCCTAGAAACTGTGATCCTTGTGTTTCAGCCTTCCAAGTACTAGGATTACAGGTGTGTGTCACCATGCCCAATTTAGTCTCAGGAATTCAGCAAGGTCCTCAGCAACTTAGTGAAACCCTGTTTCAAACAAACAAGTAAAATAGGGCTGGGGATGTAGCTCAGAGGTAAAATTCCCTGGCTTCAATCACCATTACACACACACACACACACACACACACACACAGAGAGAGAGAGAGAGAGAGAGAGAGAGAGAGAGAGAGAGAGAGAGAGCGAAGAGAGAGAGAGAGAGAGAGAGAGAGAGAGAGAGAGAGAGAGAGAGAATGAGAATATAAACACCTCTCTAATGGATGATGTCGTCTCCCTGCTTCCTTTATGCATCCCCTGATAACACTCATTAGGAGATGTGGTTAGTATAAATTCATTTAGCATGATGCAATCTTAGTTTTATGCTTAAATGTATTGGTTTAAGAGCATGAAATCTTGAGTACAGGCAAAAATTAAACAAAAACCAGATAATTTGAACTTCATCAAAACTAAAAATTTTTATGCAACAAAGGACATGATCAACAAAGGTAAAAAGCAACCCACAGAATAGGAGAAAGTATTTATAAATCATACCTCTAATAAAGGATTAACACCCCAAATATATAAAGAATTCCTACAAGTTAACAACAACAACAACAACAAAACAACCCTATAAAAGTAAGCTAAGGATCAAAACAGATATGTCATCAAGGATGATTTATAAATGGACAGTAAGAACAGGAAAAATGCTCACTATCACTAATCATCAAAACCACAATGAGATACCATTGAGATGACTATATATCCAAGAAAAAGGTGGCAAGGATGTTGTAATTTTCTAGTGCAGTGAGACAGTTCTTCAAAAAAATTTAACTAGAGTTACTATAGAATGTAGCAAGGTTACTTTTAGGTACATACTTACATTTGAAGACCCATGCTTGTAGCACCACTATTCACAATAGCCCAAGGTAGGTGTATCCCAAGGGTCCATCTGTGGATAAATGTTAGATAAGTATATACACACAGTGTAATATTATTTAGTTATAAAATGTTAAGTTCTGGCAAATGTTACAACATGGATAATTTTTAATATGCTAATTTAAATAAGTCATAAAAGAACAAAGGCTACATAAATTCCACCTATGTGAGGTACCTTGAGTAGTCAAATTCATGGAAGCAAAAAGTACAATGGTAGTTTCCAGGGCTTAAGGAAAATTAATTGTTTAATGGTCACAGAGATTCAATTTGCAAAGATGAAAACAGTTCTACAGATAGATGGTGGTGGAGGCTGCATGACCATGTGCATGTGCTTAATGCAGTGAAATGTACATCAAAAACAGCTAAAATAAAAACTTCATGAAGTGTATATTTTATCACAATAAAAATTTAGAATTAGATTTTAAAAGAGCATAAGGTTTGGGGGTCAAGGTTTCAAGGCTAACACCTCAACTATTCCCACCAAATAATGTGCACGCACACACATGTATGAGTGTGTGTGTGTGTGTGTGTGTGTGTGTGTGTGTGTGTGTGTGTGTATGGATTACTGGAGATTAAACTCAGGGGCATTCTACCTCTTCTACCTCTGATCTACACCCACAGCCCTACTTTCCTTTCTTTCTTTCTTTCTTTCTTTCTTTCTTTCTTTCTTTCTTTCCTTCTTTCTTGGTTTGAAACAGTCTCTGTAAGTTGAAGGAAGTCTCACTAAGTTGCTGAGGCTGGCATCAAACCTGTGATCCTCTTGTCTCGGCTTCTCTATAGTGGTATTACAAGCATGCACCACCATGCCTGGCTCCCACCAAATAACTGTGTTGACTTTAAAATGAGTAATTTGGCCATTCTTTATTTCTTTTTTTTTTTTCAGTACTGGGGATGGAACCAAGGGGCACTCTACCTCTGAGCTACACCCCCAACCCCCTATTTTTTTATTCTTTATTTTGAAACAGGGTCTCACTGAGTTACAAAGGGCCTACCTAAGTAGCTGAGGCTGGCCACAAACCTGGATCTTCCTGTCTCAGCCTCCCAAATGCTGGGATTACAAGCATACGCTACCACTCACATCTTATCCATATATTATTAAATGCTTATTGACTGATTATCAGTGGTTGTTTTACCAACAAAGAATATAAATTAGTATTTATCCCTTCTTATTCTTTTTTTTTTTTTTTTTTTTTTGCGGGTCTGGGGATGGAAACCAGGGGCATTTAATCTCCGAGCTACACCCCTTGCCCTAGTTTTTATTCTTTAATTTGAAATAGGGTCTCACTGAGTTACAGAGGGTCCCACTAAA
Source organism: Muscardinus avellanarius (assembly GCF_963383645.1). Lineage (NCBI taxonomy): Eukaryota > Metazoa > Chordata > Mammalia > Rodentia > Gliridae > Muscardinus > Muscardinus avellanarius. Next base: position 99,378,801 of record NC_137794.1, read on the forward strand.
TAGCTGAGGCTGGCCACGAACCGCGATCCACCAATCTCAGCCTCTCGAATGCTGGGATTACAATCATGCGCCACCACACCCAGCTCTCCCTTCATATTCTTGAATAAGTCTCCTTGAACCCAAAATATGTATATATAGACAGGTGTCTAAGGCTGAGGTGTTACCTTGAAATGAACGTAATTTACATTTCTATGTTCCAAAATGGAGGTTATTCTAAGATCTCTCCCATGCTATCATGTTATGATGACCATTCTATAGACCAGCCAGAGTACAAAACCACATAAATGTTTCAGAAAAAGAAATATATGAAGTTAAATAGGTGGCAAAATTCTCAAGTCCCAGGAGCTAATATCATCTCTGCCTATCATTGAAAGGAACTGAGATGTGAAGGAAATAGAGACTGCTGGTAAGAAGGAAGCTTTTGCCTAGAGCAGGTTGGGGACCCCTGTTAAATTTGAAGGTCAATTCCAGAAGTGGTGGTACATACCTGTAACCCTACTTGCTAGGCTGAGACTAGAAGATTGCAGGTTCGAGGCCAGCCTCCGCAACTCAGTGAAACACTCAGTGAGACTCTGACTCAAAATAAAAAATTTAAAAGCATTTCAACTCAGAGATAGAATGTCCATGGGTTCAATCCCCACTACTATAAATAAGTGAATAAATAAATAAAATTGTATCTAGGATGCCATTTGTCTCAAGGTTTTATGGCATGAGATATAGTACACAAACTAATTTTCTCAGTTTCAGGTGAAACTACTTCAAAATAAAAGCTTCTTCCACAAAATCACTATAATAAAATGTTAAAGTCCATTCTCAATCAGAACTAGTGATTTCTGAAATTTACAGCATGTTCACAAGCTTTTCCTAAGAAGAGTTTTTTTTAAGAAGAAAAAAAAACTTGGGCTGATACTGGCTTCAAAAATAACCTTCTATTGAAGTGGGAGAAAATTCATTTAAGGGATTATTTCTCCAACAGTCTGAGTGACTATTTCGCCCGGATATCTTTGGCAGAACCCATACACGAAACCTTCATAATTCCATTAAATCAGTGCACAGCTGGGCAATTCTTTCTTTCCTCACATTATAGTCATCCCCAGGGAATTTATGTAAATCTATGGAAATTCATTTTAAAGGCAGTACCCAGAGTGGAAGGATGCACCCTCATTAAGTAAACTATTATATCTACAAATAAGCTAAAAGCATCATGCTGGAGAGCTAAATTAAACTTTCCATCAGGAAAACTAAACCATGCACTTTTTTTACAGAGACTTTACCTCAAGGCCACCAAGTCTAGAAGACAACAGATTTTGAGGAAGTCTAAGAGATATCAAGAAATATGTAGGTGATATACTATTGTAAGGCCTGGACTCTGACCTCTTTTCTGTTTCTACCACCTGATTAAACTTTTGGAAACACTATAATAAATAATGGCAATCTTATCATTTGTGGGCTCTCAGGAAAGACTCATCTAGTACAGGGAGAAAGACAGAACCTGCTCTTGTTTTCCAAAGGGCACCAAGCCAACCTCAAGCACCCAACCAAACTCTGATAAGACAGAGCCTAAAAATCAAAAGATGGGATAATGTGTGCTCTAAAGAGTACAGGCTTCATAGTTACACTAACCTGCCTTCTGGTCCTAGTTTCAGCACTTGTTAGCTGAGTGATACCTAGATTGCAGGGTCTTGGTTTCCTCCTCTATAAAGAGGAGAAATCTTGACAGGGTCATGCATTCCTCATAAGGTAATCTCTGAAAGATCGTTAGCCCAGTGACTGAAACATGATTGGAACTCCAGTACCTTCACCAAAAGATAAAGTCTGAGCAAGATTTAGGCTATAGAAAAGGGAACCATTTAAAAGATTTGGATCCTTTAGCAATTGTGGTGCCTTTCCATCTCAGGAGATCTGCTCACCTTTCCTAATTCTAGGAAAGAAAGATGAAGGAAATTCATGGTGATGCTGGCTTCAATGCCACATCTCCTCCTCCTCCTCCTCCTCCTCCTCCTCCTCCTCCTCCTCCTCCCCCTCCTCCTCCTCCTTCTCCTCCTCCTCTTCGTTCTCTTCTTTCTTCTCCTCTTTTTCCTACTCCTTCTGTGGTACTGAGGATTGAACCTAGAGGAATTCTATCCCTAAACTGTACCTACAGCAGTTTTTTGTAATTTTTTGCTTTGAAACAGGGCCTTGCTAGGTTTCTGGGTGTCTCACTAAGTTGCTGATGCTGGTCTTGAACCTGTGATCCACAGGTTTCAGTCTCCCAAGTTTTGGGATTGCAGGTATGTGCTGCCACACTAGGTTTGCATATCTTTCTTATAAGCCATTTTAACATCTACTCTTTTAAGCAGATATCCCATATCCTAAACTCTATACCCAAGTTAAATCTTGGCTTTGAGGTCAGAATTAAAAATGAAATTATTATATGATCAACTTTATCTATGAAAATCCTTTAGGAAGATATGTCACCAAAATGCCTTCTCTGTAAGGCCAGCCTATGCCATTTTCCTTCTATTCCTGGAACAAATTGCTGATTCTTCCCTTGAACCATAGGTGAGCCAGATGGCTTGAGCATGGAACACACATTTTCTCAAAAATAATCACATACTTATATATTCAGAATATTTTGTTTAGCTAGATGCTCATAATTCACAAGAGGCAGGTGGAATTCAGAAGACAGCAGGTTTCTGTCTCCACAAACACACTGAGTGAACAACTGGCCTATGGGTGAATTAGCAGCCTTTGAGTTAGATGCCCATCCCTGTTCACTGCTCCCCTCATACATGGAGAGGAGTATCTATGCAGACCTGGCCATGTCCCCTCTCTATAGAATATAATGGGGGCTGGTGTTTTACCTTGAGCCTCCCTGGAAGCAAAGCTGGATGTAAGGATTTAAGTACTACTGTTTTATTAAGGGAAACAGGAGTGAGTGTTAGAGGAACCGAGACAGGGAAAAGGGGGAAGCCAATCAGAGCGTGTGTTGCTGAATGAGTTCATGCTAATGTTGACAGCTCATATCATAGAACTGAGCTATGACTGCCATATGGGCTGCAGCTCAGGACCACAGACATTGTAGAGAAAGGAGTAATATTTATCTACTTTTTTTATTAGTCATTGGTCAAAGGTTTGTTCTCCAGGTACTTAACTTTTCTAAAGTTCTAGCAATGCATTGTGCATGCTGGCAGGGTGACTCACACCTGAATAGCAATAGGGAAGTCCTAGGTTGGGAAGTGAGAGACATATGATGTGGGCTCAACATAAGGCACTGTCAAGCTCGGCCCAAGGGAAATCCTTTTGAACCCATACTGGGTTCTGGGTACTGCAGCAGTGGTCAAAGGGAGACGCACTGAAAGACTGAATTGGTACATAAGACGTATTAGACAGAGAAAACAATGATGAGCACAGCTTATTCAGGGTATGATGCTGAGCAAGTTAAATGCATTAGCACTGGTATGAAACAATTTAAAATACCATTACATACCATAAAATAACAATTAGCCTTCAAAATTACATCCTTAGAATCCTAATAATAATAATAATGACATTATCATCTTTATCATTACTGGTCAGTTGCTTCTTCATCCACTTCTGAAATGAACACATAGCTCTGAGGTAGAATGCCCCTGAGTTTAATCCCCAATAACACAAACACACACACACACACACACACACACACACACACACAAAAAAAAAATAAATAAATAAAATAAATAAATAAATAAATAAATAAAACACAATGTTCTACCACTGAACAACACTCCCAGCTCTTTTAATTGCCCAGGCTGGCCTCAAACTTGTGATTTTTCTGCCTCAGCCTCCTAAATACTAGGATTATAGGCATATGGTACTAGGGTTTGAACTCAGGAGCAGTCTACCACTGAGCTATACCCTTAGCCCTATTTTATGTTATATTTGGAAACAGAGTCTCATTAAGTTGACGAGGCTGGCTGCAAACCCGTGATCCTCTTGTTTAGCCTCCCAAGTACTGGGATTATAAGTATGTGCCATCATGCCTCGCCTCCTTTTTGTTTTCTTAATTTGAAAATAGGACCTTGATAAATCGCTAAGAAAATTAGAAGATTTCTCTGAAGAAATTACAGAATGAACTAGAGAGAGGAAAGGAAGTACAACAAATGGAAAAGAAAAACTCAGATGAGAGGCTCCCAGAAAGGACGAGGATGTAGAATGCACACAAGCAAAGATTTAAAGCTTTTGTCTTGAAAATTTGCCAGAATCAAAAGTTTCTGGAGAAGCCGGGCATGGTGGCGCACACTTGTAATCCCAGCATTTGGGAATCTGAGACCAGGGGCTCACGGTTTGTGGACAGCCTCAGCTACTTAGTGATACCCTCTGTAACTCCATGAGACCCGGTTTCAAAATAATTAAAAAAAAAATAGGGCAGGGGGTATATCTCGGAGGGTAAATGCCCCTGGGGTCCATCCCAGACACACACACACACACACAAAAAGTTTCTGGAGATATATGAAAGATAATCATGCCTACATATATTGTAGAGAAATTCAAAACACCATAATTTTTTTAAAGTCTTAAGACAAAAGAGATCACTTGTAGACAGTTCGCAAGCCGACTTCTCAAAACAACAATCGAAGCCAAAAGCTGTGAAATAATTCCTTTATGAAACTCAAGAAAAGAATGTCATTCTCCTACCTTAGAATTTAAAAAGTTTTTCAAGTTTGAGAGTGAATTAAAGATATTTCAAATCTTTCAGATGGATCCCCTATTGCATGCAATGGCACTCTGACAAAGCATCATTCATCCCTGGGTACATATCAAATTTAGACATGGGAACATTTTAAAAAGTCTTCTCAAATAAAAAGATTTTTCTCAGTTAAGCAGTTAACACTGTCCTAAAATTATCAATTACATAAATAGTTTTAAGTAAAACAATTGAGATTCATAGACATTTGGGAAAATAAACTGGTTTTCAACTACGAAAAAACAATATTTTCAGATAAAATGTAAAACAGAAATATAATTAAACAAGAAAATTTAAGTTATTTAAGTTATAATTTCACAAGAAAATTATTTAAATTATAATTTCACAAGAAAATTATTTTAAATATTTTTCAGGAAAAAAGAGAGACCAGAAGATCTAAGAAGAAAAGGTAAACAAAAATTGAGAAATATGTAGATTAATTTAAGTAAAACTTATGATATAAAATAATTAAAAATCTACTGGGGGAAATTCAATAAAATAATAGAACTGAATATCATGGAGGCTAGGAAGCATGATTGGAATCCTATCTGGCCTGTGATAGGTTGGACCTATTCTGAACTCTTTATAGTGTTCAGGAAGGGGAAGGGAGGGGTAAGTGGTTAAGTTTGGACACAGTTAAGTTAATGGAAACCCAATAGCATATCAAGAATTCTAAAAGAAGATAAAGTAGATCATATAATTTCTATTCAGGAAAGGGAGATAAGTAGAAGAAGAAAAAAATTTACGTCAATGGAAAGAAGAGAGGAAGAAGACTAGAAGAAAGGAAAATGCGGGAACACAGGAAAAAATGAACAAAAAAGGACAAATAGAACATAGAAATAAGAAAATAGAATGTCACTAATCATAGTACTTATTTTCAGAGGCCTAACTCATCACTTAAGATAAAATTTAAACACTGAAATCCAGTTATATGCTCTATATAAAAGACATATCTAAAATATAAAGACAGAAAATGACTTAAAAATATACCAAGATATACCAGGTAAATAATAACTCAAAGAGAGCTAGAGGAGAGATTTTTATATTATAAAGATAGTATATAATATAAGAAACATTAGTATGAAAAAGTGATATAGCTAAAAATTAAAGTTTCACGTCATCAATAACACATAGTTAGATATATAATAGGAGGATGACTTCAAATTACATAACACAAAGCATTCATACTACAGAGAGAAATTATCAAATCATTATAAAATATAAAAAACACATCTTTCTCAATTATTTGTAGTGTGAGGAGAAAAAAGACTTTAAAAACATGAAAAAGGCTTATACAATGAGACTTGATTTAATAGTGTTTAGACAGAGAAAGAGATTTCATATTATTCTCAAATATGCATTGTATATCAAATTGATTATTTAGGCCATGAAGAAGCAACATATATGCATATGTCTAAGTGCATGTGTATCATTTATATGTGTGTATTAAATTCTATATGCTTTGACCACAATGCCACTAAATCAGAAATTATTGCCAATGAGGTAAATATTAGTTTCTATTGATAAAACATTTATAACACATACAGGAGCAGATGAAATTGTATATGGGATGGAAATGTACTCATCAGCTAGCGTCAACCATTATTGAATTCACAGGTTATCTTCAATAATCACTGTGCTCACTCCCATCTGTATGAACAAATTCATCCATGAATATCTCTCTGTAATTTTATAGAAGAGTTTTTTTTTAATATAGTCAAAGTGCAATCATCTATCTTTATTTTAATTACTTGAATCTCTAGCCAGCGTTCTAATTTCCCTGATTATGTCAGGGGTTTGTTTGTTTATTCAAGTCAGGAGGCAAATACTTTGTCAATGCTTTACATGATTAGAATTTTCAAACCATGTTTCTAAATAACTCATGTCACAGAGGAAGTGATCATCGAACCTTAAAATTACTGGCAATGAAATGAGGAGCAAATTATCAATCGCATTAAGACTTTGAATGGCAGTGAAAGCAGAAATTTGACAAAAAATTACACTATGGTACTTATATTAGAAGAAGTAACTGTGGAAATTATTTAAGAATTTGTTGTGTGGAGGAGGCCCAACAAAATATGAACAAAGAAAGCAGAAAGAAGAAATAAAGAAAAGAGCGGACTGTTGGAATATAAAACTAAAGAACTGATATAACAGAATGAAGATGGAGACAAAAATTTGATGTTCGCCCCAGTGAGAGGAAGCGTGTGTTTATCCTGCCCTGAATCTTTGCTCTATGGCACTGTCACCAAGATTATGGCAGAAATGATGCTCAACCAGCTGTGTGTTTAGCCTTTAAGAAGACCAGAAACTTCTACTTTATGTCTTGGAATATTCTGGATGTACTGGTTGCAATGTAGTAAGTCTGACTATGCTCTGCAACAGAGGACTTGTGGAGAGGCCCTGTGCTAGGTGGGCAGGAAGAGAAATCCAGCTAAGCTGAGCCGTCCTGCTGTCCTTAACAATGAGCTAGGCCTATGCATGGAGCTATCTTGGCCTCTCCAGACCTGGTCACCACCTGAAGTAAACCCAGTCAATACCATGTGAAGCAGAAGGCTATCTCTGGCAAACTCTACCCGAATTCCCGAGCCTCACCATCTTAAGAGGCAATGAAACGGTGTTTTTTTTTTTAATTTATTTATTTATTTTGTGGGTCTGAGATGGAACCCAGGGGCATTCGACCTCCGAGCTATACCCCCAGCCCTATTTTTTATTCTCTATTTTGAAACAGGGTCTCACTAAGTTGCAGAGGACCTCACTAAGTAGCTGAAGCTGTCTGTAAACCGCGATCCTCCGGTCTCACCCTCCTGAATGCTGGGATTACAAGCGTGCCCAGCCGGTGGTTATTTTAAACCACTAAATTTTGAGGGTAGTTTACTAGACAGCAGAAGATAAAACAAACAGTAAACAAAGCCAAATGTCGTCTCTTTAAAAAGACTGATAAAAAGGTATTCCATCTCTTGTGATGCTTATTTTAAAAAAGACACAAAACTTTTTTTTTTAATTTAGGGGGAGAAGTATAGAACAGACATTAAAAAACTAATAAATACTTGAAAATAAATAAAATAGATAAATTATTGGAAGAAATAAAATTTATCAAACAAATATTAACCCATTAAGTTACAAGTTTTCACTGAAATTGACTCAGGTGTGGTAAAATAAACTAGAAGCCATAATCTATCCTTTATATATACATATTATATTTATACATCTTTATATGCTTTCATACATGTGAAAATATATGTTTGCAAATACTTTAATCATTCACCTATTTCTTTTCTCAAAAGAATAAACCTCAAAATATAATACTTTTGATCCTCAGCCGGGCGTGGTGGTGCACGCTTGTAATCCCAGTATTCAGGAGGCTGAGATTGGAGGATCACGGTTCACAGACAGCCTCAGCAATTCAGTGAGACCCGGTTTCAGAATAAAGAATAAAAATTAGGGCTGGGGGTGTAGCTCAGAGGTCGAATGCCCCTGGGTTCCATCCCCAAACCTACCTGCAAAAAAAAAAAAATTATATATATATATATATATAATTTTGTTTTACTTCGGATTGGACCCAGGGGCATTCTACCTCTGAACTACACCCCAGATCTATTCTATTTTTATTTTGAAACATGGTCTTGCTAGGTTGATGAGAGTCTCACTACTTGCTGAGGCTGTCCTCAAACCTGCAATCCTCCTGTATCAGCCTCCCAAATACTGGGATTATAGGCATGCACCATTATGTCTGGCTTATATAATAATTATTTTAAAGTTATCATAACTAGTATAATTATTGTTCATTTTAATTTTTATAGGTGCTTCATATCTGGAATGATAGGACAGAGTGGATTTACAAAAATGGAAAATATGAGTCTACTTACAACCATTAAGGAATTCAAATCAATCAAGTTACCCCATCCCTCCTCAAAACTAGAATGAGAATAAAAGTTCACACTTATTATAGGTAATTCTACCATAGTTGAAGGAGTCACACTTCTCTAACACAATAACACCAAAAGCCCATACAGACAATTTTATCATAAATGAAGGTGCCAACAACAGCGAAAATATCTTTTGAAAAAGAGAGAGAGAGAGCAAAGTCCAAATTCATTTCATAAAGAATGTATGATACCAATATCAAAATTTAGCCAGGTGTGGTAGCGCACACTTGTAATCCCCGTGCTAGGGAGGCGGAGACAGGATGATCGCGCTGGTTCGAAGCCAGCCTCTCTGGCTTAAGAGACCCTGTTTCCAAATAAAAATATAAAAAATAGGTATCTGGGAGTGTAGTCCAGAGGTAGAAGGGTTTCCAGAAACCCCAGTACCACCAAAAGATAGATAGATAGATAGATAGATAGATAGATAGATAGATATAGATAGATAGAAATATAGATAAATTTAGGGGTAATATAAAAAAGAAAAAATCTTCCTAGAGAATATAGATGTGAAAATCCTAAAAAAAAAAAATGCTTTAAGTTGAACTTACTAGTGTAGAAAATGATACTATCATTACTATGTCAAATTTTGCAATAATGCAACTGGTTTATCCTTAGAATATTTATCAGTGTAATTTGCTTAAGAATAAAATCATCTTATTATGTGTATGAAAAGCACTTGATAAAACTGAACTAACTCAATGCCTCTAGAGAAGATAGGGTAACAAATTACTATATATCCAGCAAAAAGATTTTATGTAGCAGTTGAAATGAATTAATCTCATCTAGGTACAACAAAATATATAAGTCTTGAATAAAAGCAACAAATCAAAGAAAAAATTAAGTACTACATTTTCTTTTAAAAAGTTTTTATTGGTACATTATAATCATACATAATAGTGAATTTCATAGTATGCGTTTAGATATGCACATGGTATAATTTGGTCTGTAGTCTGTTTTTTACTTGATAATTATTTTTGAAAGCTTTGAATATCGTAGAGCAGTTTTCTAACAGGAGGAAGTAAATGTATTCTTTCTTTCAATGAGTTTAGAGAAAGAAAGGTATTGTACTTCATCTTTTATTTGATAAATCCATTTACCTGAGATCCATGGTCTCTGGTCTCACATGGACTAAACCTGAACCCTAAGAAAAAAAGTTTTCCTCTGAGTTACATGGTCAGTCTTTAGAGTATAGCTGCAAGAATGCTTATGGATCCACCATATTTAAAAGATAAATGGCTAACTAGAACACAAATTGACATGCTATGTGTCCATTATGATGTTAATATAAAAGTTACCCTTATAAATTCATAGGAAACAGACCAATACCCAATTGGCAAATACTTGGAGGCCATATGTAGGTTCCTTTTCAATTAAAAGAATCCCTCTAAAATTCATTGAATTAAATTCCCATATGAAAAGTGGTTGACAACACAAAGTGCTAAGGAAAAAAATTTTTTAGAGGTACTTTTTTTCTGTATGATTAAAAATGTATGCTTATACACATTAGGGGCATACAGTGGGAAAATAAGTCTTTTTTAAAAATTTTATTGGTACATTGTAGTCATACATCTTAAATGGATACAAAATGGTGGAGACATATATGCACATATCACCCAATTAGCCCTTACCCAATTTCTGCCCCATTCCCACCCCATCTCTCTTTCTCATGTTTGACTTAGTGATTGATATTGATATGTCTGTTGAAGTACATCGTGTGCATTAGAGAATTTCCCTCTTTCCCCCCATACCCTCAATTAGGTCACCTTATTTGCTCACCTATAGTATCTCCTTCGTCTGAAGCTCCTCCTATGAACTACTTTCTCCCTAGCTTCTACATATTAGGGAAAGCATTTGATTTCTTATTTTTTGTGACTGACTAATCTCATTTAGCATAATGTCCTCCAGTTCCATTCATTTCCCTGTAAATGACATAACTGTGTTTTTTGTAGCTGAGTAAAATTCCATTGTGTACATATCTCATAGTTTTGTAATCCATTCATCTGTTGATGAACTTCTTGGCTCGTTCTATAGATTGGAAATGGTGAATTTTGCAGCTATGAACATAGATACGCATGCATTAGTTTGGCAGTTTGCTTTCCACTCATTTGGGTAAATATCCAGAAGTGGTATTGCTGGATCATATTGTAAATTTGTTCCCATTGTTCTGAGGATCCTTCATACTGTTTTCCAAAGTGGTTGCACTAATTTGTGATCCCACCAACAATGTATTAAAGTTTCCACTTCTGAAGAATAGAATCTCACCCTAGTAGATAATCACTACAAAAATGAACACATAGTATATAACTTAGGAAAAAAAAAACAATTCAACAGCATTATTTAGACATTGAAGAAATATGGGCCCATTTTAAAAGAGCTAATCTAAGAATTATTGGCATAAAAGAGGAAAAAGAAGGTGAAACCAAAGGATCAACAATCTTTTCCAGAGAAATAAATAATAAAAATTTCTAAATATAGAGCAAGAGGTCAATATTCAGGTACAGGGGACATATAGAACCCAATTTAGACAAAATCAGAGAAAAGGTTCACCATGCCACATCATAGTGAAACTGACCATTGTAGAAGCCAAGGAAAGAATCTTAAAAAGGCAACAAAACAAAAGACCAAGTGACATTCAGAGGCAAACCAATTAAAATCACTCCAGAATTCCCAAACTAAGTCATGAAAGCCAGAGGGGCCTGGAATAGCATGTTCCAACCTCTGAAAGAAAACACTAGCATCCCCAAATTTCCTACCCAGCAAAATTTTCTCTCAAAATAGATAGGAAAATAAAAATCTTCCATGACAAACAGAAGCTGAAGAAATTTATGTCTTCCAAACAAGCACTACAAAAAATACTCAAAGAGATTAATTGCAAAGAAGAAATAATTAATACACACCAGAACCAGAGAAACAAGAATTTCCATCCAGCAAACAACTAAGCAAAGAAGAACAAACACTACCTCATACAGAAGCTAAATTGCAGTATGTTAGGTTTTAAAAATCATCTCTCAATAATCATACTGATAATAAATGGCCTCAGCTTCCCAATATAAAGACATAAAGTGGCTAAATAGATTAAAAACTGAATCCATTTATCTGCAGCCTGCAAGAAACACACCTTACAAGTAAAGATAGTAACAAACTCGCCGGGTGTGGTGGCACACTCTTGTAATCCCCGCACTCAGGAGGCAGAGACAGGAGGATCACGCAGGTTTGAAGCCAGCCTCACTGGCTTAAGAGACTCTGTTTCTAAATAAAAATATTAAATAGGTCTGGGAGTGTAGCCCAGAGGTAGAAGGGTTTCCAGAAATCCCAGTACCATAAAAAAAAAAAGTAACAAACTTAAGGCAAAGGGCTGGAGCAAGGTGATCCATGCCAACGGAATTTGAAGACAAGCAGAAATAGCAACTCTGATATCAAACAAGTTAGACTCCAAGCCTATGCTTATTGGAAGAGATAAAGAAGGTTATTTTTTACTTGTAAAAGGAACAATCCAGCAAGAGGAAATAACAATAGTCATCATTTATGCCATGAATATAAGTACAGTTACTTTCATAAAATAAACTCTTTGTGACATTAAGTCACACATAAATCTCAACACAATAATACAGGGAGACTTCAGAACCCCTCTCCCACCACTAGACTGATCTAGACAAAAGATGCTTCAGAACTAAAGAACACTATCAACCAAATGGAACTATTAGGTACATATAGAATATTCCACCCAACTATAGTACAGTTCACATTTTTCTCAGCTACTCACAGAGCCTTCTCCAAAATAGATCACATCCTGGGCCACAAAGTAAGCACTAGAAAATTCAAAAAATATGACATACTTCCCTGTGTCTTTTCAGATCATAATGGAATAAAACTAGAAATCAACTATAAGAAGACCCAAAGAAACCACATAAACACGTGGAAACTCAACACCACACTGCTGAATGAAGAATGGGTCACAGAATAAGTAAGGAATGAAATCAAGAAATATCTAGAAACAGAGATACAACATGTCAAAATCTCTGGAACAATTTGAAGGCAGTATTAAGAGGAAAATTCATAGCACTGAGTACTCACAGAAAAAGAACAGAAAATCACCAATTAAATAACCTAGTGACATACCTCAAAGCCCTTGAAAAACAGAAATAATCTAACCCTACAGCCAGTAGAAGATAGGCAATTATTAAAATCAGACCAGAAATCAATGAAGTAGAGAATAAAAAAATAAATCAGAAGAATCAAACAAAACCAAAAGCTGGTTTCTTGAAAAAATTAACTAGATAAACCACTAGCCAACTTAACCAAAAAAAAGAATCAACCCAAATTATGAAAATAAGAGATGAAAAAAGAGATATTACTACTGACAAGTGTAAAAACCCAAAAGATTATCAGAAACTACTTTGAAAAACTACTCCAACAAAATGGAAAATCTTGAGGGAACTGACAACTTTCTAGATAAATAAAATCTTCCTAAACTGAATCAAGAAGATATAGAAAATTTAAACTAACCAATAGCATTCAAAGAGATTGAAACAGAAATAAAGAGCCTACCATCAAAGAAAAGTCCAGGACCAGATAGTTTCCCAAGTGAATTTTATAAAACCTTTATAAAGGAGCTAATCCCGATACTCCTCAATCTGTTTCATGAAATAGAAAGATACAGACTCTCTCAAATATATTCTATGAAACCAACATCACATTAACACCCAAACTAAATAAAGACAGCTCAAGCAAGGACCTTGAGGCTCCTTGAAGAGGGCATAGGTCCAACACCATAACACATAGACATAGACAAAAACTTTCTCAACAAGTCCCCAAAGGCACAAGAAACTAAAAGGCAAATCAAAATGTCGGATTGCATGAAACTGAACAGCTTCTGTACAGCAAAGGAGACTATCAAGAACCTCAACTGGGAACCAACAGAATGGGAAAAGAATTTTGCCAACTACTCTTCTGATAAAGGACGAATATCTAGACTATACAGAGAACTCAAGAAACTCAGCACTAAGAAAACAAAGATCCCAATCAAAAAAATGGGCAAGTGAACTAAATAGACACTTCATGAAGGAAGAAATTCAAATGCCCAATAAATGCATGAAAAAATGCTCACTATCATTAGCAATCAGAGAGATGCAAATCAAAATAAGTCTTAGTCTTGTGACATTATCAACAGATATATTTTTAGAAAGGAGCTTATCAATATGTAGCAAAACAATTTGTACCTTTTTAGCCAGTAATTCCACTTCCACAGTTTTACCATCAGAAGATAACTAAGTGTATATATATATAATACCTCAACAAATTTGATTTTTTTTTTTTTTTTTTTGGTGTTGCTGGAGTTCCTGGAAGCCCTTCTACCTCCGGGCTACACTCCCAGACCTATTTTATACTTTTTTATTTTTGGAAACAGGGTCTCTTAAGCCAGCGTGGCTGGGTTTAAACCTGAGCGATCCTCCTGTCTCCACCTCCCAAGCGCGAGGATTACAAGCATGCGCCACCATGCCCGGCCAAATTTGAATTTTTAATAAAGTAAATACAAAATTGGACAAGTGCTCACAGCTGTATATATAAGAATGTTAAATTTATATATGTACCTATATACACTGCATACATGTGTAGAATTTAATTTATATGTATTATGTCAGTAAGAAATTGGGAATTGACTAAGGTCTTAAAATAGCACAATGACAAAACAATTATAGAGTATTCATACAATTATGTAACTTAAATTAAGATAAACCTCTAATTATAGGCACAGAAGAATAGTCAAAATAAAATTATAAACAGAATGTTACAAAGCAATAGGCTTTCATTTTTTTAACTATTTTTAAAGCTAGATGTAAACTTACAACTTTCGAGGAAGGATAGGAAGAAGGAGACTACTATACACTTTCACTCAAGGGATTATTGTTTTATTAATTTTTATTTAGGTATTGAGGATTGAAACCAAGTCATTTTGCATCTGAGCTACACCCACAACCTTTTTTATTCTTTGAAAAGGGGTCTAAGTTGCTGAAGGTCTAAGTTGCTGAGACTGGCCTCAACCCTGCAATCCTCCTGTATCAGCCTCCCAATTACTGGGTTTACAGGCATGTGCTACCATTTTTATTTTATTATTCTACCTAGGGTTTCAACACCACACATGAATTACTTGTGTAAGAAGAAAAGAGACTAAGAAAAAAAGTAAACAAGAAGTAGAAAGAGAAAGAAGACAGAAGAACAAATACCATTAAGTGTCACTTCTACTAAGAAATGTGCTTTGGCTAAATCTATGGTCCCATTGCCTCTGATTATTCCCTTTCCTGGAATTTCCTCAGCTCTTATGCATACAGTTTTGACAGCATTATCATGCACTTGATTTTGTTTTCTAGTTGTTTTACTTTTCAAAGTAATGTTGCCCCTGTAAAGTTTTATAAATATTCTTATACTTTTTAATGTACCACAAATCTCTGCACACATAGACATTTCAAAATGTTGAGTGAATTTAACTGCATAACTGTCAGTAGCCAAATTTAGTTTATAGTCACAAATTTTGCCAAAGGAACAGATCTTGAGAGATGGATGGTGCAGAAGTGTTGAGATTAGGCAGAGAAGCGATCCTGGATGGGAGCCAGGAAGTAGCATTGAAACAGTCTGATGTGAGAGAAGGCGTACTGGGTTGAGGAGGCTTAAATTCTCCTGCCAATTAATTAACTTTGAGAAAGTTATTTAAATATATCAGGTCAATTCAATAAATAAAATGCAGCTCCTTCTATAGTTTTGATTCCTTGGTGTTCCTAACATTGCAGTGGAGATTTAGAAATGCTATTTAAGAAATGATAGAAGTTAGCACAAAAATAGTGTTCAGAATGCAACCACTATTGCTCTCTGAGCTTAAGATGTTAAAAATTAGCTGGGCATGGTGGTACACAGGTGTAATCCCAGTACTTGGGAGACTGAGACAGGAGGATCATAGGATCAAGACCAACCTCGGCAACTTAGCGAGGTTACCAGCAACCTAGTGAGACTGTTTCAAAATAAAATTAAGATAGGGGTGGGGATGTAACTGGGAGGAAGAATGCCCCGGGTTCCATTGGCTAAGATAAGAGGATGGCAGGTTCACGGAAAGTCAAAGTAAGTAGGGAAGATCATCAACCTAGAAAGACCCTATTTAAGGAAAATAAAATAGAGCTGGGAGTAGAGCTTGAAGGTGGAATGTACCTGGGTTCAATCCCCAGTAAAACACACACACACACACACACACACACACACACACACACACACACTGCATTACATCAAAAAATAAAAGATCATGTTGGCTAATTAGATAGGCAGGATGTCTATAATGAAAGAATTTGTGTTTTTATACATTTCACAAAACGTTTCTCACTCAATTTTGTGTTTTTAAAGATTTTGCAAGATTTTAAGGCATAAAAACGATTGTGCTGCTTTATAACGTGAAATTCAATGGCACTTAAATGCTTATTCCAAAACATGACCACAATTTGTAACCCACTCTACACTTTTTTCAACAGTAACTTAAAATTTTCCTAAGACTTGACAAGTTATATCTTTATGAAGATTGGAAGATAATGAAGTTTTATGAGATGGTAAATTTTTGCTGATATTTTGAAATGATTGAACATATGGATAGAAGGAGTAGTAAAGGTCATAGTTCTCTTTTTAAATATGTTCAAACTTGTTACCTTAGATAAAATAAAAATAAAAACTATATCAAGTTTTCTCCTTAGTTGTTTGTGAGGGAGTTGGTTTAATTCCCTTTTCAATTTCTAAAATATTCATATCTCAATTCTAAAATGTAAGGTATAATAAAAACTAGACCAATGGAAATAACAAATAGGTTATAGACTCCAATGGAAAGGTCAGGTCTTTCTAAAAATAAGAATATCATTGGGATTTAAAAATTTTCACCTTAACTTATTAAGACCACTTCACTTATTTCTAACAAGGATCAATATTTGAATGATAAAAATCAGGAAACACTTATTACCTAATGTATGTAGTATAAACATCAAAATTATCCAACCCATTAATAGATACAGATTAATATTTCATTAATCTGAATACATACAAACATCTAATAATAAATATATCTAAACTGATATAGTGACACTTCATGAGTTTCCTGTATTCTTACTAAAACTGAGACATAAACCTTGTCTTTACCTATTTCAAAAGCTAAAAATAGAAAACCTAGCTAGAAGCTTTTTCTTGCAAAGTATTCTCTTTATCTTTATGAGCTAGATATTTACTTATTATAAGGCATTCATAATTCCTTTCTTTCCAAGTTATTTTTAGCATGTTTTAGCTTTGCTGAGCTTTTTACTAAAGCAAAACATGAGATAGTCTGGGTTTTTTCTCTGCTATGTCCAGGCCAGAAACAGAAGATTTCTTGCTTGAAATCTCAGTGAACACATGTAAACACAATGACTCAAAACAAGGCAACAAGTGAGAGGCAAGGTTAAAATAAGAGCTCAGGCAATCTGACTCACAATCCAGGATTCACCCCTCTAACTTGCTGCTGTTCTTTGTCCTCTGTGCTGTGCATCAAGATACTTGCTCTTTGGCAGGGTGTTTCTGCTGCAAATCCAGTTGCTACTGCATTATGCAATGAAGTCAGAAGCCTGAGCTTGTGACATCAATATAGGTTGCTATGGTTACTCCTTCCATAAGTATTACAGGTTCAGTGTAGGCTCAAAAAAGGGGACTTCAGCTGAGTGGCAAAATAACTCAAGTTGTTCAAGCCTAAATTACAAAAACAATGGGTGCAAAAAATGTTCTATAATTCCTGTAAGACATAAAAATTTTCCTTTTATGTTGGACGTCATAACTGGAGGTCATATCTCTACTGTGCTTATTGTTTTTTAATGAAAATTCTCCAAAGGAAACAACGATGTCACTGGTGTTTTGATATAGCACATCAGTGTGATCCATGCAGAAAAGGATCTCATTGTAACACAGCCAATTACTCCATGCATTTTGTCATTATGTAATTCAAGCGATGTTATGCATTATTTGTTATACACAAATGATAACATGCACAAATTCATAATATGATGCCAATCTACTTTTCCTATTACAGGAATTATAAAATGCTCTTACAGACTTGCATATATACAGGCAGATTTAGAAAAGTCAATTTCTAACAACACAGTAGTAAAGATCACCTTTGACAGCACTAGTTCATCTTTATTTTCTTAGAATATTTTTGCCAATGCCTTAATTTCAATAGTCAAATTTGCCTCCCTCTCTTTGTGATATTTAGAAAGTTCCTTTGGCCTTCATATGTGTTTGACCAGAATTTAAAGTGCATGACTGCATAATTACCAAGACTGCACTCTTTCCTTCCACAGATACCTTGTTTTTATTATCTATCATCCTCAATAGGAGGATCTTAGTTCAGTTCTACAAACATCCTTTATCTACAGTAAGCTGTAGCTCAAAAGATGTTTGGGGTTACAGTAAACTGGACATTAGATAGTAGATGCACAAGACAGTCCCTTTGATGAAAAGTATATATATGCAGATAATAAACATAGAAGTAATAGCACAAGTGATAATAAAAAATATTTACTGAGTGCCTGCCATTATCCAGGCACCATGCCAAGCACCACATATAATATCTCACTTAATCTTCACATCAATGCAATGAAGGAGGTTTTAAATAATTATCATTATCTCCATTTTACAGATAAAACTGAAGCTCAGTGGGATAAAGTAATCTGTTTGAAATCACATAATTAGTTAGGAACAGAGATGACATTTGAACTTGGCACTGCTTCTAAATTTGCATGATGTTTAAACAGAAATTAAGGATAATTCCCTGTTACTCTGTGTGCTAAAAATTGAAAATTGCACAATAGTCTCAGCAAGCAAGAATTCCTTGACAAAAAGTTCATCGGGGCAAAAAGAAAATAATAATACTGTGGTTGACTTCATAAACACTTTTGATCATGGAGTTGTATATTTCTATAATATTTAGTAGTTCAGAAAGACGTTTCTCAAAGCTACTCCCTTCTCATTTGTTTAGAAATGATAACTCCAAAGCTGAGCATGGTGGTACACTCTTGTAATCCCAGTACTTGGTAGGCTGTGACAGGAGGATTGCAGGTTCATGTCCAGCCTCAGCCACTTTGTGAAGCTTCCACAATTTAGTGAAATCCTGTTTCAAAATAAAGAATAAAACTTAGGGTTGGGGTGTAGCTCAGATGTAAAATATCCTTGTTTCAATCAATCAAATGATAACACCACAATGAAAAATAATAGATTCTTCAATAAATGGCATTGGGAAAACTAGATATCCACATACAAAAAAAAAAAAAAATACTGAAAGTAGAATCAATCATTCCCCCAGTGAAATCTTTCCCAATGTGGTGGAACATGCCTGTAATTCCATTACTTGAGAGGCTGAGACAGGAGGGTCTTAAGGTAAAGTCCAGCCTCAACAACTTAGTAAGACCCTTAGGATGTAATAGAGATTCTGTTTCGAAGTAAAAAATAAAAGATTCTAGGTGTAGCTCAGAGGTACAATATCCTTGAATTCAATACCAGGATCAAACAATTTTAAAAATAATGTAAATTGGTACAGTCATTATAGAAAACAGTATGGAGGTAACTCAAAAAATTAAAATAGAACAACCAAATCATCAAGCAATTATACTTTGGGTTATATTTCTGAAAGAAACAAAATCAGTATCAAAGAGATAACTTCTCCTGCCAGGCATGGTGGCGCCCCTCTAACCCCAGTGGCATGGGGTGGGGGGGGCTGAAGTAAGAAAATAGCAAGTTCAAAGTCAACCTGTACAACTCAGTGATAGCCTGTCTCACAATAAAAATGAATCAGCCCTGAAAGAAAACTGCACTACCATATACAGTGCATCAGTATTCACAATAGGAGACATGTGGAAACAACCTAAGTGCATGCTACCAGATGAGTAGGTAGAGAAATGGTGGTGCATGTAGGGGGGGGCACACATGCATACAGCTGCACACATGTGCAGAGAAATATTATATAGCCTTAAAGAGAGACAACCCCTGCCATTTGCAACGGTATGGATGCATGTTGAGTATATTATGGTAAGTGAAATAAACCAGACACAGAAAGATGAATTTTGTAGGATCTCATTTACATACAAATCTAAAAAACAATCAAACTCCTAGAAACAGAATAGAAGGGTGATTACCAGGGATTGAAGATTAAGAAAAATGAGGAGATGTTCATCAAAGGATGCAAGTTTTTGGTTATGAGATAAATACATTCTGGAGAGCTAATGTACAGCATGGTAACTTTAGAAAATAATAATGCTGTGTGTACTTGACATTTTCTAAGAGAATTGTTTTTTTTACTTTTACTAGTGCATTATAATCTCACATTATAATGCAGTTCAGAGTGATAGTGACATGTATGCCCATAGCTCTTGATGAGATCCCCCTCCCTGCCCACTCTCCCCATTCTTCATATAGGGTGTTGACATTGGCACTGGTATTTTCACATATGTCAATGGAAGTGATTCCCTCATTCTCCCTTTCCCAATCTCCTTCCCCCTAGACTACCTCCCTGGCTCCACTGGAGTTTCTCCTCCATTATCTGAAGCCCTCTGGTATCCAGATTATTCTCTAACTTCTGCATACGAGAGAAGACTGCCTATGACTGGGTAATCTCACTTAGAATAATGTGCAAATTAGTGCAACCATTATAGAGATCAGTATGGAGATTCCTCAGAAAACTTGGAATAAGTCCACCATATGGTCCAGCTGTACCACTCCTGGGTGTCCTTCCAAAGGGACTGAAATCAGACAATCATAGCAATATAAGCATATCCATGTTCAGAGCAGCACAATTCACAATAGCCAAATCATGGAATCGACCTAGGCATTGATCAACAGATGAGTGGATCACAAAATTATGGGACATACACACAATGGAATTCTACTCAGCAATAAGGAAGAACAAAATAATGTCATTCATGGAAAAATGGGTAGACAAAGATAGTAGATCTTAAAATTTTTCTTATCACAAAACAAAAGAGGAAATTGATATGTTACAACATGGTTTGATGATAGTAATCATTCAGTGTATACATATATAAAACATCACAATATATATACTGTGTAAACAATTGTAATTGTCAGTCACACCTCAGTAAAGCTAGAAAGAATGTTGACTCTAACTTTTCTTGAAGAGTTGCTTTTATATTCCAATATGCTCTAAACTACTATACTATCTTCACTTCAAATAAGTATATTAACTGAATATTTATACTGTTTATAGTTTATAAATCATGCAAACAAAGCAATCACTCATTCAGCAAATTTTTATTGACCCTACTATGGGTGAGACGCCATGGTAAATGTTACATACAAGAATAGAGTAAATACTGGAAATGGTCCTCTACTAATAGGAGATTATAGTCTACAATGGGGTAAAGAAATGAATCAAATAAGAACACAAATAAACATAAAATTGCAGCAGTGTCTACCTAGATGATAGAATTCCTAAACTTCCTAATTCTGCCCTGCCTTCAATTTTTCCCTTTCTTTCCTATTCGAAATCTATGGCCTCATCTCTGTCATCTGGTCTGGCCCAGATTCTGTCCATCTTTCAAATTTGCCTCCCTCTACCAGGCCGCTCCTTCCTGCTCTTCTTTGCTACTATCTACACCTGAGCACTCACGCCGCACTCCCCAGTATTCAATAGCTCCCAGCGCAACTCCCCGCTGGAGTTTCTACCTTAAGAGTTCCTGCGGTGGATTCCTATACACTCATCACCTAACACGTGGCTTCAAGTGCTGTAGCCACTCTCCTTGCCAGGAAGCTAACATTTAAGCAGCCTGACATTCCAGGCTTTTAAAATGCGACCACAGTCTAATGGATCTTTGGATCCATCGCCCTCCCGCAGGAATCACCTCCCAAGCCAAGTGGGCAGACCACAATCCCTACATACACATTTGCACCTACTTTTCCATTTCTTTGCTTTTTTTCTTGCCATATCGCCACTGGAATTTCCCAGCTTTCCCTCCTCCACAGCTCCTCTTGCCTTTTAGTATTCCAAAGCTCCTCTTAAATCCAGCGTGAATTATTGAGCAGATAGCTAGACCATTCTGTATTTCTGGTTTGTGTGTATATGCCTTAACTCCTCTGCTGGTCTGTGGGATCCTTCTAACTGAGCCACAACACACACATATAGGGTGCTGAGTCATGCCTGTGAATGCCACATTTCAGGACAACAGAAGCTTATCTGGATGGTGTATGAGACAAATATTTGCATCACAATTGTGTGATTATGGTTTACTTTGAACATAACAGATTCAAAATTTCTATGTGTTTCACTAAAAACTCACATAACAAGCCAAGTGTGGTGCTCTATGCCCATAATCCCAGTACTTGGGAGGCTGAGACAGGAGTGTCGCAGGTTCAAGATAGCCTCAGAAACTTATCAAGACCCTGTTTCAAACAAGAAAATAAAAAGGACTGTAGGTATAGCTCAGGGGTAGAATGTCCCTGAGTTCAATCCCTACTATTAAAACAATCCAAAAACCATATTAATAGAAAAAGCATAGAATAAGATTTTGCCACTTGATTACATAGAGAAAATAATTTACTTGCTATATACATGACTACCAATGGGATATTTCAAGTTACAATAGAGGACCCTAACTTACGATGAGATTAAGCAAAAAAGGGAAGGTAATCATTGGCTCATATTATTGGGAAGACCATGGGTAGATCTGGTTTCAGTCATAGCTGGGCCTAGAGGATTTAATGGTATTAACAAGTCTTATTCTCATTTTTTCTTAGGGTTCACCTGTTCTCTATAGGTGCAGACAACCCATCTGCGCATGGTAAAGACAAAGCTACCTCCAATTTCAATTTCATACTATACTACATTGGATACCTCAATTAAATACACACATACACACACACACACACACACACACACACACACACACCTATCTTATCTTCCTCCATATCCATAGAGAAAGTTCAGGGAAGACTGTTGAACTCTAAACAGGGCATATATCTATCTTGGACAAGTCACAGTGCCAGATATAAGGGCACCAGTTAATAATTCAGTTTGGGCACAAGCTCGTGCCTTTGACTGAGGTCGTAGAAAATGTTATGGTTTCTACCAAAGATGTTAGGTTTGGGGGAAATTGTCCCCAGGGACCTTCCCTGGGAATAATTCCCCCCCAAAAAAAACACAAAAACCGTGGGTTCTTGTCCTGTGCTAAGGATAAATATGCAATAGCCCAGACTCTTGCTGAAGATTTAAAGAAGTTTATTAAAAGATAGAAATACAGAAGACAGTTATAGCCTCATGTTACCCTTTACAGGTGCTTCATACGAAATCACCAAAATACAAAGCACAGATCAGACTCTATACATGATATCCTCTATCTTGTTTCACATAATTCTGACGTAGTAAAAAGTCCCTGTACTTTTCCCGCCAAACTGAGTTTATGCCCATTTTTCTCCTTTCCCCAAGGTCGACCCCCTCCTCCCACTCAAACTAGATCATCCAATTATTATGTAGATCTGTCTTTAGAAAGAGGAAGTCCTAGCTCCCCTCTCCTATTGACTTGCTAATGACTTTTAGCTAAGTCAATTTAAGTTTCAATAGCTGTTTGCTTCCTGACCAAACCAAAACCAAGTCTTTCCCCAGGTCTGCCATTTTTACACAATTATTTTTTAAATATATTTATAAATAATCAGAGCTTTCTCAAATTTTCCTAAGCCACTCCCAATACTGGTACAGAAAACACCTTAATCATCTCTACCTCTAAGTCCACAAGGACTTCAGGAAACAGAAGAGTTGCTTTTTCAAAAGGAAAAAAAAATAGAAAAATTATTTCTCTCTTTAAGTCAGAAAGACCCTTTGGGTCCTGAATCATCCATATTGACTTTAAATTCTAAGATATTCACTCATACATCCATCCCCATATGTTTATTGGGCACCTACTATGTGCCAGTTATTCTGTTAGGCACTGTGGATGATACCAAGATTTTTCACGTTGATTCCTCATCATGAGAAATGCATCTATTGGCAGATAATTTGGATCCAAAGTAGGATATAATAGATATCAGAAAAGTTAGAATTTTAGAGTAATGCTGTATAGAGGTAACAATGGAAACAATAGAAATAGATGAAGCTGGAAGGTGAAGGAGAAAAAAATAAACAGAAATAAAGCTTCCAAAAAGAAAGGAGAACTTAGATGTAATCTTTTTCCTTTTTCTTTTTTTTCAGTACTGGGGTGGGAACCCAGGGTCATTCTACCTCCAAGCTATGCCCCAGCCCTATTTTCTATTCTTTTTTTTTTTTTTTTAAACAGGGTCTCACTGAGTTGCAAAGGGCCTTACTCAGTAGCTGAGGCTGTGTGTGAACCTGAATCCTCCTGTCTCAGCCTTCCAAGTACTGGGATTACAAGCGTGCAGCACCATGCTCAGCTAGACTATATAATCTTATATCCATATTCAAGCTGTAGTCCATAGAGTGCAAGCTCCTTACCTTAAGAGTGGAACCTGAGCTGGGTGGGGTGGCACAGGTTCAAAGCCAACCTCATCAGGTTAGCAAGACTCTGTTTCCAAGTAAAGAATAAAATAGGGCTGGAGGTGTAGCTCAGAAGTAGAATAGCCCTGAACTCAGTCCTCAGCAACATACACACACACACGCACACACGCACACGCACACACACACGAAACCTAGGCCTTGCTTTGGGCAAAAAAGGAAGGAAGGAAAGAAGAAGAGAGAAAGAAATGTAAGTTTGAGTGTGGAGAGTTATATACACAGAAGGGAGACCATGTGAAGAGATACAGGAAATAGGGTGTGGATGGAAGAAGTCAGAAAACAGGGTGATACATGTTCAGAGCAAGCAATGCCCCTGATTGCCAGCAGACACCAGAAGCTGGGAATGAAGCCTGATATACACTCTCCTCACTGCCCTTGAAAGGAAGCAACCTGCCTGACAGCTTCCTCTCTGTGAGATAATACATTTCTGTTGTTGAAGCCTCCCAGTTTCTAGTACTTTGTTATGGCATCCCTAAAAACTAATTCGAGTATTTTCAAGAAATCTTATGACAAATGAAGCCTCTTGCTAATGAACGATTCAATTTCTAACACTTCCTTTCATGGGGTGCCAGGTCTACCCAACAAGGCTACCCACTCACAATGGAAGAGCCGGGTGACTGAACTTCCAGCTGTGACTTTACCGCCTCACAAGGAACACTTGCAAATAATTTCACATAGATATCACATGTTGTATTTCCTGATATGTTGTTATTGTTGTTTGGCTCAAAGAAGGTTGTTTTGTTTTTGTTTTCTGGAGAGAATTTTTTTTTCCTATTAGAAAGTTGACACCAGCATCCTCAGATATCATTTAAATTTTTTATTATTGGTTTCCAAGAGACATCTAAAGCCCAGGATGATTGTTTTACCTCTAAGTTCATAGGTTAAATTCACATTAAAACATTCTGAAATATCGAAAAGTATTTTATTTTAACAACAATCAGTAATTCATCTAATGGCTAATTTTAAGAGGTTTGATGGGAAGCATGGGGGAAGAACCTTATCTGAGGTTTTGTGAAGAAAACAAAAACATGGCAGGAATCACAGTTAGGCACCACGGCACATTAATAGCCCAGTTTCCAAACAGCGTACTAAAACTTTACTGTATTCTTGAGTAAATTGGTAACTTGGAGAAAATGTAATAGTATTGAACACCAAAGCCACCCTTAAGCAAAAAGTCATAAAGTCATGCACCCTCTGGATTTTTCAGGGCAAGTGGAGCTCCAGGGATATTCTGAGTTGGCAGAATAGTCCCTGCAGTGCACCCCTGAGGAGGCAGCAAAACTTCTACTAGCACTTTGCAGGACCACTGAGCCCCAGCCCACTGCTGGACCAGACTTGCTCTGCCTGCCTTCCTCCTTTCTTCCTCCTTTCCTTTCTTCTTAGGATTTACATATTTTTCTTACCAAAGAAATATATTTTGGGGGGTTATAAAGGCATCCCATTGCTTTGTACAGAGGACTATTCAAGTGTAACAGACTAAAAAAAGCATCCAGAAGCAGGCAATGTTTCACATTTTCTCATTCTAAGCATGAATTCTGCAGCAAAACATTTTGATTGGATATGAGTTTTAGATCTAAATAGTCCTTGTTTTAAATGGCAAGTCTTTTTATTACCTGTATGGTGTGTTAGGAGTAGTATTCAGTCATTCTGTGCTTCCTCACTGATAGTTAAGGATGATAATTACACCACAGCATATGGTTGCTCTGAAAACCAATATAAAACCTATGCCAGAGAGTACATGGCATAGGGAAACCCACACAATAAACAATCAATGTGAGGGGCTGGAGTTGTAGCTCAGTGGAAGAGCTCTCACCTAGCATAGGCAAGGCCCTGAGTTTAATTACCACGATCAGGGAAAACACTGCATTAATAAGTATAAGCTAGTTATTAAATCAATCATAACATTCTAGAAAAGTCAAAACTATATCAATGGTTAAATGATTAGTGGTTTCCAAGTTTTGGAAAAACGTTAGTTGATAGATTAGTGAATACATGAAGCACACGGCAGTGTATGTGTGTCTGTGTGCACCTGTGTGTGTGTGTGTGTGTGTGTGTGTGTGTGTGTGTGTCTACGTGTGCTACTGTGGTACTAGGGGTTGAACCCAGGGGCATTCTATCCCTGAACTACAGCCCCAGCCCTATTTTATTTTTATTTTGAAGCAGGATCACACTAAGTTGCAGAGGGCCTCACTGAGTTGTTCAGGCTGGTCTCGAACCTGCAATCCTTCTGTATCAACCTCTCAAGTACTGGGATTACAGGAGTGCCATACCATGTCCCAGCTAGCACAGGGTATCACTTTTAGGATGGCAAGATAATTCTGTAAACTGCTGTAGTGATGAATACATGACATTGTTCATTTGTCAAAACTCATGGGATGGACATAAAGTGTGAACTTCCTTTTATGCAACTAAAAAAATAAAAACTTTTGAATATCAGAATATCCCAGAGTGGACTGCAGAATGAGACAAGGGGACTGGATTACAAATGTATAAGATAAATCTTAGGGTTTTAAAAATGGATGAAATAACCTCAGCAAAGGAGCGAGCTCATGATGGTTCAGTGTGGACATAAAGGTCAAGTAAGACAGCCCAGTAGTCGAGGCTGGACAATTTAGACAACAAATAGAGCATTGGTTCATAATCCACAGCAAAAAAAATAAATCTATGAGTCTATACTGATAGATATAAATAATTGACAGATAAATAGGAGAGAATAGACAAATCTACGCAAAAGAATTCATAAAAATCCCTGTGAATACTAAACTCTAAAAGAGGAGGAACATAAATCCCCACTCATGAAGTGTGGGAGGCACATAGTAGCTTTCTTAGAAAAAGTGCAGTGCTGAAAGGAAAGCCAGTTATGGTGGTGCACGCCTGTAATCCCAGTACTTAGGAGGCTGAAGCAGGAGGATTGCAGGTTCGAGGCTAGCTTCAGCAACTTAGTGTGATTCTCAGCAACCTAGTGAGACCAGAGGTAGAAATCCCTGGGTTTGATCCCCAGTACAAAGAAGGAGAGGAGGAAAGGGGAAGGAGAGAGGAGGAGCAAGTAACTTCACACAGGATAAACCTAACTAATACCCAGCCAGGTGATCAGGGCAAACATGAGCCGTCATGTTGATAGAATGTGCTTTTAATCTGATGAGACAAAAATGGCATTTTATCTGCTTAATCTTCTTCTAAAAACTTAAAAGTCCCGTCTTATAATAAAGAAAACTTCAAACAAATCCCAGTATGGAGACAGTATTCAAAATACTTGATCAGCACTCCTTAAAACTGCCAAGATCAACAAAAACAAAGTAAATCTGAGACACTGTAACAGCCAAGATGACCTAAGGAGACATGAAGACTAAACATAAAATGTTATTCTGCTTGAATTCTTTTACTTTATTTATTTATTTAGCAGTACCAGGTATTGAACCCAGGGGCATTCTATCCACTAAGCTACACTCCCAGGCTTATTTTTAAATTATTCTTTATTTTAAAAGTTCTCACTAAGTTGTGGAGGCCTAAGTTGCTGAGGCTGGCTGAGAACCTGTGATCCTTCTGTCTCAGCCTCCCAAGTATTGGGATTATTGGGATTACAAGGGTGTGCCACCATGCACAGCTTCTTGCTTGAATACTTGGAGAGAAAAAGACATGAGGTTCAAAGAAAGGAAGTCAAAATAAATTTCAGACTTGAATTAAAATAGCATATCAATATTTGCTCATAACTTTAAACAAGTGTACAAATATAAGATGTTAACAATAGGTAAAAAAATAAGTATAGAACAGGAAGATTATAGGTTCAAGGCTAAACTCAGCAATTTAATAAGACCCTGTTTCAAAATAAAAAATTAAAAGGACTAGGAATGTAGTTCAGAGGTAGAATACCCCTGGATTCGATTCCTAGTAGCAAAAATTTTTCTAAAGTACTCATACAGGCTTAAATTGTTCTAAAATTAATTTTTTTGAAAAACTAAAGCTAAGGATTATATTAAACCCCAAACCAAAAATGTTAACCAGTATTACTAATTTTTTGAAGTATCATCAACAATTAGAACAAGAAATTTCTAGTAACTATTCACCCTTGATTAAAACAAATGTTTACAATTGCTGCTTCAACTCACCTGGGTCTAATGCTTATACTTAATTCAATTAATGTGGAATGTCTTCTTAAAATTGGAATGCCCTGGGACCTGATCTGTCCAATACTTTTACCACCCTCTTCAATTTACCTACAAGACAGATCTATGCACCTAAGTGGCTCTTATATTTAATCAGCAGTTCCTAACACTCCAAACACTTCATTATTCAGCATTCGATTTATAGATCAATGGCTAAGTTGCCCTTTTAATCAGTTTAAAAAGCCATAAAAAAGTAAGAGGCATGTCCCAGATCGTATTTACTTCCTAATAACACAAATCCTCATGAACTCTTTTTTCCAATAAAAATAAGATGTCATGTCACTTATGTCTCCTGATCAATGCTTTATCTTCTGAAGTCAGAAATGAGATAGTTAGAAATTTTTTTCAGGTAAATCTTTATCATGCATAGGAGGATTTATGCAATGCTATTTTCTTTTCATAGTGTGATTGTAAAAATACATACTTTAACAGGGATAACTGAAATCCATATTTTAATGCATAAAGGTTTAAAATGGTCGTGTACGTTTTCTCTCATATGTGGAAGCTAAGGAGCAATCGGATACCAGAAAGACTTCAGATAATGCAGGAGAAACCTTAGTGGAGTCAGAGAGGTGGATTAGGGAAGGCCGGGGAGAGAGGGAGGATCAATGAAGGAATCAATTCCATTACCATCATGCCCATCCATGAGAATAGCAATGCCCATCTCAATACCCTGTATGAGGGAGAGGGTGAGCAGGGGGGACTGGGGGAAGCCCGCCAAGGGCTCTGTGCATGCATCTCGCTATTACTACGAACTGCATACGAACTACAGCGCACCAATAAAAGTATTTTTAAAATATATAAATAATAAATAAATAAACATTTATATGGCAAAATTTGTTTATACTCCCACAAAAGTTAACCCTTCTCTGAAATTTGAAACACTTCTGGTTGCAAGCATTTGCTAAGCTCCAAACTAATGCAAACACAGTAAACTACTCATTCTTCTGTAGAGGAGTGATGCTAAGTAAACTACAAGCTTCATAGGTAATAAGTTGATAGAAAATATTTTATTCAGAGCCTAAGATTCCCAAAAAACAATCTGCAGATGGTCCGATGGTCAACATCTGGCCTGCTGTGAATTCATTCATTGACTGGAAAGTAACACGAGGAACGACAGACAGGAGTGTTTATTGTGGGGGAAGTAAAATTAAATCACTCCTTCAAAGATGTTGTAGTGAACCATTTTCTCTTAATTATTTTTCCAAAACGACCCCTTGCTACTTCTCCCAATCATTCCCCTAAATAATCTGTAATTACTATAATTTTTCTTGTTATAAATATCATGGTTTTTTGGGAACCAATCATGTTCATACTCCTTGTTATTTTTATAAAATTGTAGACTAGTAAAATAGCAAATATAACATTAAGTCTACCTCAAATGGCCATTGCTGAGCAGAATAAGACATTACCTATAGATTGAGTCAAAAGGACTTGAACATTGGGCAGCTGGTAGCCTCAAAAGGAAGTATAAAAGGAGTGAACTTTGAAAACCTCTACAAGGAACACAATGTTTCCAAATATTGCACTTGTCACTGTCCTTGTATTATCCATAATTTTAGTATAGTAAATGTACAAATATTCTTCCAGTCTAATGTCATCAAGTGTTTACCAAGCACCTACTATGTGCTAGGAACTTTGCTAAGCATATAGTAGGTATTCAAAAACTAAAAAAAAAAAAAAAGTTTTTTCTGGGGGTAGAGGTACTGGGTGAACCCAAGGGATGTCCTGCCTCTGAGCCGCACCCCAAGCCCTATTTTATTTTTTATTTCCATAAAGGGTCTCACTAAGTTGCTGAGGCTGGCCTCAAACTTGAGATCCTCTTGTCTCAGTCTCCCAAGTACTGGAATTGCAGGCATGTGTCACCACACCTGGGTAGTTTTTAATACTTTTATTGGTGCATTCAACTTATACATCATAGTAAGATTCAAAGTGACACCACATGCATGCATATATCACTTGGTGTATTTCCCTTTGCATCTTGCCCAGGTGTCCCTCCTTCCTCCCCATACATGTTAGTGAGACTGGTAGTAATACCTTTGATTTTTGAGGTATTCGAAATGCAGGGAAAAACAATAGCCCTGACTTCAATGTTAGCTCTTACAATTCTGAAGAAGAAAGGGGATAAAAAGGTCAATGGTCAAATGAGAGCTCACTTGGGAAATAAGTGTTATGAAGAAGATAAATAAAATAAGTAACTATAATTGTGTATGAAGTGTTTATCAGGTGGTCTGGAAAGGTCTCCAGTGAGATGGGATTTGACCTGAGACCTAGGAAACCATGCACGTGACTGACCATCCCTCCTTTATAAATCCCCCCACACCTCCTGTGGATTCTCTGACTTCACTTATTTATTTATTGTTGTTTATTTACTTTAACTTTTATTTTGCAGCACTGGGGATTGAATCCAGGGGAGTCTACCTCTGAGCTACACTCCCAGCCCTATTTTTTATTCTTTATTTCAAAACAGGGTCTCACTAAGTTGCTGAGGGCCTCACTAAGTATCTGAGGCTGGCCGAGAACTTGTGATCTTCCTGTCTCAGCCTCCTAAGTACTGGGATGCCAAGCATGTACCACCATGCCCGGCATTCTGTAACTTCTTAATGCAAGTCTCTGCCTGGCCCACCAGTGGGTATCTGTCACATTCCCTCTTTTCTGCCCTACTTTAAAGCAAACAGAAGCAGAATTCTTTGTGTTGCTTGTGGAATTTGACAAACACAATCATATATTTGTTTTTCTAAAATAGGTATGTTGCTTTTAACTTACTTTGGCCTTTGAGTTTCCTTCTTTACTGGGAAAACAGCTCAGACATGCAGTGTAATAGTATAAGTATTTAAAATTTTTCAACTAGTTCAATCATCCTGAATGCAAGTGAACTTTAGAACAGATACCATATTGTATATTTGGAGGTAGATATTGCTCCATTTCTAAATGAATCTGGACTCGGATCTTTTGAGAAGCAGAAGTTCAGAATCTATATAAAGCAGAAACATTCTCCATTTTATGCTTTTAACTACAATCTCATTGGTATATTTTAATGGTTATTCTATAATAACAGTGTGCAATTATCTATACTTGTTATTAAAGCCATCTTAATAGAGTTTTCATTAAGACTGAAGAGGCATAACATATTTAAGACACTGAAAACATTTATTTTTAGCTATAGCCTTCTAGGAAAGGAACTCTGTACAGAATGATGTATTCATTTCATTCTAATAAAACGGAGGTATATTTTATACACTAATATAAAGTGGCATATTCTGGTAGGTTATTTCTAAATTGAGTTATGAGCCGGGCGTGGTGGCGCACGCTTGTAATCCCCACGCTTGGAAGGCGGAGACAGGAGGATCGAAGCCTCACTGGCTTAAGAGACCCTGTTTCCAAATTAAAAATATAAAATAGGTCTGGGAGTGTAGGCTGGAGGTAGAAGGGTTTCCAGGAACCCTAGTACCACCAATAAATAAATAAATAAATAAATAAATAAATAAATAAAGTTATGATTTTTTTAATAAGACCCTAAGTTTAAAACTATTAACAAATTTAAGAAACGACTTGAAAAAAACTCAGTGAAAATAAGAGAAATAATATCCTTTTTTCTGTTAAACAAACAGTGTCAAATGGGACTCAATGTATTTCACCCCAATTAATTCCCACTTCAGAAATATGCCAAATCTTTATCTATCTATCTGATAAAACATACATAAGAAAGACATTCTCCCACTGATGAAGCTGCTCCAGGCTAGAATACTCTACTACTCCTGGCACTATTTGGAGCCATTGACCCTTTTTGTAGGCTTATGTAGAGTGTCCCATTTTCCTCACAGCTCTGGGCTAGCAGAGGAAATTTTTCAGCCTCGTAACCTGACTGAGATTTTCTTTTTTTTTTTTTTTTTTTTCTCAAAAAGGAAGCATTTTTAGCTGGGCATGGTAGCGCACGCTTGTAATTCCCGCGCTTGGGAGGCGGAGACAGGAGGATTGCGCAGGTTTGAAGCCAGCCGCTCTGACTTAAGAGACCCTGTTTCCAAAAATAAAATAGGTCTGGGAGTGTAGCCCGGAGGTAGAAGGGCTTCCAGGAAACCCAGTACCACCACCAAAAAAA
Organism: Muscardinus avellanarius; assembly: GCF_963383645.1. NCBI lineage: Eukaryota > Metazoa > Chordata > Mammalia > Rodentia > Gliridae > Muscardinus > Muscardinus avellanarius. The sequence goes on from NC_137794.1 coordinate 99,411,256, forward strand.
AAAAAAGGAAGCATTTTTGCCTCCTAAATTTAAGAATAGGCAACCCCACTTTCCAGAAAGCAAAATATTGCAAAAAGAAAGCTCTAGATACAAGGAAAGGGCAGGTAAGACAAGAGTAGCCACTGACTTTTAGGATGGTTCAGAAACCTGTGAGCATCTCCCACTGGATGCACGCACATCAGAAGTTCACGGGGTGACTTGAGGCTCTGGGGGGCATGCTATTAAGTCTTTTCCTCTGCACTCCTCTAGTCTATCTTCTCTGTGCACTCATTTCCTCTGCTAGAAAACAGACATCACAGGTCCAATCTCACAATGTTTTGTGTGGATTCAATTGGTTAATTCAATTAAACACTGAGAATAGGACCTAGAGCTCAGTACTTCCTCAGTTGAGGATGGGTGCTGCTGGTTCTGTTGCTATTGTTATTGCTCTTTTTGGTACTTAGTAATATGATATATCAACAGTACAGCTCACAGAGTTGTAGTGTTTAATGGCATAAGCAACCTAGATGCTGGACACCTTCAAGTTTATCATCTTGGTAACTCAGATCATTGTCATACACATTTCAAAAGTAAGCACATCTGGCTGGTGGTACATGCCTGTAATTCCAATACTTGGGAGACTAAGACAGAAGGATCATAGGTTCTAGCAACTTATGAGACTCTGTTTCAAACCAAAAAAATAAAATAAGGCTGATGGGCAGCCTAGAGGTAGAATACCCCCTGAGTTCTATCTCTGTTACTTCCTTCCCCAAGCTAATCATATCTGGCTTCTCTTTTGAGGCAGCTTATATTCGCCTTTAAATGTGTATTTCTCACTTTCCTAAATAAGTCTCTGTCTCAAAAATAAAATAAGTAAGTAAGCAAGCACATCTTCACCCATTTCTAATTACTCAGAATAAAAAGAGTATATAGTTCCTGGTTTTGTTGAATATATTTTGAACAATCATGCTTTAGGCAATAAAGAAGATATACTTAAATTATAATTATTATTTTTAGAAAAACAAGCAATATGAGAGACTTCTACCATCCATGGGAAAGTTGTTCAGAAATTACAAGATTTACCATGTCAAATGGAAAACAATTTTATCCAATTTTGATACAGAATAGAAGAAATAAGTAGGTAGAAAGAAGACAGAAAGAAAAAGTTCTGGGAAATCAGTAAATTCTGTAGTTAACTAAAATAAATTATAATTGCCCTGTGCATTGATAATAAGAGAAATACAATATTTAAGAAACCTGTAATTTAGGACTTTTTAGCTTATCTACCAATCAGATAATGAAGACCCCAATCAGCCTGAGGACCCTAAGGTTGACCAGATCACCAGACTGCCAGGAAGTGCCTCAGAACTACTGGACTGAGATCATCCTCCCTAAATTTGAGCTACCACCAGACCACCAAGACGTGCCTCGGGGACTATCAGACTGAGATCACCCTCACATACCTCATCTAGCCCACTCCTCATGAAAGTCCCCTATGAGAAAAGAGCCCTGCATTCCCTAAAATGCTATCCTCATCTTGAGGTGGCCTGCATTCATATTCTTCTCTCTCTCTCTCTCTCTCTCTCTCTCTCTCTCTCTCTCTCTCTCTCTCTCTCTCTCTCTCTCTGTGTGTGTGTGTGTGTGTGTGTGTGCGCGCTAGGGATTGAACCCAGGGGCATTCTACTTTTGAGCTACAACCCAGCCCTATTTTTTATTATTTACTTTTGAAGCAGTATCTCACTAAGTTGTGGATGGCCTCACTAAGTAGCTGAGGCTGGTCACAAACAAACCTGCGAGTCTCCCATCTTAGCCTTCCAAGCACTGGGATTACAAGTATGTGCCAAAATGCAACATGCCTGAATCCACATTTTCTCTTGAAAGTGTATTTCTTTCCTTTTCCCCAAATAAACTTCTGTTTATGTCTCTGAATGACATGTGCTGAAATTATTTTCTGCCACATTACCTAAGAAGCCTACAGATCCTGAGTTCCTGAGCTGAGGACTCACCCCAACAATTCGGTAAATTGTTTGCGAAATGGCTGACAGTATTGCTCCTTGGACCCATAGAGAGCCCTTTCCTACACTGACTTCAGGCACAACACTATGGCTTGCTTTGAACAATGGGTTAATTGGAAGTGTGATGCAGATGAGTGAATGTGATTCTTATGTAAGATTGAAGAAATAAATATGTAAGAGGAGATAGGAACAACAAGTAAAATATAACTTTAGTATAAGAACCTGGAGATAAAGTGCTTCAGATTTTATTCCCCAAACCAGTCTCTTTCCCAGGCCCGACGCTCTCAAATTTCTGAGAAATCTGTAGATGCTAGAATTAAATAAAATAAATTATAATTATCCTGCATATTAATAGCAAGACAGGTATGATATTTTGAGAAATTTATCATTTAGAACACTCTCCAGCCTATCTGTCAATCAGCTAATGAAGACCCAATCAGCCTGAGGACCCTAATGTTGACTAGACCACCAGACCACCAGGAAGTGCCTTGGGACTACTGAACTGGAGATAATCCTCCCTAAAGTGGATCAGACCAGACCACTAAATATAGCCTCAGAGACTAATGGACTAAAATCATCCTCACATACCTCCTCTACTCACCCCTCACAAAGGTCCTCTATAAGAAAACTGCCCCGCACTCCTCAAAATGCCTTCCTCATCTTGAGGTGGCCCACATTCTCTCTTGAATGTGTATTTCCTTCCTTTTCCCCAAATAAACCTCTGTCTATGTCTCTGGCAAGAGCTGAAATTCTTTTCCATCATGTTAGCCAAGGACTTCATGGATCCTGAGTTTCAACATCTTTATTAGTCAGATTTCCAGAGGAAGAGAACCAACATTAGAAAATGAGAGAGAGAGAGAGAGAGAGAGAGAGAGAGAGAGAGAGAGAGAGAGAGAGAGAGAGAGAGGAGAGAGAGAGACTTATTTAATAGAAGAACTCTCTTTTGTGATACAAGAGGCTAGGAAACCCCAAGATCTGCTATGTATGAAGTTGGAGACCCCAAAAATGCAATGTTGTAGTTCTAGTCTTAGTACAAAGGCCTGAGAACCAGGAAAACTAGTGGTATAAGTTGTTATACAAGTCTGAAGGCCTAAGAACCAGAAGAGTCCAAGGTATAAATTCTCTAAGTACAGGAGAAGACAAATGTCCCCATAGAAAAATAGAGAAAGTGAATTCTCTCTTACCCCACTTTTTGCTCTATTCTGATTTCCTCCTGGATGATTAGGCCTATCTGTATCATGGATGGCATCGTGCTTTACTTACTCCTTCAGATAATAATCCCACCTGGAAACACCCTCACAGATACAACCAGAATGTTTAACTGAATATCTGGGCACCCCAAAGTCCAGTCAAGTTGACACACAAAAATCAATCATCAAGCCAGGCGTGGTGTCACACACCTGTAATCCCAGTATTTAGAAGGAGAGACAGGAGAATTTCAGAATCAAGACCAGCCTCAAATACTTAGCAGGGCCTTGTTTCAAGACAAAATAGGCCGGGCATGTAGCCTGGATGTAAAATGCCCCTGAGTACGACAAGCAAACAAGCTAACTAACCAACCATAAGAATGATCATACAGTGGATTTCTCTTCTTTCTACTGGGTTCTTTCTTCATGGAATGAATAAGTACAGACCAGCCTGCTGGAGGCTGAGAGACCACAGAGACAAAAAATGAGGCTAGCTATTAGGTCAGCTGAGATACATAAATGAGTTCCAGTCCAACCCGGCCAGCCCAGACTGAAAAATCAATTATTCAAAGAAAAAGGAAACAGTCATTGCTTGTTGCTTAAACTATTAAGTTTGGGGATAATTTTTTATATAGTGAAAGCAAATTGATTTTCTAATTGGACACAGTAATATAACCTGATCACAATTAAAACTGAAGTCATACTATATTCTATACTTAGTAGGCCTTAAACAGAAAACCCTACTTAATGGCTATTGCTTAAATATTAAAAAATTACAAAATAATTATGAACTTATATTAATAAAAATCATTTTTAAATATCTGATTCTTTGTTATTAGTGTGAAATAATTTACATAGATGCTAAAAATAATATTGAATTTGAAAAAATCCTAGTTCAGTAGGTACAAATATAAAATGATCAAGAGGAAGTTAAAGAAAAAAAAACAAAAACAAATTTAGATATTATGCAAGTACTGAAAATACTGGGCTGGTATGAAGGTGCATGCTTGCAATCCCCATACTCAGGAGGCTAACACAAGGAGGATCACAGGTTCAGACCAGCCTCAGCAATTTAGTGAGCCCCTTCACAACTTAGTTGTGCTGGTATTGGGAAATGGCTTTGATACCAATTTCAAAATGTATTGGAAAATAGCTTTGGTGCTGCACAGGCACTCAGGCAGGGAGGGGAAGCAGCTGTTACTCTGCACCAAAAGTGATTAGCAAGAACACAAAAGAATTGTAGCCCAGGGCCTTTATATTTTAAAGACAAAGTTTACATAGTAAATAACTTCTAGCAGATAGACAAAAACTCTCCCAAAACACAGGAGGATGGTACAGGCCTTCTTCAAAGAGGGCAGATACCATGAGATCCTTGACTTTAATAATCAAGTAACACATTTTGGTCTTGCACTGGAGACCAGGGCAGGCCTACACTTTCAGAAAGCTTTTGGTTAAGCAGGATGTAAGATGGTGAATCCTCATAATCATATCAAAAGGCTTGCCCTGGAGTTAATGGGTAGATTGACACCTATGCTGGGTCAGGAAGACTATTGGTCAAGCAAGATGGAAGATCATAAATCTTTATAAAAACTATCCTATATTCAAAACCTCCGCATCTTACCTTTCTCTCTCTCTCTCTCTCTCTCTCTCTCTCTCTCTCTCTCTCTCTCTCTCAACATAGTGCTTTGATTATTTCTGTCCCTTCTTTCTACCTCTGTAATAATAAAAATTGCTTAAGCTTACAGGAATATAGTTCTGGCTATTCTTTTCAAAAGTAGCTAAGAACAAGAACCCGGGACTCCATCTCAGACTGTTACATTAGTGAGACCCTATTTCAAAATAAAATATAAAATAGGGCTTGAGGCATAGCTCAAAGGTAAAGGTCCCTGGGTTCAATCCCCAGTACCACAAAAGAGAAGAAAGGAAAGAAGGAAGGGAGGGAGGGAGGGAGGGAAGAAGGAAAGAAGCAAGGAAGGAAAGATAGCGAGAGAGAGAGAGAAGAACTGGAAGCCAGGAGCAGTAACACATGTTTGTAATCCAATTCTTGGGAGAATGAGAGAGTAGGTTGCAGGTTTGAAGTCAGCCTTAGAAACTTAGCAAGACACTCTTTTCAAAAAACAGGGGTATGTAGTTCAGTGGTAGAGTGCTTGCCTAGCTTAAATGAGGCTCTAGGTTTAATTTTCAGTACTGAAAAAAATAATAATGATAACAACAACAATAATAATAATTTTAAATTAAAAAATTTAAAGGGCCATAGGGTATAACCAGGAGATAGAATGTCCCTGGGTTCATATCTAGTACTAAAAGGAAGAAGAAGAAGAAGAAGAAGGGGGAGGAAAGAGAAGAGACAAAAGGAGGATAAAATATCAAAATAAATAAATTAATTTCAACAATTCTCAATAGCAAATACATTTTTGCAATATAATTTATATGCTATAAAATTTATAACTTAAAGGTATAAAATTAACTGTGTTTTAACATATTCAGAGTTGTGCAAACATCCTCACTATCTAACACTAGAATATTCTAATCACCCCTCAAAGAAATCCTAACCTGTTAGTAGTCATAATCATTTCTCTTTTTTCCTCAGACACTGGCAAACACTAATCTACATTTTATCTCTGTGAATTTTTCTGTTTTTGGACTTTTTACAAAAATAGAGCCAAGTAATGTTTCCTTTGTGCCTGGGTTCTTTTTAACATATTTCTAGATTTACCCATGATATATGATATTCATTTCTTTTTATTACTAATTAATATCCCATTTTAATATAATATATTTTATTGATCCATTCCTAGGTTTGACAGACACTTAGCTTGTTTCTACTTTTTGACTATTATGAATAATATTGCTATAATATTTTCATATAACATTTTGTATAAACACACATATATATATAATTCCTTTTTTGTTACTTTCTCTTTTATATTATAGATATCCTGTGGTGTGAAGTGGCATTTCATTTTGGTTTTGATCTGCATTCCCTTAGTGACTAGTGGTGTCAGACATCTTTTTTTCTGCTTATGAGTCATTTATATATCTTCACTGGAGAAGTATCTATTCAAATCCTTTGCCTATTAGTATTGGCATATTTGTCTCTTTGTGGCTGGTTTGCACGGGTTTTCTAGATATTCTAGATGCAAGATTATCAGATATGTTATGTGCAAATGTGTTAGCTCATTTGCTTTTTTCCATTTTCTAGATTATGTCTTTTAAGGGCAAAGATTTTAATTTGATAAAGTCAATTTTGAGGTGTTTTTCTTGTGTTTCTCATGCTTTTGTATTGTACTTAATAAATTTTTGCCTAAACTCAGATCGCAAACATTTGCTCTTAGGTTTCTTCTATGTATTCTACTATGTTAGCAGTTATGCATAGGTTTAATTCATATTAAAACCCTTAAGTTAAATTAAACTTAATCAAATTAAACCATTTAATATTTGCATGTGATGTGACACAGGATTCACGTTTTTAATTTTTTTTAGTTTTTTGTGTGTGGAAGTTCCTATATCCCAGCATCATCTATTGAAAATACTATCCTTTTATTCCATTTAATTATTTTGGCAGTTCTGCCAAAAATTAGTTGACTATACATGGGATTATTTCTGGAATCTTAGTTCATCTCAGTCATCTCTAGGTTTATCCTATGCCAGTACCACGCTGTCTGGATACTTCAACTATGTACAGATTGAGTAACCTTTCTCTGAAATCCTTGGAACTAGAAGTATTTGGGGATTTCAGAATATTTTGAATTTTGGAATATTTGGATATACTTAATGATATGTCTTGGTGATGGGACCAAATTACGGATATAAAACTCATTTATTTTCATATATGCCTTATGCTCATATCCTGATGTTAATTTTATACAATATTTTTAGTATACTTGAATTTTAGAGCTGAAATTTTGTAGTTTGGAATACTTGACCTGTAGTAAATCATTTTATTCTACTTTTTCAAGATATTCTTGGCCATTTGGGTTCCCTTGTGTTCCCATCCCAATTAAAATGTGAATTAGTGGATTCGTTTATATATTTCTGGAGAAAAGAAGATGGACCTTTTGACAAGTATAACATTAAATCCGTATATCAATTTGGAGAGTATAGCCAACTAAATAGTAAGTCTAGCAACCCATGAACATGGGATGTCTTTCTATATATTTATGTCTGTACTTTTAAGCAATATTTTTTTGTTTTTCTAATTGAGTCTTTCACTTCTTTAGGTAAATTTAATCCTTAGTATTTTATTCTTTCTGATGCAATTATGAATGAAATTTCATTTCAGATTTTTCATTGCTAGTGTAGAGAAATACAAGTGGTTCATATATTGATCTTATATTATTGAACTCTGATAATCTTTTATTACCTCTAATATTATTTGTGTTAGTGTGGATTATTTGTCTTTTATATCGAGACAATGTCATTTGCAAATACATACACTTACTTTTTTTCATCAAGAAGCCTTCTTACTGTTACTTTTCTGGCAATGTTAAATGAGAGTGGTGAAAGTGCACATCTTATCTTTTTTCTTGATCGTAGAGAGAAAGCATTTAGTCTTTTACCTTGACTAGATATTTTTATGAATGTCCATAATTAGGGTGCGAAAGTTCCCTTTAATTTCTACTTTGTTGAATGTCTTATCCTAAATTTACATAGAATTTTGTCAAATGTCTATTTTTCTTTTGTGTTGTTTCTCTATTGAGATTATATTTTTTTAATTTCTTAACTTGGTATGTTATATTGATTACTTTTGTTATATTGAAACATTCTTGCATTCCTGGGATTAAAAATCCCACTTGTTTTTCCTATACATTTTGAATTTGGTTTGCTAATATGTTGTTGAGAATCTTTGTCTATAATTTGCTTTTCTTGTGATATCTTTGGTTTTGGTATCAGGGTACAATTTTCAAATTGAATTGGAAAATATTTTGTCATTTTTTTGGAGGGAGAGAGTAGGGAAGTTTGTGAAGGACTTGTAATAATAATTTTTAAATGTTTAGTATAATTTCCTGGTGGTTACTATTTGTTTGCCTAATAATTCTTTTAAACTAATTCTCTAGAGTTTTTTTTTTTTTTAATTCTGTAGAGTTTTTATTCTTTGTCAGAGGTGGCCACTGAAGTCTCTTCTCAGTTACCTTAGTATCAGCTAGTGATTACATAGAATTTCTTAAATTCCTAGAATCAATAAATCTCCCAGTCTATTGGAGGGGGCTTTGTATACTGGGGCATGTGTCCAGCATTTGATTTACAATTCCACCTTCATTTTACTCCCTGCTTGTGAAGAGGTTCAAGGAAAGCCAGAGCTAAGAGTTTAAGGCTTTTTCCGCTCCTTCCTGAGTATGTACATAGCTCTAATCATGCACATGACATGCTGGATTCCCAAGAATATGTCAGAGCTTCTCAAAGCCCCTGTGGATATCCTGTTCCTCAGTTTTTCTCTTAAACACTCTTTGATCTATTGTTTTTCCCAACTGTTAGCCTTTGACTCTTATAGGATGCTAAAATACCTATAAAAGTTCTTGATAAATGCCCTTTCTAGAGGGAGACATTTAGCTTTAGGCTAGCTTGAGTCAGGTCAAAATGGACCATATCTGCAGCTGGGTCTTCCAGGGACTCATCAAACAAATCAGTGTTAAATATTTGGGAATGAAGATATGAAAACTCTCCAGTGCTGGTCTACTCCTTCTGGTAATGAGAATACAGGCTCTTTTTTTTTTTTTTTTTTTTTTTAATCTGAAGACTATTGTTGAAATGGTCATACCACAAAACTTGCTATTTTTACCAAGTCCTTCATGTTTCTTGAGTGAATACTTCCTGGGTTTCCATAAACCTTTTACTAATTTCCAGAATTCTGAAAAAGTTTGTTCTGACAATTTTGCCACATTTTTCTTTTTTGTGGTACTGGGGATGAAACCCAGAGGCATTCTGCCTCCAAACGACAGCCCCAGCCCTGTTTTTTATTCTTTATTTTGAAACAGATCTCACTGAGTTACAAAGAGCCTCACTAAGTAGCTGAGGCTGTTTGTAAACCCGGATTCTCCTTCCTCAGCCTCCCAAATGCTGGGATTACAAGCGTGCACAACCACACCTGGCTAATTTTGCTAGATTTTGTTATTGTTATTGTTGCATTTATGGAACTATATAGTTTGGGGTGTCATTTTCACTATTATCAATAAATTAGCCTTATCAAATTGAACTAATACAGCTCAGTCAGATCACCAGTACTGATACTCATTTTATGACAACAAAACTTACATGCGCACAAATATACATTAAAATAAAATATATTAAAGCAAATTATGCATTTCAACTATGAAACATGACCACAGATAATGACATGGGAATATCTTCTGCATATAAGAATAATTAAAGGTGAGTATTAGTGATTTTGGGTGACTACTTGAGAGAAAACTGTTCAATGATAGCTCCAATATTAAAAATAAATAAATCTAAATTGTTAAAAATAGGATATTATAAAATATATCTAATAAATTAATATGAAATCCTATTTGCAACATTAATTCATCAAAATGAAAGCAAAGGTTCTTTATTAGAAACAGACTACATAATAATATTAAGTTCAGGCTGGGTATGTTGGTGCATACCTGTAATTTTAGTACTTGGAGACTAAGACATGAGGCTCATAGGTTCGAGGCCAGTGTTTGGCAACTTAGCATGACCCTGTTTCACAAATAAGAAATAAAAATGGCTGCGTATAGCTCAGAGGTAGAATACCCATGAATTCAGTCCCCAAAACAAAACATAAAATTAAATAAAAAATAATATACTTTTAACTTTCATCAAGAGTGATTATAATAGAAGATGGTACTAATAAGAAACATATTTTTGTGACTATTATTTGCTGACATAAAAGAAAATAATTATGCTACACAAAGAACAAATTCCTAGTGGAAAAACACAGCAGCATCTATATGTGAGGATACACTATACCAATACCAAAACAAACTTAGAAAAATGCTGAGCATGAAGACAAAGCTGATTCACTAGTTATTGTACTGTTACCCTTGCATTTTCCCTCCTTAATCAAGTAGCTTTATTTCTAAATTCAGTCTTCTCTGACTGAAATTAGATTTATGTAAAGCATAATTTTTAAATCTAACCTCACAGCAATGGATGGTATAGATAAGATACATAAGGTTACTCTCAAAGAAACTGATTTCCAAACTAAATGATAAAGTATCTGAAATGGTGTGGACAAAGGATTCCTTCAATTGGATGATTCAAGTATCCAGCAGTTGACTTTAATTTGGTAACTTCTAGAATCAATAGCAAAGATACTTAGTTAATGATTAAACATCGATATAGAAAGCAATTTAGAGGTTTATATAAAGCCAAGCCCTTCCTACAAAGTCATCACAAACCCCTAGATTATACTAAGAGACTGCTATTGTCCTCTAAATTGTACCACATGGCTATAAATAGTTTATGTCCCCTCTAAGAATTTGCCTATTAGGGTAATGGATTCATCCTTAATTCCTCTGACTCTGACTGCAATCACAATCTCTACACCAATGAACATGTTATCACCTTCTATTTGTTTTAATCTTATTTTTCAATGAGATGATATGCCCCTGGAATTCTGGTCTCCTCCTCCTCTTCCCCCTATCTCTCTCCTTTTACTCACTGAGTTTTCCTCTATTCCCGCTCTCTGCCAACAACAAATACCTGCACTCTTTCCTTCTCCTCATTCAAATCATTCTGAACCATGAAAGCCTTCTTAATTAATTGAAAAAAGTTTCTCAACCCTAATATTGGTTCTAATTTTCTTTTTTTTTTTTTGTAGTAGTAGTAGTAGTAGTAGCAATTGAGCCCAGAGATGATGCACCTTTGAGCTACATTCCTAGCTCTACTTTAATTTTTTATTTTGAAACAGGGACTCACTAAATTGCTGGGGTTGGTCTCAAATCTGCAATCTTTCTGGCTCAGCCTCCCAAATATTGGGATTACAGGCATGTACCACTATGCCTGGGTTAAATATAATTTTGAGAACTTCTCCTATCTCATTTCTCATTATAAAAAATAATTGCCTACTTGGTCCCTTGTCAATAGAGTTGTCTGTCTTGATGTCTTTGTTCCTCAATAGCTAGTCACCAAATACAAACTTAACCCCAACCGTGCTACTGAAACAATGTATACAAGCTGTCCTCTTCCCAGAAATCTCTGTAGCAGCCAGGCATGGTGGTGCATGCTGGCAATCCCAGTAGTTGGGAGGCTGAGACAGGAAGACTACAGGTTCGCAGCCAGTCTTAGCTACTTAGTGAGGTCCTCTGTAACTTAGACCCTGTTTCAAAATAATAGTAATAATAAAATAGGGCTGGGGATATAGTTCAGAGGTAGAATGCCCCTGGGTTCAATCCCCAGTAACTAAAAAAAAAAAAAAAATCTCTGTGGCATTTGAGTTGATCATTCTTATAAAATTGTATTTCCTTGACTTCCTTAATACTGCACTCAGTTTTTCTTTTGCTTCTTAGGGTTATGTCGCTTGACCTCCTCCACAAACCACCCTCATATTCTTTCCCTCAAATGCTGATTTTCCTAGTAGATTGGGCATCAAACTGTTATAGTGGCAGATGTGTTCCGGGGGCCCTGTTGAGCTCCCAAAACTGTTTGGTGAGATGTAGCCGTGGGTTCTTGTTCTGAGTTAGATATAGAAGACACTAGCCCAAACTCTTGCTGTAAACGAGTGTATTATCACAAAGGTGAAAAGAGGAAAGAATTTAGAGTAAAGCACTATGTCATAAATGGTGACTTGAAAAGAAGTAACAGAGGCTTCTGGACCCAGAGCGTTAATATACATACATACATACATATATATATATATATATATATATATATATATATATATATATATATATATGTACCAACAATCTTCTGACCCAACTAGATCTGCCTTTGATGTGGGGATTCCTTCCTGTAGATCTGCCCTATCTCCAGTACAGACCCCAAGCTTTTTACCCCAAAGTGTGTTAATTGATCATCTGATCATCAGAGTCTGTAATCTCTTAAAGGCTTATGGCATCCTCTCACAATTATCAGAGTCTGGGATTTCTTGAATGTTTATGGCATCCTCCCACCTTGGGAAATCTTATCTTTACAATGAAAAAAAAAGGGCCCTGGGACCATCTCTACTGTCTTGCTAATCACCCTAATCACCCTTGGTGTCTGGAATTCTGCAGCCCTGTCTCTGAAGATCCTGGCTTTCTAATACCGAAGTTTTTTGTTTTGTTTTGTTCTGTTTTGGTGGTAGTGGGGTTCCTGGAAGTCCTTCTACCTCCGGGCTACACTCCCAGACCTATTTTATATTTTTTTTATTTGAAAACAGGGTCTCTTAAGCCAGCGAGGCTGGCTCCGAAGGAGCGTGATTCTCCTGTCCTCCTGTCTCCGCCTCCCAAGCACAGGGATTACATGTGCGCCACCATGCCCGGCTCCAAAGTTATTTTTAAAAAACATTTTGAAGCCCTTTCCCAATACTAGTACATTAATACATTTTGAAGCCTTTTCCCAATACTGGTACACTTAATACTGCACTCAGTTTTTCTTTTGCTTCTTTGGGTCATGTTCTCTGACCTTCTCCATGAACCCCCCTCATATTCTTTCCCTCAAGTGCTGAGATCTCCTAGTGATTCTCCTAATTTTTTATCTTTTCTTTTTTTCTTTTTTTTTTTTTTGTGGTAGTAGAGATTGAATCCAGGGTTATTCGACCTCTTAGCTACACTTCCAGTCCTATTTTTATTTTTTATTTTGAGACAAATTCTCGCTAATTTACAGAGGGCCTCACTAAGTAGCTGAGGCTGGCCACGAAACCTGCAACCCTCCCGCCTCAGCCTCCCAAGTGCTGTGATTACAAGTGTGTGCCACACACCCACTGACTCTCCTTTTTCACTGTCTTTGCTCCTCATGGATAATTTTGTCCATGCCCGGGGCTTTACTTGCTTTTTCTAAATTTATGATTTCTGTGTATTCTTTGGCTAAAAACTTTCTCTGGGGCTTCATATCTTAATATCCAGCTTCCTTCTGGATACCTCCGTTTGTATGTTTCACAGGATCCAAAATGCATCTAGATTTGAACCCATCCTCATTCCCATAACTCCTACCCCTCCTCTACTGATGCCATCGGAGTAGTAGACATAGTCAGATGCCTATCCTGCCCTTTTCTCCTTCCTAATAAAACACGTATTTTACCCAAACTCCCAGCCTCCTCCATGATATTCCTGAATTTTCACCTTCATCTGTAATGGGGTGAAAGTACTTAAAACCACTAATGATTGAATCATTTCCCTCATCCATAAATGGGTTAGCAGCAAGCATGTGATTTAATTCTGACCAATGAAATAAGCAGGAGAGTTGTTAGAGTGCTTCTAGGAAAAGGTTCCTCACCCTTAACAAAAGACACAGGAAGAATCTGCCCCTGTTTCCCTTGAGCTCTTTTGTTTTTGTTTGGTACCAGGGATTGAGCCCCAGAGGTGTTCTACCTCCTGGATATACTCTTAGCCATTTTTATATTTTAAAACAGTATCCCCCTAAATTGCTGAGGGTCTTACTAAGATTCTGAGGCTGGTCTCCAACCTGCAATCCTCATGTCTCAGACTCGGAAGTACTGGGATAACAGGGTTGCCCCACCACCAGACTCCTTTGACTCTTTGGTTTCCTTGAATGTTGTTGAGCTTGAATTAAAACCTGGAGCTGCCACAGGCATCCTGCGTTTACAGCAGGCACTTGCCTAGGAACACATGTTACAATAGAAGATAGAATCAAAGGGGAAGCAGAGCCACAGTCCAATGTCTCAGGCTGCTCTTTTTCCTAATGATGGTTCAAATCATTGGCTCTCATACTTAGCATGAATCAGACTCACCTAAAAGGCTTCTAAAAAATGAAATTCAAAGTGAGTGATGTGTGTGTATGCCTCTACCATCTTGTATTCCATTAAGATGTATGACTATAATGCACCAATAAAATATTTTTAAAAACGAAATTTAACCCTACCTCTAGAGGTTTTGATACAGCACCTGTGGTGTTAGGCCTGTGAGTGTGTATCTTTAGCCTGCTCCAGGTCATACTGGCTTAAATTACTGACTTAAGATTTCTACTATTTATAGCCAAAATAATTTTAATAAATTGAAAAAAAAACATGAAAACCATTGTCAAGACCAGAATCTTAGCCTAAACAAAAGTCACCCTAAATTCTCTTTTCTTTTCCTCACACATACTGCTTATTGTGAAGTGCTATTCATTATATCTTGTAAATATATATGATATTTTATCTGATTTTTCCACATTGAATATCACTTCCTAGTTGAAGCCACCTTCATCTCTCTCCTGGATTTCTGCAGCAATCCAACTGGACTTCTGCTCTGTCTCTGTCTCATTCCTTTCTTGCAGCTCTTCATACCACCACCAGAGTAGGCTTTCAAGCCTAGGAATTTGGCCATTTCTCATTGGCTGAAAATATCCAGGAACTCCCTATGCTTCCTAGGGTGTAGCGTAGAGCTGCACCTTTGACTCCAGTTCTTGCTTGCAGACTTAAGGCTCACTCCTGTACCTCCCCACCTTCAGCTCCCCTCTTTCAGCCTCCAGAATATTTTCCAGTTCCCCAACCTCCTTGTACTGTCTATCCCCCTATACCCTTCTGTCTCTCCTACCTTATCCTCTTCTTTGTTCTCAATACATACCTATCTGGAACTAAGACTTCTGTTTAGACATCTCTTCCTCAAAGTAATCTCTCCTGGGCTCCCTAGCATGTGCTTAAAACCCCTCCGATGGGCATTCATAAAACGTTTCTTTATCCCAAGGGCATATATTTTATTACACTAATTACCTACTTGTCTACACATTTTGAGAGACCAGAGATCCTATCTAACTCACCCACCATGTGAAATCCTCACAGGTGACCACATTTTCCTGATCATTTTCTTCTCCATTATCATAGTCATGGTCATCTCCTTCTTTCTGTCATTATCTAGAAAGTAGACACTGAGCTGGGTGTGGTGGCACACACTTGTAATCCCCGCGCTAGGGAGGCTGAGACAGGAGGATCGCACAGGTTCGAAGCCAGCCTCAGCTACCTAGTGAGGCTCTCAGCAACTTAGTGAAACCCTGTTTCCAAATAAAGTATAAAATAGGTCTGGGAGTGTAACCCGGAGGTAGAAAGCCGCTGAGATCCACCCCTAGTACCAAAAAAAAAAAAAAAAGTAGACACTGTGCTAAGGGTCTTACATGGAATATTTTATTTAATGTCCTGGCTACCACATTCTGGATATAAAAAAATTGAGGTTCAGAAAGATCAAGAAATTTGATAAGAAAGGTTATTTTTTAATTTTGTAAGGGAATCCAATTCCAGAACTTCCTTTCCAACCCTCCTTTTTTGGATAACAATGTATCAGCACCTGATTCTCCATTTAAAAAAATATTAGCCCTCTCTGCCCATTCTTCTTCACCTTTTCCTTCCTGAGGTTTTACTTCTCAGATTACCCAACACCAGGATTCATGTAGCCACACATTCAGTAGCCTGTGGGAACACACTTAACTGGACCTGCCCAAGAGATGTCAAGCATAGTACGGGTCCATCCCCAGCTCAGACAAAAACCTTCACCACTCTGGAGTATGTCCAGAGATCCTTCTTTCTCACTCCACAGGTAAGAGCAGGCCAATGTTAGGAAGAGCAGAGTTATGTATTCAAGTATTTAAGTCAGTATGCCCCCACCCAAATAGAGAACATGATAGGTTCTAAGTAAGAATAGAAATATGTACAAGTATACTCTTTAAGTTTGATAAATTGATAAAAAACTCATTGAAAAACAAAAAGAAAAAAATATTCTGAAATATAAGAATGAGAACTGCTATTAATAGTAACTACAAATCCCCCTTCAGGTGGGCATGGTGATGTATTCCTACAACCATAGTACCTGGGAGGCTGAGACAGAGGAATAACAGGTTTGAGGCCACCCTCAGCAATTTAAATGAGAGATCCTGTCTCAAAACAACAACAACAAAAATTAATAGATGGCTAGATGTTGTAGCTTAGAAACAGAATACTTCTGTTCAGTTCTCAGTGCCTAAATAAATAAATAATAAATAAATAAATAAATAAGTAAACCCCATCTCCAGGCTGCGCCTGAAGCTTGCACATCGCCCTATCTCTGAATGTGTTCCTGCCCATCTCCCTGGCATACGGTATGTTCTTTGAGCTCTTGAGCATAATGACTATTTTCCATCCCCGATTGTCCAGTATCAAGAATAGTTTTTGATAGAAGAGAGGAGATTTAAAGAAAAGAACCATGGCAGTTGTGCATTTAATCCAGTGACAAAGAAAATCATATCCTTTCATCAGAGGTGTTTCTCTTGGCCAGACAGTTGAAGAAGAAATCCAGTGGAACAATTAAACACTGGACTTGAAACTTTCCAGCCAGATGCTATTGCTAGAATTTCAGAACAAAAACAGAAAGTGAATGTACATCATGTACATGTACATTCATAAACATATCAAAGTGAATCACTAAGTCAAACATGAGAAGGAGGGAGGGGGAATGGAATGGGATGGGAAGGGAATGGGAAGGGCTAAACGAGTGATGTATGCATGTTTGCTTCTACCATCTTGTACCCCATGAAGATGTATGACTACACTGTACCAATAAAAATATTTTTAAAAAGGAATAGAAAGTGAAGTTGACCTCTCTTCCATCACCTTTAATGTTCTGAGGCAGAGAGAGTGATCTAGTCTGTCCCCTGCCTCATGCTTCACCTACACTTCCCCTCGCCACTGTGCCTGGCCCTGAGATGGCCCTCCACTGTGCTTCAGTCAGCTCTCTTTGCTTTGAGGCAGCCTAGAGTTAGCCTCTCATTCTATACACAGGCATCTTAATAATGCTATGAGGAGGTCCCAAGTCCCTTCATATAATGTAACAGAAGAAAGGGGCCAGGGGAAGGACACATCCCAAGGCCTGCTCACCATGACTCATTCTTACTTCTTCTGCAGGCATTGGCCACCCTAGAGAACCAGCTGATAGCCAGCTGGAGCAATCTGTT
This sequence comes from Muscardinus avellanarius, assembly GCF_963383645.1. Lineage (NCBI taxonomy): Eukaryota > Metazoa > Chordata > Mammalia > Rodentia > Gliridae > Muscardinus > Muscardinus avellanarius. The sequence goes on from NC_137794.1 coordinate 99,428,477, forward strand.
CTCAAGACCACTGGATTCTCTCCAGTCAGCACTGGGATCCTGTCATGAGCAGAAGCAAAGCCTTCAAACTGAGGCTTCCTGAGAAGAGCACATCCTGAAGATTGTTTGAACTGTATGACTGAAATGCTCTTTAAAGCATGGTGGCTTGACCCTGTTTGCTCTTTGCAAAGATAAATAGGGCTAATTTTTTAAGGGTGTGCCTGGTTAAACATACTGTATACACCCTCTATAGTAAGGCTAACACCTGGTCAGAAACTGCAGTTCATTTTGTGCTGAGTGTTTAGTTTTCACAGAGACAAGAATTTGAGAAAGAGGTAGTTAAATAAGGTTAACAGGATACCAGATCGTGCACATCCTTCCAGGTCATGCTTTCTTCTTACAAGGCACATTGTTGAAACAATCAGCAACACTCCAATGGGTTTTAAAGATTAAAGGGCAGGAATGTATCATTATCCTGATGGCAATAGTTGCATTGTGTTTATGTTGGGAATCTATCATTTAAAAAAAGACTGTGAAATACAGAAAAACAACATGAGAATTACCCCAGGTTGCTCATAGCATAACAGGAAAAATACATGGTGTATTTTTATAAAAAATGATGGGAAACAATACCCAGTTGTCAAGATGGACAAAAATGGAACCAGCAGCCATGGTTCTCAATGTCTTCTCTACCACCAACACTGATTTTAACACTCTTGAAGGCTTATGAAGATATAGTCCCAAGAGACAGATGTAATTCCCTTTCTTTCTCTATTGTGCTGGTAGTGGAAAGAGCAGGAATAACACTATTCTAATAATAGTTTTGAATTTATTCTAATTTAATGTTAAAAGATAAATGACTCACCATCCCGGGGGCATCATCTCTACCTAATTCGTCTCTAAAAGAATTCATTGTCTCTCTCATTATAATTCAATTCAATAAATTTTGAGTGGGGCGAAGTTTTTAATGGGGCAAAAAAAGAAAGTGCTGTCAACCCTGGTTTCCTCATTCAGAAGTATTTCCTGCCCACATTATTCCAAAAGCAACAACTAGAAACTTCATCTGGTGTAGCAATTGGGGCTCTTAATGCCTGCCACTTTCACTGGGTTCTTTCTGTATATAACAATAGCGGTGTGATAATAAATCCATGAACAGTTCTCAAGTTCAGTGTGTATCCTCCCACAGTTATGGAGTGTCCTCGATGGTGAGAAGAATACAGTTTTTCTAAATACTTAAAGTCTAGTGGGGGAAAATAAAAAATGCACGGGTAAACTCCAAAATAAACACATATAAAACATGCACAAAAGTAATTTAGACATGACTAAAGATAAGAGAAAATTCCTCTCTTCTTCCTTCCCCTTCAAACATCAGGATTTCCCAACTCCCTCTTCTCTCCTTCTTTCTACATTGGCAACACACACACACACACACACACACACACACACAGACACGGACACCTAGGACAAGCAAATCTATCATCCAAGTTCCAGACTGGAAACTGAGTTCAATGTTCTAATGCATATGAAAACATCTACAAGCTGAGCATTCCTCCAGCAATCTTTGCTTCTCTCAGGGTAGGCACTGGTCTCTGAATGCAATGAGAATAGAAAGGAGCTAGCTGGAATGCAGGCCTGTAAATCCAGTACTTGGGCTGAAACAGGAAGATTACAGGCTGGAGACCAGCCTCAGCAACTTACTGAGACTCTGTTTCAAAATAAAAAGGGCTGGGGGTATAGATCAGAGGTAGAACACCCCTGGTTCCAATCCCCAATGTGGAGGAAGGAAGGAAGGAAGGAAGGAAGGAAGGAAGGAAGGAAGGAAGGAAGGGAGGAAGGAAGGAAAGAAGGAAAGAAGGAAAGGAAGGAGGGGTGATAGCCACAAGAAAGAGAAGGGGAAGAGGAGGCTAAAGACCTCTCTCTTAGCACCATGGTTTTGGCTTTCCTAATCCTGATCTTTCTTTTGTTCATGGAAATCAAGATAAACCATCTGCTTCTTTGTTCTGGTATGTCAGTATCAGGTAGACAGACATGAGACTACCTGTTCAGGTCATTTTCAGTTCCCTGGGTACCAAGATGGCATGATCACCCAAGATGGGGTGATACTGAGGTTCTTCCTAAGGACCTATAGCTCTCTGAACTGGAACTTCTCAGAATCCTCTGTATTCAATTCCTCACGTCAGCAATCTACAGGGCTGGGCACTAAGCTGTGATTAGTGCAAGGGGGAGACTGCTGTGCACCTCTGTCAAGTTACTCACAGAGTATGGAGCCCCAACATCCCACAGCTGTATCCCTGCCCAGCTCTGCCTGCAGCTGAGCTCTGAAAAGATGAATGGGCTAGATGTCCCCACTGGGTAGAAGCAAAATGTGGGAATCAAGCAGTTTTTTACCCTCATCTGAAGTCTCCCAGAAATTCTTACTTCTTTAATTCCTTTTTCCTCTTCCATCCACATTCTCTGTAAACACATAATATTCCCCAAAACTCCCCCAAACGGCTGAACTCTCTGAGCCTTCTGACCCTTCATCTCTCTTCTCCAAAGTAGATAATCTCTCCTAGGAAAATGAAGGAAGAGAAAGAGAGCTCCAGAAGGATAACAAAAGGTAAGAACATTTATGTGATATAAAATTATTGTTAGTCTTAAGAAGTACCACATAAACATTCTAAAATATTTCTAGTTCATCTCTAGTGTAATGAAACGAGTTGATAAGAAATTGACCACATACTTATTTTCACCTTTGGAACTTTCTGGATAGCACAAGAGGTACTCCTGGCAGAGGCCTTTGATTCCAGAGATTCCTACAACCCAGTTGAATCTCTCCTTGATGGTTTTAAAGCCCTTTAACTCAGTTATTTCGCAGTACATTTTTAGGTACCTGAGTTTAGTTTGCTAGTTTGGGGAAGAAAATTCTACTGTTCTGATAGTATATTCCAGAAAGCTTACCAATTCTTTTTTTCCTTCTTCCTGTCCCTGGAGAAGAAATGTATAGAAGTAAAACAAAACAAAGAACCACCTGGTATCATACTATTTGAGGAGCCTCAAGGGTGGAGCCAAGGTCCATAAGCTCAACTCCTCACCCTATTAAGGTGCTGCTTTCCACCAAAATGCTGGGAAACACCAGCTTGTCTCCCCTGTGGCAACATCACAAGGGACAAGGAGCATATTAGACAAAACGTAGAAGCTGTTTGAAAAAATATGACATGCAATATAAAGATAGGGTGCTCTGTTTTTTAAATTTTCTGAAATTAGATAAACACAAAGCCTGTGAAAAGGAGTCCATAAGAGTGTTGTTTTTTTTTTTTCCCCTTAGGATTACTTGTTCTCTTTGGACTCTATATAAGATCTTTGCACTGGGGAAGTCTCTGAATTATAAATGTTTCTTCTAAAAATAGGAAAGTTTCTTCTTCTACAACATGTAATGTCTGGGTTACATCTCCTTATAAATCCAATTCAGTCGATGCTACATTGCATTTTTTATTAGCATAAGTGGCCACAAACTGAAGTTTAAACTATTTGCTAAATAAGCTGATCAATTAGTTCTCAAAATTGTTTGGAAATAAGATAAGATGTAACTTAAAGATCAGCTGCCTGGGTGACTAACAGGCTAGCATGATGAGCACAGGAAGCCTAAAGGTACAATTGGGGCTCTACGTAAATACAAGGCAATAGACACCGCTTATTTTTCATGTTTTTGTGTGTAGAGCTTTGTTTCTACATCTTTGCCTCTCATGTCATTGAACTAACTCACAAGACAATAAGGTCCGAACCAAAGGATGCAGTACCTTGTTCATATCCCACATCATAACAACGTAAGCCTTACATTACATTTAGTATAACAAGTCCTTCTATGTCATACAATAATAAGTCCATTATTAAACCTTCACATATTATCCTTTGTTCTACATAATCATGATTTTTATTTGGTGCTTACTTCCTCTGCATTACCTAGCATAAATATTTTCAAAAAATTAAATTAAAAAGCTAAGTTTATGTATATCCTTTTTGTCAAAGCATGCAAAACCATGATAATGATAAAGAGTAAGCTGGGCATGGTGGCCCATTCTTGAAATCCCAGTACTTGGGAGGCTGAAAAAGAAAGATCACAGGTTTGAGGCCAGCCTCAGCAACATAGACTCTCAGTAACCTAGTGAGACCCTGTTTCAAAAATAAAAAAATTTTAAAAAGGCTGCAGGGGACTCCTGGAAAGATGCCAACAAAGGAAATCAGCATATATCAGTCCTGCCGACACTCGGTCTCCATTGTCATAAAGATAGCATCTGACAAAAGAAAGAAAGCACCATAACGTTAAAATAAAGCACAATAAGAGAAAGATGGCAGGAAAATAAGCTAGAAGGCTGATCAGAAAGCAGAAAAGGACCCCACCCACCTCCAACAGCTGCAGCTGCAGGCACCATGGTGGTGCCATCTTGCCTCACCATGCCTGACTGCCAGAAATTCACCAAAAAAAATTCAATGACTTGAAACAGAGTAGGTGGCTACAGTTCATTGGAATTGTAAGCCCTCAGTTCCTCCTACTGTGCAAGCCCAGGCTATGACTTACAGCGGTAGTGGCCGAGCTCACTATGCCCTGCAGAGACCCAGAGCAGTGCTCAACAACACCATGAGTGAACTGGCTGTCCCTGCAGAAGAACACCCAGTGCTGTGCCAACTAGAACTCCCGCAGCCGCAATAAACTCACTGGATCTGAGACTTTGCAGTTCAACCCAGTGAAGATGGGGGTAGAATCTGCTGTTGGACACAGCAAAAGCCTGGAGAAACTAAGGCTTTGCATCAGTGGAAAGCATGAAGGGAGACCTACACGTGACACTAGATCCAACTAGGAGGATCTTCGACATCACCGACAACTACCCAATTGTGGTGAATAGGGAGAAGTCAGACCGACCCAGCACTAGCTATGGAGAAGACTCTTATGTATACACTGGGATTGGTCTCTGAGGCACCTGCCACCTACACAGATAGGGAGACAGGCTCCACATTCATGGAAAGTGTGGAAAGAGACCTATGCTCAATAGTAGATTCAGCCCCATTGACACCAGCCGTCTGCATAGACTGAGAGAGACTCAGAGAACCAGACTTGCAGCAGGAAAGTTCACAGTTTTTTTCAGATGCTCATGCAGCCTTCTCCAAAACAGATCACATCCTGGGCCATAGAGTGAGCACTAGCAAATTTACAAAATGAGACATACTTTCCTGTGTCTTTTCAGACCACAATGGAAGGAAACTAGAAATCAACTATAAGAAGACCACATAAACATGTGGAGACTGAACATCACACTGCTGAATGGAGAATGAGTAATAGAAGAAGTAAGGGGTGAAATCAAGAAATTCCTAGAAACAAACAAAAATAGAGATACAACATATCTAAATTTCTGGGACACCTTAAAGGCAGTATTAAGAGGAAAAATCATAGCACTGTGTGCCCACATAAGAAGGACAGAAAATCATGAAATAAATAACCTAATGATACACCTCAAAGTTTTTGAAAAACAGAAACAGTCTAACCCAAAAGCCAGTAGGAGACAGAAATTATTAAAATAAGAGCAGAAATCAATGAAGTAGAGAAAAATACAGAAAATCAACAAAACCAAAAGATGGTTTCTTAAAAAGATTAACAAGATAGATAAACAACTAGCCAATGTAACCAAAAAGAGAAAGAGAAAGAGAGAGAGAGAGAGAGAGAGAGAGAGAAGAGAACAAAAGAGAATCAACTCAAATTATGAAGAAAAGAGTTGAAAAAGGAGATATTAACACCGACAGTGTGGAAATCTAGAGGATAATCAGAAAGTTACTTTGAAAATCTAGACTCCAAAAAATGGAAAATGTGGAAGAAATTAATAACTTTCTGGACAAATACAACCTTCCTAAACTGAATCAAGAAGATATAGAAAATTTAAACCAACAAATGGCAATCAAAAAGATTGAAGCAGGGGGAGCCCGACAGAGAGACGGAGGGACGCACTCTCCCCCCACCCACCAGCCCCCGCGGCCACGCGGGGGCTGGAGGCCAACTTCCCATGAATAAAGACATCCATAATACCGATTATGGATCTCCGTGTGTCTCTATGCGACTGGGGGACACGCCATTGACCTTTCACTGGGGGTATAGCTCGGAGGTAGAATGCCCATGGGTTCCATCCCCAATACCACAAAAAATAATTTAAAAAAAAGAATAATGCCATCTTGTATCCCATTAAGATGTATGAGTACGATGCACCAATAAAGAATTTAAAAAAAAAAAAAAAGATTGAAGCAGCAGTGAAGAGCCTACATCAAAGAAAAGCTCAGGACCAAATAGTTTCCCAAGTGATTTTATAAAAAATGTATAGAAGAGCTAATGTCAATACTCCTCAGTCTATTTCATGAAATAGAAAGAAAAAGGACTCTCCCAAACACATGCAATGAAGCCAACATCACATTAATATCAAAACTAAATAAAGACAGCTCAAGGAAAGAAAACTACAGGCCTATATTGTTGATAAACTTAGACACAAAATTACTAAACAAAATACTAGCAACACGCATTCAAAACCACATAAGAAAATCATACACCATGACCAAGTAGGATGCATCCTGGGGATGCAAGGCTGGTTCAACATACGAAAATCAATCCATGTAATTCATCACATAAACAAAACCAAAGACAGAAATCACATGATCATTTCAATAGACACTGAAAAAGCATTTGACAAAATCCAACATTTATTTATGCTAAAAGCACTGCAGAGAATCAGAATATAAAGAACATACTTTAACATCAGAAAGACAATCTACAATAGACCTACAGCCCATATCATATTAAATGGAGAAAAACTGTGAGAATTCCCCCTAAAAACATGAACAAGACAAGGACATACATTATCACCACTTCTTTTCAATATAGTACTTGAGACTCTAGCTAGAGCAATAAGGCAAGAAAAGGAAATCAAAGGAGTACAAATAGGAAAAGAAGAACTTAAATTTTTGCTATTTCGAGATGACTTGATACTATACTTAAAAGAACAAATATCTCAACCAAAAGGCTTATAGAACTGATAAAAAAAATTCAGCAAAGTGTCTGGATGCAAAATCAACCTTAACAAATGAAAAGCTTTTCTGTATACCAACCATAAATTCACTGAAAAAGAAATCCAGAAAACACTTTCACTCAGGATATCCCACAAAAAAAAAAAAGAAATTGAAGAAGTCCTTAGAGGATGGTAAGATCTTCCATGTTCTCTGATAGGCAGAATAAATATCAGCAAAATGTCCATACTTCCAAAAGTGATCTACAGATTCAACATAATACCCATTAAATTACCAAGGTCATTCCTCACAGACAGAAAAATAAGTCTTTAAATTCATTTAGAACAACAAAAAACCCAGAATAGCCAAAGTACTTCTCAGCAACAAAAACCATTCAGGAGGAATCACATTAACTGACTTTAAAGTATACTAAAAAGCCATAGTAATAAAAAATAGCATGGTATTGGCATAAAAACAGATACATAGACCGATAAAGCAGAATAGAAGACTCAGAAACACTTACAACCAACTGATTTTTTACAAAAATCAGACACTAGAGAAAAAGATAGCCTCTTCAAAAAATGGTGTTGGCAAAATTGGTTAACCATATGCAGAAAAATGGAAATAAACCCCACTTTCTCACCCTGCCCAAGAATCAATTCAAGATAGATCCAACATTGTTGGTGGGACTGCAAATTAGTGCTACTACTTTGGAAAGTAGAAAACAGTATGAAGAGTCCTCAGAAAAATGGGAATAAACCTACCATATGATCCAGCAACCACATCTCTGGGTATTTACCCAAAAGAATGGAAACCAAACTACCAAACTACTGGAAACTATACTAATGAATGTGTATCTATGTTCACAGCCATGCAATTCACAACTGCCAAACTATGAAACCAGCCAAGATATCCATCAACAGATGAATTGATTACAAAACTATGGGATATGTACACAACGGAATTTTATTCAGCCATAAAAAGAACAAAATTATGGCATTTGTAGGGAAATGGATGGAACTGGAGAACATTATGCTAAGTGAGATTAGTCAGTCACAAAAAGTAAGAAGTTGGATGTTCTCCCTATGTGGGAACTAGGGAGAAAATGGGTCATAGGAGCATCTCTTGACTAAAAAAGAGAAACTATAGATGAGCAAATAAGGCGACCTGCGGGGGATGGGAGAGGGGAGAGGGAAATTCCCTAATGTACATGATGTACATTCACAAAATATCAAATTCAATCACTAAGCCAAACATGAGAAGGAGGGAGGAGGGAGCGAATGGGGTGGGAATTAGGTAAGAGCTAATGAGTGGTGTACCATCTTGTACTTCATTAAGATGCACAACTACAATGTACCGATAATTTTGTTGTTTTTTTTTTTAAAGGGGTGCAGAATGTAGCGCAAAGGTAGAATTCCCCTGGGTTCAATCCCTAGTACCACCAAAATAATAGTAATGATGATGATAATATACAGAGCAGATGCGTTTTCTAAAAGAAAACAGTTTCTTCCATGTGTTCTTTATAGACTTGCTAAAAAAAAAACTTATAAATAGCCGGGCGTGGTGGCGCACGCTTGTAATCCCCGCGCTTGGGAGGTAGAGACAGGAGGATCGCCCAGGTTCGAAGCCAGCCGCGGGTGCTGGCTTAGGAGACCCTGTTTCGAAATAAAAATGTAAAAATAGGTCTGGGAGTGTAGCCCGGAGGTAGAAGGGCTTCCAGGAACCCCAGTACCACCAAAAAAAAAAAAAAAAAAAACCATATAAATAATCCACTGAACCACATTAAGAGTCATTTGATTAGTGGTAGCTGGCATGTATATCAATAAAAATGCAATTTAAAACAAAATATTAAGCTGTAACACCAAGAAACCAGGAAAAAAAAAATATATATATATATATATCTGTGATTTTACTGTAAGGAATCTATTATTTATTTCTGATTTCTAGCAAAGTGTCTGATATAGTAGTGACTCAACAAATATATGTTTAACATATTCTGGTAAAATAATAAGAAACATCCAGAGAAAACAGTTAGACTTGTTTGTGGATTAGGGCAAGCTATCATCTTAATGTTATTATTTTCTTTTGTAGAAGCCAGTAATTATTTCTACACAGCTAATTTCCAAGTAACCCTAAGTCTCCTTAAATTGGTGTATGGACAAATCCTTTGCTAACAGTGATTAGAAAGCACTGTAATGGAGACAGACCACAACTATTTGAAAGAAATACAAAATAACCTGAGTTCTGCACAAGAGGCTTTTATCCCCAGACCCACCACATTGCATGTAATTGCTTCTTGTAACATGGTTTTCTAGGGAAGAACAATACTCTTAAGAAAAAATAAATTCAACATGCAACCATTTTGAAAAAATGAGTTATTTTATATGGTATTCAGATTGCATTTATCTCATAGACACTCCATAGTACTCTAATTCTTCAACATAAAAAATGAAAAACGAACACGTAAATGCTTCTACTTCTTCTAAGCAAAACTGGAAATTGAGGCTGATTATCCACACTAAGTCAGAGACTAATTACTCTAGTGACACTCTACAAATTTTTTTAATTTTTATCACTCCCCAAATTTTAGATATCAAGAACATTATAATTATCCAACCTGAACATTATAGTTTAGGGGACACAGTTGAAACGAATGACAAATATGAATGAAGATGAAAATACAGACTCAAGGTCTGAAAAACGTTGCTGTCTGCTTTGAATTTAAGTGGATGGGTTGTATGCTGTGGGTCCAGGAAGGAAGCACAGCAAATGACGTAATTATGATCCAGTTACAACCCGGACTTGGAGGAGCCAGAAGCCTATGGCCAGACAGGTGGACAGGAACCATCCACAGGGTGGCTTTTCCAAGTTTTTTTATTCAGCCTATTTATTTATTTATTTATTTATTTATTTATTTTAAACAAATTTTTATTGAACAGAAATGGTATATATTTAAACTATATTTGGTGCCCTCTCCCCCCCGCCCCCGTTTTCCCTTCCCCCCTCCCACCAATGGTTGTCCAGGTTAACCATGTCATATTCATAATTTTACACGTATTCAGATGTAGACCCTCATTAATCAAGATCAGCCTTCCTCCTCTCCTATCTTTCCATTCAAACTTTGCTGATATTTCCCCTCCATTATCTGGAGTCCCACTGGTATCCTCTGTGTTTCCTAGTTTGGGCATATTAGAGGACATATATACCTTCTCCTTCTGTGCTTGGCTGATCTCACTTAACAAAATGTTCTCCGGGGCTTTCCATCTTCTTGCAAATGATATAATTTTGTTCTTCTTTACAGCTGAATAGAATTCCATTGTGTGTATTTCCCAAAGTTTTGCTATCCATTCATCTGTTGATGGAGATCTAGGTTGGTTCTATATTTTGGCTATTACGAATTGTGCTGCTATGAACATAGGTATGCATATGTTGCTGTAGTTCTCTGTTTTCAACCCCTTTGGAAAGATACCTAAGAGTGGTATAGCTGGATCGTATGGTGGATCTATTCCCCCCTTTCTTAGGAATCTCCACACAGATCTCCATAGTGGCTGAACTAGTTTGCATTCCCACCAACAGTGTAAAAGAGTTCCTCTTTCCCCACATCCTCGCCAGCTGCTTGCGTAAGAAGAAAGAAGAAAGAAAGAAAGAAAGAAAGAAAGAAAGAAAGAAAGAAAGAGGAAGAAAGAAGGAAGGAAAGAAAGAAAGAAAGAAAGGGAGAGAGGAAGGAAGGAAGGAAGGAAGGAAGGAAGGAAGGAAGGAAGGAAGGAAGGAGGGAGGGAGGGAGGGAGGGAGGGAGGGAGGGAGGAAGGAAGGGAGGGGAGGAAAGGAGGGAGGAAGGAGAGAAAGAAATGATATAGAAAGATCAAAGATGATATAGGGCTAAGAGATGAGGATCTGAGAAGGGAGTGAAAGACCATGCAAAAGCCAACTGTGGGAAGATAGAGCAAAATCTAAAGTAAATGCAGAAATCCCCCTTATCTGTGGCTTCACTTTTCTCAAGTTTCAGTTACTGGCAGTCTACCACACTCTGAATATATTAAGTGGAAAATTCCAGAAGTTTTAATTGTGTGCTATTCTAAGTAACATGATGAAATTTCAGCCTAGCCTACTCTATCTCACCCAGGACAAGAATCATCCTTTTGTTCAATGTATCCACACTGGATACACTACACTCCCAAAAGTCAGATCAACTGATATGGAAGTATCACAGGGCTTGTGTTCAAATAACATTTATTTTACTTAATAATGGCCTTAAAGGTCAATAACAATAGTGACAATTTTATTACAATATATTGTCATCATCGTTGTCCTATTTTATTATCAGTTATTGTTAATATCTTACTTTGCCTAATTTATAGTTTAAACTTCATCTTTGTTATGAATGTATAGGAAAAAAAACAAAGTATATTTAAGATTAGGTACTTCACAGTTTCAGCATTCTCTGAGGACTATGAGACATATTCCAGTAGTACATATATTCCAAAGAAAAATTCTTAGGACCAAAGACACTACGTAGCTGGTAGTAGAACCAAGCCTTCCTTATATGTTTTTAATTCCTAAAGGCTCACCTTTCTGTAACCTTTTGTCCTCAGCCCAGGTATCTTCTTACACTGTGTTTATTTCATACCATCTCAATCTAAGCAGAAACTCTCAGTGCCAAGCATTATTACCAATTTTCATAAACAGAACACTCCACCCTAAACATTTGACCTTAATCATGAGAGCTGGTTGACAGAAACTGAAGAGAGAAGTCTCCACCACACTACATTCAGCCATGCTGCTGGCCTACTCTCATCTTCTGACTTTATGTTTCAATAAAGAAAAACAAAAAACATTCCCACATCTCATTTAGAATACCCTATCAATGTCACTGGAACTTTTTCATCAATTGTGAACGCTCTAGAGATTGGAGAAAGAAAAGAAAAGCTTCAGAAGCATACTTTCTATCAGTAGATTTCAGTGCTTTCTTCCATACAATGTAGGATGGTGGCAATAATATGCTTTTGTTTCATTGCACACTTTAAAGTTCTGAGGGATGTTATGCAGCCATTAAATTCCTAGTTTCAAAGAATATTTATGAAAATTAAATTCTTATTATGAGGCATAAATGTCAAAATTATATGCCGATTTTTTTAAATTAATATATGATTACTCCCTTAAAATTATTTCAGAAAAAATATACTAAAATATCGAAGTAACTCTGAATCGTGAAATTAGGGGTGAACATTACTTTTTCTTTTTTTATAGTTTTTTATAAGTGTTTTGCCATGAATTATTTTTATATGAGAAAGAAAAAGAGTAACTGTTCTTTTAAAAGGTGTTTTAGGTGGGTGGGGATATAGCTCAGTGGTAGAGTGCTTATCTAGCATGCACAAGGCCCTGGGTGCAATACTCATGACTGCAGAAAATAAAAACCAAAAATTTTAAATAAAAGATGTCTTAGGGTCACACTCAGTAAAATTGCTGTTCTAATAAAGTGATATCTGTTTAGTTTGAAAGGAAGCAGCTGAGGACACCAGGAATCTCCCTTTAAATGTGAAATACATTCTTTACTTGCTCTTGGAAACCAAGCAATTTGTTCTTTGAGACACAAAGTAGAAACTTAATTTCTCCTTGAGGAACTTAATCCTTCTCAGAATTCAAGTATACACTTAGAAAGGTATTACATTAAGTTAAAAGAAAGAAAAATAACATGAACTTGAGATACCATTGTGTTTGTGTGTGTGTGTGTGTGTGAGAGAGAGAGAGAGAGAGAGAGAGAGAGAGAGAGAGAGAGAGAGAGAGAGAGAGAGAGAGAGGATGGAACACCCACGGTCCCACGGTCACTCAAACTATACCCCCAGATCTTTTTATTTTTATTTTGGAACAGATTCTTGCTAATTTGCTAAGACTGGCTCAAATCTGCGACCCTCCTGTCTCAACCTCTAAAGTACTGGGATTACAGGTGGGCAGCAACACTGTACTTTACGTTACCCTTTTAATTCAAAATTTCATTATGAAAAACTTTGCCAAGTTATTTTGTTATGTAATTGGACTATGATCCTTTAAAATTAGGTAAAATAATAAAATTCTGAGGACCTCCTTTTTGGAACAATGTGCTTTCTAAATACATCCTATATTAGGATAGATTCACACTTATACCTGCTAGTCTTTTAAGTGAATTTCACAAGGACTGATGCTGCATGGTACCAACCACAGCTTCTCTTCCTATACCTGAAATGAAGGTCCTCCACACTCTACCTGAATCCCTTGTTAATAGGCAAGTGACAGCTGGGCATGGTGGCCCACGCTTATAATCTCAGCATTCCAGGAGGCTGAGACCAGATGATCGCAGTTTGCAGACAGCTTCAGCTACTTAGTGAGGCCCTTTGCAACTCAGTGAAACCCTGTTTCAAATTTTAAAAAGCCTACAAATATAGGGCTGGGGGTGTAGCTAAGAGGTAGAATGCCCCTGGGTTCCATCCTGAATACCTCAAAAAAAAAAAAAAAAGTAAGTGATCAGCTGGGAGTCCTGAATGTTTGAACTAAACATATTTATGATATAATACTGCCATCGATTAATTTATTCACTTACTCACCAAATACATAAGTGTGTCTAACATGTGTCAGCCAGTGTCTTAGGCTCTGACAGTAATAAGATGAATAAGAAAAATACCTGCCCTTAAGGGCTTCATGTTCTATTCAACTCAGAACACAGGTAGAAAACCAAGCTACACAATTCCTTACTTACCTTGAACCTTAACAGCACAATTAGTACCTTTCATCTTTGAAAAGCCACTATTATTCTTTTGAAGAAATCATGCCCAATTTATTCCTTCCTTCTTTTTATTTTCTTTTATCTTTTTTTTGTACAAACTATACTACTACACTACACAGTATGGTAGCCACTGTCTATAAATGGTTACTGAGCATGTGAAATATAGCCAACACAAACAGAGATGTGTGCTAAGTATAAAATGCACACCTGAGCCGGATGTGGTAGTGCATGCCTATAATCTCAGTCCTGGGGAGGATGAGACAAGAGAATTGCAGTTTCAAGGGCAGCCTCGGCAACTTAGCAAGATCTTGTTTTATAAAAAGAGAGCTGGAAGGTGTAGTTCAAAGGTAGAATGCCTGTGTGAAGGTGTAGTTCAAAGGTAGAATGCCTGTGTCCAATCCCCAGTACATATACACATTAAAAAAAATAGAAAACTCACATCAGATTTCCAAGATTCAATATTTCAGTCTTTAAAAAAATTTAAAATAGCTCAACAGTTTTACATTAATTGTATGTTGAAATTATATTATTGTAGACATAATAGGTTGAATAAAATACATTATTAAAAGTATTTCATCTGTATTTATACAATAAGTAAAATAATCCCATAAACTAATTTAATGCACCTACTAAAACATTCATAAGTGGACATGTGTCTTGTATTTTATTATAGAACATGTGCCTTGCATTAAATATGCTCAGTTCATTACTCTGGAAAAAAATAGAGAAGCCTACCACTTCTCAAAGCTCATTTAAATTTACATATGCTTTACTTTTGGCTCCTAGTTACAAGGGTCAGCCCATATGAACAAACACACACAATTCAGCACAGTAAGAACTGTGTATGAGTCGGGCGTGATGGCGCACACTTGTAATCCCCGCGCTTGGGAGGCAGAGATGGGAGGATTGCGCAGGTTCGAAGCCAGCCGCGCGCACTGGCTTAGGAGACTCTGTTTCCAAATAAAAATGTAAAAATAGGTCTGGGAGTGTAGCCCGGAGGTAGAAGGGCTTCCAGGAACCCCAGTACCACCAAAAAAAAAAAAAAAAACCCACAAAAAACTGTGTATGAATCACTGAGAGTTTATGTATATACTAAGGTGATTATAACATACCATAGAAACTAGTGACTCACCTCTATTTTATCTTTAGGTGTAGGGTAAGAAAGTTGTTCTGTCCTGCTTTGGTAATTTATTTCACATTTTTTAAAACAAGCGCTTCATTTACAAAACTCATCAAAAGATACATTTTTGTACATTTTATCATTTATATTTAATAGGATTATTCAAAATTTTAAATGCAAATTCTATGTACATCTATATATTTTCTTATGCCAGAGAAAAAGAGGCTCTTATTATAGGGACCATGATTATGAAAACAGTAAGAATAAAACATAACTTCTATTTTCTCCTTCATTAAGAGTATAATAAATCAAATTCCCTTCTTTTTTTCCCTTCTAAGTTAAATGGATACAGCTGAACAAAGTCCCTAAATTTTTTAAATGTTCATTGTACTTTAAAAAATTTAACAAGACAATATTTACGAAATATTTTTGTGTTAAATGTATTCTTTAGCCAGGTGCAGTGGCACATGCCTGTGATCCCAGTACTTGGGACACTAAGACAAGAAGATCACAAGTTCAAGAAAGACTGTGGGTCTATGATATAGCTTAGTGATAGAATACCCCTGGGTTCAGTACCCAGTCAGTCTCAGTCTCTCCATTCCTCTTTCTCTTTCTTTCTCTCTCTTCTCTCTCTCTCTCTCTCTCTCTCTCTCTCTCTCTCTCTCTCTCTCTCTCTCTCTCTCTCACACACACACACACACACACACACACACACACACTGCAATGGTAATGGTATATCTAGCTCATGTGTAATTTTCATAGTTTCTCTTTCTTTTAACCCAATGTATTACTTTGATTTTCCTGATTTTTACTGTTATTTTTTGTAGAATATTCCAGACATTTTGCTAAACATGCACATCTATTTTTTCTATACTTCTATAGAATTGTTTCAGTAGCATTTTCATTATAATTTATTTTGTATAATAACACATATAACATGTGTGTTACTGTTCTAGAATGAGTTTTAGAGTTTTATCCATCCTTATCTATGACTTCCTTTTAAAACTCATAAGTATTATAGAGACTGAATATACCACTTCTCAAAGCTTATTTATATTTACATATTCTTTACTTTTAGCTCCTGGTTATAAGGGTCAGCCCATGTGAACAAACACACACACACAATTCAGCACAATAAGAACTCATATATAAGAGCAAAATTCTGACTAGCAATCTGGAACAACCAGCAGAAGAGACCAATCTGCATTTATCAGCCCAGGAAGCCATTCTGGCCAATTATTAGCCTCTAAAGCTAGAGGTCAGATTTGTAGGAAGGTAAGCCACTGTCTCTAGCAACTAGCCCAAGAAGCCAAATAATAACCTGTGACCATCAGCCCCAAGTTACCTGAAGTTGATTAATAAATGACAGCTTCTCCAAATGTGTCCTATCTTTCCACTTAGGGCCAATCAGGGAAGGCCATATTTGAACCTCAAGCCAATCATGCAGATTCCCAGCTCCTACTCAGCCTTCTCACAGCTGAGCTTCCCAAGCCCACAGCCTCCAATCAGGACAGAACTAAATCTTCCATTTTTTCCACTATAAAGCTTTTCCACTCCTCTGCCTGCCGTTGCATCTCTGCCAAAACACGACTGATGGTTGCTGATTCAAGCTCTGAATATACAGCCCCTGTTCATTCCCATTTGTTTGATCTTCATTTATTTCCACATGTATAATTTTTGTGCTTAAACATTATTTATTGTAATGAAGTCTCTGGCCAACTTAACAGTATTATATTTTTGGCTAAAATGTAAATAGATAATTTGATCAATATTATTATTTTGGCACTAAAATTTCACTTGTGCTCATTTCCTTTATGGAGCTAGATATGGCCAGACTAAAAAATGGAATTTAGATTACTAGCAGAAAATATTCAGAAGGTTTCATTCATTTTTCTGGGTCAACAATGAAGGCAAACCTTTCAATAGTAATTCCTGCAGTAAATTACAGATTCTTTGGGTTTTGCACATAGAGATGAGTCATCCAAAGTGTTTTTTATATAATAAAAGACAGTGGAAAGCCTTTTTACATAATTTATAAAAAGCCATTTTATACAACTTGCTTAACAAAAGTGTGTCAAATATGAAAACATCATTTATTACTGCAAAAGCATTTGGCAGGTAGAATAAAACAGTGGGATACTTAGAATTCTAAGAGTCACCATAGATTGAAAAGTGACATGAGTTCTCAGATACCCTCTCAGTTCTTACAGTGAGCTGCGTATGCAGTGTGCTTTAAATTCAAACCGTGAATCAGAAGCAGCATTTGGAAGACAGATAAAGTAACTGGGAAATTCTAATTTCAGTGTTTTCTGGTTTTTGCAGCTAGTAGCAAAGCCATTTCCAAATTTCTGCAGTTTATTCCTTTCTCCTTCCTTGAGTACCCAGCTTCTCTCCACCTTCCAAATGGCTCCTAAATTTGCTTCTTCAACCCTTTCTCTTTCTCCCCCCTTGCCAGCCCTATTCAGAGTGCAGGTTGAGCTATGTAGGTAGGAGTCATCTGAGGGAGCACTCCGAAATGCATATTCCCGGGCCCTTCCTGATCACACGCTCGGGGGTGGCGCCTGAGGGAGCTACGTGTGCAGAAGCTCTCCTCGCGATGCCCGTGTTTATGTGAAGTGGAAAATTAGTATGTAATGCCATCGTCTACCTCAAAGGGCTCAGAGTCTCTTGCATTCACGGGAGCCTGATATGCTTATAACAACATAATCCATACTCCTTCACCGTAGCTTCTCATTTGGAATTGAATAGTTTCTCTAACATCTGATAAGAAATATTTATTAGGTTATTCATTTTCAGTCCACAGCTCAACGGAAATAAAATCAAACATATTTTCAAAAATCAAAGAAGCTTCTCCCCTTTACCATTGTTTGCCTCTAGTTACCAGCTACTTAAAAATTAAAAATAACAGTGCTTTCTTACTTTTGTTCTCATATTGTCCAGCCAATTAGTCACCAATCATATGACTTCTCTTATGTATCTATGTATTTACTTATTTTGTGGTACTGGGAATTGAAGCCAGGGGCATTCCACCCCAGACCTTTTTTATTTTTTCTTTCTTTCTTTTTCTTTCTTTCTTTCTTTCCTTTCCTTTCCTTTCCTTTTCTTTCATTTTTTTTTTTTTTGGTACTGGGGATTGAACCCAGGGACCTTCTACCTCTTAGCTACACCCCCAAACTCTATTTTTTTATTTTGAAACAGGGTATCACTAAGTTGCGGAGTGCCTCACTAAGTAGCTGAGGCTGGCCACAGACCCAGATTCTCGTTTCAGCCTCCCGAGTACTGGGTTTACAAAGCTCAGCTTTTCTTTTCTTTTTTTTAAACAGAGTCTCATTAAGTTGCTGGTAGCCTTACTAAGTTGCTGAGGCTGGCTTTGAACCAGGAATCCTTCTGTCTTAGCTCCCCAAGTAATGGAATTACAAGCATGCATGCAGCACCACACCCAGCTGGTTTCTCCTTTTATTAAGCTATCACCTGAGCTCCTACTATGTGCTAGGAAAAGTGGTATGAAGTTTAATCTGACATGATCCCAGCTTCAAGATCCTCTGTCCTCTGTGCTAACTGCTATGGTGCAAACATGTCAGAAGTGCTGAGGGCACAGAGATAAAGAACCAATTCATGAGACAGCGATATCCTCCATGAGAGAAAGGTACAAAGAGGAGGCAACATGTGAGCGGACGTTCCCTGAGGAGCAAGCAGTTCTCCAAGCAGATAGCAAGAAATGGATACTAGAGAGAGAATTTGACAGAAGCAAGAATGCAAGAGGAAGTGTTTGGGGCAGAAGAGCCCTGCCTGCGTGCTCGGCAGAGGGGTTGAGTGCAGTGAAAAGGGTGGCTGCACCCATGTTAGCGGGCATCCTGGGTGACATGAGGAGCAGTCACCATCAGGACTTGTTCCATACGCATTGGGAGCTTGGTTTAGAGATGGTTTGGCTTTCTTTTTTTCCCTTTTCTTTTTAATTAAATTTTTATATTTATGAAAAACATATATGTAAGATTTGAAAAATGCAACTATTATTACAAGGCTTAAAATAAAGTGAACATATCTCTATTCCACTCCTCTCCATTCCAAGTCCTGCTTCCCTCAGGCATCTGTGTTCCATACTTAAATCTGTTTCTGTTAGTATTTACTTCCACATTTCCAAGTAATATGAAGAACGGAAGAAATCTCCTTGTGAAATCAACAAATGTCAGTATCACTCAGTCTTTCCTTTTGATTGATCTCTGCTGCAAAGAGAAATTATTTGGTCTCCTGCTGAAGGGCTTAAACCTACTTGCCCAGAGAAAAGAGACTCAGAAATCACTACTGAGTGGACAGACTCGGCCTCAGCCATTTCTAATCTAGATCCTTGACTTTCCCCTGGACTGCAGTCTTTCTTTGATTCTTCACATCACTAGGAAACAACAATCCTCCTCCACCTCCTTCTATTTATTTTTTTATGGTACCAGTTTTTTAATTCAGGGGCATTCTACATTTTAGCTACACCCCCAGCCATTTTTAATTTTTTGTTTTTAAACATGTCAGCTAGGTTGTTGGGAGTCTGACTACATTGCTGAGGCTGGTTTCAAACCTGTGACCTTCCTATCTCAGCATCCTGAGTACTGAAATTAACAGATGTACACCACCACACTGGACTCAGGAAGCTTCTTTTGACCAGAAGTTTTGTGAATTATTACCAAATAAGTCAAAATATTAATTTTGGCTTTAGACTTTGAAAAACCCAAGTTACCTAAATTTGACAAAGCACCTGGATTCAGTTTCTTCCAGATAGATGAGGAAAATAAAGAGGGCTGGAGCAAGGGTAAAGGCTAGTGAATAACAAAGTCTCCTTAGGTGAGACAGTAATCTACACCCCATGAGCCAAATCCTGGCCAAAGCCTAGTTTTGTGCAGCCTGCAAACTATAGGTTCATATATTTTTAGTGATTGGGAAAAAAATCAAATGAAAAATAACATTTTATAATGAGTGAAAATCATATAAAATTCTAATCTCAGTTATATGAGGATTTAATCTGAAGTTATACAGGGATTTAATCATGTTCATTTTCTTTGGATTTCTGGCTTATTTGTTGAGGTGCTGAGGATCAAAACCAGAGCCTCAATCCTGGTAGGCAGATGCTCTACCCCTGAGCTGCATCCTCAGCCCCATTGTTGGTTCATAAGCAATAGCTATAGTTGCTTTCATGGTATCATTGTATATCTGAGTAGATACAACAAAAACTGCATGCCCCCCATGCCTAAAATACTACTGAGTCTTTGCAGAAAGTTTTCTGATGCTTGTTCTAAATCAATTTAATGAAGCAATGCAAGAGCAACATATAATTTATGCAAAGGAAATGGATTCCTAGTAGAGAAATTGAGAAGAAAGGAATTAAACCTGTTTTCTGTCCATTGGACTTCCTTAAATTCCTCCTGAATAGTCATTTCGCTGGTTGATAATAGGCCTTAAAGAAGTAAGCCTTGGTAAATCTAAATTGCTAGCAATTCCCCAGGAAATTTTCCATCTCAACTTCCTGTCTCCATTTCCCATACCTTTATTGTCTCTAGACTTACCATACCTATCTTTAATTATCTGTATATGTATATGTATATAATGTTTCCTCGCATAAATAATTGTAAGCTCGTAGGTGATTAAAATAAAAAATAGACAACTTTTTATGTATGTATTTCCAAGGCCTGGAACAATATCCTTATAAAGATGTGCTCGCAAATGTTGAAAATGATGATAATGTGCTGTGCATTTTCTCATTTTCTGCTCTCTTCTTTCTCAGGGAAAAGAAAATAAATCTCTACAAAATGTATTTCACACTCAAAGAATTTTAACTACAAAGACTTTGATAGAGCCAAACCTATTAGATGAATAATATAGTCTGGAGGGTGGTAAATACTTTAAAAATGTTTCTCTGATTGAACTAGTTTTAAAAAGAGCTCTTATGAGTTCCTTCCCCACTTCCTTCCAACCTAACACACACACACACACACACACACACACACACACACACACACACACACACACAGGACCATTCTGCCCAGATACATTCAGAATCAGAGAAACTGTGTGTGTGTGTAACTGGGGATTGAAACCAGAGGCATTCTACCTTTGAGTTATACCCCAAACCTTTTGTTTTGTTGTAATATGATGTAAAAGAAGGTCTCCCTAGATTGCTAAGGCTTGTCTTGACCCTATGATCCTTTTGTCTCAACTTCCTAAATATTGGAATTACTGGCATGTCCCACTACACCAGGACAGAGACATTTTTTGACAGTAAAATAAGTAGAGAAGAGAAATATTTCAAATGAATACGTGCTAAGCCTCAGAGTGAAGCAAACAAGCAAACAGATCCAAAATTCAAGTTTATATCTCCAACTCTCACCCAAGATTCAGGACAAAAGAGAGAACTGCTATTTTTACTTAATGAAATGAGACGCTATTTGTCAGAGTTAACCTTTTCCTTCTTGTGTCTTCCTTGGGACTTAGTTGATACAAATCGCTCTCATTAGCGCAGGAGCAGGCTTCTGGCTCAGAGTCTCAATTGGAACCCGCTGCAGTTGCTCAGGGTACAAGTGGCCAAAATGCTGTTAACTATGGTGGAACAAGGAACAGAAGCAAGCTTATCAATAACTGCTAAAAGGCTCTGTGTGAATTTCTGCAACCTTAAGAGATTTAAATAGAAATATAGATGATGCTTTCTAACCTAAGAAAAAAAGATTGCAGATATTCTCAAACTTTACCCACTTATATCATCCATGTATTATTGGGAAGAAGCTTTGATATATCTGACTTCAAAACATTTATCTGAGTCAGGTGTGGTCACACATGCCTGTAATGCCAGCACTTGGGAGGCTGACATGGGAGGATTGCAGGTTCCAGTCCAGTCTCAGCAATTTAGTCAGACCCTTTGCAGTTTATTAAGACCCTGTTTCAAAATAAAAATGACAATAGTCCTGGGGGGCTGGTAGCTCACAGGTAGAATGCCTCTGGGTTCAATCTGCAGTAACACACACACACACTAAATAAATAGATAAACAAATAAACAAATGAACACTTCTCCAGTGACCAAGTAAAGGTAAAGTTGGAAGACAGGGAGAGGAAGCAAGCAGAGACAACATGAACCAATCAATTTGCAAAACAGAATGTAGGTGAATATGGTCCCTGAAAGACAGATAGAAAGAATGAAAGAAGGGGAAAAACAAAATTACAAATTTTCACAAAGAAAAATAATTAGTTCATTAAAATCTCATCATCCTTTCCCCTGTGGTGCCAGCAGATGGATGATTCAGAAATACTGAACTCCTGTGTAGATACTTCTAGCGTGGGTCACAAATGACATTGAAAACAATGTATATTTAGAATATTTACTGCTTTCCTAGTCATTTGGGGACTCAAATGTGAAGAACGATCTCTTTATTAATCTCAGTAAACCCATTCAAACTTCAAAATATAACAATGAGTGCATATAGCATTTTTCATAATAACTTTGAATAACCGAGATAGTTCCAATCATATCCCAGGTCAGATTACAAATTACAACATAAAGCCTAGAAACAGGCATGTCGGAGGCGCTCAGTAATTACCTTACAAAGGATCAATAAATAAATAACTGTAGGTTCAAGTGCATGGTTTCACAAATCCTAGTAATACAAGGCACTGAATAATTTGCTCATGCAGATTAAGCATCTATAATAAAAAAAATCAATGATTTAAAATGACCCAAGATCAGAAAGTCTCTGGAGGCCAACATGAGGCCACAAGTCAAAAATGCCATACCTGGCTTCATGTGATAGGATGTGGTCAAAATATAGGTACACTAAAAATAATAAGAAAAAATAAAATGAGCTCAGGCTCTGTGTACACAGTATGAACGAAACATAAAGAAATTCTGTGTTTAGAATTGGTCGCCACCCCCAAGATATTTCATTCTGTTTATACAATCTCCAATTTTTAGAGCGAACAAAAACTCATATTTGAAAAACTCAGGGCCGTTAAGTTGTATGGTGTTCATTTTGGTAACTAATTAAAATGTAAAAGATCGTAAAGTTCAAAACCACAGGTCAAACCAAGCTTGGGTGTGGGCTGTATCTAGCCAGAGGGACAGCTCACTTCCCCTTTATATTATCACATCGAGCTGTTGGGGGTATTTCATTCTTCATCTGAATTGGCTTCTAATTTATCAGCCCTCAGCCACATTAAAGAAAACTCAAGGATGGTCTCAGTTATGCCCATGAAGATGGAGTAACTGATCGGCCTCCCAGGGTGTCCATTTCAGCAGGACAACTAGTTTTACGTCAAGAGGTAGTGAAATACACTAGTAAAGAACCTAGATTCTGGGATTGTACTGCCGGGCTCTGTCACTTAAAAGCTATGTAACCTTAGCCAGGGATGTACTTTCTTCATGGCTCAGTTTTCTATCTGCAAGATGGAGAAAGCGATAGCTATCATGACAGTTACACAATTCTGAATGCTTACTATCTAAGGTGGTACAATTGTTTGCACCACTTATTTGCAATTGTTTTTCACAAGGCAGGACATTCATAAAAAGTAACCAACTTCTGCATGTCTGTCTCACATGAGGCAACTGATGCCATCTGTGGCCTCAGATAACGTTCTTATTCAGACAGAAGATGTGGGAGAATCAGGTCCCTGTGGCAAGTTCCCACTCTTGTTCTTAACACCAGATGCCATCACTTCTTGGAAATGTCATAATTGCATATTTCAGTGAGAGGACATATACAGTGGATTTTCAAAATACTATAAATACAAAGAGTTAATAAGATGGTCAAGCTCTGTTTTCATTTTTCCCTTCTTAGACACCATTCATTTTAAAGTTAGGGACATTCCATTCCAGAATTGGGAGGTTGAAAAACTCAAAGGACTATTATTTCCCTCTTCTATGAGTTAGTGAGGCATAGAAACTATTAACAGATGCTTGATCTAGATATGAGTTGTTTGCTGCTATTTCATTCATTTTTACATTAAATGACTCTGGTAGTTTTAATGTTTTTTTTTTCCCCCCAGAGGTGCCAAAATTGGAAGAAAAAAAAAGAAGGTCATGTGACATCTTGTCTTTTTAATTCAAATAACAGTTTGAATTTGTAAATGGTAAATAATGACACAAATTTCATTTTTGAGGCACATACATATTTGCTCATCGATGACATTTAAGACACCTTTAAAGATTTTATAACTTTTGAAAATGGACTATATTTCTACAAATACATAAGATAGCCAGGTCCACTGTGCTTTAATACTGCCAAATTCTCCCTTCCCAAAGCAGAAGGAGACAATCATGAACTCTCAAAAATGATCCTGGTTGAATTTATTAGGACTTCTGCTCTGCTTCCACTGGGTGCTGCTAGAAAATTCTCTTATGAGAAATCCAACCCTGGAGCCTAGGAAGCAGAGACACAGAAGCACAGAATCACATATATAAGCTGCAAAGGCACAGGAGAAATAAGCAACTCTACACACCACACACACACACACACACACATACACACACACACACACACACACACACTTCACTTAACAACAAAGGATCAAACCTCACAGAGATAAGTGAGATACAAAATCTACAATTGAGTACTCTAGGGCTCAAATCTAATAATGTCAACTGATTAAAATATGGCTTCCATTCTGAACTTTGTGTTATAAGCTGCTGAAAGAATATTAAAATTAGAGTTGCAGAACTTCAACATAAACTTTCCTCTCTTAACTATTTCAGAATTCTCAGTGCTTTTCAGATATGATGGCGAGACCACCTGCATCACAGTTACCCGAGTTCTTGCTAAAAATGCAGGACCTCAAGATTGTACGAAAACTGTTAGACGGGAAGGGGATTTAAAATTTGGGAGTAGGCAGTTATAAAACACAATTCAGGCACTTGTTATAAGCAGTATAGTTTATGAACCATTAACATCCAGGATATGTTAGGTATACTAATGCAAGTTAAATTATTGGAATAGAGAAAGACATTTCTGTTTAATTTGCTCAAAAAATTAATACATTTTAAAATTTCAAATTGGTGTGTTTAGGTTGCTTTAAGGAGAAGTTTCTCTATAAATCCCAAATGTGCCATCACACATCTGTCCCCAGTGATTTTCATAGGGCCATTTTCTCACCTGACTTTGAGTCCTAGGGAGTCACCCAAGGATATCTCAAGAGTTAACAAAAGCACTTAGCTTATGGCAGATGTAAGGAGCTGTATTTTGCTGTTCTTAAAAGCACAGCTACCTTTTAATCTTTTAGCGTTTCTTAAAGGAGATTCTGTCTAAATGCTATAGCATTTCAAGCCAAAAGGGTGGCATGGCACAGGCATCATCATGAAAAAGTAACCTCTGGCCAGACATGGTGGCACATGTTTGTTATTCCAGTATGTGGGAGGCTGAAACAGGAGGATCACGGTTCATAGCCAGCCTCAGCTACTTAGGCCCTCCACAACTTAGTGAGATTCTGTTTCAAAATAAAGAATAAAAAACAGGGCCAGGGGTGTAGCTCAGAGGTAGAATGCCCCTGGGTTCCTTCCCCAGTACTGCAAATAAATAAATAATAATAATAATAATAATAACAACGTCTTTGTTACTTTCCATTTTCTACATTTTTGTTTTAAGTTATTCCTTACTCCAAACAGGAAAAGAATAATTTAAATTAAACGTCAATCTAAGTTAGAGTTTAAATGGCCTAGCAAATTTAGAAAAGTGACAGGTCTTAAAATGCATTGTACCAGAAGATGACATCCAAAATAGATGATCTACCTACCAGTAATCCAGAATTCTAACTTAAGTTTGGCTCTTTTTTGTCCTGTAGCTATTATATCCCATTAACATCTTTTACTTCAAACATGGAACTCTCTGCATTATATGGTAAATTAGGGTTTTTTTGAGATTTAAATTTAAGACAAAAAACAACTTTATGTCTTAATTTAAAATAATAATGATTGTTTTTTAATTTTTAATTTTTATTTTTTGTGGCACTAGAGATTGAACCCAGGTCCATACTACACTCCCACACCTATTTTTTTTTTTTTAATCTTGAAACAGGGTCTCACTAAGTTGCTGAGGGCCTCGATAAGTTGTTGAACCTGGCCTGGAACCAGCAATTACCCTATCTCAGTCTCCCAACTATTAGGATTACAAGCATGGACCACCACACCCAGCTTGATTGTTGTTTAAAATCACTACGGACATAGACCCAATATTCTATTACAAAAGAGCGATTTCTCCTTGTTTTCTGAAAATGTATATAATATTACATTTTTCCATCATTACTCTTACGATGTTCCATCTTTGCTTGTTACCTTCCTATTATTACCTACTGTTATCTGTTATTCCTATTATCTTTGCTTGTTACCTTCCTATTATTACCTACTGTTATCTGTTATTCCTATTATCTTTGCTTGTTACCTTCCTATTATTACCTATTGTTATCTGTTATTCCTATTATCTTTGCTTGTTAGTTCCACATTATTATTGTCACTCTGAAGTTGTTTTCTCAGTCACAGGTGTTTCTTTCAGTCAACCATCAGTCCTGCCCTCCATGATAGGTACTCATGATATTTACATCTTAGAGGCTATCATGAGCGTATTCAGAAAAATTGCCAGCAGTAGTCTAGAGAGCTGAAGGAAATTAAAATTATCTTTTGTAACTACAGTCACCAGGTTCACTTAAGATAATGTGCACTTATAAAACAGTGCTTATTAAACATGAAGTTTCCATTGCTTTTTCCATTTACTTTTTGTACATTGTCATATAAAGCTATATCCAGTTCTACTCATGCATTTTATTTGCCATTGCTTAGGACATAGGTGACGTTGCAATGACAGCTTTCTGTAAATATTTGTTGAAAGACCTAATATAAACTAGCTAGAGTTGACTGAATGTGTCCTATATTTGTACTGGATCAGTTCTACAGTGTTTCACCAAAACATTGGTCAAAAACGTCTGTATCTAAATGTTGTTGGAAAGTGGTGGCCAGAAAAATGCCACCTGATGGACAGACATTAAGCAGAAATTAACTATTAGGTAACTAATTAGCCAATAAGGACCCACCTCTCAAGAGACAGATGCCAAGAACCAGATTCTTCCCTAACTTATGGAATGTTACGGGAACGCAAAGCGATGATTTGCTGTGAAACTCTACACCTGAAACTACATCTCCACACCTGCTCAGCTTCACACTTCTTATCAAAGATCCCCTCCTTTAAAGTCCACTCTGGATCCAAGAGCAGAAAGCAGAGTTGACATTTACTTCTTTGTTTTTTCTTTTCTCTTTTTTTAACAAGGGATTGAACCCAGAGGCATTCTATCTCCAACCTATTCCCCTTTTAATTTGTTATTATTTCATTCATATTTTGAAACAGGGTCTCACTAAGTTATTGAGGTAGGCCTCAAACCTGTGATCCTCTTATCTCAGCCTCCCAAGTACTGAGAGTACAGGCATGCATCACCACACCCAGAGGCTAACATTTACTTCTACACCTGATTTTTATTATGACCTTATTTTTATGCCGGGAGTTATGTTAGGGTCTTTAGAATGTCATTTGCTTGTATGGTAGTTAAATAAAGTTCTATACATTATGAAAAGAAGAATCTATGCTTTTAATCATTGTGACATATTGGAAGCATCCTTTCTTGTTATTAACAGTATAATATGCTTGGACTGACAAGTCATTCCAGTCAATCCTGGCAAGTATTCTAGGGTATTAGCAAGGCCCTCTTGTATATACGCCCTTAGCATTTCCAAGTGCATATTTGATTGTCACATTTTCAAGATATGCAGTAAAGGGATGGTGCTCCTTTCTTTAGGGATAAGATAACTAACGGGAGGAGAACAGCAGTCAGTTGTCTTACCAAAGCTACATGGTTTAGCAGAACTGAATCTAGAACCCTGCCTCATGCAATGTACTCCTGGCAGGATGCTCTCGTAAGGCACCTTACATTTCTGGTCACTCAATTCCTATGTCTTAAACTTTTATTAATTTATTTTTCCCAGAAATATACAACTTTATGTGGAATACAGAACTAAACTGAGAGGGAGAAGCAGGTAGAGGAAAAAAAGCAGAGCTAATAAGATACAAACCACATTTCAAGCATCAAAGAAAACATCTGCAATATGGAGACTTAAACAGTCAAACGTTTGGAAGGCTGACCTTTAGACGGCGAGTTCCTTAGCGTATAGTTTATCTAATAACAATATTTGAAAGATAGAACACCTTTGTAGCTTCTTGCTTTGATTATTCTATGCTGGCTGCAGAACAAATTGATTTGTGCATAACCACTCATTATCAATCATGGCCATTCTGGACTAAAAAGAAAATCTTAGTCGTAGTTAAATTATATCAAGTTCAGCTATTTTTAACTTTTATACATAAATAGGTGCACAAGTAAGACCAGCATCACAGTTCTTATGCATTATTTTAATTCTTTAATACTATAAATTTACCCAAGAGTGGTGGCACCCACCTGTAATCCCAGTGCATGGGAAGCCCAGACAGGAGGATCACAGTTTCGAGGCCAGCCTCAGCAACTTAGTGACACCCTAGGTGAAATGAATGAACCCAAGCTCCAACTCATGAGCCAGATGCTTGCTCAGTCAGTGGGAGCAGGGTCTGCTCCATTCCTCTCCAAGTATCAATTCTATTCCTCTCTCTGAGTGCCCGCTTTCTACTTATTATCCCTGTCTTTATTCTGCCTGTGAGTTTTGCACATGGTATCTTTCTTCCCCTTTTTCTTCTTTGCTTTCTAAGACATGCATTTTAGCTCCAAATTTGCATGTTTTATAGGTCAGATACCCATATTAATTAGCCATAATTGTTCTCAATTCAAAATTTCAATGGAAGGCCGGGCGTGGTGGCGCACACTTATAATTCCCGCACTTGGGAGGCGGAGACAGGAGGGTCACGCAGGTTCGAAGCCAGCCTCACTGGCTTAAGAGACCCTGTTTCAAAATAAAATATAAAATAGGTCTGGGAGTGTAGCCCGGAGGTAGAAGAGTTCCATCCCCAGTACCAGAAAAAAAAATTCAATGGATATATGAGCCCATTTTCTAAGGATATTTGAATCCAACATGATAAACGGTATAAAAACATGTAAATAATGCCACCAAACTCACCAAGAAAAGAGAATCAACCAAGCAAACAACAGAAGCCTGTGTATGGTTAGCAAACATCTATAGAATATTATCTGAGTTATAACAATAAAGGAAAATATATGGTATTATGGATACATATAGATAGGCACTTAAATGAAACCATAGAAGCTTTAATGCACACCTGAATCCCAGTACTTGGAAGGCTGAGATAGGATGATTGTAGACTTAAGGCTAGTCTCAGCAACTTAGCAAGACCCTCAGAAACTCAGCGTGACCTTGTTTCAAAATTAAAACTATTAAAGTGGGTTTATGTAGATCAGAGGTAAAATGTTCCTGGATTCAGTCTCTAGTACTAGGAAATACTAGACTACAGAGTATGTGTATGGCGTAAACTCCCTGAAGAAAGGTTAAATTCTCAATATACTTTTTTAAAAAGTTCCTAACAGTGGTACCATGTAAACTGAAATTTGAAGAAGAAACGAATGGATAGTAAAAGTTAGGGAAAGACAATGATACAGCATGTTTAATGCAAAGGAATCAACATGTACAAAGTGACATGAAAGAATTTGGCATCTGGCGACAGCTATATGTATTTTAATATACCTGTTTGCAGGCTACAAAGGGGATAACAACAACAAGAAATAAATCTAGAAAATTAAAGTGAGAACCATATTATAGAGTATGAGCCATCTCACTAAAGGATTTGCTTTTTTTCCTAGAAGCAATTATAATCTATTAGGCAATTGTAATAAGAATTATGACATGAAAACACTACTAATAATATAACAACATCTAATATTTAACACAGCTAAAATCCTAATAGTATTGACAATACCTAACATATCACTCAGGCATCAGGCCAAACACTTGACATGTAGTATTTCAAGTAATTTACAAAACTCCATTAAGACAGATACTGGTGGCATCCCTGTTTTTTAGACATCATTACACTGGTAAATACAGAACCATAGTCAAGACTGAATTTGAGGGGGAAAAGATTAGAAACTAAAAAACAGTTCATGTGTTATTGCTTTAGTCTCTGCCTAGGGTGACTGGGCATAATCACAGCAGTAAATTAGAGAAAGGAAGAGAAAGGTTGGACAGAGGAGGAACAAAGGAGTCGGAAACAATAAATTGTTTTTCAGAGTAGACTTAGGCAAAAAGGAAAGGAGGAAGTCAATAACAACTCCAAAAATGTCTGTACTGGGTTCGGAGAAGCAACACTTCCCAAAAAGAAAAGGAAATTTAGAGAGTTGAGCCAAATGTGAGATACAAAAGTAGAAATTCCTAGTGGGAAAATGGAGAAGGTGCCCAGTAGAAACATTAAAAAAAAAAAAACAACGGTGTGCATGTACACCAATGTCAACATGATTTACGTTACAATGTGACACTATAATACATCAATAAAAGCATATAAAATAAAAAATGAAATTGCTCAAACAAAATGGATGGTGATTCTTACTCACATAAAATTCTGGCACAGATGTTTCAGGTTAGCGGAAGGTTTTCTCCCACATAGGCATTCGGGGTTCCAGAGTGATTTTAGCTCTCCCTTGTTCAATATGGGATTTCTCCAAGATCCCTGCTTGAAGAAGAGAGGAAATTTGAGGCTGTATATTTTTTCTTAAGCAAATGAAGAGTAAGCTGCATCATTTATTTTTTTCTATTTTCTTTTCTTTTTGGTATTAGAGGCCTTCTAGCTCCACCCACTTTTATATATTATTTTGAAACAGTGTCTCTCTAAGTTGCTAAGGCTGACCTGGAACCTCCCAAGTACTGGGACTACAGGCCTGGCTGTGTTTCACATATATCTAATCATATTCCACATGCAAGAACCATAGATGTCCACGTCTATTGCGATGATATCAGGAAATGCAATCTATAGCTTTCTTGACACACACACACAATAAAATTCTATTATTGTGGAAGAACATCTAACCATCATCTCTGCTCTAGGATAATATTTGGAGTTTGAAGCCATGGAAGTAGATTAGATTGTGTAGAAAAGATGTGCAAAATGAGAAGAAAAGATGGCCACCACAGATGGAAATGACTTCTAGAGACTTTTCAACCTGCATGAAAGCCATCAAGGAATTGGATTCAAAATTCCCCTGTCTTTTTTTTTTTTTTTTCCCCAGATCAAGTCACTTTATTGAAGGGCTCGGAGGCAGGGAAGAGGGGCTGAGGAAGCGCTGCAGTGCAGTGAGCTCCGCTGTCCTCAGCAGGCCCAGATCTGCCATCTCTGAAAAGCTTCCCGTCTTTTAAATCTTGAATCACATTTCTTATCTTACGTTTTTTTCTTTTTTTTAGCATTTGGTAACCGGACTGTTTATTGTGAAGCTCACAATACTATGCTGTACTAAGAAATAACCCTAATTCCAGGTCTTCATTCAACATTACCCTCCTCCACCCACAGCATGCTACAGCTTTAGCCTACCCAAATTATCTACTGAGATCAACCACAGCAAAGACAAGGCATAGTATAAAACCTTAGTATAAAAGATCATTTGTAGGGATGACAGGAAAATTAGCTAAACCAAGGTTAAAAGAGTTTGAAGACAATGAATGGTGGTCTAATATTAACAAGATAAAATTTCACAGGCATACATGCAGTACACAGTCTTAGAATACTATATTCATAAGGAAAGGAATAGAAAACCTTGTTGAAAAAGTTATTATGAGAAGAACTTGACTTTTATTTGACCATAAGATCAATAAACAGGAACACTCTGATACAGCTGCTCAGAGAGTAATGTAATCTTAGTTTTATTGGTAGGTTTGGTACAGATGACAAAAGCTTTGGTACACAAAGCATTTTACACTGAACTGCCGGGCATGCCACGCTAGTATTTGAAACTTATAGCCACCCAAGACTTCTGCCTTTCTCTTACACCCACATACAGATATTATCAAGTTCCATTTATCTACCTTTCAATGATATTTCAAAATCCTTGTGATAATGAATCGAAACTGTAAATCATCAACATGAGTTCACCATATATTATTGTACATTATATAATATATAAAACATAACGTCACAGAGAAAGGTATAAATGTTTTATATGTATGTGCATATAACTTTCTTAGCAAAAACACTATAAAAGCAATGAGTACATCATACACTGAGATCTTTATTTTTACTTATTTTTATTTTTTATTTTTGTGGTACTGGAGGTGGAACCCAGGGGCTTTTCTACCTCCGGGCTATACTCCCTACTCCTAGACTTATTTTATACTTTATTTGGAAACAGGGTCTTACTAAGTTGCTGAGAGCCTCACTCAGTAGCCGAGGCTGGCTTTGAAGATGTACGATCCTCCTGTCTCAGCCTCCCAAGCGCTGGGACTACAAGCGTGCGCTACCACACCTGGCATAGGTCTTTATTTTTATTTATTTATTTTTTTTATTGGTGCACTGTATTCATACATCATAGTAGGATACATACTTTTGTAGACATACATGCACACTTTTCCCAGTCAGCCCCCACCCAATCCCCACCCCATTCTCTCCCTATCCCTCCCTCCCATGCTTGGCTTAGTAGTTGACATCTAGTATTATGGCAATTTATCTAAAATTAAAAATGATAATCTCACATAACAGTTTCATTTGTCTGATACCAAGCTTTTGATGACTTAAAGATAACATTCCAATATTTCTTTTTGCTTTCTTTCTTACCAGAGAATATTTTTTTCTGTTTTTTAGGTGAAACTATCATATATTTATATATTTATTTTTCAGAAAAAAATCTATCCTAATATGGAATATGGAGTCTAGGTACCCAAAACGATCTTGAAAAAGAACAAAGCTAGAAGATATATATTTTCTGATTTCAAACCATATAAAGCTACAATAATTGAAACAGTGAAGTACTATTCTAAAGGCAGATATATAAACCATTGGAGTTAAATAATAGCCTAGAGCTAAATTCTTCCCTATATTGTCAAGTTATTTTTGACAAGGTTTCCACGAACATTTGGTGGTGGAAATGATAATCTTTTAACTAAATATTGTTAAAAAATAATAATTACATTGAAAAGAATAAAATTGGACCCTTACCTAATCCCATATACAAATATTAACTCAAAATAGATAATAGACCTAAATATAAATCTTAAGACTATAAACTTTTAGGAGAAAATCTGGGTCATAAAACCTCACAACATTGAAATTGGCAGTGATTTCTTGGTTATGATTTCAATGGCACAGGCAACAGAGGAGTATACAGACTCCCTAAAAAATAAAAAAAAATTGTATATCCAAAGACAATGTAAACAGAGTTAACAGTTACTAATAGAATGGGATAAAATATTTCCAATTGCTATATCTGAAGGTATATTAATATTCCAACTAGAAATCATAAAATTTAACAACAATAAAGGCAAACAATACCATTTAGAGATAGGCAAAAGACTAACATAAATAATGAATCTCCACAGATAACCAATCTTAATTGTCTGTTGGATGGAAACTCTTGTTTCTCTGGTTCTGGTGTGTGTTACCTATTTCTTCTTTGTAGTTAATCTCTTTGAGTATTTTCTCTAGTGCTGGTTTTGAAGACATAAATTCCTTCAGTTTCTGTTTGTCATGGAAGCTTCTTATTTTTCCATCTAATTTGATAGAAAGTTTTGCTGGGTAGGAAATTTTTGGCTGGAAGTTGTTTTCTTTCAGAGTTTGGAATATGTTATTCCAAGCCCTTCTGGCTCTCATGACTTGGTTTGGGAAGTCTGGAGTGATTCTAATTGGTTTGCCTCTGAATGTCACTTGGCCCTTTGTTTTTGTTGCCTTTAAGATTCTCTGCTTGGTTTCCACATCGGTCATTTTGACAATTATGTGGCGTGGGGATCCTCGTCTCCGATCCTGTCTAAAGGGAGTTCTATAAGTTTCCTGGATCTGTGTATCAACCTCTTGCTCTATGTTTGGAAAATTTTCTGCTATTACTTCTTTGAAGAGATTGTTGATCCCTTTGGTTTCATTTTCTTTTCCCTCCTCTATTCCAATTATTCTTAGGTTAGCTCTCTTAAAATGGGCCCATATTTCTTCAATGTCAGATTCCTGTTGTCGGATATTTTTTTCTAGATTAGAAACTATGAGTTCATTTTTGGAATGATCATCTTCTAAGAGCGAGATTCTGTTCTCCATGTGTTCTAATCGGTTGTTTGTGCTTTGAATTGAGGCCTTTACTTCATTAATTGCATCCTTTATCTCTTTTTGGCTCTCTCTGAGTTCTTTTCGAAGCACCTCTATTATTTCTACAGTTATTTTCCTGATTTGATCTTCTAGAAATATCTGATTTTCTGTTTTATTGGGTTCTGATGTTGTGGGGTTGTGGGCATTCATTGCTCCAGTATTATTCCTCTTTCCCATGATTTCGGAAGTTTGTGCCTTCTCTGGGTTCTTCCCTTGGGTCACTATGACTTCCCTTAAGGTGTTCTGGATCTTGAGTCAGTAGTATCTCAGACCCCACTACTCCTTTACTGGGTTGTATCACAGAGTCTCCGACCCAGAGAGTCGATAGAGGCTGCTTTAGACTGTGGGGGGTGCCAGGTTGCACGTTCTCCTATGGTGTGATATCTCTGCCACCGCCCCTCCCCCACTGGGTCAAGTCCCAGTGAGTACAGTACTGGGATTTCTCCTCTGTGGCCCGCAATTTGACTCACTGTTCTTGAGTACGCAGATGTAGCTATACTGGATTTGGTGAATTTTCTGCTGCTGCCGCCAGTGGCAATATGGCGCCGCTGCTACGCCCTCAGCTATGGGGCTGGCGTTTTTCTTCTTGATTTTGATTTCTTCTGAATCCCTGCAGCGTGTGCTGAGCTCGGCCACTGGGAGCTTTAGATGCTCTCTGCGCGGAGAAATCCCACCTGGCTGTTCCGCAGTGGCTCACCTCGGCTTGCTGTAGCCGTCCCGTGAATTCGCTGGTGCCGCCGGCAGTATGGCGCTGCTGCTGCGTCTGCCGCCGCGTCTGCCGCGTCCTCGGGCGCAAGGCCGGTTATCTCCTCTGTGGCTCTGTTCTCAGTCCGCTTTCTCTCTGGAGCCTGGTGATTTTTTGTTTCACTGGTGATGTTGTTTTCTGGCTATGAAAGACGCTGATTTTGTGGTAATGGAGATTTGTTGTTAGCGGGGCTCTTAAGCCCCGCTTTTCTCGGTCGCCATCTTCCCGGAAGTCTGGTCTTTATTTTTAAAGAGTATCTTTCACTCAAAAGAACCAGAAATTCTTAAATAAATGATCAAGGGCTGGGGCAGGGAAATTATAAAACTAGCCTGGAATATTTTGTTGTGCCAAAAAGTAGGAAAGTGCTAAAATAATAATAGGGACATGTAAAAAAAATGCACATGTATGGTATTAATTTAATAGATACTAAACCCAGTAGATGAAATCACTTTTGATAAGCAAGAAGATATTTACAAGGCAGTTTCAGAGTAATCAACCACAAATTACTTATTACTTACAAAGAAAGAAATAGTAACTTTACAGTAAATTAACCTAACAACCATGAATTTATTTAAGTAATCAAAGTTAACACAACTAATAGCAAAACAAATTGAAATTATATGCTTTCTGATAGGATACTCTAGGAGGGACACAATATCACTTGTATGGAATTACAATAAAAATTACAAACCTGAGCTGGGCATTTTGGTGCACACCTGTAATTACAGTACTTGGGAGGCGGAGACAGGAGGACTGCAGATTTGAGAACAGCAACTTAGGAAGGCCCTCAGCAATTTAAGGAGACCCTGTTTCAGAATAAAAAATAAAATAAAAGAAAATAAAATGGAGATGTAACTTGGAGAAAGAATGTCCTTAGGCTCAACTTCTATTGAGAGGGGGGAAAAAACCCAAAAAAGTAAAACTAGTTTTAAGGGAACATAAAACAAATCTAAGCTGAAAGACAGTCTACAAACTTACTGGATTTATTCTAAAAATGCTAGGGTCATAAAAAAGAAAGACTGAGGAAAGACTTATAAGAAATTGAATATAAGACAATTAGTATTACCTGTGATGCTAATTGTATTGTGGTGCAAAAATAAAAAGATATTAGAAAGAATTATGAAATTTAAATAAAAACTGGATCAGATAATAGTATTGTATTGATATTATTTTTCCTGGTTTTTATGAAAGAATTTTGATTATGTTAGAGGCAGTCCTTAGGAAATATATCTTGATGCCTTTGTGCATACAAAGAACAAAGAAATGCTTAAGTCATATTGCGTGATTTTTCTAGGTACACACAAACTATAAAAATTTGAGTCAGGTCTAGGACTTGACCCCTACAATACCACCAATTTTTGCCTATTTTTCTTATTCGCCTTTCCCCTTTTATCCTACTGTATGAATGACATAAAAACATCCAAGACTTCAAATATTAAAAAAAGAAACTTTGCTCAGGTAAGGTAAGTAGAAGATATACTACCACGGGATTCCCATAGCTAGCCTCTCACCCAGGAATGCTCTTCTAAAAAATCAGTCTGTAAGAAATAATCTGCATTGCACATCAAAATTCATGCCCCAGCCAAGCATGGTGAGGTACACCTGTAAGCCCAGCTGCTTGGGAAGCTGAGACAGGAGGATTGCAAGTTTGAGACCCGGGCAACTTAGCAAGACTTGCCTCAACATAAACCATCCATCCATCCATCCTTTCATCCATTTCTATTGGGGTTTACATCCAGGGATATTCTGCCACTGAGCTACATCGCCAGCTCTTCTTATTTGTTATTTTGAAACAGTGCTCCCTAAGTTGCTGAGGCTGGCTTTGAACTTGTGATCCTCCTGTCTCAGTCTCCTAAGTGTTGAGATTACAGGCATGTGCCAACATGCCTGGTTTAAAAAGAATAAAAAGAAAAGTAATAGAAAAGCCGAATATAAGAAAAAAAAGCCCGAGAGACTTGGTGTCATTTTGCCTGTAGACCTCAAATAAACAGAGCAGTGGAAAGAGCCTTAACCACAGAATCTGTAAGGTAAAGCTTTGGAGGACTAGCTTATAAAAACATCGGTTCCCAATGACACCATGGGTATCATCTTCTAAGTCAGAAGGGGAAAAAAATGAAACAATTTCAGGGAAAATAGGCTATATTCACTGTTTGTGAAAACATTCAGGAGAAAACAGATAATGTTTTTGAAGTAAGAAATTAAAGATGAAATTAGGTCAGTGAATCTATTCTATGTGATGCTGCAATGGTAGGTGCACGTCATCATACAGCTGTCAAAACTTAGGGTTTTCATCAATGGGACCACAATACCTGACAAGCACAACTTAGAGGAAGAAACTTATTCACTCACAGTTTTAGAGGTTCTAGAGGTCAGACCATGGTCAGCCATCTTGCCAAATGGCTTCAGGGCATGGCAAAGGAGGAAAAGCTGAGCTCAGTTCAAGGTGGCAGGAACAAAGAGAGAGGAAGAAAGCAGGAACAGATTCAGTCCCTGAGGCCACACCCCCAGTGAGACACCTCCTCCAACCGTGTTCTACCTCTGAACTCGGCTGTATTGTCTAACACAGGAGATTTGGGACACATTTTAAAATCAGACCATAACAAAAGCTAAGAGTAAATCCTGAAACAAACTCCACACCTTGGGAGACAATGGCGTACCCATGTTGATTCACCGATGTTAACACATGTACCTCTCTGGGTCAAACGCTGATAGTGAGAGGTATTTGGTGGGGGTCGGGGTGGGATAGGCAGCATGTGGGAATTCTATACTTTCTGCTCAATTCTGGTACGAATCTAAAAAGTAAAATTAGCTAATTTTTTTTAAAGAAATGAAAATGTAATTTTCTTATACATTCCAACACAATTTTCCATGGTTCCAACTTTATGCCATAAAATCATTGAGAGGTTTAAATCAGATTAATTGATTTTGGATTTGCTTTAACTCAATTGGGTTGAATTGAACTGAAATTTGAATATGTGCCCCTGTTTTTATATCTATACTTTTTAAGAGAAAGTAAAAAGAGACTTTGGAGGAGTTCTTGTGTGCATATGTGTAGATGGATGGATGGATCAATAGATAATGAGTGAGATATGCATTTTCAAAACACCTGTCAGCTACTGTAAAGTTTTAAGGGTGTATTCTTATTTTTTATTGTTTACTTATTTATTTTTGTGGTACTGAGGATGGAACCCAGGGGCTTTCTATCTTCAGGCTATACCTTCAACCCTATTTTGTTATTTGTTTTGAAACTAGGTCTCACTAAGTTGCTGAAGTTAGCTTCAAATCTGCAATCCTCCTGTCTCAGCCTCTCAAACACTGAGATCATCAGGCCTGGCTCATTATTCTTTTTTTTTTTTTTATTGCACTCTATCAGCAAGGCAGCCACAGTCAGAACAAGGCACACAGTCACAGCTGGCCTCACAGACACCTCCACTCTCTATACTGTGCGCTGCATAAACCCAGGGGATGATCTCTTCTGTGGACTAGGGAACTAACGATGCAAGTTGGGATTGCTCAAGAGTTTTGTAACAAGTTTCAAAATTAAAGGAAGGTTAAGGGCCTGGGTGACTAGGCGCCCATTTTCTTTGAGTAAATGACATTCTTCATAGATCAGATAATATAGGACTTGAGATTAGCAGGTTGAAGAGGAGAAAGAAATGTTCCAAGCCAAGGGAAAGCAGGACTGGAGAGGGGACGACAGCATTCTGTATTTTGAAATGCAAGGTGGGTCGTGGCAAGAGGTAAACTGGAGAAGGCAGGGGCCAGGTGGTGAAGGTCTGGACAGTGAAAATTATAACCTGGCGGTAGGGAATGAAGAGGCTTAAAGATTTTTAAATAAAGACATGACATGATTAGATGTTTACTTTAGAAAAAAAAACCCTAGTTCTTGGGTAGCAAGAGGAGGTTCCATATCAGAGACAAGAAGATGCAG
Source organism: Muscardinus avellanarius (assembly GCF_963383645.1). NCBI lineage: Eukaryota > Metazoa > Chordata > Mammalia > Rodentia > Gliridae > Muscardinus > Muscardinus avellanarius. The sequence continues at coordinate 99,467,297 of NC_137794.1, forward strand.
TGTTGCAGTAACCTGAGAGAATATAATAAGAACCCAACCTCGGCAATTTGGAGAGGAGAGGAAGCTGAACAAGAGCAAGCAAAGAGGTGAAATCCTGGGCTTGGTGACTCACCGGCTGTGGTGGAAGAGATGAACTGGGTTATCTTTCAGAGGGAGAGAGTATAATAAAAGGTGCAAGTTTAAGGGAAAATTTATGCAGCTCAGTTTTAGACAGGTAGTACTAGGTGTGCCTGTGTGGCATCCATGTGGAAATATTCAGATGAGAGCTGGCTATTGGGATCATTTCCTTTTCACTGACATGGAAGAACTGGTGGCTTTGGGATCTATGACTCATCTAGATCTGTAGTGTGCACACATCAGGGAATCATGGGACCTGCAGTGAGCCTGGCCATTCAGGGCCACCCTGTCCCCAGGGTAACAGGGAAAGACAGTTCTGGCCTTGACCATTGAGTTTCCTCTTTTGTGTGTGTGTGTGTGTGTGTGTGTGTGTGTGTGTGTGTGTGTGTGTAATTTTTTTTGTAGTTGGGATAGAATCCAGGGAAATTCTACCTCCAAGCTATACCTCCAGTCTTCTTGTTTTACTTTGAAACAAGGTCTCCTTAACTTGCTGAGGCTAGCCTCGAACCTATGATCTTCCTGTCTCAGTTTCCCAAGGTTCCTCTCTTCAAAGGCATCCCCTCCCTTCGTGGTCAGGCTGCATGTCTGGTGAATGTTGGCAGGACAGAGCCTGCATCTTCTCTCTGATTGGGAAGGTGCTTAGCTAGTGTCCTTGTTTGTGCAAAGAAAATGGGTGAACTAAAAGTGCACACAGTGAGCATTGTAAAACATCCAATTAATAAAAACCCAACAGACCATCAGCTCTCTGCTTATCTCAGCATCAAAGACACATTTACTAGGACTGCATTTGGGTGAAGTTCTCTGGTAGACATTCCAGAAAAACAACTAAATGCTCTCTATCACCCAACAGTATTTAAAGAACAGAACTCCAAATATAAAATGACAAACTGACATAAATGACCACCCTCAGGCTAAACTGATTAAGCATGAACAAACACAGACATATCATAGTAGGTAATCAGACATATCATATCATAGTAGGTAATCCGAGCAATGGTAAGCTCAGAGTGTTATAAAGGGAGGCAAAATAAAATACAAAGAAATAGCTACTTCCCTTTTGAACTATCTAGAAAAAGAAAAAATGCTGGAAATGTAAAAAGGAGAGAGATCCTCTGACAGAAAGAGAAGTTACTTGCTTAGGGAGAGAAGACACGCGGATCTTAGAGGTGGAGGTCAAGGTGCAACGTGCAATTTTAAGGCCCTTTGATCATTACCACTGATGTGTCTCTGCTCAGTGTGAGTAGCTATTCCATTGGACTAAGTAAGACCCTTCCATACCATGCCTTATTAGACAGAAGTGCATTTTCAATTACATCCCATTTTCATTATGCATCCTTCCCCGGCCTTATCTCAGCTTGCTGCTTCTATTATCATGATTTTTGTTTTCAAGTATAATGACAATATCTTACATGTGCATATTTTAGGCATTAAAAACACATTTCTATCTCAGGTAAGAAAAGTAAACTACATGCGCAAAAGAACTCTTGAATTATAAGGAAATTATTTTCATTTCTTTTATCCTTAGGGATTACAAAATAGAAAAGAGTCTGAAAGAATCCAGAACATTTCCAATACTATAATATTTCTGACCCAAATGATGGTACAGCCAGTATCTTTATAACTGCAACTAAACTGCTTTCACCATTATTATGAGGCTTTTGCAAACTGTATCTTTTAAATGGAAATTTATCAGGCTAGAATTATCTTATTCCTCTAACCACTAACATCATCTTCATTTTAAAGTAGCTAAGTAGTTGAATAAATCCATTGACTTTATACAAGTCAAAAGGATAATATGTAATATTAATTTTGAATCAAATATATATTAATATCTATACCTCATGTTTATTTCAACACTATTCACAATAGCCAAGAAATAGAAATAACCAAAATATTCATCATCTGATGAGTTTTTTTTAAAAAGTTGTTCTCAGCCCTGTGCACTGGCACACACCCATAACCCCAGTACTTGGGAGGCTGCAATAGAAAGATCAAAGGTTCAAGGTCAGTCTCAGAAACTTAAATTCAGCAAGACCCTGACTCAAAATTAAAAATGGAAAGGGCTGGGTATGTAGCTGAGAGCTATAATGCTTTTGAAGGTTGTTCACCATAAACCAAACATCTAAACTTCCTTTCCACCACTGTGTCCCAGTGAAGTCAGCTGTAACCATGTCCCAGAGGTGTAGTATGGCACAATGGTGAATCAAAGAAGCAAATGGTCAGTCTGTGCCTCTTCATTATAACGGTAGTGACCAGCACATAGAACAAAATTACTTGTTGTCAAGGGAATTCAAGTCTAAAATCACAGGTAGCAGTGGAGACTCATGCAATATATCCACACAGGGCAAAACAAAAGCCTAATCCAAGGTGAGTTTGGGCATCCATTAGTAGAGAATCTATGGGTTCTGGCTTCTATCCTACATGAGGTTTGGAGAAAATGTCAGCTTCCCAGAGAAGAAATCTCTTGCCCTCATCAGATGGCACAGGAAGTCAAGTGAACACATAGCATAACAGGAGGCGGGAAAGAGCTGGAGAAAGGCTCCCAAACCAGACCTGGTTTGTGTCTCACAACTGGACAAAGAGAACCCACAGGAGATGGCCATGGCATAGACTTTCCCTGCAGAAATTCAATGAGTCTGGGGTTACGCCTTAGCTGGCTGTCAGCTGCAAGAAGTCAGGTTGGATTTCTGGAGCCATCTCTTTGTCCTTTGAAGGAGTTGATGCTCACCACCTATGCTGAAGACCTGGAAGGTACAACCTAGGCTGGGAAGGTGATGCTCCTCCTTATGATGGTGCAGCGTTAGGAAGAGCACAAAAAGCACATGTCCAGAAGTGACTAAGTTTAAACTTGGAAATGGCTAAGAACTGTCTTAGCTTGCCTGATGCAACAAGATAGGTTGTCTGTATCAAGTTAAAGACAAAATGAAGGGTGTGGTTCAAGTCAAAAATTGATTTTAGTATTTGAAAATGAAGAAACTTTCACTTGCACACTGAACTTTATGCCTGCTACCATAATAATGTCTCAAATGCATTCTTTGGGGGCATTTCCGTCCTTCTCCCTAATGTGCACCTGGTTAATCATTTGGCTGCCACTAAAGCAGCAATCAGAGTTGTATGGCAGCCAAGAAAATCTCAGATCCTATGTTTACTAATTGGACATAACAATTCATGCTCAGGGGCAGCAGACAAAATGGGCTTTACTTTGCCAGAATTGTTTGGACTGCCAGATTTTGCTTAGTCCCATTCCCTCATTCCAAGCTTTCTGATCCTGAGAACTACTTTCCTGGCCAAATTGCACCTTGATTCTTCACCCAGAAAAAGGAAGCACTCATTCCCCTGTATCTACAGATGCTAAAGTTTTCTAGTGGGAGATGGAGGCTTGACATTGGATAGAGCTTTGTGTATTTCTGAAATTTGATTCTTTAGAATTAGTAAGAACTAATATTATAATTAATTCACAAGGAACTAGAAGTCATACACATTAGACAATGATATTCTGACATACGATCTTTCCATTTTAAATATAAATTATTGATTTTAAATTAAATTATTGGGAGAAACAGGAGGTGCAATTATACAGGTCTGGGTTAAATTAATTAAGATGTAATAACCTTTTACCTGGTGTGTGCTAGAGTTCTCAGAGAGAATGTGCTGGTCTTAATTCACTGGTGGGGGAAGTCGGTGCCCCAGATCAGAAATGTGACCTACCCTGGGTCCTTGCTCAGGTTGGAAGGCCTCTTCCTCATGCTTATTAGGGAGATGGTGCTTGCCATAGTATCTTGTAAAGCCTTTTCTCTTTTTCTAGAATAAAAAAGTTAAATAAATTATTAAGCTTTAACTCATATTACAAATTAGAGGACTAAATTATCGCCTATGACTGATTTCCATGGTAGATGCTTGGATTATTAAGGGATGTTTTCAAATTCTTCCTGAAGACTTTTTTTTCCCCAAATATATTAAGTTTGAGCATAGAATGATGACCATAGAGAGGAAATTACTTTGGTTATTTAAAATTTTGAATACATCAAAGTTCTTTGATTTGAAGAATAGTTATACTTTTTCCTAAAAGAGATTAGGATGCAACAACTAACAAACAAAACGTACGTTTCTATTACTTTTCAATAGGGTTTTTTCAATAGCATTTATTACTTGACTTGATCTCAACAGCAGGTCTTATTTTCTTCCTATCTCACAAGGAGATATTTGTAAGCTGTGTGTTTAAGTGACATGCCAGGGGTTATATTGGCTTATCCTGGAAGCCAGAAGGAACTCCTGCCTTCTAGCCCAGAGTCTATTAATTCATTCTATCTTGATCAACTGTTCTGTGCCCCAGGGACATGGCAGAAAAGAAAACAAAGTCCCTTACAGACAAATGTACAGTACTTCAAGTAGTGTTAATACCAAGGAGAAAAATAAGGCAAGAGGAGGGGACACTGGTGGGATGGGAAGAGGTGTGTGTGTGTGTGTGTGTGTGTGTGTGTGTGTGTGTGTTTGGGAGGAGGGGTGAAATTATTGCTGTTTTATGAGACAAATGACAAATCAAGGAAGGCTACATTGATGAGGTGACATCCATGCCATCTTGTCATATTATCAATTTATGACAATTGGACAGGATCATGAAGGAACTGTGGGAATGGATGATAAAAATATATGGGAGAAGAGAATTTGAGGAAAGGGATTGACCAAATCAGACCTAGCACCTGTTCTGGCAGACTTCTGCTGGAACACAGCCTGCCTGGTTTTTTACATATTACCTGCTGCTGCTTCTGTGCTACGTTGGCGGTGATGAGCATTGGCGACTCAGGATATATGTGGCCCACACAACTGAAAACATTTACTTTCTGGCCCATTAAAAAAAAAATCTGCTGACCCTTGGTTTATACAGAGGGAAAAACAAATGCAAAGCCCAGAAGGCAAAAGTGTGCTTGTTGTGTTCAAGAAACAGAAAGAAAGTAAGCAGGGCTATGTTGGAGTGATGGAGTAAAGAGTAAGAGGGAAAAAGAAACAGGCAGAGGGGAGCTGGATCCTGAAGAGCCTTTCTCTCAGCCACTACCAAGATCTTTGACCTTTAATTACAGAGGGTAAGAAAGTTCTAAAGGATGTTGAGTACAGGGCTGACATAATTTCACATTTTAAATTGATACCTTTGTTTAGAATAGATGAGAGGGTGTTACTTTGAGATCAACTACAATAGTAAAAAACAAATCTGGTTTGGATGAAGGTGGAAGTTGTGAGAATCTGTCTATTTTTGAAGATAGAGATGAGTAGGATTTGCCAATGGACTTAATAGAGGTTCATGTGCATGAGAGAGATGTTGGAGGGACAGGAAGAGGAGCAAGGGGTCAAAGTTCATTGGTGTCAGCCTGCACATCTAGAAGGGTAGAATCATTGTGAACAGACAGGAGAGAGATAAAGACGGGCAGGGGGTAAGGCAGCATTTACAGCTGAAAGTGAAAATTTTAGTTTAAACATTAAATTTTAGATGCCTTCTGAATATCTAAATGGGCATGCAAAAGAGGTCCCAAATACAATATCCTTTCCTGATTTCCTCATCACCATAAAGAGGGTATAACTGCAAGGTGTGGTTTTATAATTGGGATACATGGAGGTTTTCATCCGGGTTAGTTCTTATTTACCCTTCTGCACGGAGCGCTGAACCTCTTGACTTTTGTAGTGATAAAATAAGCAATGATCCTTTCAGCCCCAGCTGAAAATCAAATCTGGATTTCAGGGGAGATGTTTGAAATGGACATACAAATATGGAAGAAAATATTTAGAAATGTTTAGAAAATATTTAAGTCGTGGGAACAGAATAAAATCTCCTAGAAAAAGGCTAGAGACGTGGAAGGAACAATTTGCCTGCTTATTACTCCATTTCAATAGACGTGACAGGTTGTGAACTAGAAACTTTATATCCTCTAATCTTGTCACACTTGACACAGGTTGGTATTTGTTCCCCCATTTCTCACACAAGGAAATGGAAACTGAAGTGGAAAAGTAACTTGTCTGCCTGTACTTAGGGACAGGACCCAAGATGCCTGTCTCAATAATCTAGCCCTCTCTGTTATCCCAAGACGTGAGCAATAGGCATACAACAGAGGGGTTGTCAGCTGGGTGAATCCTAATAAAAAAGAAAAATGATCCAAGTAATAAATTGTCTTGATGCAGGTCTTGTTACCAGGTGGGTAGTCTTTCCTCTAAGTTCAACTGCAGTGAGGCAACATTTTTTTTTTTTTTTCAGTATTGGGGATGGAACCCAGGGACATTCTACCTCCGAGCTGCACCCCCAGCCCTACTTTTTTATTCTTTATTTTTAAACCGGGTCTCACTGAGTTGCAAAGGGCATTACTAAGTAGCTGAGGTTGTCTGCGAACCGCGATCCTCCGGTCTCAGCCTTCCAAATGCTGGGATTACAAGCGTGTGCTACCACGCCTAGCTAGACATCTTTTTAAGGAAACCACTATATTGGTAAACTATGATAATCCTCTTATGGAGCTTCCTTCTCAATTTCCTGAATTTAACGCTCTCATCGTGAATAAGCAAAATATTTCTAGTTTCAGAGCAGAATAAGAAGCATAAACCTCCAAAGGCAACAGGCATCAATGATCTGCACTGCATTTTAGGGAAAATACAGGTTATTAAGCTTGTATCCTTCTTTTATTTTATTTTGAAATAGGGTCTCATAAAGTTGCCCAGCCTGGCCTCCAACTCGTAATTCTTTTGACTCAGCCTTCCTAGTAGCTGGGATTATAGGTGTTTTCCCTCACACCCAGCCAGGCTACAAAGTTTGGATAATCTTATAGGACCCTCGACAAATCCTATATTAAATTAGGAAATAAACTTTATGACTGAAAACTAAATATGAATCACTCAAAGCAATGCAGGGACATTAGATGTAACATGAACTGATGCAAATAACTCGTACAATGCTGCACTTACCTTCACCACTATCCTGGCCCTAAGCACATTTTTTTTTTGGTTGACTCAAATTACTTTGTTTTCACTGACTTCTCAAAAGTGCAGTTATACTCAGTTGTTACAAAATAATGTGGAGGAAAAAAAAAACTTGTTATCAGGCTGGGGCTGAAATGATCATTGCTTATTTGATCACTACAAAAGTCAAGAGGTTCAGCGCTCCATGCAGAAGGATAAATAAGAACCAACAAGGATGAAAACCTCCATGTATCCCAATTATGAAGCCATACCTTGCAGTTACACCCTCTTTATAGAGATGAGGAAACCAGGAAGGGATGTTGTACAAGATCAAATCTTGATTGAAATATTTGGGCCAGACTGGTTTGAACAAAATCTAGTAGAAACAGTGGACGTTTGGGATAAATATTGGAAATTAGTGATCTCAGAGTCCTTCTATCTCCACCCTCCACCCACTCATCCTCAGGTGTTATGCTCTTGGCATCTTATTGCCTGGAACAAAATACCCTGATGATGAGCACACACCCAATGGGAGGGTGTTGCTATGGAGACAGTGAACTGATAAACAGCAACCATCCTCAGAAAAATAAAAAAGTGCCTTGAAGCCAGGTGTGGTGGAACACACCTGTAATCCCAGTACTTGGGAGGCTGAGACAGGAGGATCTTAGGTCTGAGGCCAGCTTCAGCAACTCAGCAAGATACTGAATAACTTAGTGAGACCCTGTTTCAAAATAATAAAGTAAAATGAGGCAGGGGTGTAGCTCAGAGGTAGAAAGTCCCTGGGTTCAATCCCAAGTACATATATAAACATATCTCCCCCCCTCCTCCTCTCCCCCCTCACACACACACACACACACACACACACACACACACACACACACAAGCACTGCCTTGAGATTGGTTTTTGCTTTTCCTTTCAGGGATTTTTCTTCTTTATCACTATATTGCTATCTTATCAAGTGCTTCCACCAAGTCCTATCATGCATCATGCATCATGTGTCATGATTGTGTCCCCACAGCATCAGCACACAGTGCCTGGCACCTCTTGAGCACAATGAAGTTGTTTGTGGAATGGAATAGGCATCATCACCCTGTTGTCAGAGAATACACGAACCCTTCAATGCAGACTCCAGATTCTCTCCTTTAAAAATTGCACAAGCACTATACGCATTTTGTATCTCCCTTGCTTTATGGAATTTAGTCATGTGACATCCCTGACATCATAGAGGCTATTTCTTTCTGGGTGTATTGATGGGCCAAACTAAAACTGAATTCCTGAAGTGAACCATGGTACTCCTATTGCAGGTCTACAGGGCAACATTGCTGGACAAAGTGTGCAATGTTTGTGCTAAACACATTTGGAATCCACTGGAAGGTGAAAGCCAGATGCTTAGCCCTCCATGTGGACTCGAGTTTCCGTATTGGGACCATGGTTTTCTGCCTTTTCTATAAAGCCTCTGAGAGGCAATTAGAATCCTGTACATGTTTCCATTGTCAGTGCAATCCCTTTGCTCTGCGGGTCCTTGGAGAGAGGACCGTTCCCACTCGCCTTCTGTTAACCTTTTTGTTTTGATCCTTTTTGATTCAATGTAGAAGTCTTAAGGGCAGAAAGAAAAAAGAGTTGGCTTCTAAAAGTCCAACTGTCAGATGACTAAAAGATGTGATACCACTCTGTTTTCATCTCCAGAGTCTAAGAGGGAAGGAAGGCTCTGCCACAGCACCGAGTCTCAGTTGATACTATCTCATGGGGCTGCCCAGTCAGGGACTCTCGAGGGAAGAGTGGTCAGTTTTCTGCATTTGGTATGCCAGTACTTCCTCACTGACCTGTTTCCTGGTAATGGACACTACTCTGTATGCTGAGTAATATTTCATTAAAAAAAAAAGGAAAAGAAAAATAGAAGAGACATGGCCATTACTAAGAATAATACTTGCTATTCTTGATTTCCCCTGACCAAATACTTTTTAAAAAATACAAAGTCTGGACTTCCGGGAAGATGGCGACTGAGAAAAGCGGGGCTTAAGAGCCCTGCTAACAACCAATCTCCACTACCACAAAATCAGCGCCTTTCATAGCCAGAAAACACCATCACCAGAGAAACAAAAAAATCACCAGGCTCCAGAGAGAAAGCAGACTGAGAACAGAGCTCAGAGCCACAGAGGAGATAACCGGCCTCACGCCCGAGGACGCGGCAGCAACACCATACTGCCGGCAGCAGCGGCAAATTCACTGGATGGCTACAGCAAGCCGAGGTGAGCCGCTGCGGAATAGCCAGGAGGGATTTCTCGCCGCAGGTAAAATCTAAAGCTCCCAGTGGATGAGCTCAGCACACGCTGCAGGGATTCAGAGTGGAAATCAAAACCAAGAAGATATACGCCAGCCTCACAGCCGAGGGCGTAGCAGCGGCGCCATATTGCCACCGGCGGCAGCAGCAGAGAATTCACCCAAATCCAGTACAGCTACATCTGCGTACTCAAGAACAGTGAGTCAAATTGCAGGCCACAGAGGAGAAATCCCAGTACTCTACTCCCTGGGACTTGACCCAGTGGGGGAGTGGCGGTGGCAGAGATATCACACCATAGGAGAACGTGCAACCTGGCACCCCCCACAGTCTAAAGCAGCCTCTATCGACTCTCTGGGTCGGAGACTCTGTGATAAAACCCAGTAAAGAAGTAGTGGGGTCTGAGATACTACTGACTCGAGATCCAGAGCACCTTAAGTGAAGTCATAGTGACCCAAGGGAAGAACCCAGAGAAGGCACAAACTTCCGAAATCATGGGAAAGAGGAATAATACTGGAGCAATGAATGCTCACAACCCCACAACATCAGAACCCGATAAAACAGAAAATCAGAGATTTCTAGAAGATCAAATCAGGAAAATAAATGTAGAAATAATAGAGGTGCTTCGAAAAGAACTCAGAGAGAGCCAAAAAGAGATAAAGGATGCAATTAATGAAGTAAAGGCCTCAATTCAAAGCACAAACAACCGATTAGACCACATGGAGAACAGAATCTCGCTCTTAGAAGATGATCATTCCAAAAATGAACGCATAGTTTCTAATCTAGGAAAAAATATCCGACAGCAGGAATCTGACATTGAAGAAATATGGGCCCATTTTAAGAGAGCTAACCTAAGAATAATTGGAATAGAGGAGGGAAAAGAAAGTGAAACCAAAGGGATCAACAATCTCTTCAAGGAAGTAATAGCAGAAAATTTTCCAAACATAAAGCAAGAGGTTGATACACAGGTCCAGGAAACTTATAGAACTCCCTTTAGACAGGATCGGAGAAGAGGATCCCTACGCCACATAATTGTCAAAATGACCAATGTGGAAAGCCAAGCAGAGAATCTTAAAGGCAACAAAAACAAAGGGCCAAGTGACATTCAGAGGCAAGCCAATTAGAATCACTCCAGACTTCCCAAACCAAGTCATGAGAGCCAGAAGGGCTTGGAGTAACATATTCCAAACTCTGAAAGAAAACAACTTCCAGCCAAAAATTTCCTACCCAGCAAAACTTTCTATCAAATTAGATGGAGAAATAAGAAGCTTCCATGACAAACAGAAACTGAAGGAATTTTTGTCTTCAAAACCAGCACTAGAGAAAATACTCAAAGAGGTTAACTACAAAGAAGAAATAGGTAACATACACCAGAACCAGAGAAACAAGAGTTTCCACCCAATAGTCAACTAAGATTGGTTATCTGTGGAGATTCATTACTTATGTTAGTCTTTTACCTAGCTCTAAATGGTATTGTTTGCCTTTATTGTTGTTAATTTTTAGGATTTCTAGTTGGAATATTAATATACCTTCAGATATAGCATTTGGAAATATTTTATCCCATTCTATTAGTAACTGTTAACTCTGTTTACATTGTCTTTGGATATACAATATTTTTTTATTTTTTAGGGAGTTTGTATACTCTTCTGTTGCCTGTGCCATTGAAATCATATCCAAGAAATCACTGCCAATTTCAGTGTTGTGAGGTTTTATGACCCAGATTTTCTCCTAAAAGTTTATAGTCTTAAGATTTATATTTAGGTTTTTTATATATTTTGAGTTAATATTTGTATATGGGATTAGGTAAGGGTCCAACTTTATTCTTTTCAATGTAATTATTATTTTTCAACAATATTTAGTTAAAATATTATTATTTCTACCACCAAATGTTCGTGGAAACCTTGTCAAAAATAACTTGACAATATAGGGAAGAATTTAGCTCTAGGCTTTTATTTAACTTCAATGGTTTATATATCTGCCTTTAGAATAGTACTATACTGTTTCAATTATTGTAGCTTTATATGGTTTGAAATCAGAAAATATATATCTTCTAGCTTTGTTCTTTTTCAAGACCGTTTTGGGTATCTAGAGTCCATATTCCATATTAGGATAGAGTTTTTTTCTGAAAAATAAATATATAAATATATGATAGTTTCACCTAAAAAAATAGAAAAAAAATATTCTCTGGTAAGAAAGAAAGTAAAAAGAAATATTGAAATGGTATCTTTAAGTCATCAAAAGCTTGGTATCAGACAAATGAAACTGTTATGTGAGATTATCATTTTTAGTTTTGGATAAATTGTTATAATACTAGATGTCAAACACTAAGCCAAGCATGGGAGGTAGGGATGGGGAGAGAATGGGGTGGGGATCGGGTGGGGGCTGACTGGGCGATGTGTTGCATGTATGTCTACAAAAGTTTGTATCCCACTATGATGTATGAATACAGTGCACCAATTAAAAAAAAATACAAAGTCTGGCCAGGGATGGTGGCGTACACCTGCTATCTCAGTGCTTAGGAGGCTGAGACAGGAGGATCACAGGTGTGAGGCCAGCCATAGCAACTTAGCAAGGCCCTCACCAACTTAGTGAGAACCTGTTTCCAAATAAAATAAAATAAATTAAAATGTTAATGTTTAATTATAATTAATTTTTAATTTTTTAAAGTTTTAATTTTAATGAATTAAAATAAATTAAAATAAAACAAATTAAAATAAATTGACTTTATGATGGTGTGAAAGGCAATCTTCTCCCCCACTGGTGACACGTGGTGAGACCTCTATCCTCTCCTGATGCTCGTCTGTGAGTGAGAAGCACAAAGTCACTTGAGAGTCAAGGAACAACCCGGGTTCTACTGTGCACTGTGTTGCTCAGCCAGTGGAGGGAGGTTATCACGTGATTTTTAACTTACAATATTTTCAATGAAATCCTATATTTTGGGGGGCAAGAGGTGGGGTGTGTGTGGTAAAATGGAAGATGGCAGCAGGGCTGGGGCAGTGGTTGAAGTGTGAGCTTGAACTGATGCTCAAACCTTGTTCTGTTGCTATGATTCATTAACTATAATTATATCAGTTCCTAACTTTGTTTCTAGCTCTTTGGTTATTTATCTTTGTGGTACTGGGGATTGAACCCAGGAAATTCTACCTCTGGGCTATACCCAGTGCTTTATTGTATTTTTTTTTTTTTTTGAAACTAAGCTGCTGAGCCATGAACCTGTGATCCTCCTGTCTCAGCCTCCCAGGCACTGGGATCACAGGCATGTGCCACTACACCAGGCTTTTAATGGGTTACTTAAAATTCACGCTAATCATGCCGTAAAGGTTTAGCAAAATGTTCAAGAATATTTACAACCATATTTAAATCCCCAAAATGAAAGTGAAATAAAAAATATTGGAAGCTTTATTTTTGATCAAATACTATTCCTAGAACTAGCCTCCGAAGTGTATGGAAATTTACAGAGGCATCCTGAGTGCCCCACCAAGTTTTCAGTTTTAAGAATCTGACATTGTTTTTCACTGGTGTTCAATTCGAGTGGCTCACATCTTACATTTAACAGTACATTTGTTTCTATTCATTTTGCTCTGGATTTTATATTCACTTGAACTTCTTGGCCTGTCTTCATTTTGGCCTACAGTCTAATGATACTCTTGCATATGATATTCATTCAGTAGTGACAGAGGTCACCTATGGCACCGTGAAGGCTCACTAACCTCTGCTTGATCTGTTTTTCTAGAAAGGCTGGAGCTTGACAAAGATCACAAAGCAGTAGATCCTGCTTGTTGTTCCCAGACAAGACTCGCTTATTTAGCTGATGCTGTTTGTTGAGTCCACTAAGGTGTCAATGGTCACTGAAAGTCATCAAGGTTAAAATTGAATTACAATACCACTCTCTGGAGTGCCCAGGCTGAAACACGAACCCTGTGCTTGCCTCATCTTTCTCCGAAGACCCCTCATACCATCACCAAATCCTCTTGGCTCTACTATTAAAATATATTCCAGGATTGGCCTGACCTCTTTGCATAACAGCCACTTTCAACCATTCTAGTTGAAGCTACCAAGCCTTGCTGGGTTTTTCAGTAGCCTCTGAACTTTAGAGAGAATTGACAGTAGGTGGTAAATATGACAGGTGAAAGATGGCTAAGGTATTCCTATCATATTTTCCTTTCAGGGGTAGGTTGAGCCTAAATTTTTCTCAGAATCTTTGATTGCAAAACCAGAAACCCATTTAAACCAACATATATATAAAGAAGAAAAGATAGCCGGATTGTATGTAGTGCTGGTAAGCCAGTAATGGAGACTCTACTTTCCCCTTCCCTGGGGTCCTGGTGGTCACCGTCTGTGTGTTTCTGTTCCACCCTCCCAAGGTTCATCTAAGACTGGGCACTTGCACCTTCAGGACACACGAAGTAAAATATGCATGCAGGCCTACCTCTATGTGACTTCCTCCCAGGTCAGTCCAATTAACAACTTCATAGTTTAATTCCAAATTCCCTGAAGAAGATGACCTCTGTTCTTTGTTCATTTCAGATGTATGCCTCTGATAAAATCAGGGGGAACCAGGACATAGGTTCATCTGATTCAAACACAATTTCCCAGGCCCATCAGTTTAGCAGGGTTTAACAAACCCATTCAGAAAAGGGGCCTTGAAGCTGGGCATGGTGGAATATTCCTGTAATCCCAGTGCCTGGGAAGGTGAGACAGGAGGATTGCAAGTTGGAGGCCAGCCTCAGCAACTCAGACCCTCAGCAATTTAGTGAGACTCTATTTCAAAATACACAGCAAAAGCGGGCATGGTGGCACATACTTGTAATCCCAGTAATTGCGAGGCTGAAACAAGAGGATAATGTTTCTCAGGATAGCATCAGCTCTTCAGTGAGGCCCTCCACAACTTTGTGAAACCTTGTTTCAAAATAAAAATAAATAATAGGACTGGGGGTTTAGCTTGGAGGTAGACTGTCCCTGGGTTCCATCCCCAGTACCACACACACACAAAAAAATACTTAAATAGGGCTGGGGAACTGGTTCAGAGGTAGAACACCCCTGGGTTCAATCCCCAGCACCATAAAAGGGGCTAGAACTAGGCAAAATATCTACTTAGCATCTGTACTGAAATTTAGGAATAAACTTAATATTCTGATAAATGGTGAAGTCAATTACTGTCATGCTCACGTACTTCAGGACTCAGTCATCTGAAATTAAGGTGCGGTAAACCTGGTTTATATTACAAAGAAGTTTTCAAGAAATAATTTCTCATTAAAATATTTATTTTCAGTTTTTATTTTTTTCTCAATCAGCATCCAGCTGTCTCTGTGAGACCAAAACTAGAGCCCTCATTAATAAGGTGTCTTTTATTTTTATTTACTTAATTACTTGTGGTACTAGGAGTTGGACCTGGGGGCCTTCTACCTCCTAATTACACTCCTGGTCCTATTTAATTTTTTTTTTTTTTTTAATTTTGAAACAGGGTCTGACAAAGTTGTGAGGCTGGCCTTGAACCTGTGATCTTCCTGTCTCAACCCCAGTGCTAGGATTACAAGCCTGTGGCCCGAAGCCTGGCAAATCTGGTACTTTTGAAACCAGGTAATAAGGACTGATTTAGGAATTTTAAGAATTCCTTGTCTGTACCGTTCTGGGCCTTACAACTTAGTGGGCTGCCTTCCTTTGTGTGCGTGTGGATTTTTTAAATTGGCCTCCTTTGTTCTATTAACTCAAGTGTTTAGTGCTACCTGACTCAGTTAATGTAATCCATCTACCTATAATCCGTCAGAGGTGTGCTATCAACTCATCATGTCCCGGTTTAAGTAGGTAAGAAGAGAATTCCATTTTGATGGATGTCACTTGCCAAAAGGCAGAAAAACTTGTTGAGTTGCTTGGAATTAATGTATTGACTCATTCATTACAAAAACAAATGTGCTGAGAGAGTAACATAAATAAAATTCTCTGCTTTGTGGATTTTACCATGGATAGCAGAAATTATTAAAATGTACTTATTTTAGTCAACATTTAGAAAAGTTAATTATATAAACTTAGATTTTCAACTCTAATGTAAAAGACGGAATTAACCAATTGAAACTCAATTACAAGAAATACTACAAGTCTGAGAATCCATTATTTTATCTTTGCAATCACAAAGGGATCTATTTTGTAGAATCAGTGTTTTTGACCAGTTGGATTTCAGAACATGTCCTAATGAGGCTGAGCTTGGAGCAGGTAGGTTTCAACTTCATCAAGCTAATCTGCACTAAAGTCCAGACATCTCTTAAGAATTGGGACTGTCAGGTCAATAATTTGATCAGAATGCTAAAGTATAAAGATCAAGGAAACACTTCCAATGATATTATGTTCATATGTGAAATTATCATTGCCAATCTCAATATCATGTATGGGGAAGGGGAAAAAATACTGAGGGCTGTGGAGGGAGGAGCTCACCAAGTTCTGTGTACATGTATGTCCCTTGATAGGGATTTTAAATGGAATTCTGATGTGAGATTACAATACACCAATAGGAGTATATATATGCGTGTATGTATAGATGTTTTTTGGGTTTTTTTTTTTTTTTGCAGTACTGGGGATGGAAACCAGGGGCATTCTACCTTAGAGCTACACCCCTAGCCCTATTTTTATTCTTTATTTTGAAACTAAGTTTCAGAGGGCCTAAGTAGCTGTGGTTATTTGTGAACCTGCTGCTATCCTCCCAAGTGTGAACCTGCTGCTATCCTCTTGTCTCAGCCTCCCAAGTACTGGGATTACAAGTATGTGCCACAAAACCTGGCAAAAGTACATTTAAAAACAGAAACAAAAATCAAAGATTCTAAAGTAAAAATAAAAAGGAAATTGGCCTAAACTAGTGACCTCTTGAAGTCCTTTTTTCACCTCAAACAGGGAACTAACATTTTTGAGACCTACAGAGTACTAAGTAGTGTAGTAACGAACTTTTCTTATTCTTGCCCCAGCTTTTCAGTTTCAATTCATAAAACCCCAGGAAGAAGGCAGTATTAATATCATTTTACTCATGAGGACTCCGACCCTTAGGCAATTAGGGAATTTGCCCAGGTTTGCACCAATTACCAGTGGATGGGTTGAAATTCATGTCCGGCAGACAATAAAACCTAGGATTTTTCCACTAGACTCTGGCAAGAAGTTGTATAGTCAGGTCTCTGGGCAGGAAGTTGTCATTTCTCCAAACAGTTTGATAATCCGATAAGTCACTCGACAGTCTTATTTTGAACCTAGGTGAAGAGGCAGATCATAAAAATCTTTGAGAGGCTAGGATCCCCTGTTTTGTAGTTTCCTATTTGTGTTTCTATAAAGTACTCCAGGTGATTCTGATGCCCTCCCCCCACTGCTGCCCAATAGCTCTTCCCCCTCTGATTCCCTGGCCAGCTCCTAACACCTGGCCTAAGCTGCATCCCCATTTGGAGGCCTTCCTCAGTTCTCTGCGTGCTATTCTACCGTTGAATGAAATCACATTGCTTTACAACTAATTGTTAATATAAGCCAGGCCTGGTGGTGTACATCAGTAATCTCAGTACTTGGGAGGCTGAGACAGGAGGATCAGAGGGTTGGGGCCAGATTCAGGGCTCAGGGAGACCCTGCTTCAAAATAAAATAGGATTGGGTGTGTAGCTCAGGGACAGACCCTCTTTAAGTTCAATCTCCAGTATCCACCCCCACCCCCAAATAAAGTGAAAGGTTGTCTCTCCAAGCTTGTGGTAAGCTTGTTGAAAGCAATAATTGCATTTATTCGTGTGTTTATTATCCTTAGTATTCAGCACTGTGCTTGCCACTTGACAAAATTTATTTCCAAGAAAGAATTTACTAAGCCAAAAGTTCAGAGCCAATTGGCAACTGTTTTCAGAAGCCTCCAAGTCTGTTTTATTGTTCTCCCTTCCCCTCGCCTTAAGTGAAATTAACTGCCTACTTTAGTAGAGAGTAAAACAAATTTTATGGGTTCCCTGTGAAAGTCCCGGGTCCTGGGATGCCCCGGCCTCTCAAGCACTACATTTCCCCTGAACCCCCTGTAGGTTTGCCTAGGGTGATGAAGGCAGGGAACCCCTGCCAGTACTGATAAGGGCAAGTCCCAGACCTAGCGGGAGGAGGCCAATCATCTGGAGAGGGCGGCTGCCACGGATTTCGGCTCGGAACTGACAACCCTTTGTAGCTCTTCGGTGGCTTTTGCCGATCACAGCGGGGGCGGGGAGTCACTAGCCCGGCGACTGTCCCCTCAATCTCCAGCACCCGAATTAGAATCGGTCTTTTAGTGCTTTCTTCTCTCCTGTTTCCCAGACTCTTCCCATCCCAGCTGCCTTTCCTGGCTGCGAGCGTTCCCCGGGAGGACTCCTTTCTCCGCGGGTGCAAACTGGAGACAGACACCTGTCTCTTGGCCTCGGAGGAGGCTGAGGGCCCTGCAGCAGCGGGAAGGGCTGAGCAGAACTCCCTTTCACTCTGCTTTTCCCTCTGAAAGGCGGAGACGCTCCGGGGATTACCGAGTGTCGGTCTAATCAGCTTTATAGGGCGGATTGAAGGTTCTGAAAAACAGTGGCAGCGCTGCGTTCCCTGCCGCCCGCAACTCCCACCCCGCTGACCTGCCATTGAAATCGATGGCCGCGGAAGGCCGGGCCGCAGCCCTTCCCCGTTGGCAGCCCTTTCCTCCTACCTGCCCCGCCAGACTCGTTCCACCAATTGCACCAGCGGCGGGAAGAGGCTGGGCGTCCCTGTCTGGCTTCTTTCCTAGCACCTAAGTCTATCATCCTCCTGCCATGGGCATCCTCATGGTCTGGAAGCTCCTCTTTTCTTCTCTTTTTTCTTTCTTTCCTTTTCTTGTTTGTGCTACTGCGGATTGAACCCGTGGGCATTCTACCTTCCTACCTACGCCCCCAGCCCGTTTGTTTTTTTTTAAGAAACAGTCTCTAGATTGCTGAGCGCCTCACTCTTGCTGAGGCTGGCTTCTAACCTAGGATCCTCCTAACAACCGAGATTACAGGCCTGCACCACCACGCCCGGCGGGAATGCTTTCTTTCTTTCTTTCTTTCTTTCTTTCTTTCTTTCTTTCTTTCTTTCTTTCTTTTTTTCTTTCTTTTTTTTCTTTTTTTAAAGCCCTGATCTGAATCTCAAAGCACCGTGAATAAGGTAACAACCCTCACTGTGCAGACAGCAGCTCGGAGCGGGTACCTCCTAAAAGAGTGAAAGCGTCAACCCGCTTTCAGGACGGAGTCTGAAGTCGGGTTTCCTGCCGCTCCTTTGGCTGTCAACACTTTTACCATGCCAGCTGCAGGAGACGCGCTCGCAGACTAGAAGCCCGACCCGGGCGGGAGCGGCTCCTCCGGCGTCTGGGGTGGGAGCCAAGGACGATCCCAGCCCAGCGCCTCCGCGGCGGGGGCGTGGCCAGACAGGGGGCGGAGCCAGGGGCGGGGTCGGAGAGGGGCGGGGCCTGGCGCGCCGCGCATGCGCACGGCATAGCCCGCTCCGCCGAGGCCCAGCTGCTGCCACCACCGCCGCGGCGGGCGCTGTAACCGCGGCTGCCGCCGCCGCCGCCGCTGGCCGGGCGTTGGTGCGGAGTGCCCAGGTTCCCGGCAGACGGCGAGGGGAGCGGCGCCCGCGGGAGGCTGCGCCGGGGCGAGCACCCTGCGTGCGATGCCCGCCGGGCGGCGGCGCTGAGGCGCGGAGGCCGGGCGGCGGCGCCAAGGGACTGCGGGGCCGGGCGGGCGCGGCGGGGCCGCGGGCCATGGACGCGGCGGGGGCGCGGGCGAGCCGGGGCGGCGGCGGGGCGCAGAGCCCGCCCGCGGCCAGGTGAGGCGGCCGGCGCTGCCGCTGCTGCCTCCGCGGCCCGGAGGCAGAGGGTCGCCCGCGCAGCGTTTCCTGTGCGGATTATCTCCGGCTGCCCGCGGCCGCCTCCTTCCTCCCGCTCCCAGCTCCTCCCGGCCTCGGCGGACCGCCCGCGCCTGGGTCCGGCGCCCCGAGTCGGGGACCCCCGGTGCCTCCCGTGCCGGCGCGGGGGAGCCCGGCCGAGCAGGACCATGAGGAAATTCAACATCCGGAAGGTGCTGGACGGCCTGACGGCCGGCTCGTCCTCCGCCTCGCAGCAGCAGCAGCAACAGCAGCAGCAGCAGCACCAGCCGGGGAGCCGGGAGCCCGAGATCCAGGAAACGCTCCAGTCCGAGCACTTCCAGCTCTGCAAGGTGAACGGAGCGCGCGGCCCCGGCGCCCGCGGCGAGGAACTGGGGTGGTCCTGGGGGGCAACTCGGGCTTCGCCCAGGGGCGCCGGTAATGAGCTCAGCTCCGGGGCAGGGTGCGCTCCTCCCCTAGCCGACGTTTCCTCGGTGGGTGATTTTGGAGATGGAGACCCTACTTTTTAGTTGATCCACCCCCGCCCCTTCCCTTTAAACCTGCAACAATCATTTCAAGGCACCTCGGCCGTATTAATCTGATCTGTAATCATATCCTGACTCTGCTAGCGCTCATCCGGAGGCTTTGTATACTCCGGCATTTTAATACGATTCGCCAACTTTCGAAATTTGCTGTGGAAACAGTGTCTGATGAATTATTGTTTATCCGAAAGCCCAACCTGTTCAGCCAGATCTTTGCTCATCACTTGTCCCTTAAAACGTGGTGCGAGTGGTTTACAGGATGAAATCGTAGGTTCTTCTATCGTTGTGTTTGGTTAAAAAGTTGGTACCGAGATTTTGCCTGTTAATGGCATGATAATTGCCGTAGCGTTCTGCAATTCAGAAAGAATGATGCAGCGAATTAATTCACCAGCTGCTCAATGAGAAATACAAACTAGTCTTGTTATTAATACCTGCCTTCCTCATAAATAGCCATGTGTTCCTCCTATGTCACAGTTTCTTAACACTGTGTACATAGCACTTATATCCGTAGTACCCTAAAATGATAACGAACTTAATAGTAAATTGCAAAAACGTTTGTTGTACCCATTTCTATTCTGTTACTATCGCAAATGTTGGGATACAGGTTTGGTGAGTGCTACGCCAAATCCTTGACTCAAAATAATTATTTGGCAGCTTTTTCTTAGAAGTACTTGCATTTAGCCTTCCAATAAAGAAAGTGATCATTCTTGAAATAAAGTGTGGATCACATTTAAAAATGAATTTAGTAACTCGGTGTCAGAAATAATTGTAGACTAGTAGAAAATTTTCTTCTGTGGAATGCTTGTATTATGGAAAAATAGAAATTAAAGTATAATGCAGGGATAGATTTCTGTTTGTTCCAGGTTCTGTGTTAATAACTTTGCTAAGTAGATGTATAAGCAATACCTACATGTATATGTGTTTTGCGTGTGGCATACTTAGTTCTAATTTCTAATGCCTGTATTGACTTTTCTATTTTTAAATTTCATTTGCTGCCTTGGGTGCTGTGATGTCATTTGCCCATCCCTAGACTGTTCGCCATGGATTTCCCTATCAACCCTCAGCCCTGGCCTTTGATCCTGTACAGAAGATCCTGGCAGTGGGAACTCAGACCGGTGCTTTAAGGCTGTATCCTTTCTTTAATTTTGTTTTTTAACTTTTTGTTTTCACAAGTCCTTCTGTGTTGCTGATTAGTCTCAAAATTAAAAAAAAAATCCCGCTTAATTCCAAAGGAATGTGGTGTAATCGGTATATATTTTTGAGAAATCCTGTGGTGTTGGCTTTTCTCTGTATTGTATGTGTGTTCAGGCTGTAGGTGGCTGTGATGGTTCTCAGCCCTCAGTGTACAGCGCCTAGACATGTATTGAAATACAGGCCTGAAGTTATATTATTGGCACTACTTTCTTTGCAAGGAGCTAGAAGTTTCTACAGGAAAATATATCTGCTTATGTTAGTGGTCTATTGATACAATAAGGATGAGATTGAAGGACAGTACTATGATTCATATTTATTTTTGGTTTAAAATATTGTGCCTGATGGATGTTGAACTTTTAATTTCTATCTGTATTCTAATGAATTAAAGGTTGGATTATAATTTGAATTTGGTTGTTTACTACATGTTCATCTAGAAAAATCACTTTTAGAATACAAATGTAGCAAGTCAGTTTTCTACAAATAGTTATGAAGGGTTAATACTTCTCTTATGTTTTAGAACATTTTCTTATACATAAGGATACATGTACCCTCTTGATATAGTTTTTCCTTTTATAGTCTACATGTGTGAATGAGATATTAGGTTAGCAGTACCAATTGGTATAGAAAATTATTTTTCCTGGTTATGTGACTGTAGTAGTTTTGTCATAAGCAAGTTTTTAAATACTTAAGATTTTTGTAGTCTGGAAATGGAGATTTTCTTGCTTCCTCTCTTACTATTTAACTTGAAATAAAATTTGTATTTGCTTTTATTATTACATTTAGCCATGGTTAAACTAAATATTTACATTTATCCATGGTTAAAGTAAATATTTTTATTTTTAAACTTAGGATTTTAAAAATAAAATGTTTTGTTCATCCATATATCTGTAGGATGTCTGCTTCCTATATATTACTGAGGTACTTGGTTGGTAATAATGTTAAATGGTAGTTCCCCCCCCCAAAAAAAAAAAAATAAAGGGAAAGGGAGGAGCTTTAGCTGCTCACAGGTTGGATTTATCAGCATTTGAGTTAAACATGTCAAAGAGGTACTATGTGGTATCAGGGCATGCCAAAAGTTTCATTCTTAATTTAGTATATGCTATGTTCAAAATGCCAATTAAAAGTTTTCAGATGGGCTTTGAACTGTGTTATTAAGTAAAGTCTATCATGTTTGGTAAACACTAGTGGTGCAGTCACATATATATTTAAATGGTAAAATCTGAACAGGTTACATCTGTATTCATTTCTGGGATAGTATGTGTAAACTTTCTTGCCTACATATCTAAGTAGTTGGGGCTAGAATATTTTTTGGCTTCAGTTGTTTAGACATTTTTATTTGTGAACCCAATTATTAAGACTTTCTAGTTTATGGTTTCTGTTATAGTTGTGGATATGAGAATAGTTAATTTTGTCAGTGTTCAGCAAAACTCTATAGTATCAAAACGAAGGCATTGTTTTAGAAGGACATTTTGGATTGATAGCAGATTTTATTTTCACCCACAAAAGAATTTCATCAATTGACTAAGAAAAAAATGAAAAATGAAGTTGACTTTAAATAAGTTACTTTTTGAGTATTTTGCTTTCCTTTTAAATGAGTTTAGTTTTTACTATTTTTCTCAATGTGATCTTAATAATTTCATAGTATATAACTTTAACAGCCAATCTGGCCATTTTATAATTTAATTATGAGTAAATTACTCCATCTGGTTTTATAAAACCACACATTTGTCCTGGCCAATCCTTTTAACACTAATTTATTTGAATAATTAGTAAGTGGACACGTAATCTATAGTTAAAATGTTATGCCTAGTGTTAATTGCCAAGCAGGATCAGGTGTCCAAAACTATCAATTAGTATATATGACTTTTTCTATACGTTTTTAATAGTTAAATATTATATGAGTGAAAATGAACCTGCAGTTACAGGTTACAATTATACTCTAATTTTTCTTTTTAAATAATGAAGTCTTGGAAACTATTTACCAAGTTTCTTTTCTTTTTTATATTTGTATGAACATTCCAGAATGATAAATTGTCTTGCCTACCAGTGATACCATGTGGTCATTCCTTATGTTGTAATTAAGTAGCTGATGAGCTTATGAATAGAAAATGATGAAGACTTTATTTTTATCTCATTTTCCACATAATATGGTTTAAGATATATGTTAGATTTTTTTTGTTATTAATTGAAATAGATACCTAAATTTATGATTAATTTGGAAACCCCATATTGGTTTAACCTATTTGTTTGTTTTCTGGAATTAGGCATTGAACTCAGGAGCATTCTGCTTCTGAGCTAATTTCTAGCCCTTTCTAAAAATTTTACTTTGAGACATTGATGAGGCTGACCTGAAACCTTTGATCTTCCTGCCTCAGCCTCCTGAATGACTGAGGTTAACAGTTAACATGCGTATTTATTATAAATGTGCTTTTATTGATCTTAGTTTTGTATTTTTCCTTGCTGCAACTGGTTTGTTTTTATATTTAATCGGTTATGTATTTGTGGTAAAAGTGTCGAAAGAGGAGGAATGAAGTTCTAACTAAAATCTTCCTTGACTTCACAATAAAAATTAGGAGACGTTTTTAGAAGTAGGACTGGGGTATTAGAATTCCAAGTGCCTATTTAATTTGACTGATAGGATATCTTTCTAAAGGTTAACAGAACAAGAGTAAGTTTATCTACCTACCTTAACTTCAAAACGTATGAAAAAATTATATCTAATAATCTAATGTTTATAGATAAGGATTAATGAAAAATTGAGTCCTAGATTATACTTAACCAATAACAAGGCAGAACAGCTCTGATCTATTTACCACATTAATGTAGCAAATGACTTATGATATCATTATGATAACTTATGATATCATTATAAATATGCTTAGTGCTCAACCTTAAGGCTTCTGGATAGATTATGAGATGAATTTAGAATATACTTATTGACAAGAAACAGGAAAGCATAATTTTACATACCAAGTCATATAATAGTGATGTTTTTTAACTTTTTAATTCTTTTTGCTGTGTAAAGTTCAGGCAATTTGGTTTTTATGAGTAATCTAGGAATTAGAACTATTGGGATAAAGTAATTAACATTTTTCATATAGGAAAAAAGGGTCATAACTGAAGAATGAAGGAATTTCTGATAATGCAGCTTAAATTTTGTCAAAACAAGGCATTTTATATATTAAAATTTTAGTACCTAAATAGAAAAATGGATTTCAGATTGACAAATTTATAAAAAATTTTGGGATTTTTAAAAACCATTATTAAACTATTATCAAAGACCTCATTTATTGTCTTTTTGCCTTATGGAAAATACTATATAATAGGCTTGGCCATCTTTTAAATTGCAATGTAATGTTGCTGGATACAGGTTTACAAAGTGAATATTATACTTTGGAGTTCATTTAACAAGCACTTACTGTCAAACAATATTAAGTTATGTATTGTGGCCTGGATTCTAGTTCTTACCTCTTTACTAAGGAAGTATGAATCCTTGAATTACTGTTTGTTTTTACTACAAAAATGAAGATGCTATTGGATGATTTATTAAAAAACAACTCTTAATTCAAGTATCCATATCTGATATATGTACACATATACACACATATTTGTATATATATATTTCTCAGGGAGTAATACAAAAGAAATGAAAATATGATCCTTACTCTGAAGAGATTTCCAGTCTTAGCCATATTATTTAAACTAAACATAATTTAGAGAACTATTTAGGGGTATAATGACATTACACAAACCTAGATTACAGAAAGAGATTCGATGAACTTTTCTGAACGTTGCTAGGTAAAGATTCAGAATGGCAGGTATTTTAGTCTGCATTTTTACTGCAGCAATCCAAACACCTGACATACAGAACTTCGGGGAAAGAAAGATTTATTTGATTACAGTTCTGGAAGTTATAGAGGTTTCAGAATTGAGTCTATGGTCAGCAGGATCTCAGTGCCTGGGGAGAGAGGCCAGAGGAGGCAGAGAGAGAGAGAAAGAAAAACCCTGCCGTGGCCTAGGCCAGGGAAAGACACTGAATTTACCTCCTTCAGCTGTTCCACCCCCAACATGGCCACATTGCCTAACACATGAGGGGACGGGGAACATTTTAAATTCAAGTCATAACAGCAGAGAATAAGTTGTAGAATTATTATAGGCAAGGAAACAGTATGGAAAAAGAAGTTATCATGGTAGTTTGAAGGAATAAAAAACTGGGTGGAATAGTGATTGTAAATGACGGGGTTGAAGGCCTTGAATGTTAACTTGAGGTACTTTGGTGTTACTCAGGAGTCATGGTTATGTAAGGAGATGCTTGACAGGAGGAAAGGTTTTATTTTATATGATGAACAGCAGTGGTACCGTAGATAAAAAGAAGAGATAAAGTAAAATGTCATAGCTAAGTATTAAGTATGTTAATAGTAAAGCGAACCTAAAGCAGGTGTAGTAGAATGGGAAGTGGAGGACTTGACCCCTCTGAAATCTTAGGGAATTACTAAGGATGGTACAGTTTTGCACATAAAGCATTGAAGCAGTTATAAAACAAATGGAAAACTTGGCAGAGAAGTGGCAGAGAAATGTCGAGTTTGAAATTATGTCATCTTTTACTTTTATTGAAGTGCCATTTTGAGAAGGCAGCCTGGACTTCTTATTTTAGCATGGGAATTTGATACACTTTTACATTTGATTTCAGATTTACTAAATTCTGTCATTATTTATAGTTAAAACTATTATTAGGCTGGGCGTGGTGGCTTACACTTGTAATCCCATTACTTGGGAGGCTGAGACTGGAGTATCTCAGGTTCTCAGTGAGGCTTTCTGCAACTTAGTGAGACTTTGTTTCCAAAAAAAGAAAAAAGAAAAACAAACAAATAAAGACCCAACCAACAATTTAAGAATTAAGGCTGGAGGTGTAGCTTGGAGGTAGAATGCCCTCTGTGTTCCATCCTCCCCCCACCCTCCACACACACAGTTAGTTATTAGTTACTTGGGCCTGGCAGTTGATTCCTTGTCACTCTCAGTAGTGGTAGCATTTTGTGCAGTTTAATTCTGAGAGTGTGTCCAGTACATTATAGGATACTTAACATTCTTGGCTCCCACCTACTAGATGTCACAGTTGCTGCTCCTGTCAGAGTGGCAACCCAAAGGCTTCCACACAGCCCCTGGGGCCTGGTTGAGAGTCAGTGCACTTAGCCTAAGTTCCTCATTAGTTAAAAAGGAGTAAGTAACCCCTGCCTATCTCATGACATTATTGTCAGAATTAAATGTAATAAAATGTGTTTGCATTGCTTTTAAGACTATACAAGGACATTTTGGCGAATGTTCAGTATGTGATTATATGCGTTTTTCTGTAGTTTTATTTTTCAGGTATTTTAATTCATATATTTTACCATATAATGAGAGGCAAGTAGGTTCCAAGCATTGTGTAAGAAGGCTTCCATTTAATTTGTTTTTGTAGCTTATACAGTCTTTGAAGAAAAAGTCTTGAAAGTATCATTTTTTCTTTATGAGTTTGTCTTTAAATGGTCATGGTATTCTCTATTGCATGTTTGCAAAATTGCTGTTTAGATGTAATATAATAAAATAATATAAGTTTCCTATACATGACTTTTTCTACTTATAAGAGCATTAGATTGTTTTGATTTGTTGCTTTTTAATTTTATTTTACACAACACAGTTATACTACTAAAAAAGGAGGTAGGAGTAATTTTTGTTTGGATAGTTAAAAGTGAAATAAGTAGTCTAACTAGAATGTAGCCTGATTTTTATCCACTCTTTTTCCCTTTCCTCCTTTTTGTTCATTAAAGAGTTTTAGTCATTTGGAATTCTAAATGTAGAGAAGAAAGAAGAATATTGAGATGCTTTTACTTCTTAACTCTTCTCTGTTAAAGAGGTCTTTGCATACAAGAGAGAATGAGTATTGAATTAGTTATGAGTTGTGATTCTCATCATGAACTATTGTGGCAGGAGAAACAGGCACATTTTCTTCACAATCAGAAATGGGATTGCCTGAGAGCAGTTTATTTTTGCATTGCATCCTTCTCTCCCTGTTTCTCTCCCTCCCTCCCTTCCTCTCTTTCTCTCATTTTTTTCCTTTTTTTTTTTTGTGTGTGTGGAGGGATTCAAAATGTGATAGTGTATGGAATTAAAACGGTATATGAATGATGCTTTGTAAGCCATTTTGCCCTAAGATTGTTTTTTATTTCTGTTTGGTAATCTGTTTTTTTTACTTAGTATAATTTGTTTGAAAATTATAATTTGACTTTGAAGGAGAAAAGTAGAGAGATTTGGAAGCATTACCCCATTATTAGATTTGTATTCTAATCATTGGACTAATTTTGTATAAGTGGACTAAAATCTCTGCTTCATTTCTCTTCACTGTAAAGTGAGGAAATCTAAGTGAATGAATTCCAAGAGTCCTTCCACCTCTAGAAGCTTAGGATTTCTACTCTGTGGAGAATTTGGGAGTTCTTTGGACTCCTGTCTAGAGTGATGTTCTGATTGTTCTGAGTGTGTGTAAAAGAGGAGGAAGAATTGGGCTTCATCTCACTGCGACTCCTTTTGCTCTGTATCCGTTGGCTGCATTCATAATTGGTCAGCAGATGCATAGGGAAAGCCTTTGTTTACAACAGGGACCAGGAGCCTGTGAATAAATAAGCATAGATAAACAAGCACAAAAGGTCTTTCCTTGAAACAGCAGTTCACATTGAATACTAAGTTGGCAGGTTGTAGCATTTTCTTTGTGTAACAGATAAGGTTTCTTGACATAAGAAAGGCATTGTTTGATACTATCAACAAAACTTGCCTTCCTTTCCTATTAGTGATTAAGATATTTATACTTATTTTATTTTTTGTGGCACTGGGTATTGAATCTAGAGGCATTCTATCTCTGAACTCCACTCCCAGCCTTAGTTTATTTTTATTTGGAAACAGGGTCTCACTAGGTTGATGAGAACCTCACTATTTGCTGAGACTGTCTTTGAACCTGTGATTCTCCTGTCTCAGCCTTCCAAGTACTGAAATTACAAACACCACCACATCTGGCTGAGATGTAAATTTAAATGAATTTACTTAAAAATGATAGTTTCTAATCTCTTGGTTTTATCAATTTTTATATAAGAAATTTAATATAGAAACTGTCTTCCTTGAATTGCTGGTGTGTAATTTGAGTGCTAAATTTGGTAATTATATAGTAACTTGAAAAAGTAATAGTTAAGAGTAAACATATAAGTAATTGGACTTATAGTCCAAATAAAAGGTAAACTTTAGTTGTTGTTATTAACCATTGATTTGACTCCAAATTTATGTGTTGTAATAGGCACATTATTTAAGGAAATTTATAATCAGAGTATTGATATTGATTTGCTTTGCAATGTTTGAGAATTTTCTAAATTTGTCATATCAGCATCATCAGAAAGTATACATAGTATCTTGGGATTGTAGATTAAGAAAATTGTTTTTTGATTTGATGTAAACAGATATCCCCCTATTTAGAAATATAATAGAATGATATAAAGAGGGAATATCACTATATGCTATTTTTAAACTTGAATACCTTTTAGTAGGTATTAAACATAATATAATTTACCAAATGTTTTGGACAGCAAAACAAAGTGATTGATGACTTGATTTTTTTTATGAAACAAACTAAGAATTCATAAAATTGTCACCATAAAAGTCTTCCAGAAGGTACTTGAAACATCTTTCCTTTATGTAACATAAATTATCCTAAAGAGAAGAAATGACATCTTCTGAGTTGTTTAGACTTCTTCCTATATTTTCATGCTTCTATATACTGTAATCATTTTGTACTTAATTTGAAGCAGCTTCTTATTTTTATTTATAGCAATAAAAATAAAATCATTAGTGATCTTTCTTAACCTGCTGACTGCTATGTTTTTAAAAATTGTTCGAAAATACTAAGAATTGCTGGGTTTGTTGGTATATACCTGCAGTCTAGTCCTTGGGAGACTGAGACAGAATAATTGCAGGTTCTTGGTAAGCCTCAGCAACTTAGCAAGGTCCCCTACAATTTAAACAATTTCAAAGTAAAAAAAAAAAAAAAATAGGGGTGGAGGTATAGCTCAGTGGTAGGATGCTCCTGGATTCAATCCCTAACCTTCTACAATATATATATATATGTTTGTGTGTGTGTGTGTGTGTGTGTGTGTGTGTGTGTGTGTGTGTATGTGTGTATGTGTATGTGTATATGTATATAGCAGTCATCTTTCAGATTTAGCAATCCCAGTTGATTTAATATCTTATTATTATAATTTTGGTACTAGGGATTGAACCCAGGGGCATCCTACCTCTGAGGTATCCCTCCAACCCTGTTTATTTTATTTTTCTCCTTTGGTGGTACTGGGGTTCCTGGAAGCCCTTCTACCTCCGGGCTACACTCCCAGACCTATTTTATATTTTTATTTGGAAACAGGGTCTCAAACCAGCGAGGCCGGCTTTGAACCAGTGCAATTCTCCTGCCTCCACCTCCCCAGCGCAGGGATTACAAGTGTGCGCCACCATGCCCAGCTCCCTGTTTATTTTTTATTTTGAAACAGTCTCACTAAGTTACTAAGGCTGGCCTTAAACCTGTGATCTTCCTATTCAGCCTCCCAGGTACTGGGATTACAGGCATATGCCACCATGCCTGGTTTACAGACTATTCTAAAAATAGATCTCTTGGAAATTCTAGCTACAGTGTTAGGTAATACTTTCTTTTAATATTGTTAAGAATGTTACGTACACATATTAGAAGATGCAGTTCAGCCTAAAATCCACAGGTCATTAAATTCAACCAGTCTCCTCTGCTTTCTCAAGTTTAGAAATTAGACAGTAGTCAGTGTATGTATTTTAAAATCACGATGGGAACATAAGGATTTCTAATTGATCAATTTAATGTAGTCTCTGGTAAGGACTATATAGAAGATGGATATGTGTTTGTGAAAGCTAACAATATCTAAACCTTTAGTTTGGGAGTCAGCAAACATTTTCTAGAAAGGGCTAAATAGTACATTATTTTAGCCCCTATGGTCTTGGTGACATCTACTCAGCTTTGCCCAGATAGCACAAAAGCAGCTATTGACAGCATGGAAAGGAATGAGTGCAGGTGTGTTTCAATAAAACCTTCTTTACCAAATCAGGCCGTGGGCTGGGTTTGGTGCATAGCCAGAGTTTGCTAGTCTCTGTTTTGGTTTATCAGCTCTGCCTTGTTTTAAGGTATATGCAGAAAGGACTGTTCAGAAAGGAGTTATTACTGATGTTTATATTTAAGTTTTACAAATTATACTTGTTATTCCAATTTAAATCGAACCTTTTAGTTATAAATTGAAAGGCAGTTTTAAATATTATCGGGAATTCTCAAAAATACAGATTAACTCTATATTCCTATAATAAAGGTGCTTAATAGGCATTCTTTGAGAATAGTTCATTGATGGGTTCTTTAACTGAAATATTCAGCTTGTAAAGAGACCTTTACTTCCTGCTTTAAATTATATTTGTATTTGTATCTTTTTCTTAATACTTTAATTAATATGTAGATATGTTTATATACAGATAGATACCTTCAAAGATAAATGGAGCCAAGCATAGTGGCACAGGCCTTAACCCCAGTACCTGTGAGGCTAGGGAAAGGATTGCAGGTTTCAGGCAGCCGCAGCAATTTAGCAAGGCCTTCAGCACCTTAGTGAGATCCTGTTTCAAGCTAAAATTTAAAATAGGGATGGAGGTGTAGCTCAGAGGTAAATGTCCCTGGGTTTAATCCTTAGTAACACACACACACACACACACACACACACACACACACACACACACACAAACACGAGAGTAGAAACATTTTGCTAAGATATTGTGACTTCTTATGGATATACAAACTCAGGTGCTTGGTTACATTCTTTAGAATTAGATGTTGTTTACTCCTTTTTGGAAAGAATGTATGTGGCACATGAATTAAAAATTGAAGTTTTATCTGCTTTTTGAAAAACTTATAGTTGCCCTCTATCATTCTTCAGTAGCAGTGTGTAATATTATATAAATATAATTATGTTCAGTATATAATTTTTACTTCTGTTTCTCCAGCTGATATTAATCTCTGTGTATGTGAGAGAGAGAAATACAATGGCAACGTACTGAGCATATTTACTGTTGCTATGTTTTTAACATGAACATTGGTCCACAGTAACTTAGATTCCTTTAAAATAGGAGAGAATATAAAGATTTTTAAATTAAATGCTGCCAATTTTTGTTTTATATAGTATAACTAAGGTTTGCTCAATACATGATGCATATGATTAGTTTTAGAATTTTAGAAAGTATATGGTCTTTGCTCTTAAATTCTGTTTTTTGTTAATTAAAGATGTTATAATTTATAATAGTTTTTGTTCTTGTTTCTCTATTTTTTGCAGTACTGGGGATTGAACCCGGGGGTACTCTCCCTTCGAGCTACACTTCCATCCCTATTTTTTATTTATTTCAGAACAGGGTCTCACTGAGTTGTGGAGGGCCTCACTAAGTAACTTAGACTGGCCTGCAACCTGTGATCCTCCTGTCTCAGCCTCCCAAGTACTGGGATTATAAGCATGTGCCACCACACCTAGCACTTGTTTGTCTTTTATTTATTTATTTATTTATTTATTTATTTATTTATTTATTTATTTTTTGCGGGTCTGGGGCTGGAAATAAGTTCAATCTACAACTTTTGAAGATTTTCCTGATGAGGCTGTCTGTTGAAGAGTGATTACGCCTTACCTTTCTTGAAAGTACATAATCTTTTCTTATAATAGCAGAACCTTTGCTTTTATACAGTAGCACTCTGCCAAAGGTGACCATAAATCTGATGGCATCAGCTATTGCAGTAGTTTTTGCTAAATTGCTTTCATTTTATGTATTTTTTCCTTTTTATCTTTGAAAAGGAAAAAATGTTGAAACAGACTTTTCTATCCTGTCTTTGTATATTTTTCATAATGTACATTTCCTTTTAATTTACTTTCTTATGTGGGAGAAAAGAACTTAGCCATTGGACATCTGGATGTCTAATAGAAAATGGATGCTAGGATAAAAGATTGCTTTTATTTATATGTGAGAATGTATGTTTCATGTTCATTTATCCTAGACTATTATTTTTTATGATAGCATTTTATCGTAAACTGAGAAAGCAGTTTATATAAAAATATAAAAGCCTATTGAATATTATGCTAAAAATTGCCTATGATAATAAACATAATTTATTTTGACTTCTTCAGAAATAATCCTTACTCCAGAACAATGATTAGTAAGAATAATATATTCAACCACTCTGAATTGTATTTGTAGCTAATAAGTAAAAAAAGAAATCTTAATACTCTAATTATATAAGTCTAGATGCTGCAATAACTTTGTTTCAGTGTTTCACTCACATTAAAAGAAAGCATTCAACTTACTTAGTTTTTCAAATGCTATTGGACATTTATTATAAGATGATATATTGAATTAAGGAAGATTTAAATGTTGACTTTTTCATCTTTCTTGATTATCTCCTAGCATTTTGCTAGGTATTTACTATAGAAATACTGCATGTTATAGTTTCAGTTAAGTGTTAGAATTGTGAGTCAGTAGTGAAAAGTAAATATATTTACTCTTAAACTCATAAGGATGTGGCTGTCTTACTAATTTATTGATTTTATGAACAGACTATTTTTAAGAGCTGCTTTCAGATTCTCCATATATTCTCCATATACACTCATAGCCTCTGGCATTATCAATATCCCCCATCAGAGCAAACTGTGCTGACACCAAGTTTTATCCAATTTTCAGAGTTTACATTAGGGTTCATTCCTGATGTTATACATTTCATAGGCCTTGATATATGCATATCCTATTGTAATATGAACAGTTATTTCACTGCTTTAAAAATTCTCTGGCTCTGCCTGTTCGTCTTTCCCTTAACCCAGAACCTTGGCAACTAGTGGTCCTTTTACTGTCTTCATAGCTTTGCCTCTTCTGTGATATCCTATAGTTGGAATCACGCAGTGTACAGGTATATATCCTTTCCCATTTGGCTTCTTTCACTTAGTAATATGCATTGAAGATTCTTCAAATTATTTAATGGCCTGTTAGCTCAAGTGTTTTTAGCACTGAATACTATCACATTGTCTGGATGTACAATAGTTTATTTATCCATTCATTATTTGAAAGATATCTTATTTGCTTTCAAATTTTGTAGTTGTGAATAAACATGTATGTGGAATTTTTTTGTGTGTGGATTTACATTTCAGTTTCTTTTGGTAAATACCAAGAAACATCATTACCAGTAAGAGTATGTTTGGTTTTGTAAGAAACTCCCCAGCTGTTTTCCAAAGTGGCTATATGATTTTATATTCCCACCAGGAATAAAGAGTGTTCTTTTTTTCTTCATCTCTTTGCCAGCATTTGATGCTATGGTTGTTCTGGATTTTTAGATATGTTGTAGTTTTCATTTCTTTGATGATGTATGGTGTAAAGTGTGTGTGTGTGTGTGTGTTTATTTGGGTCCCGAGTTCTTTTTATTTTGAGATAGAGTTTCACTGAGTTATAGAAGCTGTTCTCAGCTTTGAAATGCTCTTGCCTCAGCCTCCAACTTACTAGGATTAGAGGCCTGTGTCATAGTACTTTATTTTATTCATATATATCTTTCTAGGCAAGAGATCTGTTAAGGTCTTTGGCCCATTTTTTATTTAAATATTTTATTTATATAATTGTATATACAAACATATTTATAGGTAAGATGTCTGTTAAGGTCTTTGGTTCCTTTTGTTATTATGTTTTCTTGATGAGTTATAAAATCTCTTTGTATATTAGATGTGTTTTACCTGTGTATCTTCCTAGGTGAGGTATCAGTTAAGGTCTTCAGACTATTTTTTTTTAGTTGTTTTTTGTTGAGTTGTAAAAGCTCTTTGTACAATAGATATGTCTTTTGCAATATTTTCTCCCAGTTAGTGGCTTTTTGAAAATTCTCTTGATATTTTTGCAGAGCAGAAATTTCTAATTTCAATGAAATCCCCTTATAAATTCTTCCATGTATTGTGTGTTTGTTGTCATATGGAAGAAGACATCACCAAATCCAATATCATCTAGGTTTTCTCTATTATCTTCTAGGAGTTTTTTAGTTTTGTCTTTTACTTTTAGGTCTGTGACCAAATAAGTAACTTTTAGAGTTAATTTTTATGAAGGGTGTAAGGATGTGTTTGGATTCATTATATTATATTATATTTTATTTTTTTGCAGTACTGGGGATGGAACCCAGGGACATTATACCTTGAGCTACACTCCAAGCCCCTAGTGTTTAGTCTTTTTATTTTTGCAATGGTTTATTATGTAGTGTGTGTGTGTATAGTTAGTTGTCCCAGCCCTATTTACTGAAAATAATCTTTTCTTCATTGTATCCCTTTACTCATTTATCAACGATCACTAGACTACACTTAGATGGGTCTCATTTTTGCACCCTATGTTTTGGTCCCTTGATCCATTTTCTATTTCTCCAGTTCTACACTGTGATTACTATAACTTGGTAGTAGGTCCTGAAGTCGCATAGTGTCAGACTCCTTTTGGTCTTCTCATTTTGGGTATCTTGATTCTCCACATAATCTTTTGAATAATTTTGTTAATATTCATCGAATAACATGTTGGGAAAACATCGAATCCATAGACCCAGTTGGGAATAACTGACAACTTTACAGTATTTATGCTTTTCACTCATGAATGTGGAATACCTCTCAGTTTATTTACTTCTTCTTTGATGTCTTATCAGAATTTTATAGTTTTCTTCATATAGGTTTTGTATGTATTTATTTAGATTTACATTTAAATATTTCATTTTTGAGGGTACTAATATAGAAATTACTGTATTTCTAATTTCAGATGCCACTTTTTCATTCTTGGCTTACAGGAAATGGAATAGCTTCTGTTTATTTAATCCTGTGTCCTGCAAATTTGCTACAATCACTTCTTCCAGTTTTTTTGTTTGTTCTAATTATCTTACATGAAAATTATTTCATCTGTGAACAGAGTATTCTCTCTTTATAGTCTATAAACCTTTCATCTTGTTTTCTTATTGTACAGTGTTGAAAGGAGTTTTGAGAAGGGGCATCCTTGCCTTGTTCCACATCATAGTGGGAGAGCTTTGAATTTCTCATCATTGAATATGTCAGTGGTAGGGCTTATGCAAATGCTCTTTTCAAGTTGGATTTATCAAATTTTCCTGTTACTGAAAACTTATCCTGTATTCCTAGTTTACTGATTTTTTTAAAATCAGAAACAGGTGTTAGATTTTGTCAAATGCTTTTTTTTGCATCTATTGGTATATGCATATGAGTTTTCTTTCTTTAACCTATTTTAATTTTGTTTTCAGTACTGAGGATTGAACCAAGGCTATCACATACTAGACAAGAGCTTTACCACTGAATTATATCCCTGTGTTTTAAAAAAATATTTTTGAAATAGGATTTCATTAAGTTATCAAGGTTGGCCTCAAACTTGTGATTCCACTGTCTCAGTCTCCTGAGTAGCTGGGATTGTAGGCCTGTGCCACAGTGTCGGGCTACCTGTATCTTCCTAGGTGAAGTATCTTTTAAGGTCTTTCTTAACGAGTCAGTCCCTGCAGGCTGGGATTGCAGGCATGTGACATCATGTTTGGCTTCTTTACCTTATTGATAATGATGAAATGCATTGATTTTTGTGTGTGTGTTTGGTACTGGGAATGAAACTTAGGGGAATTCTACCTCCGAGCTATACCCCAATCTTATTTTTTATTCTTATTTTGAAACAGGATCTCACTGAGTTGCAAAGGGCTCACTAACTAGCTGAGGCTGTTCTCGAACCACGATCCTCCCGTCTCAGCCTTCCTAATGCTGGGATTACAAGTGCGGCCAAGCCCAGCTAGTGTTGAACCAACTTTTCAGACCTGGTATGAATCCCATTTGGTCATTCTCTAATTCTTTTAATACATTGTTGGATTTAGTTTGCTCAACTTTTTTGATAATTTTTCTGAGAACTATTGGACTGTAGGTTTATTGTAATGTCTTTGGCTAGCATTGGTATCAGGTTCATGCTAGCCTCATAAAAGAAGTCAAAGTAGTTCCGCTGCTTCAGCTTCTAAAAGGTTGTAGAGATTTGAACCTATCTGTCTCTATTGCTCTATATTTTAAAAGATTATTAGTTGATATTTCTTGTTGTAAGAGTTTTTGCAAATTTTGTATTTAAAAAATGTTCATTCTATATTATCAGAATTATGGGCATAGGGTTGTTTATAACATTTTTTGTTATCCTTTCAATATCCAGAGAAATAACATGATGTCCTTCCTTCATTTCTAATGTTAATAATTTATATCTTCTCTCTTTTTTTCTTAGCTTGGAGAGGGGCTTATTGATTTTGCTGAATTTTAGAAAGAACTAGCTCTTCATTTTTAAAATTTTTCTCTCTTTGATACCCCATGTTCAATTCCATTGATTTCTGTTCTAATTTTTATCATTTCTTCTGCTTACTTTGCATTTAATTTTTTCTTCCTAATTTTCTAAAGTGAAAGCTATTAATTTTAGGTTCATTCTCTTTCTTTCTTTCTTTCTTTCTTTCTTTCTTTCTTTCTTTCTTTCTTTCTTTCTTTCTTTCTTTCTCTCTTGTTCTTGACAGTTTTCTTTATATTTCCCAGGATGTGCTGAATTTTGGGCACAAGTGATCTTCCTGCCTCAGTCTTCTAAATAGCTGGGACTATAGATAAACATCATTGCAACCGGCAGAGCTTTCTTCCTTTCTAATGTATGTATTCAGTGCTGCAAATTTCCTTGTAAGCACTGTTTTCTTTGTATTACACAAATTTTGACAAGTTATATGTATTTAGTTTAAAGTATTTTAAAATTTTTCTTGAGAAAAAATACTGACTAGTGGAACAGAATAGAAGATACAGAAACAAATCCACACACCTATATTCAATTACTCTTTGACAAAATGGCCAAACTCATATGCTGGAGAAAAGACACCCTTTTCAACAAATGGTGCTGGGAGAATTGGCTATCCATTTGCAGAAAGATGGAACTAAATCCTTACCTCTCACCATGCACAGTAATCGACTCGAGATGGATCAAAGATTTAGAAATTAGACCAGAAACTGTGAAGTTATTAGAGGAGAGCTTAGGATCAACACTACACCATATAGGCACAGGCAGTAACTTTCTCAACAAGACCCCCAAAGCTCAGGAAATTAAAACAAGAATTAACAAGTGGGATAGCATCAAACTAAAAAGCTTCTTCTCGTCAAAGGAAACCATCAATAACCTAAAGAGGAAGCCTACAGAATGGGAGAAGATCTTTACCAGCCACCACTCTGATAGGGGGCTAATATCCAGAATATATAAAGAGCTCAAAAGACTCTACACTAGCAAAACAAACAACCCAATTAAGAAATGGGCAACTGAACCGAATAGACACTTTCCAAAAGAAGAGATACAAATGGCCAATAGATACATGAAAAGATGTCCTACATCATTAGCCATCAGGGAGTTGCAAATCAAAACTATGCTGAGATTCCATCTAATCCCAGTCAGATTGGCAAGTGTAAAGAAATCAAATAACAACAAATGCTGGTGAGGATATGGGGAAAGAGGAAATCTTTTACACTGTTGGTGGGAGTGCAGACTAGTTCAGCCAATATGGAGATCAGTGTGGAGATTCCTTAGAAAACTGGGAATGGATCCACCATATGATCCAGCTCTACCACTCCTGGGTATTTCTCCAAATGGGTTGAAATTAGAGAACTACAGTAACATATGCATACCCATGTTCGTAGCAGCACAATTAGTAATAGCCAAAATATGGAACCAACCCAGGTCTCCATCAACAGATGAATGGATTGCAAAATTATGGGAAATACACACAATGGAATTCTATTTAGCGATAATGAACAACAAAATTATAGCATTCGCAAGAAGACGGAAAGACCTGGAGAATATTATGTTAAGTGAGATTAGTCAAGCACAGAAAGAATAGGGACATATGTTTTTTTCTAATATGCTCAAACTAGGGAGCATTGGGGATACCAGAGGGATTCCAGATAATGGAGGGGAAATCTCAGCAAAGTTTGAATGGAAGGATAGGAGAAGAAGAAGGCTGAACTTGATTAATGGGGTCTACATCCAAATATTTGTAAAAGTATGAATATAGCATGGTTACCCTAGGTATTCATTGTTGGGAGAGGGGAGGGAAATGGGGTTGGATGGGAGAGAGCACCAAGCACAGTCTAAATGTATATCATTTTTTTTTCTATAAAAAATAAAAATTTTCTTGAGAGATTTCTTTGATTCCTGTACTATTAGGGTTGTGTTTTCTTTTCTTTTTCTTTTTTGTCGTACTGAGGGTGGAACCCAGGGACTTTTCTACCTCTGGGCTATATTCTCAGACCTGTTTTTATACTTTATTTGGAAACCGGGTCTCACTAAGTTGCTGAGATCCTCACTAAGTAGCTGAGGCTGGCTTGTGAACCCGTGTGATCTTTCTATCAACCTCCCAAGCGCTGGGATTACAAGTGTGCACCATCATGCCTGGCTAGGGTTGTGTTTTCTAATTTTCAAGTACTGGAGATTTTTTAGCTATATTTTTGTTACCGATTTCCAGTTTATTCCATAGTAGTCTGAGAGAAGATGTTGTATCATTTGTTATTTTAATTTATTATACTGTATTTTGTGGCCAGAATATGGGCTGTCATTGTAATCACTTCAAGTGAACTTGAATAGAAGGGATATTCTGCTCTTCCTGGGTAAAGTAGCTTAGAGATGTCTATTATATCTAGTTGATTGATAGTGTTGATCAAAAATGTGTTAGTTCTGATTTCTGCCTGTATGGTCTTTCCCCTTCTGATGTGTTGAAAGGTGTTAGAAGTCTTTAGCTGTAATACGCAGTTGGTTCATCTTTTTCTCCTTGCAGTTCCATCAATTTTTGTCTTATAGTTTTGACACTTATTAGGTGCATATTTATTAAAGATGTCCCTCTTTATCCTTGATAACTTTATCATTGATAGCTTTCCTTCATCTGATGTCTGCTCTATCTGAAATTAATATAGCTACTCCCACTTTCTTTTGATAACTGATGATGTATCATTCTGCATTCATTTATTTTGAATCTTTGAGTTTCCATATTTAAATTGGATTTCTTTTAAACAATAAAATGAATGTTTTGTAGTCTACATAGAGGTGGGTTTTGTTTTTTTAATCACTGTAAAAAATTCTGTTTTTTAATTGGTACATTTAGTTCAGTAACATACTATATTTGTTATTTTCTACTTGATGCCCCTTTTTTTTGGGGGGGGGTGTCTGGGTATGGAACCCAGGGACATTTGACCTCCAAGCTACATCCCCTGCCCTATTTTCTTATTTTTTATTTTGAAACAGGGTCTCACTAAGTTGCAGAGGGCCTCACTAAGTAGCTGAGTCTGTCCGTGAACCACGATCTCCGATCTCAGCCTCCCAATTGCTGGTATTACAAGCGTGCGCCACCACACCCGGCTGATGCCCTTGTTTTTTGTTCCTATTTTCACCTTTCATTCTTTGTATACTTTTTGTTGTTTTAATTGAACATTTTTATAAGGTTCCATTTTCTTTTCTATTTGCATAAAAATTATTCCTCTTTTTTTTTTTTTTACTTTTTTTTCTAAGCAATTGCCCTAGAATCTGCAGTATGTATTAACAGATAATCTAAACCTACTTTCAAAGAACATTATCTGCTTTAGAGGTATTGTGAATACCTAAATTTCTTTCTTATTCATTTTACTTGTACATTAGCATATATAATCAGTTACAGTGTTGCTGTTATTTTGAACAAACTTACCTATTAGTTTAGTTATGAATTAGAAATATAGAAGTATTTATACTATCTCTTCTTCTTCCTCAGTTTTTTAGTGAGCCTGTGCTCCCGGAAGGTGAACGTTGCGAGGAATTCTCAGTCCTCTTGGCACAGGCCTTTGCCCCTCGATTGTTTAGCATGGCTGGAGTGCACTGGGGTTGCATATTTCTCTACCTCCTCTTGACAGGCTTTGGTCCACTGAAGTGGAATATTTTCCTCCCCATGGGTTAGTTAAGTTTAGGTAAAATCCCCGCAGGTAAGACTTTGGTAAAATTGTTTTTTGTAAAGGCAGACCTTCCTTCTAGGAACAAAATGCACTGGCAAATTTAAAAATGGTTCCTTTTCTCCTGCCCTCTGCTGGAAGCAGAAGAGGATGTTTCTCCAGTATTTACTGTGAAAATTTCCTGAAACTCCTGGATATAAAGCTCATAAAAGTTTGTGGGCACCCCTAAGACTGGATCCCTCTGGAGTTGCTGACT
This sequence comes from Muscardinus avellanarius, assembly GCF_963383645.1. Lineage (NCBI taxonomy): Eukaryota > Metazoa > Chordata > Mammalia > Rodentia > Gliridae > Muscardinus > Muscardinus avellanarius. The sequence goes on from NC_137794.1 coordinate 99,507,500, forward strand.
TGCTCTTGTCTACTCAGCCTCCATTAGTCCATCAGCTACAGCACTTCTTTCCTTACCCAGGCACTGGTTCCCACGTAGATTTCTGCCTGTGGTTTTCTGCTTTAGTAAATTGTGATACTCTATATTCACCTTTCTGTATTACAATTTGGTTGCAACAGTTTGCCTTGTTTATTTACTGGTACTGGGGTTCGAACCTAGGGGCATTTTACCTCTGAGCCATCCCCACATCCCTTTTACTTTTTTATTTTGAAACAAGGTCTCGCTAAGTTGTTGAGGCTGGCCTCAAACCTCAAATTCTCCTCTCTTTGCTGTCCAATTACTGGGATTGCAGGCCTGCATCACCTTTCCTGGCTCATACTACATTTTTGAATGTATTCATCAAGTGATGGACAGTTTGGTTATTCCACTTTTTTGCTGTTGTAATTAGTGGTACAGTAATCATAGGCATGCAGATGTCACTTTTTTTAAATTTATTTATTTTTTATTGGTGCACTGTATTCATACATCATAGTGGGATACAAACTTTTGTAGACATACATGCACACATCGCCCAGTCAGCCCCCACCCGATCCCCACCCCACTCTCTCCCCATCCCTCCTTCCCATGCTTGGCTTAGTATTTGACATCTAGTATTATAGCAATATATCCAAAATTAAAAATGATAATCTCACATAACAGTTTCATTTGTCTGATTCCAAGCTTTTGATGACTTAAAGATAACATTTCAATATTTCTTTTTGCTTTCTTTCTTACCAGAGAATATTTTTTTTCTATTTTTTTTAGGTGAAACTATCATATATTTATATATTTATTTTTCAGAAAAAAAAATCTATCCTAATATGGAATATGGACTCTAGATACCCAAAACGATCTTGAAAAAGAACAAAGCTAGAAGATATATATTTTCTGATTTCAAACCATATAAAGCTACAATAGTTGAAACAGTGTAGTACTGTTCTTTCTTTCTTTCTTTCTTTCTTTCTTTCTTTCTTTCTTTCTTTCTTTCTTTCTTTCTTTCTTTCTTTCTTTCTTTTTTTGGTGGTACTGGGGTTCCTGGAAGCCCTTCTACCTCTGGGCTACACTCCCAGACCTCTTTTTACATTTTTATTTGGAAACAGGGTCTCCTAAGCCAGCGCGCGCGGCTGGCTTCGAACCTGCGCAATCCTCCTGTCTCTGCCTCCCAAGCGTGGGGATTACAAGCGTGCGCCACCACGCCCGGCTATAGTACTGTTCTAAAGGCAGATATATAAACCGTTGGAGTTAAATAAAAGCCTAGAGCTAAATTCTTCCCTATATTGTCAAGTTATTTTTGACAAGGTTTCCACGAACATTTGGTGGTAGAAATAATAATATTTTAACTAAATATTGTTGAAAAATAATAATTACATGGAAAAGAATAAAGTTGGACCCTTACCTAATCCCATATACAAGTATTAACTCAAAATAGATAAAAGACCTAAATATAAATCTTAAGACTATAAACTTTTAGGAGAAAATCTGGGTCATAAAACCTCACAACATTGAAATTGGCAGTGATTTCTTGGATATGATTTCAATGGCACAGGCAACAGAAGAGTATACAAGTTGCCTAAAAAATAAAAAAATATTGTATATCCAAAGACAATGTAAACAGAGTTAAAAGTTACTAATAGAATTGGATAAAATATTTCCAAATGCTATATCTGAAGGTATATTAATATTCCAACTAGAAATCCTAAAAATTAACAACAATAAAGGCAAACAATACCATTTAGAGATAGGTAAAAGACTAACATAAGTAATGAATCTCCACAGATAACCAATCTTAGTTGACTGTTGGATGGAAAATCTTGTTTCTCTGGTTCTGGTGTGTGTTACCTATTTCTTCTTTGTAGTTAATCTCTTTGAGTATTTTCTCTAGTGCTGGTTTTGAAGACAAAAATTCCTTCAGTTTCTGTTTGTCATGGAAGCTTCTTATATTTCCATCTAATTTGATAGAAAGTTTTGCTGGGTAGGAAATTTTTGGCTGGAAGTTGTTTTCTTTCAGAGTTTGGAATATGTTACTCCAAGCCCTTCTGGCTCTCATGACTTGGTTTGGGAAGTCTGGAGTGATTCTAATTGGCTTGCCTCTGAATGTCACTTGGCCCTTTGTTTTTGTTGCCTTTAAGACTCTCTGCTTGGCTTTCCACATTGGTCATTTTGACAATTATGTGGTGTAGGGATCCTCTTCTATGATCCTGTCTAAAGGGAGTTCTATAAGTTTCCTGGACCTGTGTATCAACCTCTTGCTTTATGTTTGGAAAATTTTCTGCTATTACTTCCTTGAAGAGATTGTTGATCCCTTTGGTTTCACTTTCTTTTCCCTCCTCTATTCCAATTATTCTTAGGTTAGCTCTCTTAAAATGGGCCCATATTTCTTCAATGTCAGATTCCTTCTGTCGGATATTTTTTCCTAGATTAGAAACTATGTGTTCATTTTTGGAATGATCATCTTCTAAGAGCGAGATTCTGTTCTCCATGTGGTCTAATCGGTTGTTCATGCTTTGAATTGAGGCCTTTACTTCATTAATTGCATCCTTTATCTCTTTTTGGCTCTCTCTGAGTTCTTTTCGAAGCACCTCTATTATTTCTACAGTTATTTTCCTGATTTGATCTTCTAGAAATCTCTGATTTTCTGTTTTATCGGGTTCTGATGTTGTGGGGTTGTGGGCATTCATTGCTCCAGTATTATTCCTCTTTCCCATGATTTCGGATGTTTGTGCCTTCTCTTGGGTTCTTTCCTTGGGTCACTATGACTTCACTTAAGGTGCTCTGGATCTCGAGTTTGTAGTATCTCAGACCCCACTACTCCTTTGCTGGGTTGTATCACAGAGTCTCCGACCCAGGGAGTCGATAGAGGCTGCTTTAAACTATGGGGGGTGCCAGGTTGCGCCTTCTCCTTTGGTCTGATATTTCTGCTACCGCCACTCCCCCACTGGGTCAAGTCCCAGGGAGTAGAGTACTGGAATTTCTCCTCTGGGGCACGCAATTTGACTCACTGTTCTTGAGTACGCAGATGTAGCTGTACTGGACTCGTTGAATTCGCTACTGCTGCTGCCGGTGGCAATATGGCACCGCTGCTACACCCTCGGCTGTGATGTTGGCGTATTTCTTCTTGGTTTTTAGTTTCACTCTGAGTCCCTGCAGCGTGTGTTGAGCTCAGCCAGTGGGAGGTTTAGATGCTCCCTGCGCTGAAAAATCCCGCCTGGCTGTTCCGCAGTGCCTCACCTCGGCTTGCTGTAGCCGCCCGGTGAACTCGCTGCTGCTGCCGGCAGTATGGCGCTGCTGCCGTGTCCTCGGGTGTGAGGCCAGTGTATCTCCTCTGTGGCTCTGAGCTCTGTTCTCAGTCCTCTTTCTCTCTGGAGCCTGGTGATTTTTTTGTTTCTCTGGTGATGGTGTTTTCTGGCTATGAAAGGCGCTGATTTTGTGGTAATGGAGATTGGTTGTTAGTGGGGCTCTTAAGCCCCACTTTTCTTGGTCGCCATCTTCCCGGAAGTCCTCGCAGATGTCTCTTTAACATACTGATTTCATTTGAATTATACCTAGTAATGGGTTTGCTGGATCATTTAGTAGTCCTATTTTTAATTTTTTGAGAAACCTCTGTACTGTTTTTTATCATGGCAGTATGAGTTTACATTTTTACCAGCAGTATACAAGGTTCCCATTTCTTCACATCATCACCAGCACTTGTTATCTTTTGTCTTTTTGGTAGTAGCCATTCATTCTTAATAGGACTGAATTATATCTCATTGTGGTTTTGATTTGCATTTTCTTCATAATTAATGATGTTGAACATTTTTCTTATACTTTTTAACCACTTGTATATTTTTTAAGAAATGTCTATTAAAGTTTATTGGCCATTTTTATATTAAATTGTGTTTTATTGCTATTGAGTTTTTGGAGTTTTTGGAGTGGTGATAAAATAAAGGTCTAGATTCATTTTTTTGCATGTGAATATCTGACTTATCCAAAAGTACATCCTTTCTTCACTCTGTTTTTGGGACCTTTGTTGAAAATCAGGTGCCTGTAAATATGTAGGCTCTGTTCTGTTCTTTGGTCTATTTTTTTTCCTGTTTTAATTCTACAACCAAGTAGTATCCAGAATGCATTTCTGTTCCTGTACAGCTGCCTTCCTGTTTTTCTTTTCCATTCTCCTCGTGCCCTGGCTGCTGTCATTCCAGGCTGCAGTGCTCAGGCCTCTCCAAGGTAAGAGTCACATCTTGGCAGTCCTCTTGCTCCCATGTATTTGTCCCTCCTTCAAGTTCCTGTGTCTTCCTCTAATACAGACCAGTACACTTTATGTTGTCTGAACTACATTCTTTGAACTACTTTCTTCCTTGGTTTTATCTTGTTTGGGTTAAATTCTCCCGTCCTTTTCTATTGGAGCACAATCTTAAATGGCTTCATAAAAGAGTAATAAGATTTCTGAGCCTTTGAATGTCTAAAGATCCATGTTCTATAATCAAAGTGTATGAGTGGAGCCGGGCCTGGTGGCGCATGCTTGTAATCTAATCATTTAGGAGGTTTGAGACAGGAGGATCCGGGTTCATGGATGGCATCAGCTACTACTTAGGCCCTCTGCAACAAAATGAGACACTTTCAAAATAAAGAACAAAAAAAATAGGTCTGGGGGTGTAGCTCAGAGGTAGAATGGCCCTGGGTGGAACTCCTATTACCGCAAAAAAAAAAAAAAAAAAAAAAAGAAGGTGTATGAGTGGTTTAATTGAATGGAAAATTCTGAGTTGAAAACTGCTGAACCCTCATAACTCTGAGGATATTTCTTCATTATATTATCCCAACTAGTATGAAATCTGTCAATTTTGATCATCAGTCCTTATGAGAGACTGTTGTTTCTTTTTTCTTATAGAAGCCTACAGGTCTTTTTCTTAAGTCTCAAAGAGGGTTTTGAATGTTGTAGTAGGATATGAGTCTTACTGCATTTATTAGTCTGAACATATATATCTGTAGGACTTGTGCTCTTTGGAAATTGAGTAAAATCCATTTTTTTTTCAGTTGTTTTGATAAATGTTCTTTGCTTTCTTTCAGATGCCATAGGTTCTATATTGACTTTTTATGTTACTTATTCTATTTTGCTCATATTTTCCAATTCTCTTACTATATGGCTTTACTTTTTAATGATAGTCTAGCATGAAGTGACTACAACCTACAACTGACTTTCTCGAACCCAGGCCTTTTCCCCCTACTTTTTTTTTTTTTTTGGTGGTACTGGGGTTCCTGGAAGCCCTTCTACCTCCGGGCTACACTCCCAGACCTATTTTATATTTTTGAAACAGGGTCTCTTATGCCAGCGCGGCTGGCTTCGAACCTGCGGCTGGCTTCGAACCTGCGCGATCCTCCTGTCTCCGCCTCCCAAGCGCGGGGATTACAAGCGTGCGCCACCACGCCCGGCCTTCCCCCTACTTTTTGTCACTGCACTGTAATGGTTTTTTTTTTTTTTTGCGGTTTTGGGGATGGAACCCAGGGGCATTTGACTTCCAAGCTACACCCCCTGCCCTATTTTTTATTCTTTATTTTGAAACCGGGTGTCACTGAGTTGCAGAGGGCCTCACTAAGTAGCTGAGGCTGTCCGCGAACCGTCATCCTCCTGGCTTAGCTTCCCAAATGCTGGGATTACAGGCATGCGCCACCACGCCTGGCTGTCACTGTAAATTTAAACTGGGATTTCTTTCATACTTTTGACAGTATTGTATGTTTTAATTTAGTGAACGAAAATACAAATGTTAATTTATAAAGAAAAATATTTTGGGGGGGTTAGTTTTACTTCTTTAAGAATTGAATGCAGAACAAAAGGAAATAAGTGTTTAATTGAAGAAATGCCCAAACTAGTCTTGTGTTTTTTTTTTTTTCTCCTCCTCCTCCTCCTCCTCCTCCTCCTCCTCCTCCTCCTCCTCCTCCTCTTTCTTTTTGCAGGTCTGGGGATGGAACCTAGGGGCATTCGACCTCTGAGCTACAACCCCAGCCCTATTTTTATTCTTTATTTTGAAACAGAGTCTCACTAAGTTGCAGAGGGCCATACTAAATAGCTGAGGCTGTCCACAAACCGTGATCCTCCTCTCTCAGCCTTCTGAATGCTGGGATTACAAGTGTGCGTCACTACGCCCGGCTTGTTTTTCCTTCTTATGCTACATTTCATGTAGGTTGCTAAATAGTTAAGTTCAGGAATTTTGTATGGAATATATTTTAAAATAGAGACAAAAGGGAATATATTTAGCAGTATAATAAGTTTTATTTATTGGTTTTTATTTTTATTTTTGGTGGTAGTTGGGTTCCTGGAAGTACTTCTACCTTTGAGATATACTCCCAGACCTATTTTATATCTTTTATTTGGAAACAGGGTCTCTTAAGCCAGCGTGGCTGACTTCGAACCTGCGCGATCCTCCTGTCTCCACCTCCCAAGCGCAGGGATTACAAGCGTGTGCCACCATGTCCAGCAATAAGTTTTAATTTATTTTCATTAGTAATTGTAATTTTTTCAATTTTAAAATTTAATGTTTTACTTTTGCCTCTTTATGTGTACTACTTATTTATTATTCATACAGGCTATTTTTTAAAAAAAATAATAACCTGTTAAAAGTTATGATTGTATACGCCTATAATCCTAGGGCTTGGAAGGCTGAGACAATGGGATTGCAGATTCTAAACCAGTCTGAGCAACTTAGTGATGCTTGCATCAACTTAGTTTTGTATCCAAATAAAAGATAAAATAGGGCTAGGGGTATAGCTCAGAGGTAGAATGCCCCTGGGTTCAATTCCTAACACTACACACACACATACATACACATGCACACACAAGTATATATATATAAACATATATATATATATATATACACACACACACACACATATACATATATATACTAATATTTGCATATGTGTGGGTATATACATACATATCCTGTTAGGGTTAAATATAGAATGCCCCCTGAGGAGCTCATGTTTTAATGTTCAGAATTGATATAGTTAAGTTATGAAGGTTATAATCTCATCAGTGGATACGTCCATTGTGATGTATTTACAGGGTGGTTACCTAGGCAGATGGACTGTGGCTGGAGAAGGTGGGCCCCTGGGGGTGTGGCTTTAGGAACTGCACTTTTGTCTTTAAATCTCCCCCTTGCTTGCTCATTCTCTGCCTCTATAATGTGAGAGCAGAGCCTTGTTCACTCCCTTTCTCTGCTTTTTGCTGCCATTCTTGGAGCTCCACAGATGTAATCTGGCTTGACCTAGACTAAATTCCAAGATCTGCTTAAAACTGTGAGCAAATAAACCTTTCTTCTAAAAGTTGCATTGTCATTGATTTTGAATTATATCAGTGAGAATGTTGATCGAGACATAGCCTATTGAGATATATTCACAAACTTATAAAATTCATACTTTTTAAGTGTAGAATTTGGTGCTTGAATTATATTCTCAAACTTATGCCATCATCAACCCTTGAATTTCAGGACATTTTCATAAGTCCAAAAAATATCGCCTATGACTTGGTAGCCTGTCCTTTCCTTATTCCTTCTTTCTTTCTTTCCTTGCTGCCTTCCTTCTGGTGCTGAGGACTGAACCCAGTGGTGCTACCACTGCGCTACACCCTAGCCTTTTTTTATTTTGAAACAAGATCTCTCTAAGTCACTATACTCTGGCCTCCAGTTTGCAGTCCTCCTCCATTTTCAGTTTGCATAGTACAGGAACTGTAGGCAGGAACCACTATACTAAGTCATAAATAGTACTCCATATTGTTTATTTGTTCTAGGAATTGAGCTAAAGGATTCTGCTATTGAACTATATCCTCAGCCCTCCTTTTAAAATTTTAATAGTCATTTTCTGTTGTCCTTTTTGTAAAGCCCCTCACAATTATATATCTACTTTGTATTTCTGTAGATTTTTCTCTTCAGGACAATTCATTGTAAATAGCATCATATAATGCTACTTCTTTAATGACTGGCTTCTTTTACTGGACTTAAAGCATTCAAGGTTAATTCATACTGTAGAATGTGTCAGTACTTCGTTTCTTTTTATGACTCAGTATTTCCTTATATAGATTTACCACATATTATCTGTATAACCATTAGTCGATGGACATTTGGATTTACCTCTTTTTGGCCATTATGAATAATACTGCCATTCATGCAAAATTTTTGGGTGGTTATGTTTTTATTTTCGGGAGTCATATACCTTTGAGTGAAATTACTGACTCATAAGGTAACTATACATTTATTATAAAGGAACTGCCCATCTATTTTCCAGAATGGCTACACCATTTTGAAGTTCTACCAACAATAATTGAAGGTTCTAATTTCTCTACATCTTCCTCAACATTTGTTACTCTCTTTTTCTGTAATATCCATCCTCAACCCTATTTTTTATTCTTTTTTTTGAAAACAGGATCTCAGTGAGTTGCAAAGGGCCTCACTAAGTCGCTGAGGCTGTGCGCAAACCGTGATGTCTTAGCCTCCCAAATGCTGAGATGACAAGCATGTGCTGCCAAACCTCATGTCTTAGCCTCCCAAATGCTGAGATGACAAGCATGTGCTGCCACACCTGGCTCTCATTTTTATTTTGATTGAACCCAGGACCTTATTCATGCTAAGTACTAGCCTTGTCACTTCTTATTTAAGTTTGCTAAGTCCTGGCATGTATTTTTCAGAAATATTTTCTCCCATTGTGTAGATTATCTTTATTTGTTTGTTTGCTGGTATCCTTTGAAGCACACACATTTTTAATTTTGGTGTTGATTTACCTGTTTTTCTTTTGTGGTCTGTGCTTTTGTGTCACATATAAGAAATCATAATCACATAATTAGTCATGTCACTTAGCTATAGGCACTAAATGTTTAGGCACACAGACATTTGCAAGAGGGAGTTTCAAAATGAGAAACTAGAATTATAATACAGAATTCTATCTTTTAACCCAAATGGACATATTGCTTTATTAACCAATTAATATTTAATATAATACCCTGAACTAACATGAAAAAATGAGGCTAGGGTATTATTTTTAATTGGCATATTGTTTGCTACCTGTATTAGTCAGCTTCACATTGTATATAATGAAATACCTGTGGGACTTGACTTAGAAAAGGTTTGTTTAGCTCATGGTTCTAGAGGACTAGTCCATGTTCAGATGGTCTAATTTCTTTTGGCCTCTCCTGGATGGCAGTGAGAGAGTGTATGTCTGAGCAAACCTCTTACCTCTCAGCAAGAAAGAAAGACTCAGAGACTAAGCTCCTGCAGTCCCTTGCAAGGGCTCATATCTCCAACGACCTGGGGAATTTTTACCAGATACCACCTCTTAGAGCTTCAGTCACCTTTCACAGATGCTATGCTGGGGACCAAGCCTTTAGTACATGAGCTTTTGGAAGACATTTATCATCCAAACTATAGCACTACTTAGATTTTTTATATTTATTCACTGCTTAAAGTGGTATTTAGTCCAGTTTTATAGTATTAGACCATTCTGACTTTATTAAATACTCAAATGTAAAATGTAGATTATAAATATATTTCTTCTGTGTTCCCGTTTTAAGGTGACTTACAAAATGGTAGAAAGTGACATTTACATGTAAAAACCAGTTCCTAATATATATGTCTTATTTGTGCAATAAGGTTTGATCATTTACACAGTAGGTTCTGAAATTAGACTGCCTCAGCTCATATCCCAGCTTCCTTAACTCCAACCAAATGGACTTGGACAGTTTGCTTAAAATTTGTGTGCTTGAGTTTCCTCCTTTTTAATAACAGAGCTTGTTACAGGTATTATTGTAGATAGCTCCATACATCTCAGTGATGATGATGACAGTGGAGGATTTAAATCTCTCTGTCCCTCCTTTCCTAAGCAACCAACCAACCACACAACAACAACACAATCTAGTTAGGCAATTAAATTAATGCTTATTTTTCAATTATACTGAATATATAGTACTGTAAATAAAAGATTTTACTAGCTCTGGTTTTTGTTTCTGCTCATCAGTCCTATATACTTCTCGATTACATTTTATTAGTTGTTAGTTTCATTATGTTATTTTACTTCTATTATTTCCTTTCTCCCTATTGCTTACATAAAGGATCATGCCTTAGTCACCTTACCTTGTATTCAGAGACTCTCTTGTCCATCTATTTTAACTTTGCTTTCTGCATTTCCTCTTCACAGATCCTCCAGTGATGATGATGCTTGTCTAGTCAAGCACCATGAGTCTCATTGTGCAGAAAGTATCTGCCATGTGTCAGATAAATTAACTGGTTCCTTCCAGAAACAATGATGACTGTTAAGATTAGATATCATAGCTCTTGACAGGGAAGCAGTTGGAAATTGAGAAAAGAAATGATCAGATTAAAAAGATTACCATTTTCAATAAGAGTTTTGAGTTACAAGGTGAGACAGTGACACTAAGATTTATTAAGTCAACTTTGCCTCATGATTGATACATATATAAAATTATCACAATAATAAATGAGTTATTTATTAACCAAAGATATTTGCATTATTATGCAATGTGTATTCTTTTGGTTTGTTTTCATTTTAATTTCAATGTTTGTTTCTTCATTTAATTGTAAATGCAGCCAAGATAATTGGGGAAAATTTACCAAGCAGATATTGTTATATAGTGTTTGTTTTCTAATAAGAATGTTAAGTCTTAGTAATGTTAATATCAGGAAGAATTGTGTGCAAGAAGCATAGGTGTGGAAGTTGGGAATATTTGTGACATCCTCTTTTGTAGTCTCGTACATTAATGGGTGATATTTACTTATAATGTAATGTCCACTATAAAATAACATTTAGTTTTAATTAATGCAATAAATACATTGTTAATTAAAAATAATTCTGCCTTTTGGTGAATGCAGTCTGTGGTTCAATTTTTACTTGAGACCAGTCTGACTTAATAGATCTCAGCTGCATTTTACAGATTACAAAGCTTAGAAGAAAAATAATTTTTTCTGGTCACAACAGAGTTCACATATGAACTGACTGGAAATTAGAGATTTTTAGTTTTCATTTTGCTTCGTATGTTCTTGTGGGATCTAGAAGAAACATGTAAATAAAAAAAGCCAAAGTAACTAACCAACCTACACAGGACTGAAAATTTAACTTAATACCAGGATTGAGAGCTACTTGCTATGAAATTTGTGTTCTGTCATACTATAATCTTATGACTGTATGTATGTAGTATCCTTTAAAATTTAATTTTAACCTTTTTCTTATGATAAATAATTTATTATGAAAATTGCCCCCAACCCATAGGACCTTTTGGGTGGTAGGATCTTTTGGGACATGTTATTGCTGCATAGTGCAACCCTATCCAAAGGAAAAAGGAATGAAATTGATAACTTTCTCAAAGGTATAATTTCTCTGAGCTTTAGCATTATCATCTGCAAAATAAGATAATAACCAGCTTTTAGAGTTACTATGAAGATTAATGCAATTGTGTGTTTAAAGCACAGTGCCTGAAATTTAGTAGATACTCAGTAATTGGTTCTTTTTGTTATATTAAGTTGCCTGGGCGTGGTGGTGCACGCTTGTAATCCCAGCATTCAGGATGCTGAGATGGGAAGATCATAGTTCGCGGCCAGCCTCAACTACTTATGGAGGTTCCTTGTAACTCAGTGAGACTCTGTTTCAAAATAAAGAATAAAAAATAGGGCTGGGCATGTAGCTCAGAGGTAGAATGCCCCTGCGTTTCATCCGCAGTACTGAAAAAAAAAAAAAAAGGCTGGGAGTGTAGTTCAGAGGTAGATTGCCACTGGGTTCTATCCCTGGTACCGCAAAAAAGAAAAAAGAAAAAAAAGTTGTAAGCAGAGCATGGTGGTGCAGGACTGTAATCCCCCAGCATTCCAGAGGCTGAGATCGGTGGATCCTGGTCCACAGACAGCCTCAGCTACTTAGAGAGGCCCTTCGCAACTGAGACCCTGCTTCAAAAATAAAAAAGACTAGCCGGGCGTGGTGGCGCACGCTTGTAATCCCCGCGCTTGGGAGGCAGAGACAGGAGGATCGCGCAGGTTCGAAGCCAGCCGCGCACGCTGGCTTAGGAGACCCTGTTTCCAAATAAAAATGTAAAAATAGGTCTGGGAGTGTAGCCCGGAGGTAGAAGGGCTTCCAGGAACCACAGTACCACCAAAAAATAAAATAAAATAAAATAAAATAAAAAAGACTAAAAAATAGAGCTGGGGTTACAATGCCCCTATGTTCCATCCCCAGTACTGCAAAAAAAAAAAAAAAAAGTTGTACTTAATATCTAAGTTATAAGCTAAGTGACTATATTGTGTCATATAAAAGTATAGTTTAGAATAAGGCCATATATAGTTCAAGAGTAAAACCTTCCTTGACTTCTTTGTGAGTAACTAACTTGACATTATGGATAAAACACTGACTGTAGGGGAATATGAAATTTCAAGGCCAGTAGGCCACTTCCTAGAATGACTAAATTAATAGTTCTGTTTGTATATTCTTTGCTTTCTGAAAATCAGTTTTGTGTATTCCTTTTATTTTGTATTGATTATATTTTATATTCTAATAATTTAATTCACCTTAATATATAAACTGATGAAATATGCATGCAAAAAAGGTTTCTTTAATAAAAATGAGTACTTAGGGACAATTTAACAAGCTTCTTAGAATTTTGTATCTCATTTGTTATGGATAACAACTGAAGATTAATGTATAGGAATAGGGTTTTTTGTGAATGCTGCACGCATATTTCATAGCCATCATTTTTAAAGTTCCATTTAAAAAATTAAACAGGAGGCCGGGCATGGTAGCACACACTTGTAATTTCGGCATTTGAGAGGCAGAAACCGGAGGATCACGGTTCGCAGAATGTGGTTTGCAGACAGCTTCAGCTACTTAGTGAGGCCCTTTGAAACTCAGATCGTTTCAAAAATTAAAAAAAATAGAATTGGCGATGTAGCTTGGAGGTATAATGCCCCTGGGTTCCATCTCCAGTACTGCAAACAAACAAACAAAAACAATCTGGAAAGCATAAACCTGGGTATAGAGCTATGTTTTCTTCAGGAAAGACAATGCTGAATTCTAGGCATCCATACCCAAAGAAAATGTCTTTGGCTAATATCAGAAGATTAACAAAGTTCTGTATGTTTTATGATAAAGTAATATTAAAGTAAGTATACTGTTTATGATTCTTCACAGTAGCTTAAATTTTTAAAAATAGCTGTTTATTGGTCTTGGCTTGATCAGATAAGACTTTGTTACTTGATTAATATAAAATGGGAATTAAAATATGCTAATTGGTGCCAGAAATAATAATTTAGGTAAAAAGATTAGAAATAGACTTACTGTTCTGGGCCAAAGGGTAAGGACTAGATATCTTGCCACCTGAAAAAATAGGTGAATGGACCTTAGACATTTTTTTTTTAATTTGGCCTATTTGTGTGAATTGCCTAGTACTAGTACTAATAATTTAAAATCTTAATTTCTGTGGTTTCATTTAAGCAACTAGTATAGCAAAAATAGTGCTACTGTGATTACTATTACTACTACTACTAATAACTCTAGGTATTGTTATGAGCTAAGCATATTCAGTTTATTAGTTTATGAAACAGAAGTTATTTGCTAATGTAAAAAAATTAAAAGTCCATTGAAAACAAATAATACCTAGAAAAATTTTTAGAAATCAAAGGAAAAAAACACATAAAAATGGGAATCAAAGCTATGGTACAATTATATTTTCATTAAGAAGAATATTCTGGTATGTCTTTACCAACATGTAGAAATAGTCCATATACCTGGATGATTGTGTACAGAGAACTATAATTAAATTCTGCAAAATTTTTTAGACTTGTTTTATTTTCTATACTAACTAGTGAAAGATAGTGTAGCAACATATTAAAACAATCCCTTTCTTATTTGAAGTTTATAAAAGTAAACTGCCCGGTACATAAAGAATCTTGTAACTATATGAGCTATTTTTATTTTTATTTTTTTTTTTTTTGTGTGTGTGTGTGTGATGGGATTGAACCTAGGGGCCTCGATCTCAAAGCTTTATATCCTACCCTTTTGATTTATTTTGTATTTTGAAACAATGTCTTGCTAAGTAGCTAAGGCTGGCCTCTAACCTGTGACCCTCCTGTTTCAGCTTTTCGAGTTCTGGGGTTACAGGTGTGCTCCTGGCTTGTTTTGTTCTTTTCTTAGCATAACTATTGAGAGCCCATGACGAGGCATGTGCTTGGCACAATCAGAGACCTAGTTTTGATCTCCAGGACTGGGGAAAATAAACATATAAACTCTGGATCCAGAATGCACATTCACATTTTATCTTTGCTACTTTCTTCAAGTTATTTAATTTTTCTGTACTTCAATAATATATTCTTTCAGGGCATAGTAGCACATGCTTGTAATCCCAGTACTTTGGAGACTGAAACAGGAGGATTACAGCCAGCCTCAGCTACTTAGTGAGGTACTCTAGCCTCACCTACTTAGTGAGGTCCTCTACAAGTTAGTGATACCCTGTTTAAAACACACACACACACACACACACAAAAAAAAAAAAAAAAAAAAAATAAATAAATAAATAAAATAAAATAAAAAACAGGGCTGAGGGTTTAGCTCAGAAGTAGAATGACCCTGGGTTTTACCCCATTACCCCTCAATATAAAAAAATAGCATATTCTTCATAGGTTATGAAGAACAAATGGGTTAACATTTGTAACCTGTTTACAGAAAATTTTTGCTATTATATACAAGTTTGTATTAATGCATATCTATGCCTGTTGTAAAGCTTTGAAAAATTTACTGGTGATACATCATGCTGCATTAAGAAACACAATTATGTACTTATTCATTTCTTCAATTTATTTAAAATGATACTATGGGAATGAAAAATGAAATTAAAGAGACTTGTTTTTAAAACAATGTTTCAAAATGACATTTGCCTACATTCAGAGTTATTTGAGCAAAATCGAGTGCTCTAAGCCTGGCGTGGTGGTGCAAGCTTAAGATCCCAGCATTTAGGAAGCTGAGAAAAGAGGATTGAGGTTCATGGACAGCCTCAACTACTTAGTGAGGCTCTTTGAAACTCAGACCCTGTTTCAAAATAAAGAATAAAAAATAGGACAGGGGTGTGGCTTGGAGGTAGAATGCTGGGCTTCATCCTCAGTACCAAAAAAAAAAAAAGTGAATTTTTACTCATTTTGTTATTTTAAGATAAAAGAATTTGGGCCTGAGTAAAGTATATTAATAATATATTGTATTAGTTTTTGCATGTTGCTGATTTTAGTACTTCTTGTTTTTGAAGGAACAGTATTCCTGTTTCTTTTAGACCTGTAGTCCATGAGATTTCTGAATATGGACAGAAACTGATTAGGTTTAGATGTAATAACCCTCGCTCTTAATCTCAGCCTCAATGAATGGCTGTATCTGCATTGAATATCAGGTCATCAGAATATTTATTAGTTAGTTTCTTTACAAAGAACAGTCACACATACCCAAAAGTCCTTAATGAAATGAACAGCTTTGGTCGTCCAGGAGTGGAATGTTACTGCCAGCACGACAGTGGAGCTGCAGTAATACAACTCCAGTTTCTGATTAATGAGGTTAGTGAATTTTTTTCATGCTTTTTTGCTGATATCTAAAATTGGCTATATGATTTTTCAGAATTTTTGCATGCATTCATATTTAAATATTTGAACAAAAAGTAATTTCTTATGAGTCAGAAGTAATAATTTATTTAAAGCATTATGGAGAGTTGTATAATACATTTTCTGAAAACTGTCACAAACAGAATGGTAAAAAGTAAAAAACAATTGGTACTAGATGATACACTTACATTTTATTTTACAGTTATTGAAAGTTATAAGTTACATAAGATAAAATATTCAGCTTATAAATAGCAGAATTATTTTAATACATTGCTTTGACTTTTTTCCCAAGTCCTGGGGAAAAAAAATCCAGGGTCTTTATGTTACTTCTTTTGTCTTTTTTTCCTCTTCATATAAATAAAATAACTCAGGAAAGATAGATGTCTTCGTCTTAATAAATGAACCCTTAGTACAGATATTTTTAATCATTGTCAGATATCACTGTCACCTCTGAAGAATTTATAAAATGTATCTACAGTAGGTTTGTTCTAAAAATTCTGATTTGCCAGGTCTAGAATGAGACTGACTCATCTGGGTAATTTTCACACACTGTCAGTCACATTGTCCCCCATAAATAATAGTATTTAATAGCTTCAGATGTTTTAATTTTCTGGATTTGTCAAAGACTTTTCAACCATTCAGAAACCAATATTATAGTATGCAGAATACTGTCTTTATTTTCCTTACTATTCTAGTAATAGAACTATGATGTAGCTATATTACTTTTATAAGGATTACCTTGAGCCAAATGAATAAGGTTACTTCATACATCTTACTCTACTAGTCAAGGGAATAGTTACAGTAGTAACCAACAAATTTATGGGCTAATCTCTAATTTTAAGTAGCGAGACTTTAACGATACTGATCCTAGTATACTTCTGTTTTAAAAGATGCTCAGTTATACCTTAAATTATTGGGGAAGTCAAAGCTGGGCGTGGTGGCGCACGCTTACAATGCCCCGCGCTTGGGAGGCAGAGTCAGGAGGATCACGCAGGTTTGAAGCCAGCCTCACTGGCTTAAGAGACCCTGTTTCCAAATAAAAAATATAAAAATAGGTCTGAGAATGTAGCCCATAGGTAGAAGCTTCCATCCGCAGTACCACCAAAAAAATTATTGGGAAGTAAAAATATTGTTATACACATACAATGCACTCTTATATCTGCTATTTAGAATCTTTATGAAGCAAATATTTCTTAGAACTAAGTCTTTTGGCAAAAAGTTTTGAAATTTGAAAAAGATTTTTGAGGCACCATTTTGTTAGCATTGGTGTTTGTATTATAATATATAAGTTATACTTTCTTTTTAAGGGAGCTCTTGTGAGTGTCTTGGCTGATGACACCTTACACTTATGGAATTTGCGTCAAAAGAGGCCTGCCATACTACATTCACTTAAGTTTTGCAGAGAAAGGTAAGATTTATCTCTAGATCTAATATATAGGTTGTTTACTATTCTATTTTTATGCATTTTCTTTTAATTTTATTATTTGACTTTTTGTGATAGATTTTATGCACAATCCAAAAATAATTTTAAAACTTCAAATGGTAGACAACTTAAGCAAGATCTTTCCTCTCCAGACCCATCTATCTTTCCTTCCAGTGTTAACCACATATTTTTTGTGTCCTTCTAGAAATATTGTGTATGTATAAAAGCAAACATCTCTTTAATATCATCTCATCATTACCACACTTAAGTCTTAATGATTTTTACAACTATATGTTATTCTGTTGTATAGCTATTTCATTCAGTTAGTCTTCATCAGTAGACATTTTTATCATTTCCAGTTCTTTTTGTTTTATGGTGATGTTAGAATACCTATATGTCTGTGCTTCCATATACAAATCATATCTACAAGATAAATTTATAGAAATGAAACAGCTTGGTTAAAGAAATGTCTTCTAGCTGGGCGTGGTGGTGCTTGCTTGTAATCCCTATGCTTGGGAGGCAGAGACAGGAAGATCCTGAAGGTTCGAAGCCAGCCTCGCTGGCTTAAGAGACCCTGTTTCCAAATAAAATACAAAAAAATAGATCTGGGAGTGTAGCCCGGAGGTAGAAGGATTGCATCCCCAGTACCACCAAAATAAAAAAAAAAAAAGAAAAAGAAAGAAAAAGAAATGTCTTCTAAGCCAGACATGGTGGCGCACACTTGTAATCCCAGCATTTGGGATACTGAGACAGGAGGATTGCGGTTTGAGGACAGCCTCAGCTACTACTTACTGAGGCCCTTTGCAACTTGGTGAAACCCTGTTTCAAAGTAAAGAATGAAAAATAGGGCTGGGGTTATAGTTTGGAGTTAGAATGCCCCTGAGTTTCATCCCCAGTACTGTAAAATAAATAAATAAATGTCTTCTAATATGACTTGTGAGCTTTAAACATTGATTAGAAGGTCTTTTTCACCCCAATTTTTAAAGCAATGTCTTCCATATACTGCATTTGTGTGTGTGTGTGTGTGTGTGTGTGTGTGTGTGTGTGTGTGTGGTACTGGGGATTGAATCCAAGGGCATTCTCCCTCTGAACTACAACCTAATCTGTATTTTTATTCTTTATTTTTGAAACAGGGTCTCACTAAGTTTCCAAGGACTCACTAAGTAGCTGAGGCTAGTTGTGAACTTGCCATCCTCCTGTCTTAGCTTCCCAAATACTGAGATTACAAGCATGTGCCACCACACTGAGCATATACTGAATCTTTAATTCATATGGGACTTATTTTGGCATGAAATACAATAAGTATATAGTCTCTTCCCCAATAGCGCGCGCGCTCGCGCGTGTGTGTGTGTGTGTGTGTGTGTGTGTGTGTGTGTGTGTGTGGTGAGAGGGAGGGAGGGAGAGAGAGAGAAAGAGAAAGAGAGAGATGCTATTAAGGCACAAACTTGTGTTTGTCTCCCTGTGAGACCATGGTCCTACTTTGTTCAGTGTGTCTGTCAGGCAACATAAACAGGCCAGTTTAAGTGAGGTGAATAAGGGCTTTTGCCCTCAGTAGCCCTCTAAACTAGTCAAGCTTGTTGAAGAGGCTACTGCAAATTTGAAACCTTTTTAGCCAACACCAGGGCATATCTGTATTATGTGGAGTGGCAGTGGCAGGAGGTCAGCCGCAGCTTGCTTTTGCTGTACAACTTGTCCAAGACAATAAGTCATCTAAGTGACTTAGTGCAACATGTTTCTACTTTTGGAGAAGGTCAGAAGAAGGGGAAGTTATAAAAAAGAAAGGATGGGCATAGGGGAAAAGAGCAAGCCAAGCATCAAGTCAGTTGTTTTTCACCTGCTGGGAATCAGCCTCTCAACTTCTAGGCAGTTTCCTCATCTATTTACCCGTGGTATCTCAGAGCATGTGGAGGTGGGATGGCCATTTTGGTCTTAGTATATACCCTCTTGTCAATGTTGTACTATCTGTTGGAAACGGAACTAGAGATCCTACATAATAGTTGTCAGACTGGTGTGGTTTCGCCTCCTTTCCCCTACTGAGGGCATTTGGCAATATCTGGAGACCTTCAACAATTTGTGAACAGTAGAAAAAGTAAACATATCTTGAAAGTTGTGGAATAACACATGATTTTAAATTTCCTCTTTATCATATAGTTTTTGGGTCCTACTAGGGATTCATCTGTCATATAATTCTTAAACACTGGAACTAATTTGCCAATAATAGTAGCTAAGTGGCCTGTAAAGGATTAGGCAGCAGTATGTCTTGGAGAACCATGGAGGTACAGTCTTTCCTGCCCCATTCCTTGCTGTGCATCTAATTGTGTCCTCCCAAAAGATAAGTTGAAGTCCTATCCACAGATACGTAAGTGGGACGTTATCTGGAAATAGGATCTTTGCACATATAATCAAGTTAATATAAGGTTTTGGGGTAGGCATTAATCTGACTGGTATATTTATAATAAACACACAACACCTTGTGATTTTAGAGATATGAGATTGAAATAACACATTTATAAGTCAAAGAAGGCTAAAGATAGCTGGCAGTACCAGAAGCTAGGGGAGAAATTATGCAAGATTATCTCCTAAAGCCTTCAGAGAGAATGTGGTCCTGATGGTACCTTGATTTCTGACTCTGGCTTCTAGAACAGCAACTGAATAAATTTCTGTTGTTTTAAGCTACTCCACTATGGTAATTTGTTATGGCAACCCTAGAAAGCTAATATATTAACTTTGTTCTTTTTGCCTCATATTCATGAGCCTTCTTATGCTCTGTTGAGTTTATATGTACATGAAGGAGAAATTCTTTAGCTTTGGTTGAAACTGAGTATTTGATAAATAAATTTTTTTTGATAGTTGTAGTGTCCATATGTTCCATTTGGCTTGTACTTTATTTTTTTTAAGTACGTTTAATTAAGAAGTAGTCATAGGTTGGTCTTAGAACTATGTGCTAGTCTTTTTTGTTCCAAAAAAAATCTCAAGCATGTTAAAATTTTGCCTGTTTAAAAATAATAATATAAACCATTTTAGACCAAGAACCAAATTATGTATGTAAACATTTATGTTTAAAACCTACTATTATGTCTGATATTTATTATTTTGAAACCTTTTCACATAAATATTTACTATCACAGGTCAACAAAAATTTCTCAATTGAAATTTTGTTTTTCTAAAGGCATTTTTATCCTATTACTTTAATAACTTGACTTATAATTTGTAAATGGCTGTTTTATTTTTACTTGCATCTTTGGAACTTAGAGAATAAACAAGCATGAATGCATTTCAAAGAAAAGGAAAAAAAATAAAATAATAATATAAATTTTATTATTTAAATATAAATGGAGCATTCATATTCAAATTTCCCTGGAGAAAAAAAAGTGTTTTGACAAATCCATTCAGGTACCAGCTCAGCAATGGGGAGGTTTGGCTTTTGCAAGGTACTGTGGGGCTGGCTGCTGCCTTAGTATCAGATTTTCTTAGCATAAATAAATTAATGTGAAATAAAATTCATGTATGATATTATAGTATTATTTTGTTATGTTACCTAAATACTGTTCTTTGCATATTTATAAAGCTTATAATTTGCCCAGTATACACATGAATAGGGGAAAACTAAGATAGCTATAAAAGAGAATTTGGCCAAACACCAACCCTAAAAATATCTATACAGGTCTTAGAAAGATTTTGAATTAATTCACTGCACATATTAAGCAAGAAGAAAATGAATCATAATATTGGAATAAATTAAAGACCCAGAATTATAGTTTCTGTGGTAATTGCATCATACTATCAAAATACTTTTCTTTGAAAGCAGCTTAATGAAAAGTGTACAAGCATTAGATATGAGAGTGATTTGATGGGATGAAATTAAGAACTAGAAAACAGGAATGGAATGATATCCAGACTTATGAGAAAGATTTCTTTACCATTATTGCCTGGCCTAGAAGAATTATAAAATGGAAGTAGTGCTTCAGATTTAAAAAGGAATGTGTGTGTGTGTGTATACACACACACACACACATACATAAACATATATATATTTATACACACATACATAAATATATATATATTTATTTATACACACACACACACACACACACACACACACACACACACACACATATACATACATATTGTGGTACTGAGGATGGAACCCAGGGGCTTTTTTACCTCTGGGCTACATTCTCAGGCCTATTTTTTTATATTTTATTTGGAAACAGGGTGTCACTAAGTTGCTGAGAGCTTCACTAAATAGCTGAGGCTGGCTTTGAACCTGTGTGATCCTCCTGTCTCAGCCTCCCAAGTACTGGGATTACAAGCCTGAGCCACCACGCCCAGCTGAAAAAATATATCTTAGAAGCTAGCTTAAGGAACCAAGTGTAGTGGTGCAAACCTACAATCCCAGGACTTGGAAGACTGAGACAGGAAGAGCACAGCTTTGAGGCTAGCCTCAGCAGTTTAGTAAGATCTTCAGCAGTTAGTTTGGAGTTGGAATGCCCCTGAGTTCAATCATGACTACCATAAATAAATAAATGAATAAATATTAATTCAGTCCGCCAGATTTTCGGTACTTGGTGTATACTAGGGATTAGACGTAGGTGTTGGGATAAGAAAAGTGGAAAATCGTACAGCTTATATTAAGTCAGAGAGGCATATGTTACAATATGAATGAATTATTTTAGAGGTTTTTATTAAAATATATGATAGAATAATTAGTCTGTCCATTTCAATTTATTTTCTTTAAAGACAAAAGTCAGTCTTGGAGAAAATCTAATTAAAATCATAGCCACCCGTTAGAAAGACTAAAATGTGGCTAGTTTATCTGATGCAACTGAATTTATCTTAACCCACTAGCAAATGGTTTGTTATAATTGCTCTGGGAAATTTTTCGACATTATTCACAAATTCCATGACCCAAAAGTTCCACTTCTACACATATGGATTGTAGGCAGAATTCTAAGATGGGCCCCCAGGCATCTGAAAAGCAGCAATACCTACTCCTGAAAAGCATACACATGCCTCCCTTCATTTAAACAAACCACCCATGTAGGTGAAAGCATTTTGCTGATGTAAATAAGTTTCCTAATTCATGACATTATGGTAGGGAGATTTTTTTCAGTAGGCCTGATTTAGTTAGGTGAATCTTTCAAAGAGACTGGAGAAGTGTTCAGGAGGAGGAAGAGTTTCCCTTTGGTCATTAAGATAAAGGGGACCACATAGTAAAACCGATGGCCTCTAGGATCTGAGAATATGCTCTGTGACAGAGAGCAAGGAGATCTAGACTCAATCCAACAATTACCAAAGCTGGATTTTACTGGCAATTTAGATGAGCTTGGAAAAGATTGTTTCCTAACATTCCCGGAAAGAGATGGGGGAATGCAGCTTGGTTGTACCTCGATTGATTTTAGCCTTAAATGTCTCTGAGAACCCATTTATGTAGTGTCTGTACCTCTGACCAATAGACCCTGGAATAATGAATGGGTGGGGAGAGTATTTGCCTCAGACTAATTTTATTGTAATCTGGATTCCTACTAGATCCAAGATTAGCATGGTGCTTGATTTTCTTTGGAGTGCTATTTGGTTCTTGGTTTCATTGCAAAACCTTTTCTCTTTACTTTAAATAGTAAGATGAGAAAATCAAAAGCTTTGAGCAAGATATTTCTTTGATTAACCCAGCACAACTTGGCAGTGATTTTCAAGATGAAGAGGAAGATTTTATTTTCCTTTACTCACCTTACTGTACTAGAACTTTATGAACAGTATTTGATGATATTTTTAATAATTGTTTTCTAAGGGTACTATTATTTTTCCAGAAAAGGTGTATCGATTTACAAATAAAAAGGAAATCTTTTGAACAGATTTATAAATTATTTTCAACTGGATGCATTATATTAAATATGTTTCTTTGTTCATTAATGTAAACTTAAATATTCATTTTACAAGACTGTCATCATTGGGACAACTAATTAAAGACATAACAAATAGCACATACTTTTTTTCTGTTTTTTTTAATATTAACTCAGTTGAGAAACATTGAGATTCATTTCCGGTAAATACTGTAATAAATTCTGGAGTCATAGATGTTGTAATTGAATACGAAAAACGAAAGAGCAATTTACAGTGCAGTGGAAATCATAATATAGTATGGATGTCGTGAAGTGTTCTATTTGCAGTTTTAAAAATCACACATAAAATAAGATATGTGATCATGTTTTAGAAATTTTAGGCAAAGTATTACAAAAGAACTCAGCTGGACAGATTTAATAGGAGTTTCTTACAAGTAGAAAAGGGGATTTCCATTACGTTCAGAGGCACAAACACTTGAAGCATTCTTCCATATTTAGGACACTATATTTAAGATATTGCTTAGTGTATAGTACAGGAAGCTTAATTTTGGAAAGGCAAGAAAGGTCTACCTCAGGAGGCCTCTACAATTAGAATGTTATATTCTAACATTTTTCCAACTTTAAGTTACTAATGACAAATAACAAGATCCATTATAAGCTGATACTTTCTGATCACATAGATAAGTGTCACAGATCAGGCAAGTGCATTTCCCTGATATGTTAAGTCAGAGTTCAATGCAGCAAAGAAACTACAGTAGACAGTTTTAGCACAAAACATGTAGCTGTTGAAAAATATTTGGAAAGGTACCAGACCTACTGGGATTCTAGAACATACCATCAACCTGTGCCCAGAGAATAGACAGTGTACAGCTACCACACGAAGCTCATGAGCACACCTAGGCACACTGTTTGGTTCTTACTGCTGCCATAAATTTCTCTTTCCACTCAGATCTCCAAGAATATCCTTCACAGTAGATGCAACAGAGAGATGGTTTCTGCCTCATTCTTCCTACAAATCTCAAATATAATCCAATTAGTCACAACCTCCTCTAGAACTTAAGCTGTGGGATAGTCTGAAAAATGGACATTTTAGTTTTCCAGCATTTGAAGTACAAGAAGGCCTGTAGAAGGATGTGGAAATGAAAACTGAGTCCAATTGACTAAACCAAGCACACTTTTTATTATGCCTACTCTTTTATCCAGAGAAGTATTCTTCAAAATGTTACTAAATATTGCTTAAGAAGCATTGTAATAGTAGGTAAGATGTTTTTGAGAGCCTTTCAAGTAGGTAATAATGTGCTCTCGCTTGGCTTTGGAAAGATAATTCTTGAGGCAGCCTGGAATGGATTTGACATTGTCACTGATGATGGTTTAAGTTTGGTCCAGGCCATGAGGATAGAGAGGGAGTAACTCATGAGTTTGTGATTATTAATTAACTTAATAGTGCTCATATTTTATGTGGCTCATTTGCTCTTTTAACAAATCTTATGTATAAATATTGTGGTAACTAAATATAAATGTGATATGTGCCATATTTTTTGTTGTGTTCAGCTAATCTAATAGTGATAGGCCTGTAGATGAAATAGGTCATATTTCTTTCTATAGATTATATTTGAAACTGTATTCATCTGTGTATTGCACTAATGCCCCTGTGTGTGGATGATTAATTTCAGCATTACTAGGGAGATCATACATGTTCTTTTGTCAGAGGAAATTTGTAATAGTAAAATCTTCCAAATTTGGTGATTGACTACATGATAGTTGGTAATGCTGTGGCTAAGTACTAAATAGGATGTATGTGTTAACTTCCGAACACTAAATACACACATGTTAAGTTCCTTTAATAAAATGTGAGAATTAACAAGTTTCCAGTAACTGTCTGTGAGAAATGTTTAAGTCAAGTACAAGGCTTTAGAATACAACTTTCTTTAAGGGCATACTGAAGGAACTAAACATTTTTATCTGTGTATTTCTATTGTATTTGTTTCAGTCAGACTCTCTTTTTCTCCTGGTTCAACATTTCTAAGGTACCTTTATATGCACAATTTAGTATGCTATTCTCTGTGTGTGTGTGTGTGTGTGTGTGTGTGTGTGTGTGTGTGTGTGTGTGTGGTTCTGGGGATGGAACCCCGGGGGCATTCTACCTCTGGGTTATACCCCCTGCCCTATTTTTTTATTCTTTATTTTGAAACAAGTGTCACTATGTTGCAGGGAGCCTTACTAAGTAGCTGAGACTGGCCAGGAGCCTGTGATCCTCTTGTCTAAGCCTCCCAAGTACTGAAATTACAATCGTGTGCCACCATGCCCAGCTTACTATGCTGTTCTTATATTAAAATATATAACCTTATTAGAGTGTTTGCTGAATTTTAATGACTTTTCATTTGGGTCTCAAGTATATGTATTAATCCATTAAGTTTCAAGATTTTAATTCTCTGAACACTTCAAGAAAATTGATGAAGGTACATTAAAATAGGTGGGAAATTATAATCTAGAACTTATATATTATTATTACTATTATTACATTATAATTATATTACTCATATAATTATAATATGTGCTATATTTAAGTTTTTATGGTTACTTCACAAGTGGAATGATGGGCTAAAATGGGTTAATAAACAATATTATTTTTATTATAACTATGCTTTAATAATAGATGCTAACACATAAAGAGCCTAAATTAAAACTTTATCTCTTGGTATTATTAAAAATGGAGTCACTGTTGTTATTATAATGAATGGTCTATGTATTCTTCAGATAAAAATTAATCTTCATAACGAAGGTATAACAAAAACAATAGTTGTGAATTTGATTTTGATCCAAGGTACAGTTTCAGCTTCATGATACATGTTACTGTTGATTTTTTTTGAAAGTTCTGCTGAGTACACCAGTGTGAGTGACAAAATCAATCTTAAAATCTTTGTGTTTTTCACATCTGTTACTCTAAAATTTAATTTTGAAATCTGTCCCAAGGCTACTCAGTGCCGTTTGTTCCATGATTACTTTTACTAAAAAAAAATACATTGTGGATTATTTTCAGAGTCATTAAATAATAACAAAAAGTGTTTGTGTGCGTATATATACATATGTATATTCATATTACACCTAGTGATTTTAAGTATTCCAGTATAACCCTTTCTACGTAATCAATATTTTTATGTATTAGTATATAAAGCTTGCATAATCTTTAATTATTTTATCCTTTCAGCCCTCGATGAGGAAGGCTAAGATTGTTTATAAATTAGGAAATAAGATAATGTTTATATAGCATATTTAAAGAACACTTAAATATAGAAAGTCAAGTCCAGTTTCTACCAGTTTTATATTTGGGTGATTGAATAAATTGCCCATAATTTAAAACCTTATAAATCTTCACTTGATGAGTTAAATGAGTTCTTTCATAGTGATATGTTTTGGGGAACTGTGTTTTCTTACTTTTTTTTTTTTTCTAATAACATTGGCATGGTATTGTTTTAATTGGTTTAAACCAGAAATTTATTTTTTTCAGTCTTCCTATAATATTTTCAAAGTCAGGAAAATTTGCTGGTAAAGAAATTTTTGAGTTAATTGTAAGAACCACCCTCCCCCCCTTAGTTAAATGAAAAAAAGTTGTTTCATGGAGCAGAGTAATTTTTAAATTTGATGATGCTTTGCACAAATACACTCCCATGATTTATATGAAGCAGCATAATTCAGTATTAATCACAATGAGTAGGTAAATCTGATGGTTGTATATAATTTGTACTTTTCCTGAGTTACATGCCTCATGATTAACCTACTAGCACAGTGAATAACATTTGCCGGGGATCTTTCTAATTTCTGTTTCGTGTGCATTTTCTCCTGCAGGGTTACGTTTTGCCATCTGCCTTTCCAGAGTAAGTGGCTCTATGTGGGCACAGAACGAGGTAATATACATATTGTCAACGTGGAGTCCTTCTCGCTCTCAGGCTACGTCATTATGTGGAACAAAGCCATTGAACTGTGAGTTTGAGCTAGCATGTTCTCTCTGAAAGGATCAGTGTTACGTATGACGCTGACATAACATTACAGCCAGCCAGTAACTCCATATGGAATTGAATATATGCTGGATGCTTTTGATAAGAAGTACACATTTATTAGTCTTTTGTAAATATCCTATTGGAATGGCACATTGTAAATTTAAAAGGTAGATATATACCACAAGTTGAATGATAGTGATATTATCCTTAATAGGTGAAGAAGCACTAAACCTTTTTCTATTCTTTAATCTTTTCCCTATTTTGGTTTGAGTCAAGTGTTTAGAAAATACTAATCTACTTTCTTGATATGTTTTAATAATCAGTAAATACAATATAGAAATTTGCTAACGTTAACATGATACAGAATTATTTTTAAGATTAATTTTACCTAAAATGACCCTGGGTTCAACCCCCAGTACTGCAAAAAAGAAAAGAAAAAGAAAAAAAAAGATTAATTTTACCTAATGTTGAATCAGTGGTGGTTATTTGTCAATATTAACAAGAACTGGGTTCAGCTGTGGGGCCCTGTGGATCTTTACTATTAACTTTGCACTCTTTCTTAAAAATTTTTGATATTTTATCTCCTACAAATTTTTTTCTTGTATAGTTTGAATATACAAATCAAGTTTAAAGGTATTGGCAAAATCCTTTTACAGTTTTTCTTTTGTTTTTAAACAAGTAGTCTTGTATTGCATTCCAGAGTATTTTCATCTTCTGTGACATATCTCTTACATAATGTGTAGCTGTAATAGTGTCTTAAGCCTGGTTTTCCTCCTGCAGCAGGAATGTTACTGTCATATATCAGTTCCATAGTAAAGTCTGTCCTTTGAGTTGATCACGAACGACATCTAGTGGGTAGGCCTGGTGCAGCTGTCTAGTTTCACTGACTCCAAGTAGTGGTGTCTTAGCTTTCAAGGATTCTAACATAGATAGGCTTTTTCATACTGTATAGGCATAATTTCAGCCATATATTTCATACGTATACACACACATATATATATGACCTATTTTTTCTCTGAAAAGTGGTACTGGGTTTCTGGAAGCCCTTCTACCTTTGGGCTACACTCCCAGACCTACTTTTTATATTTTTTTGATTTGGAAATAGGGTCTCTTAAGCCATCGTGGCTGGCTTCGAACATGTGCGATCCTCCTGTCTCCGCCTCCCAAGCGCGGGGATTATAAGCGTGCCCCACCACAGCCGGCTAAAGCTATTATCTTTAAGATTACTACATGAATAAAAGATTTTCTGTGCTGAAATCTGACTAAATTGAAAATTACTTTCTTTAAAGAAAATATAGTATACTTAATTATAAATTTTGTTGACATGTATTAACATGAAAATATTAGCATTTTTGCTTTGATGCCTATTGTGATTCATACCAAGAACTATATGATGTTATTGACTACTTACTTAAATGCTTTATTCTTTTATAAATCTTTATTCTTTCATTAATTTTTATTATAATGAAAATGTAGCTATAAAAATTTTTTTAACTTTTTTTAGGTCATCTAAGGCTCACCCAGGACCTATTGTTCATATAAGTGATAATCCAATGGATGAGGGAAAGGTATATTTTTTTCTTAAAAATTATTTAAATGTATGACTTTTGTATTCTTAAATATGAAGACTATTCTATGACCACACATGATGAAAGATTAAGATTGTTAATAAAGGTTTATTGGCTTGTTATTCATTTTGAAGAACAGATAAATACATTAGATTAGGTATAGTTTGAGGACAGGAGTGGTGGCGCATGCTTATAATCACAGCTTTTGGGAAGTGGAGACTGGAGGATAGCAGTTTGCAGACAGCCTCAGCTACTTAGCGAGGGCCTTTGCAATTCAGTGAGACCCTATTTCAAAAAATAAAAAAGACTTAAAAATAGGGCTGGGGATGTATCTTGGAGGTAGAATGCCCCTGGGTTCCATCCCCGGTACCACACACACAAAAAGAATAGTTTGAACAACAAAACACACCAAAGCATAAGTAATATTTAATAGATATGTTGTTATTTTATATTTGGCTTATTCAGAATATTTTTTCTGATTTTCTGTTAATTTAGACAAAATGCTTTCTCTTGGTTTTGAATTCTTTTTAATACTTTGTTATATAATTATTGTAGTGCTTATATATATTGCCTTATATTAGAGTTATCTCTATTTTGTCTCCCTTAAATTTTTCTTAAATAGGTCAGTTAATAATGTAGAGATATTTGAAATGTCATTTAATTTTTGGTACTCTGAAACTAGTTCATATAGTCAATATCTAGTTAAGTTTAGGTTAGTCAGCACATTTTAAAATAATAAAATTTTTTTCTATGAATCGTTATTTCCTAGTTTCTCAAACTAATCTTTGAGAGTTTTATTTATTAATAATATTTTCTACCTATAAAATTTTATTATTTTAACCTAAGTAAATTCCAAGAAGTGTCTTCCTATAAGAAATGAGTGAAGTAAAATTTATAAATTTTGTGAAGGTGTATCTCCAGGTTTATCTGTTCTTCGGTTAGTGGGAGAGGCCTGTGAGTTATTTAATACTCTTAGTTTGCCGCTAGCCAAACAAAATGATAACTGGACTGTTAGGAGATAGCTCATAATCATAGATTGTATAATTGAAAGGTACTTTACATAAAGCAGGTTAAGTGTATGAAAACAGGAGCCTGATTATATTGTATACAAGAGACTTGCTTAAAAGCCCAAGTCTTTAAGTGGGAGTCATGGTGATCGAATTAGAAATTTCCCTTCTACTTGAATCATTCATTGGATCATTTTAGTTCTTGCTCTGGAGTGTCTTTTTTCTAGTCAGTGTTGTAATGGCCACTATAGTGCAAGCCATTTCAAGGCCTTTTTGAATCATTCCAGATCAATATTTCTAGAATGTCATTTTAATCTCCTCATGTTCAAAGTTTTCAGTGAGTCTGCAGTACCTAACATAGTTTCTTTAGGATATTGCCCTATCTTTCACAACATCTGTACCTGGAAATGGTATGCTAAAGCAAAGAGTTATTACTTTCCAGATATGAACTGCTCTTTGCCGTCTCCCTGCCTTTGTTTATGTGAGTCCTTCTGTTCTCCCAGACAAGTAGGACTAGTGAGAGAATGCATTCAAATGGAGTGGTCCAAGTAGGGAGGCAACCTGGGTGCAGACTCAAGGCTAAGGCACGCATGACCTGTAGAGCGTACTTGAGTGTTTTAGGTAGGAGGTATGGTAAGGGATGAAGTTGGAGAGGAAGGCAGTAGTTAGACATGATAGATATTATAGGTCATGTTATTGAATTTGAATTTATTTTAATAATGGCAAGGCATTGAAAAGTTTAAAGGAGGAGCATATATTATCCTGTTGTGTTTGCATGTTACTTGACTATAATAAGGAATGGGATAAAATAGGAGCAAGATTGGATGGAGTCAGGGATACCAAATAGATCTTTGTATCTTGAACCAGGAGGGTGGTACTAGGGACTGAGTATGGAAGAATGTAAGTTAGAAAAAGATAATAGAATGTAATCTTAAATTTTACCTGGTGATTTTACCTATTAAGGGAGAAACTAGAGTTAATGATGACCCTAGGTTTTTGCTGGAAAAACTGAACAAATGTGTCACAGAATGGTGAGAGAGACTGCAATAGGAATTTCAGAGAAACAGGGTAAAGTATTAATTCACTTTTGGACATACTATTTTGAAGTTCCATTTATTATTTATTTATATTTATTTATTTTCTTTCTTTCATTATTTATTTATTGGTGGTGCTAGGGATTGAACCCAGGGGCATTCTACCTCTGAGCTACACCTCCAGTCCTATTTTTTATTCTTCATTTTGAAACAGGGTCTCACTAAGTTGCAAGTTGCTGAGGCTGTTCACGAACCTGCAATCCTCCTGTCTCAACCTCACAAGTATTGGGATTACAAGTGTGTGCCACTACACCCAGCCCTTACTTTGAGGTTCTAATGTGGGTAAATGGCAAAATGGTTATTGTAACTAGATATCTGAGTCTCATAAAGAGACCTAGGTTGGGTATAATTTAGAACTAAAAAATATAGATGGAGAGAGATTTCTTGATAATGTATAGAATCTGGGAAGTTTATAATCTTGGGCACATGTAAATGTTAATTTCTATTAGTAATTTATTAAAATATATTAGTGAAAATATATATTTAGGATGGGAAAATGGTAGTTTTCCTTTTCAAGTTGTTTTTCATAATAATCAAAGGCATATAAGTATACAACCCAGTATTCTCTTTTGTCATCTCTGTGATTAGTAACTAACAATATAGGTTTTTATATTATAATTTTATACTTGAAGAAGATAAATGATAATTACCCTTCTTATCAGCAAATAAATATTTTATATAATAGATACATATTATTCCTTGATAATGTGACTTTTCTTTTATTACAGCTCTTGATTGGCTTTGAATCTGGAACGGTAGCATTATGGGACCTCAAATCAAAGAAAGCCGACTACAGATACACATATGATGAGGTAACAACATTTTTGCTAATAAAAACTATTGTCATTTCTCTAATTCAAAGCAGTTTTTCTAATATTGCATTGATTTTAGTAACAACATTATTTTTGCTAGTAAAAACCTATTGTCATTTCTCTAATTCAAAGCATTTTCTCTTAAGATTTCATTGATTTTAGTTTAAGTAACCTTTGTAATTATACCCAAAACAAAGCTACCCCATCTGATCAATAATATGTCACATAATTAAAAAGTTGCAAAAATCTTTTTCCACTCATCACATTTGTGTCTTTTAATCCCATCACAGGTACATGTTACTAGTTTCTATTGTGTTTTTCCTGAGAGATTCTGTGCATTTTCAAGCAAATTTATAAATATATCATTGTTTTCTATAAATAGTAGGGTACTCTAGACATTTAGTTTGCTTGCTTTAAAATTCCAGTAAGAATTGTGATTGATTAATAAGTGTTCTGAGGGGTTTTGTTCATTTTTTGTCTGTAGGCTTCTGCAACTCCTTATTTCCCTTCCTTACTTTTATACTCCTTTTTGGCCATTCATTTGTCACAATAGACTTCTAAATGCTGGAGCTTTCTGTCTGCATCTCCACTGTCCTTTACATTTCCCCCCTTCAGATTGCCTATGAATTGTGTAGTTTACTGAGGTTTTATCCAATTTCGATTTTTAAAATTTTTTGTTTTCAAGGTTCTGAAGGGGATTGAATCTAGAGCTGTTCTGCCACTGAGCTTCAGCCCCAGCTCTTTTTTTTTTTTTTTTTGTGGTACTGGGGTTCCTGGAAGCCCTTGTACCTCCGGTCTACAGTCCCAGACCTATTTTATTTTTGGAAACAGGGTCTCCTAAGCCAGCGCAGCTGGCTTTGAACTTGCGCCATCCTACTGTCTCCGCCTCCCCAGCGTGGGGATTACAAGCGTGCGCCACCATGCCCAGCAGCCCCTGCTCTTTTTAATTTTAATTTATTTTTTAGGTAGGATCTTGCTAAGTTACTAAGGCTGGCCTCAAACTTCCTGTTTTCTTAGCCTGACAAGTCACTGGGATTACAGATACCACTCCTGGCTCATTGTTCTTTTTTTTTTTTTTTTTTTTTTTCCTTGAATTTTTTGTAGTACTTGAGAATGAACCTGGAGTATTCTTTCTCAAAGTTTCACCCCCAGCCCTATTTTCATTTTTACTTATTTGTTGTTGTTGTTGTTGTTGTTGTTGTTGTTATTATTATTATTATTTATTATTATTTTGAAGCAGGGTCTTTCTAGGTTGATGAGAATCTCACTACTTGCCAAGCCTGTCCTCAAACTAGATATTCTCCTGTCTCAGCTTATCTGCTGTTTGGTTTTAGAGTACAACAGTTCATATAGCAGGCAGGATATGGTTGATTCTTTTTCTTTATTTCAGTATAGGTCAAGCATCCCTAATCTGAAGATACAAAATCTGAAATATTCTGAAATCTGAAGCTATATATGTGTGCATGTTACTACAGATTGAACCCATATTTTGAAACAGGGTCTGAATTCTGGAGGTTTCGAATTCCTGAGGCTGGCTCTGAACCTGCCGTCCTCCTGTCCCCAGCCTCCCATGTAGTAGAATTATAAATGTGCACCACCATACCCAGCTTGAATCTGAAGCTCTTTGAATACCACTCAAGAAATTTTGGAGTGTTTTGGATTGTGTGTGTGTGAATGCGCATGCACTGGAATTTGAAACCGGGGCCTTCTACCTCCAAGGTACACCCCAGCACTTTTTTGGTTTTTTTTTTGAAGCAGTATTTCATTAAGTTGCTGAGGGTCTCTAAGTGCTAAGACTGGTTTCGAACCTGCAATCCTCCTGTCTCAGCCTTCTAGTACTGGGATTATAGGAGTGTACCATGACACCCTCCTAGATTTTGGATTCTCACATTTGAGATATTCAGTGATAACATCTATGTAAATATTCCAAAATATGAAAAATCTTGAAATCTGAAATACTTCTGGTTCTAAGCATTTCACATAAGGGATACTCAACCTGTATTCACATAAAAAGATCGCTCTCTAGTATTTTCAGTGATGAGCAATTTAATGTTATTTTTAGTTTTACTATGTTCTCAGTGATTTAAAAATATTTAGTGTATGTCAGTTTATTAAAGTTATTATTTTGTTTTTCAAAGTGTCTCATCTTCTGTAAGTGAACCTCTTTTATTTAGCGCCTCAGTCCTATGGTGATTACTATGTATTCTTGATAGCTTTCTTTCTATTTAATATACAAAACATAACTACTAATCTTGTGTACTCTCAACCAAACTTAGAAGAAAATATTCGGGCATGAACTTAAGGTTTATTTTGGTGTGGAATAGTAATTGTCAGCCATAATTTTCTATCCAGAGTGATTGTGAATTCCAATTCAATGAATAAAGCTATTTTAGGAAGTGTAGTGGTTCTGCCAGTTTATTTATTTTACGGTAGAATGTATGAATGCTTTAATATTAATATATTCAGTTACTCAAATAGCACACTACACTGAATAATTGTAGCAATACTTTGAATACTTTGCGAATGCCTGCATATTAAACATAATAAATATGACCAAAAGAGAACTTCCTTTTTATTCCTGGTTGCATTTCTTCTTGCTTCTCAGTAATCAAGATTTTCAAATCATTTTTATTCTTTTCTGGACACAATGGCTCATGCCTTTAACTGCAGTATTTGGAAGGCTAAGACAGGAGGATTGGAGGTCTGAGGCCAGCCTCAGCAACTGAATGAGACTGTGTTGCAAAATAAAAAAAAGGACTGGAGATATAGCTTGGAGGTAGAATGCCACCTAATACCAAAAACAATATAAAACAAAAAAATTAATAGACTTTCTGTTATTTTTTTTGAAAGTTTTAGGCTGTAGAAATGATTTTATTTTGGCATCAAGGATTGAATCCTTTTTATTTCTTAATTCTTTAAAAAATTCTTTTTATTTCTTAATTCTTTAAAAAAAGAGGAGGAAGCTAGGCATGGTGGTGCATGCTTGTAATCCCAGCATTCGGAAGACTGAGACCAGAAGATGGCAGTTCGCGGATAGCCTCAGCTACTTAGTGAGGCCCTCCGCAACTTAGTGAGACCCTATTTCAAAATAAAAACTAAAAAATAGGGCACAGGGTGTAGCTCAGAGGTCCAGTGCCCCTGAGTTCCATCCCTAGACACCCCTCTCCTCCACACACACAATCTAAAAAAATACAGGGAAACCAGGGTTTCGATTAAGTTGCTGAGGCTGGCTTTTAAACTGTGATCCTCCTGTCTCATCCTCCCAAGTATTGGGATTATAGGTATATGCCCCCACACCCAGCTGAAGGCATATTATTATTTTTTTACATTACTGGTGATGGAACCCAGGGGCATTCTACCTCCAAGCCACACCCCTGTTCCTATTTTTTATTCTTTATTTTGAAACAAGGTCTCACTAAGTAGTTGAGGCTGTTTGCAAACCCGTGATCCTACTGTTTCAGCCTCCTAAGTACTGGGATTATAAGGGTGTGCCTCCATGCCTGACTTGAAGGTGTAATTTTATTTTATTTAATTTTTTGGTGGTACTGGGGTTCCTGGAAACTCTTCTACCTCCGGTCTACACTCCCAGACCTATTTTTATACTTTTTTGTTTTTTTTTTTTTTTTTTTGGAAACAGGGTCTCTCGAACCTGTGTGATCCTCCCGAGCATGGGGATTACAAACCTGCACCACTGCACCAGGCCTGAAGGTGTAATTTTAGAAGTAACCTTTTTGGTTTTCCTTTTTATACATTTAAATTATGATCTTGGGTTGGTCTATTATCATGTCACAGGGACTAGATTTACTTTCTCAAGTAACGAACTGAACAGAGTATGTAAGACCACAGCTTTCAGCAATTGTACTTTAGCAGGTAGTGTAGAACAGGATTCCTTAGGGAAAAGAAGCAAGCTTCCTTTACCAAAGAGCAAAGAGCTTCCTGGAAAGAGTCTTCGAAGTCTGAGAAGGCCTACCACACTGAGTCTTCAGTTGATTATCGATTAATGCATGAGTGTAAGGTTTGGAAAAGAGTCATTGGAAGAGAATATGTAGAATCCTCCCCATGGTGCACACAGGACTGGGAACCATTCACATTCTTAGTGGAGTCGAGAAACCTAATACACAGGGTATGATAAGGTGAGCAGTAGCACCTAGAAAGTAGTGGAGCCAAACTAGCCTGACAGGAAAGGCCGGCTTAGTCCAGCCTTCCATAGCTTAAAAGCAAACTCTGGAAGGACCATACTGTTTGCTAGTATATAACTACATTCCAGAAAAATGCTCAAAAATAGTTAAAAATATAATAATGACTCAATGTAAATTTCATGTTCAGCATCTGAATAGAAATTTATGAAGTATATAAAGCTAGAAAACATAACCCATAATAAAGAGATAATGCAGGTAATAACAGACTCAACACAACAAAGATGACAATTAGTATTGAGCATATTAAAGTAAATGTGTAGATTTCATATACTCAAAAAGGTAGAGGAAAGCATGGAAACATGTTTAAAAAAAAAAGAAAACAAAGTCACTAGAGAAGAAAAGTAAAATAAGATAAAATACATTGAATGGGCTTACCAAAATATGATATTTTGTAAGAAAATATTAATGGACTTGAGGGCATAACATTAGAAGCTACTAAGTATGAATGGCTGTAGGGAAGTAAACAGAACATCAGTGGTCTGTGATTCAGTTCCAAGTAGATTAAGTGTGAATTTTGAATCTTAAGACTAGGATGGTGGATAGAAAATAGATTTAAAGAAATAATGGCCAAACATTTATTCAGTGATTAAAAAAATTGTTAACCAAGATATTTTAGAATTTCAATGAACTTTACACAGAAGAAAAAGGAAGAAATCTACACAAATGGTAAAAATGTTTAGTTGTTTAAATCTAGCTACCGAGAACATCTTCAGAAAACATGGAAAAGAATATTAAATAGAGAGAAGCAAAGATAAAATGACAGCAGACATATTTTTCCTTAGAAATAATGCAAACCAGAATAGAATACAACATCTTAACAATAGTGAAAGGAAAAAATTGTAATCTATGGTTTTATATTCAGTAAACATTCGCTTCAAAGATAAAACCAAATATGTCTACAGACATGAACTGATAGAATACTTCAGTTGTAAACCTCACTACAAGAGTTGTTACAAATCCTTCATGCAGAAGACCAGTGATAGGAGATAGAAATATGGATCTATTCAAAGGAACGAAAGCACCAGAAATAGTAGAGATGTAAATAAAATTTTTCTCTTTTATGCTTTTATTGGTACATTGTGCTTATGTGTTCCCGTGCACACTGCACTTGGTGTGTTCCCTTCCACATCCCACCTGCGCCCCTCCCTGTACGTGCTTGTGAGATGGCTGGAGATACCATTACTGTGCACTTTACATTATTTAACCTGTTCATCAGCTAGCCTTTTTTCCTCCTTAGCTTCCTTCCCCAATTCATTTCCACTATTTTACTAGTCCCTTTCCTCATTTATCTGAAAAAAAAAAAAAAAAAAAGGATGTTTCATGAATTTCCATGTCATCTTTTTGCAGGAGCCATGCTAATCTTCTCTGTATTTGTCCAGTTTTAGTATATGTGCTGCCAAAGTGAGAACAAGATTTCTAATATTAAAAATCTCTTCAAGGGGTCTTTTATGATTCAAACTAAACAAAACTGTATAGTGGGATTATGATATATGTAGAACTAAAATATGGACAACAATAGCATAAAAATCAAAAGACAGTACTATTAAAAAATTGGTAGACTGGATATAAAGTGTTATAAACAGTAAGGAGGATCCTCAGAAGAATGGGAACACATCTACCATATGATTCAGCAGTACCACTAATACCTCTTCTGGGCGTCTACCCAAAAGAATGGAAACCAAACTACCAAACTAATGCCTGTAAATCTATGTTCATAGCCTCACAATTCACAATTGCCAAACTATGGAACCAGCCAAGATGTCCATCAACAGATGAATGGATTACTAAACTCTGGGATATGTACACAATGGAATATTACTCAGCCATAAAGAAAACACAATTATGTCATTTATGGGGAAATGGATGGAACAGGAGAATATTATGCTAGTGAGTTTAGTCAGTCACGAAAAGTAAAAAATCAGATGCTCTCTCTAATATGCGGAAGCTAGAGGAAAAAGGATCTTAGGAGGAACTTTGAATGAAGAAAGAAAAACCCTAGATGAGCAAATAAGGTGACCTAACAGAGGAGGATGGGGAGGAGAGGGAAATTTTCTAATATATATGATGTACATTCACAAACATCAAATCAATTACTAAGACTAACCTGAGAAGGAGGGAGGGAGGGGAAGGGAATTGGATGGAAATTGGGGAAGGACTAAATGAGTGACGTGTGCATATATGCCTCAGCCATCTTGTACTCCATTAATTATGACTACAGTACACCAAGAGAAAAATAAAATGGTATAATATGTGAACGCGAACTATGGTTAAAGATATGCATAATAAATAAAGGAAATACCAAAGCAACAGTAGCAGCAACTCATGTAAAGTCAAAGAGGAAAAAAAAATAGGAAAAAAAATTTTTTTTTTAATTCTTCAAAACTCCGGCTAGGCAGGTTTACACATGTTTGTAATCCTAGTTCTTGGGTGACTGCGACTGGAGAATGACCAGTTCACAGCCAGCCTCAGCTACTGAGCTTAGTTTTGGGTGAGCTTTTTTTTTTTTATAATACTTTCATTGATACCTTGCAGTCTCATGTCATAATGTGGTTTATAGTGACAGTGGTATACATGCACACAGCACTTGGTGAGCTTTGCCCCAGTCCCTCCTGCACACAACATACCGAGATTGGCACGGGTATTCTTATGTATGTACATAATGTCAATGGAAGTGTTTCATTCATTCTCTCTCCTCCTTCCCTTCTCTCCCCCAGGCTGCCTTCCTGGCTCCACTGGAGTTTTTTCTCCATTATCTAGAGTCCCTCTCGTATCCTGATTACTCCCTAGATTCTGCATATGAGAGAAAACATATGACCTTTCATTTTCTGTGACAGGCTAATCTAATTTAGCATAATGTTCTTCAGTTCCATTTATTTTCCTATAAATGACCTAATATTGTTTTTTTTATTGCTAAATAGAATTTTATTGTGTGTGTATCTCATCATTTTGTAATTCATTCACCTGTTGATGGACAGACACTTGGGTTGGTTCCATAGTTTGACAATTTTGAATTGTGCTGTTATAAAAACGGATATGCATGTATTGCTATAATACAATTTCATTTCCTTTGGAAATATATGTAGGGGTGGAATAGCTGGATTATATGGTTGGTCCATCCCAAATTTTCTGAGAATCTCCACACTGATCTCCACAGAGGCCTTAGTAATTTGCACTCCTATCAACAGTGGAGAAGAGTTTCTATTTCCCCCCATCTTCTCTAGCATTTATTGTTGTTTTGCTTGATGATGTCTTTTTTGATGATTGCCTTAAAATTAAAATTTATAACTATTAAAAACAAAGCAGGAAGACAAAGTAACAAAGAACAAATTAGAAAAAGAGGAAACAAATAGCATGATAGTAAATTTAAAATTGCCTATATCAACAATCATATTAACCATTTAAGTACATCAATTAAAATGTAGTGGATTGTCAGATTGGATAAAAAAATCAAAATTCAGCTACATACAGTTTATGAAGTCTACTTCTAAAGACAAAGGTGTATTAGGAAAAAAAAAGACAAAAAGTTAATCTTAGCAGTAATTAGTAAAGCCAAATGGCTATTTAATATATCAACAAAATATGTATAAAACACCCAACCGCAGACTATACATGCAGTGTCCACCAAGACAAACTGTATTTGGTGCCATGAAATCAATTTCAACAAAATTTAGAGATTAAACTATGTAAAATAAGTTTTTACTATGATAGAATTACGTTAGAAATTCTTCTACCATAAGAAACTAAAGAAAAAAATTAAAAGAAAAAGGAGGAAATTACATTTACAGTTAAGTGTTTGAACTGAAATAAGATAAATCAATGAAGTAGATAACAGAAAAACAATAAAGAAAATCGAGTAAACCGATTTTTGTGAAAATCAATTAAATTAACAAAAATATAGAGGAATGAGAAAAAGAAAAGATGCAAATTACCCACACTAGTTATGGGAAAGAAGATATTACTCCAGTTTTCTTTAGTAAGAGACCAGTAAGCAAATAAACTCATGTTCTGGAAAACCAGCTGCTGTCCTAGCTGTCATGGTTTGTGTAAATACACTGTGTGATGTTTACACATTGACAAAATGTCCATCGATGAATTTCTCAGAACATACCTTCTTACTAAGCAGCATACGACCCTACGTAGTTTTGTGTATTCTAAATTCAACAATTTAGACAAAATGGGCACTTTCCTTGGGAAATGCCAATTCCTCCAAAGTACCAAGCTTACTCTAGAGGAAATACTTAAATATAATTATTAAAGAAATTGAATTTGTAATGGAAGTGCCTCCCACAAAGACAAGTATAGGGCTCCGAGTGCTCACTGATGATGAATGTTACTAAATAATACCTGTTGTACCAAACACTTCCCCAAATAGAGTGGAAGGACATACTTGTTGATCTTATGAGGCAGACATCACTTCATAAACGATATGGAAACAATAAAAGCTCTTTATTCTTAACAGATATGAGTATACATAATGAGTAGATCTTGTGTTTTAAACAACAATACTGGCTTCTAAATTGATTGGTTAGTCTCTGGCTTTACTTCTGTAAGTTCCTGTTATTTTATCATTCTTTTTTTATGTTAAAATGTATTTGATTTTTGGTGCAGTTTTTGCCATGGATATAATTTTAGACATTCTAGAAATTCTTGTAATGTAGACTACATTCTACATTACAATAATAATAATAATAATCCTTTTCTTTCTTTTCTGCCACCACTGCCTACTACAAAAAATATACTGGGATTTTACTAGTGTCTATAATCTAAAAAAAAAAAATTACAAGCATATCAAAGTCAATCACTAGCATTTATTGTTGTTTTGCTTGATGATGTCTTTTTTGATGACAAAAAGTGAGGAAAAAACTTAAGATTTTTATCAAATACTATCATAACTCTTCTCCAATATTTATGTTCTGTTTCATATATATTAGCCTAGTCAAATTAATTATACTTTTACAAATACACTAAAAGGCATTATGATAGTGATTCAGGAGATTTCTAATATAATTAAAGTTCTGCTTGGTACAGCTTTAATTGTTCATTTGGTCTCTAAGGGTGATTCAGATAGGTGGTAGTAAAAGAAGAGAAATATATGCTCTAGAGCTTTTGTAACTGTAACCAGT
The DNA here is from genome assembly GCF_963383645.1 of Muscardinus avellanarius. NCBI lineage: Eukaryota > Metazoa > Chordata > Mammalia > Rodentia > Gliridae > Muscardinus > Muscardinus avellanarius. Next base: position 99,548,178 of record NC_137794.1, read on the forward strand.
GTTACAAAAGTGTTACTTTTTTTTTTTTTTTGTGGTCTGGAGATGAACCCCAGGGGCATTCAACCTCCGAACTACACCCCCTGCTCTATTTTTTTTTTTTTTTTTATTCTTTAATTTGAAACCGGGTCTCATGGAATTACAGAGGGCGTCACTAAGTAGCTGAGGCTGTCCGCGAACTGGAATCCTCTGGTCTCAGCCTCCCAAATGCTGGGATTACAAGCGTGTGCCACCAAGCCCAGCAGTACTTCTTTAATGAACAAATTCTACTCCCCCCTGGTTATGTCTAAATGATAAATTTTGAGTGTATTTGGATAGTATTCTTAATATCTTAAAAATATTTTCTATGTGTAATACTGTATACATTTACAGATAGATCTCTTTAATGCACATCCTATTTCTTTTTTTTTTTTAATTTGTGCACTGTAGTCACACATCTTAATGGAGTACAAGATGGTAGAGACACACACGCACACAGCACTCCTTTAGCCTTTCTCCGATTCCTGCCTCATTCCCTCCAGTCTTTTTCCTTCTCATGTTTGGCTTAGTGATTGACTTTGATATGCTTGTAATTTTTTTTTTTTTAGATTATAGACACTAGTAAAATCCCAGTATATTTTTTGTAGTAGGCAGTGGTGGCAGAAAAGAAAGAAAAGGATTATTATTTTAGGTTAATAAATACTAATTTCTGTATTTAATGGTTATTCATTGTCATATTTCTAGACTTATTTATCACTAGCTTTTACATTTTTATTTCATTTTGGGTTTCCCTAGTAGATTGAGAAGCAACAGTGAATTGCTACTCTGTAAATATGTTTATATGTCAAGAACATCAGAAGCCCATTTTATTTTATTTTTTATTTATTTTTTAACAATATTTTTATTGAACATAAATAGTATACATTTACACTATATTTGGTGCCCTCTCCCCCCCCCGCCCCCGTTTTCCCTTCCCCCCTCCCACCAATGGTTGTCCAGGTTAACCATGTCTTATTCATAATTTTACACATGTTCAGGTGTAGACCCTCATTAATCAAGATCGGCCTTCCTCTTCTCCTATCTTACCATCCAAACTTAGCTAGTATTTCCTCTTCAATATCTGGAGTCCCACTGGTATCCTTTGTGTTTCCTAGTTTGGGCATATTAGAGGAAACATTTGTATCTTCTCCTTCTGTGCTTGGCTGATCTCACTTAACATGTTCTCCAGGGCTTTCCATCTTCTTGCAAATGATATAATTTTGTTCTTCTTTATGGCTGAATAGAATTCCATTGTGTGTATTTCCCACAGTTTTGTTATCCATTCATCTGTTGATGGTGATCTGGGTTGGTTCCATATTTTGGCTATTACAAATTGTGCTGCTATGAACATAGGTATGCATATGTTGCTGTAGTTCTCGGAATTCAACCCCTTTGGAAAGATACCCAGGAGTGGTATAGCTGGATCATATGGTGGATCTATTCCCACCTTTCTTAGGAGTCTCCACACAGATCTCCATAGTGGTTGAACTAGTTTGCATTCCCACCAACAGTGTAAAAGAGTTCCTCTTTCTCCACATCCTCGCCAGCATTTGCTGTTGTTTGATTTCTTTATGCTTGCTACTCTGACTGGGGTTAGATGGAATCTCAGTGTAGTTTTGATTTGCATCTCCCTTATGGCCAGTGATGAAGAACGTCTTTTCGTGTATCTATTAGCCCTTTGTATCTCTTCTTTTGTGAAGTGTCTATTTAGTTCATTTGCCCATTTCTTGATTGGGTTGTTTGTTTTGCTAGTGTAGAGTCTTTTGAGCTCTTTGTATACTCTGGATATTAGCCCCCTATCAGAATGGTGGCTGGTAAAGATCCTTTCCCATTCTATAGGCTTCCTCTTTAGGTTATTGATAGTTTCCTTTGATGAGAAGAAACTTTTTATTTTGATGTTATCCCACTTGTTTATTCTTGCTTTAATTTCCTGAGCTTTGGAGGTTTTGTTGAGAAAGTTACTGCCTGTGCCAATATGTTGTAGTGTTGAACCTATGCTCTCCTCTACTAACTTCACAATCTCAGGTCTAATTTCTAAGTCTTTGATCCATCTTGAGTTGATTCCTGTGTTTGGTGAGATATAGGGGTTTAGATTTATCTTTTTACAAATGGTTAGCCAGTTCTCCCAGCACCACTTGTTGAAAAGGCTGTCTTTTCTCCAGCGTATGTGTTTGGCCCCTTTGACAAAGATTAATTGACTAAAGATATGTGGGTTTGTTTCTGTATCTTCGATTCTAATCCACTGGTCAGTATATCTGTTTTTGTGCCAGTACCATGCTGTTTTTACTACTATTGCTCTATAGTATAGTTTGAAGTCTGGGGTTGTAATGCCTCCTGCGTGTTTCTTGTTATTGAGAATTGCTTTGGCTATTCTAGGTCTTTTCTTTCTCCATATGAAGTTCATGATTGATTTTTCTAGGTCTCTGAAGAATGTCACTGGTATTTTAATGTGAATTGCATTGAACCTATAGATCAGTTTTGGCAGAATGGCCATTTTGATGATATTTATTCTGCCTATCCATGAGCACGGGAGATCTTTCCATCTTCCAAGGTCTTCTTCAATTTCTTTCTTTAATGTTTTATAGTTTTTGTTGTAGAGGTCTTTTACATCTTGGGTTAGGTTTATTCCTAGATATTTTATTGGTTTTGAGGTTATAGTGAATCGAATTGTTGTTTTCGTTTCTTTCATTGTGGATTCGTTGTTGGCATAAAGAAAAGCCACTGATTTCTTTAGGTTGATTTTGTAACCTGCGACTTTGCTGAATTTGTCAATTAGCTCCAGAAGTTTTTTGGTTGAGTTCTTTGGGTCTTCCAGATAAAGGATCATGTCATCTGCGAATAAGGATAATTTTAATTCCTCTCTTCCTATGTGAATTCCTTTGATTTCCTTCTCTTGTCTGATTGCTGCAGCAAGAGTCTCAAGGACTATATTGAAAAGGAGTGGTGATAGTGGGCATCCTTGTCTTGTTCCTGACTGTAGCGGAAATTCTTGCAGTTTTTCCCCATTCAATATAATGTTGGCTTTGGGTATGCAGTATATTGCCTTGATGATGTTGAAGTACTTTCCTTCTATCCCAATTTTTTGCAGTGTTTTTAACATGAATAGGTGTTGGATTTTGTCGAATGCTTTTTCAGCATCTATTGCTATGATGATGTGGTTTTTGTTCTTGGTTCTATTTATGTGGTGGATAACATGTATTGATTTGCGTATGTTGAACCAGCCTTGTTTTTCTGGGATGAAACCGACTTGGTCATGATGTATTATTCTCTTGATATAGTTTTGAATGCATATAGCTAGTATTTTGTTTAGAATTTTTGCATCTATGTTCATTAAGGATATTGGTCTGTAGTTTTCCTTTCTTGAGGTATCTTTATTTGGTTTGGGGATTAATGTGATACTGGCCTCATAGAAGGAATTTGGAAGAGTTCCATCTCTTTCAATTTCCCGGAACATGTTATGAAGTATTGGTATTAGTTGTTCACTGAAGGTTTTGTAGAATTCAGCTGGGTACCCATCTGGGCCTGGGCTTTTCTTTGGTGGAAGAATTTTTATTGCCATTTCTATTTCTTTGGTTGTTATTGGTTGGTTTAGGCTTGTTATGTTCTCTTGGTTGAGTGTAGGAAGGTTAACTGTGCTTAGAAATCTATCAATTTCTTCCAGGTTTTCAAGTCTATTGGAGTATAAATTTTTAAAGTAGTTTCTGATAATATTTTGAATTTCTTCACTATCTGTGGTGATATCTCCTTTTTCATTTCTAATTTTGATAATTTGAGTTGATTCTCTTTTTCTTTTGGTTAGGTTGGCCAGGGGTTTATCAATTCTATTAATCTTTTCAAAGAACCAACTTTTTGTTTTATTGATTCTTTGAATTGTTTTTTTGTTCTCTATTTCATTTATTTCTGCTCTAATTTTGATGTTTTCTTGTCTTCTGCTGGCTTTGGGAATAGATTGTTGGAGAATTTCTAGATCCTTGAGTTGTGTCATTAGGTTCTTTACTTGGTGGTTCTCCGTCCTTTTTATGTGGGCACTCAATGCAATAAACTTTCCTCTTAGTACTGCCTTCATGGTGTCCCATAGGTTTTGGTAGGTTGTGTCTCTGTTTTCGTTTGTTTTCATAAATTTCTTTATTTCTTCCCTGATTTCTGCTCTTACCTATTCATTATTCAGTAGTGTATCATTCATTCTCCATGAATTTGAATACCTTCTTTTGAGTTTCCTGTTGTTGATTTCTACTTTTATTCCGTTGTGGTCTGAAAAGATGCATGGAATTATATTACATTTTTTGAATTTGCTGGTATTTTCTTTGTGTCCCAGGATGTGATCTATTTTGGAGAAGGTTCCATGGGCTGCTGAGAAGAAAGTGTATTCTGTAGTTCCTGGATGAAATACTCTGAAAACGTCTATTAGGTCCATTTGGTTTATGGTTTCCTTTAGTTCTAAAGCGTCTTTACTCATCTTTTGCCTTGAAGATCAATCCAGTGGTGTGAGAGGCGTATTAAAGTCTCCCAGAATTATTGTATTTGGGTCTACTTGGGATCTTATGTCCATAAGGGTTTGTTTTACAAATGTGGTTGCACCCATATTTGGGGCATAAATATTTACTATCATTATATCTTCTTGGTGTATTGTTCCTTTTAATAAAAGGAAGTGCCCTGATTTGTCTCTTTTGATGTGTTTTAGTTTAAAGTCTGTTTTGTTGGATATCAGGGTTGCTACCCCTGCTCTTTTTTGGTCACTGGTGGCATGGTATATCTTTTTCCATCCTTTCACGTTCAGCCTGTGAATGTCTTTGGCTATGAGGTGAGTTTCTTGCAGACAGCATATATTTGGATTATGTTTCCTAATCCACATTGCCAGTCTATGTCTTTTGATTGGTGAGTTAAGTCCTTTGACATTAAGAGATATTATTGAAATATGATTTTTGTTTTCTTTCATTTTGTGTTCTGTCTACTCTTGGGTGGTGTGATCTTTCTTCTTTACTTAAATGGCCCACTTATTAACTTCCTCTCTTCTCTGATTCTGAAGTCTGCTTCTTTTTTCTTCCTTATGGTTTATTTCTTTAAGAATTTTCTCTAGTGTTGGCTTTGAATTCATGAATTTTTTGAGATTCTATTTATCCTGAAAGACTTTGGTTTCCCCATTCATCTTGAATAGTAGTTTTGCTGGATAGATGAGCCTTGGTTGGAAGTTATTTTCTTCCAGGGTCTGAATCACGTCGTACCAGTCTCTCCTAGCATTCCTAACCTGGGTTGTATAGTCCGGGGTGATTCTTATTGTTTTGCCTCTATATGTCACCCGTCCTTTTGTTCTCACTGCTTTTAAGATTCCTCCGTAGCCTCTATATTGGTCATTTTGGTTATTATGTGGCGTGGAGTGGTCTTTCTTTGGTCTTGTCTCAGTGGAGTTCTGTATGCCTCCTGGACTTGAAGATTCAAGTCTCTTTCCATATTTGGAAAATTCTCTGAGATTATTTCCTTGAAGATATTACAGATGCCCTTGGTCTGTACCTCTATCCCTTCCTCAATGCCTATTATCCGTAAATTAGGGCGCTTCATATTATCCCATAATTGCTGGATGTTTAGGTTTTGTTGCTGTAAAGATTTCTGTATATCGCTGACTGTGTTTTCGGTTTGGGATGTACTGTCTTCTAATATTGATATTCTGTTTTCCATTTCATCTAATCTTCCAGAATTTCTTTCTATTGCTGTCTTCATTTCACTTATTGCCTCTTTCATTTCATTCCAGACCTCTTTCTGATTCTTTTTTAGTGTTTCTAATTCACCTTTAACCTCCTCTATACTTGTTTTAAATCCTTTCATCATATTGAACATCAAGATTCTGAACTCCCCTTCTTGCATTTCTAGTAGGTCAGTATTCGTGATTTCTGCTGTCTCTTCATAATTCCTGGTTCTCATATTTATAGCGTTCTCTGTCCTGTTTTTCTGATTTCTACCCATCGTTCGTGAGTATTATGCTTAATCAAATCTTAATATTAGGAATTTAGGGGTATCGGCTAGTCAGCCCAGCCTTTCCAGTGTTGAGGGTGGGTGATATGTGAGGAGCTGGGGTGATTGGTAAAGGAGTCGGATTAGGTAGAGGATATGTTTAGGTTGAGAAAGACTTTAAGTATGATAAGGTAATATCTTGCTATGAATGAGAGAGAGTTAACTACTAGGACTCTTGTCGTTAATAGAGTAATTATGGATATAAGAAATACTTTGAGTATTAAGCCAGGAGGTATATTATGGGGAAAAGTTTTGGGGGATAAAAGTATGTAGGTTAGTGTGGGAAGGTTTGTAAATATGGGTGATGGAAGGAGCAGACAGACAATAAAAAAAAAATCCACACAAGATACCAAGACTATTATGTAATCCAAGAAAAAGGAAGGAAAACCAATCAAAGGAGGAGAATGAAAAAAAGGAAGGAAAGAGGAAGAAAGAGGAAAACAGAACAAGAATAAAATAAAAGGAGCTAGCAGCTGTGTGAAATAAAAAAATAAGGCAAACTATCCAATATATATATATATATATATATATATATATATATATATATATATCAACAACAAGTTAAAGTAAAGAAGTGTGGGTTAAAAGAAAAAAAAAATAAAACAGCAATAACCATACCACAACAGAAGCACTGTAAAAGCAAAATAAAACAAAACATCCACATTAAAAGTAAAATAAACAGTCCTCCTTATTTACTCATATGGGGTCAGGTCCATATAATATGTGCGTATCTGATTGCTTTGGTAGCTTTCAGAATACAATCCAATGTCTCTTAGTTTTCTTTGTACTCTATTTTTATCTTCTTAGGTCACTCTAGGTGTTTGGACACCTTTCTCTCCTTCAGCTGCTTTAGGTTTATGTGTCCGGATGTCTGGTTTTACTGTTATTTGATTCTGTACAATTCACAGGTTCTGCGAAATTCTAACCTGTGGTCAGCACCTCTGCACTCACCACCCTAGACTCCAGCCTGTGCTTCCCTACAGCACGGGTGGAGAATGACCAAAGTATAATTGGAACCTCCCCCTGAGGTCCTGTGCAGATATTGTGGCCCGATGGATTTTCCTGTTTCTCTGGAAATTCCAGCTGGGCTAGCCGGTGTGGTCCCAAGATGTACCCTGGGCAAATGGATGCTGGTTCCTGGATGCCCACACTTACTGCCAGAGCTCTGCGTATTCTGAGAGTGCAGGCTGGGTGCGCTGGTATTACTGGACTCAGGTGTGAGTGGATGCAGCTGTCTATTGCTGCTGGTATGCTCTTCCAAGGTGTATTGAGCTGTGTTCTCGCTTACAACTAAGCATCTGGCTACCAGGGGGGGTGGGAACACCCAGCGGTGGGCCAGGGGTGCAGGATAGGTGCTCAAGTATCCAGTGCGCGGTGTCCAGCAATGGTCTCTGCCTCCCGCGGGACGTAGAAGCTGGGGGTGCCCCAAGGAGATTTCTGGGTTACACAGGGCTTTCACAGACTGGAAGGCAGGCTCTGGCAAGGTGGCGGGGTCTAGACACACAAGCAGGCTCCAATTTAGGGGTGGCAGTGGCACAGTCACTGACTACTAGCAGGGGACCGGGGCGCAGACAAGGTGCGCGAGGAGAGTGCTCAGTTCTGAGGCTTGGGCCTGTGCTGGGGGGTTGGGGCTGCGTACACGCTAGGACCCCCACTTCCCTGGGCGCCCTCAGGTACATTTTAAAACAATGTTGAAATAATGTTTGTAGCTCACAGCATTGAAACCAATACTCTTTTAAGAGATTATTTTGGACAGTGCAGATATTAATGGAAACATTTGTTTCTCTAATGTCTTTAACCTTCCATGTTTAGACTGGTGCTAAAACAGCTTATTTTTCTGCTGATTTTATATACACACAAGAAATACACATTCTCTCATCTCACTTTCTTACCTCCAAACATAAAACAGTACTTAAAAGAATGATTAATTTTGTCATAATTTAGAATATTTAAGAAAGTTTCCTTGTTTCTTATTTTTAATAATTTTTTTTGTGTGTGGTACTGGGGTTGGAACCCAGGGGCTTTTCTACCTCTGGGCTATACTCCCAGACCTATTTTATACTTTATTTGGAAATAGGGTCTCACTAAGTTGCTGAGAGCCTCACTAAGTCGCTGAGGCTGTCTTCAAACCTGTGTGATCCTCCTGTCTCAGCCTCCCAAGCACTGGGATTACAAGCGTGCGCCACCACACCCGACTAATAAAAAATTTTTATTGGTGCAATGTAGTCTTATATCTTAATGGAGTACAAGATGATAGAGGCATACCTGCACACATCATTCATTTAGCCCTTCACCAGTTCCCACTCCATTTCCTCCCTTCTCCTGCCTTCTCATGTTTGGATTACTGACTGACTTTGATGTGTTTGTGAATGTACGTTATGTATATTAGGGAATTTCCCTTTTCTCCCTTCCCATCCCCATCAGTTCGGCCATCTTATTTGCTTATATAGGGTTTCTCTTCTAGCGTTCCTCTTGTGACCCTTTTTCCGCTAGCTTCTGCCTATTAGGGAGAGCATTGGATTTTTTACTTTTTGTGACTAACTTCATTTAGCATAATGTTCTCCTGTTCCACCTATTTCCCTGCAAATGTCATAATTCTCTCTTCTTTATTGCCAAGTATAATTCCATTGTGTACATATTCCATAGTTATGTAATCCATTCACCTTTTGGTGGACATCTTGGCTGGTTCTGTAGTTTGGCAGTGGTGAATTGTGAGGCTGTGAACATAGATGTGCATGCATTAGATTGGTAGTTCGGTTTCCATTCTTTTGGGTAGATACCCAGAAGTGGTTGCTTGATCATATAGGGTAGGTTCATTCTCATTCTTCTGAGGATCCTCCTTACTGTTTTCCTAAGAGTTTGCACTAATTTGCAGTCCCACCAATGATGTATTAGTGTTCCCACTTTTTCAGATCCTCGCCAGCATTTGTTGTGTTTTAAATGATTGCCATTCAAGTTGGAGTTAGGTGAAATCTTAGGGTAGTTTTGATTTGCATCTCTCTGATTGCTAATGATGTGGAATTTTTTTTATATAATTATTGGCCACTTAAATTTCTTCTTTTGTGAAGTGTCAATTTAGCTTACTTTCCATTTTTTGACTGTGGTTTTTTTTTTTTTTTTAGCTTTGAGTTTCTTGAGTTCTCTGTATATTCTAGTAATTAGCCCTCTATTGGACTAATAGTTGGCAAAATTTTTCTTTCATTCATTTGCTCTCATATTTAACACAATACACATTCACTTACCAAGGTCATTCCTCATAGACATAGAAAAATCAGTTCTTAAATTCATTGAAAACAAGCAAACAAAAAAACCCCCGATAATAGCCAAAGTAGTTCTCAGCAACAAGAACCATGTAGAAGGCATCACAGTACTTGACTTCAAACTATACTACAAAGCCATAACAATAAAAACAGCATAGTATTGGCATAAAAACAGACATGTAGACCAATGGAGCAGAATAGAAGATTCAGAAACAAATTCGCACACTTATTGCCAATTGATTTTTGACAAAAGGGCCAAAAACATAAACTGGAAAAAAGATAGCCTCTTCAACAAATGATGTGGCAAAACTGGTTAACCATATGCAGAAAAACGGAAATAAACTTCACTTTTTCATCCTGAACAAGAGTCAATTCAAGATGGATCAAAGACTTGGAAATCAGAACAGAGACCTTGAGGCTCCTTCAAGAGGGCATAGGTCCAACATTTCAACACATAGGCATAGGTAAAATCTTTCTCAACAAGACCCCAATGCACAAGAAATTAAAAGAAGCATCAATACATGGGATTGCATTAAACTGACGACCTTCTGTATAGCAGTGTTGTTTTTTTAATTTATAATAGAAATAGTAGTATTGTCTGTTTATACATATTTAAATCTTTAGCAAGAGAGGAATAAAAGTTACGAATCATCAATGTCTAATATATAATAATTTTAGCAACTACTTTAGAAAATATATGATTCAATACTTAACCTTATTAAATTATAGAGTATTAAAGTCCACATTATACATGTTCTTTCATTATTTTGTTGATGTTTTTCTAAAGGTTAAAGCAGTAATAGGTAATTACATTGGAAATCAATACTGCTTTTGAATATAATTATTAAATCTTACTTTGTAAGATTAAGAAATTATTTCTGTTGTAAGCCTGAACTTGCTCTGTATTTACAGAAAACTACTTCCTAGGATGCCATCTCCTCTTATAAATTAGCATAAAACATTAAACTACTAGCTGGTATGTCAGCACATTCTTATAATTCAAGTACTTGGAAGAGGAGGGCTTGTGACAGATCACAGGTTGTAGGCCTGTCTTTAACATTTAGGAAGACCCTCCGTAATTTAGACCCTGTTTCAAAACAAAAAATAAAATAGGGCTGGAGATGTAGGCCACAGGTAGAATGCTCCTGGATTCAGTCCCAAGTGTAAAATATACACGTGTTTGTGTACACGTGTGCACACACACACACAAAACTTTTGTCAAAGCGTAGTAATTAGATATTACTCCTTTTAAAAGTATATCACATTAGAGAGTGTTTTTAATTTTGCCAAAGATGGAAATACTAATTTCATACTCTATATATGATATAAAATATCATGTATTTATTAACTGCCTATTAACTGGCTCATGAACATTTTTACAATTATTTCTTGCCAAACACTGTATTTTCTTTTTTGTGTGTGTGTGTGGTGTGCAGTATTGGGGATGGAACCCAGGGGCATTCTACCTCTGTGCTACACCCCCAGCCCTATTTTTCATTCTTTTTTTGGAAACAGGGTCTCACTGAGTTGTAAAGGGCCTCACTAAGTAGTAGCTGAGGCTGTCTTCAAACCACGATCCTCCTGTCTCAGCCTCCTGAATGCTGGGGTTACAAGTGTGCGCCACCAGGCCCGGCTAAAACACTGTATCTTCTAAAGGCTTTTTAGAATACATATGTTCCTCTGTGGTTCTATCATCTCCCTTTCTACTTTCTTTACTTTTTTTTTAATCTACCCTGAATTCACCTTGTTTCCTCGTGACTTTTGTAAATCTCCTATTTTTATGTTATTCCGTTCTCTATTCATTCTTTCTCTTACTCTTTTTGTTTTCTTACTCATATCCACTTTTTTTAAAAAAAATCAAGTAAATCAACCTTTTAATCAATCTTTTAATCTGGAAATTTTGTATCATGTCTGTGGTAAAGTAAATAAATCAACCTGCACAAAAAATTCATTGACCCAATTTATGTTTCCTGCTTCTCTTTCTTATATCTTCTCCCTAGAATTTTTCAGATTTGCTTTTAACTTACCAGTGAGTGCTTCTAACACTGAGCATGTGGAAGGTTTGATTAGTGAGACTTACTATTTTTACTTTGTTTATATAAATTATTTTCTGAAGAAGACTAGGGGAAAAGTATAAATTGCATGTTTCATATATCACATAATTTATATGTGATAGCTATTGTATACATATGCTTTATGTGCATATAATACTACATATATCATACATAAATATGTATTATAGATGATTAGAAAAAATGACATATCAAGTTTGTGTTGTGTTTAGAAAATTATATAAGTAGAAACAAAAATTAGTGAGTTTGGTGAATATAGTTTTCATATTTGATTGTTTTTTTATTATGTTAGAAACCTACTAGAAATGTACTCTTAAGCAATATATTATTTCTTTAGCAAAATAGAAATACTAATTTGTATTTCTATACTTATGTATATCATATATGTGATATACATTTATATATATGATGTTCTAATATTTGTACTTACAGGTTGCAGACTGCGTTGTAGACCTTTCTTGTATTTTTCTTGTCATTTTTTAAAAAAATAATATAGTTTTGCTTATAGCTTCTTAGTACTACTCATTTTATGGAAATAAAAGTACAGACTCCGAAATGATTATTTATTTTAATCGAGATTTGGGAATGTCATATGTAAAATTTAGAATCAGTTTGTTATTTTAATATTCTATTTAGAATTTTGATAGAGATTCTTTGAGTCAAAACCATTGTGTTAAGTATTGGTGTTAGCAGTGCATCCAGTTCTCTGTACATATCATTTAAATGTTTCTATCTGGCCGGGTGTGGTGGCGCACGCTTGTAATCCCAGCATTTGGGAGGCTGAGACAGGAGGATCGCAGAGGTTCGAAGCCAGCCTCAGCTACTTAGTGAGGCTCTCAGCAACTTAGTGAGACCCTGTTTCCAAATAAAATATAAAATAGGTCTGGGAGTATAGCCTGGAGGTAGAAAGCCTCTGGGTTCCACTCCCAGTACAAATAAATGTTTTCATATAATCTGCAATACTAAAATGTTTTATAGTATTTAGTTTGTGTGTATAAGTATAAAAAGAACTCAAATAAGTGGACATTGAATGAGATGATAGAAAATGTTGGCTTTGTACACAAAAGAACCCTTGAGTGGAGTTGCAGAGTTTTAATGCTGTACTCTGCAGTTCTCACATTTTGGCATGACATCTTTCAAATTCAGGTGACCATAGTTTGAAAAATATATCAACTTGAATTGAAAGAAATAATTTAAAAGGGACCCAGAAGAGTGATTTAAAAAAATCTTTTAAAGGCAAAAACATAGTATTAGGGTAAATGGATGAGAAACATATTTCAGTCATATAAAAATATTTTCCAAATAGTTTTTCTCTGATCAGAAAGGCTCTCCTGAGATTGAAATTTGGGAGATGCAGATCCTGTCTTGAAATTCAACCTAAGGTGTTTTTATTTATCTTACTTCATTTTACTACTTTGAATTTTAGTCAATTTAAATATTTTTTAATCTATTAAAGCAGCTAGTTTTTCATTGGGATACTGTTTGTAATAACTTGATAATTTATATTTAGATATGATTTATTCTGAAGAACTTGTTTTCCTGAATTTGTCAGTAATATATATGTCATTTTTATACCTTCCTTATGCTGGCTTAAGGATTAAAATAATTAAAAGGAATTAAAACATTGTCGATATGAATAAAATCTCATTTGTAACATAGGATGACTTAATTATGGAAATATAAAGTCAATATATTGGCATTATCTTGGAAAATATATTAATTTAAAATTAATCACAAAATGTTTTATGAATAGTTTAATAAAGTTTGAAAGAATTTTTCACCCTCTTCTGTAGGCTATTCACTCTGTGGCTTGGCATCATGAAGGAAAACAGTTTATTTGCAGTCATTCAGATGGCACCTTGACCATATGGAATGTGAGGTCCCCTGCTAAGCCTGTACAGACAATCACACCACACGGTAAGAATGCCTTGCTTTCAAATCACTCCTGACTTTTAATGGACAGTAAACTTTTCTTTGAGTTTGCATTCAGATTTTTTTTTTTTTTGGTTTTATTGAATGAACATTATGTTCATGAATGTTATTTGTCTTCTGAATATCATTTTTTCAGTAGAGCAAAATACAGTTTTGTTAGTGATGTAGGACTTTAATCTTCATCATGTAAAAGCAATTACTTGCAAGTTGTTACTGTATATATAACAATATACTTAAAACACTTGGACTTCTATAGGAAATATTTAATTAATTTATTTGCAGTAGCTGTATTTTTATATTCTTTATTTTGAAACAGGGTCTCATTGAGTTGCAAAAGGCCTCACTAAGTAGCTGAGGCTGCTGGCAAAATGCTATCCTCCTGTCTTGGCCTCCTAAATCCTGGGATTACAAGTGTGTGCCACAACAATGGCTTATACGTTTTTTTTTTTTTTTTTTTTTTTATAATTCCCAAGGTCTTTCCAAGTTTGATGATTTAGTAGGAAAACTTTATAGGACTCAGCACACAGTCCTACTTACTCCTGTGCTTTGTACTGTGAAAGGGTGTAGGGCAGAATTAGTGAAAAAAGAAGGCATGAATTGTGGGGAAGCTCACGTTTACTTTTCTAAGAGCCCTGTCTCTCCCCCTCAGTCACACAGGACATGCTAGGTTGACCCAGCGATGAGTAGTTGTTACCACGATGAAATACTGTCTGTCAGAGAACCTCACCCAAGCCTGTGTGTAGGGTTTTCCCTGAATCAGCCATGTAGGCACCCTCTATTTTAACAAGTACCAAAATCCCAGACTCCCAGAAGGAAAGAGAGATTCAGCATAAACTATGTTATTGGTTCAGTCTAGGAACAGTGAGGCACCCTTGACTGTGAGGTAATGCTGGGAGCTGTCTGTCCCCATATCCAAGTTACCAGACACCAACCAAAAGCCAACTTTGTGCACCCACTGCTAGTGATAGCAGTCTCAGGCCTGCTTTGTTAATAACTGTTTTCTTCACAAGTAGGGTGTATGAAACCTGTTAGACATTTTCAAAATTAGGTTGTTCATTAAAATCAGATTAAGAAAGCTCGTTTTGAGATTTGGAATCTGTATTTCTTTATTAATCAGCATTCTCCATATTTTAATATCTTGAAAAGTATAGAAAAATAGTATTAAAGGAACTGCTCTAGACAGAATGATCATAGACATAAGGCTAACTCAGGTAATTTAGTAAGATTCTATTTCAAAGCAAAAACAATTTTAAAAGGCTGGGAGTATAGTTTGAAGGTAGAATGGCTCTTGAGTTCAATCCCCAGTACCTGCCTACATAGGAACTGTGTTATTAACTGATAGTAACTGAAAAGACTCTCTAATTATCTCTGATATTTCATTGCTAGCTTTAAATATAAGTATGCCGAGCATGGTGGTGCACACTTGTAATCCCCATGCTTGGAAGACAGAGACAGGAGGATCGCACAGGTTCAAAGCCAGCCTCAGCTGGCTTAAGAGACCTTGTTTCCAAATAAAATATAAAATAGGTCTGGGAGTGTAGCCCAGAGGTAGAAGGGTTCCATCCCCAGTACCACCAAAAAATAAAAAATAAAAAATATATATATATGTGTGTGTGTGATTGCTTTTAAAAATGAATCTATTATGAATTATTACAATGTGAAAATTAAAGAAATTAAAATTAGAAAATAGTTGTATTTACCTTTTTGTCTGGGAAGAATAGCAATATTGCCTTTGCATCTTGAAGTTTATTGATTTTTATCTTTTTTTTAAAGAATAGTAGTAGACCTGGAGAAGGGGGGGAGAGGTATAGCTCTGTGGTAAAGTACTTGCCTAGCTAGCATTTATAAACGCCCAAGGTTTAATTCCCAGTACAGCAGGAAAATAAATAAATAAGCCTTTTATCAGAAGAATCTGTTTGCCATGTTTCTTCAGTTCTTAAAACCAGAACATTTCCTAAGCCATATTTTGAATTTTATATCTGGTAAATTATAAGAATTACACATCAGTTATTTTGTACAATGTACCTCAGTATTGTATGATGCTTCTTTTTTCTTCTTACGTTTTCTTTTTATATTTATTTTTATATACTTTTATTTGTGCATTGTAGTCTTACATCCTAATGTAAGTCATGTTGACAGTGACAGACATCAACACAGCACTTGGGCCCCTTTACAGCTTCCCCTACTCCCCTCCCCATACAAAGTACTGAGATCAACATGGTATTTTTACATATGTACATATAGTCAGTGTTGTAATTCCTTCAATGAACTCTCACCTCCCTGGCTCCATGAGGTTTCTCCTCCATTATCTGGAGTCCCTCTGGTATCCCCATTACTCCTTAGTTCCTGCAGATTAGAGAAAACATATGACTTTTCACTTTCTGTAACTGGCTACTCTCACTTAGCATACTGTTCTCCAGCTCCTACCATTTTTTGTGCAAATGACATAACTTTGTTCTTCTATATTGCTGAGTAGAATTTCATTTTGTGTATTTCCCATAATTTTGTAATCCATTCATCTGTTGGACACCTACATTGATTCCATAATTTGGCTATTTTGAGTTGTGCTGCTATGAACATGGGTATCCATGTATTACTATAGATGTCCAGTGTGTCCTCTTTGGAAAATGATTAGGTTCATGTAGCACTTTTGGGGCAGCATATCCCAGTAAGATTGATAAATTCTTTTTGTCTCTTTTCAAATGGAGCTTGGTTTTTAATTTTTTTCATATTGGTAACATCTTATATCCTGATCTTTTGATTAAGTTTTTTGTGCTATGTCTCCTATTGTTGTTATTCTTTTCACTTTGAAATTAATATTTCTATTAAATGTGCAATCAATAAGTACTTTGGTTTTAATTAGGTTTTTTGAGACTGTATACTATTCCCCTTCAAACTCTTACCCTATATAGTTTTGACATCTGTTAATGTTTCTTGGATGACTATGTGAAATGATGGTTTTCCATCTAATTTTAATTATTTTTATATTATAAACTTTAAGCTTTTGAGAGCAGATATTAGAAAGTTAAAAAAGTGTCTTCAGTGTTTGTAGTGTCTTAGAAAATGGTTACTATATAAAATTATTTTTAAACTAATAATACAAAGAGTATTTGATTTATGTTATCTCAAAATTAGAATCCAAACAAAATATAAGTAGATTTCCCCCCCTGTGGTGTTAAAAAGTAGAAAGGCCTTTACTGTATAATATAATTATAGATGGCAAACATTTTATTTCATAAGGTTTTATATAAATAATTTTATAAATTTTATATAAATTCATATTTGTATTAATTTTTTTCAAAAGTTCTAATGATATTGCTTACTTCATAGTTTACTGTTAATGGTAAATAACCTTCCAAAGCTTTCTTCTTATTTTTTTGGTGGTGGTAGATAACCTAACAAACAAACTTATATTGACAGATGAGTTTCATGGCAAAACTAAGTCCATTTTGATACATTAAAATGAAAAATATATTTTTGCATATATTGTATGATAATATGCATGTGTATGTATATATACATGTATGTTTTTGATACATCATTTTCAGAATATTGACTATCTGATATATTGAAATTTAGTTCTTTTTTATTGCTATCTTCTATTGTATTGTCATGCTATTAATATAATTTAGTCATTTTTGGAAATTACTTTTAATGTGCCAGACTTTGAAATTTAGTATGTTTTCTTTTTTTAAACTTAAACCTTGTCTAATGGCTGTTCAAGTCTCGTAGTCCTAAAAAGCATTTGCAGTATTACCTTGATAGCCAGGAACTCATTGTTTTAGGACTCTTATTAGTGCTTTACTGTGATATTTAATGTTGCCATATTTTGTGTTTAAAATAGTCAAATTATCCTTGAAAAATATGTTCATGAGACATTAATATTATATCAATCTAATAGGATTTTAAAGCTAGAAGACTTGTGGTTAAGTTTTAGTTCCATAATTTATGGCTCTGTGAATTTCGGGAAGTCAAGTTGACATTTCTGAACCTCATTATTCTCATCTATAAATAGAGATAATAATGGAACTTAATGGAGTCTCTTCATATAGTTGTGAGGATTATATTTACTTATTCATTTAATAAATATTTATTGGTTCTAATATGTAATAAAGACTTCTAGATTGTGAATCAAATAAGCATATGTAAGTGAAAGTACTTGGGAATTAAGTGTTATGTGTAATTCTAATTAGCATAATTCTGGAAATTGTTTTCTTCCTAAGAAAAATTGTTCCTCACTTGTAATTGTTTACCTCTAGAATAAATTGAAATAGTGCCCCTCAAAATACATTTCATAGATGCTACTGGTTATTGATGACTTGTTTGGTATAAGAAGCCTTTGTTTGATCAAAGAAGTTTTGGAAACACTGAATTAAAGTTGGACTCTTTTCCTTACACTACAGAACACTGATTTTTGACTACCTAAAATAATCAACAGGGATAGCTTTCTTTAATTCAGTTTTGATGAATGTCCAAAAACTTTTCCTTGACAGTTAGTCAACCTGGAATTTACTTCTAACTTTGATGCAGGTGAAATAAATACATTCTGGAGATCATTTCTATTCTCTTGGAGATTTAGTATCATTATATATAAAATGACAAAATTCAGTGAGGTGACTTTCAAGATTTTGTGAATATGTGTAATTAAGTAGAGTTAGGCTTCATACACTGACTATGCAAAGCCATTTCACTTTGATGGACTGCAGATTCTGTATTTATGTATGGTAAATAAAAGGATAAGCGCTGCTTCTTTATTTTGCTCTCTCTCTTATGGCAGATAGGCTTTCATTATTTAGGAGGAAGTAACTTTGATAGTCCTAGCATGACTCACATTCTTACCCTGAAGCTGCAACCTTGTTACGGAATCTGCTGGACCTGAGCCTCACCTGGTCTCCCTTGTAGCTCAGGCTGGTGATGGTGTTTCAGAATGAGATTTTCTGTGATTGTCAGCTTCACCAGAATCATATGATTTCCTAAGGAAATGAAGAGACTAGGCAGTCAAAATCAGTAGCTATCCACAATACCGAATGACATTTTAAAATGAGTTTCCATCAATCTTGTTATCAACAAGTAAACCATAATTAGGGAAACTTTTTTCTTTCTTTCTTTCTTTTTTTTGTGGTACTGGAGGTGGAAGCCAGGGGCTTTTCTACCTCTGGACTATACTCCCAGACCTCTTTTTACATTTTATTTGGAAGCAGGGTCTCACTAAATTGCTGAGAGCCTCACTAAGTAGCTGAGGCTGGCTTTGAACCTGTGTGATCCTCCTGTCCCTGCCTCCCAAGCACTGGGATTACAAGCATGCCCCTTTTCATATTAGTATTATTAAAATCAATAATATGGTTCTCTGGTTTAGCACTTTATTTTCTAGAAAATTATTCTAGTAGAAATGTAATGAGAGTTATATGAGTAATTTTATTAGGAACCATATTAAAAACAAGTAAAATTAATTTGATAATGAACTTTAGGCCTCATATGCAAAAATACTTTATCATGTAATCAAACATATCAGATGGAGATATACATATTCTTATTGTATCAGGCCTTTGGACTATAACATGTATTTACATTCCAACACATTTCAACGAGGACTAGATATATTTCATGTACTCGTCACTTGTGACTGCTGGCTACCATATTGGAGAGCTACTCTGGACTGAGAACATAAGCACAGTGTAACAATTGTGGCAGTAGAACTCTGTCCTACTTTCTAATTGGCAAAACAAAACTTGTCAGTGGCCTTCATTTTTAAGTGAATCTGTACCCATTCAATAGACATTTATTGACAGCTTCCTATATACCGGAGATTAAATACAGAAAATATATTGCCCTTGAAGAGCTTATAGTCAAGTGAATGAAATGATACATAAATTTATAACTATAAATATTGTGGTAAGTGTTAATGAAACAAAGAAGTTCTGTTTATGGTTTTGGGTGAAGGGTATAGTAATCGTTTACAAATTCAAGACATGTGAACTGGAGTATTATAGAAAAGATCAGGACAAGGTTTTCTTTTTTTCTTTTGCGGTATTGGGAATTGAACACAGGGTCATTATACCTTTGAGCTACACCCCCAGCCCTAATTTTTATTCTTTATTTTAAAATAGGGTCTCACTAAGTTGTAGAAAGCCTCACTAAGTAACTGAGGCTAGCTGCAAACCTGCAATCCTACTGTCTCAGACTCCCAAGTACTGGGATTACAAGCATGCACCATCACACTTAGCAAGGTTATTTCAGTGAGGAAGAAAAGGTGCAAGATGTAATCAAAAGCAAAATGATAAGCCAAATGTTGTGGTGGCACACACCTGTAGTTCCAGTATTTGGGAGGCTGAGATGGGAGAATCTCAGGTCTGAGGACAGCCTCAGCAAGTTTTGTCAACCTAGCGAGACCTTGTTGCAAAATTAAAATAGTGCTGGAGGTGTACCTTGGAGGTAGACTGCCTGTGTTTAAATCCCAGTACCAAAGAAAAGTGTGTTTTATATATATATATTTTAAAGCTGCTAATAATCGAATACAATCAGTTTATGATTTCTTTGAGCAAGTAGTGGGAAATGAAAATAGAGCCACATGTATAAAGGCAAGATTATACAAGTATGTGAAAAATTTGGACTTTATAATGGAGACCTAGTAAATAAGTTTGCAGTAAAAAAAAACAAATTTTACATCTTGTAAATAACATTTTTATTGTAGTATATCAGGTGATCTCAGGGCAGAAGAGGATGACCAATTAGGAAGCTCTTGCATTAATAAATAAGTGCTCAATATTTCAGTTGTGACAGAGGAAATAGGAAGAAAGGGACATGCATACGTGGTTTAATTAGTGTCGGTAGGGCTTGGATCAGTTCACTGTGGCTGGTTGAGAAGGGATCAGGAAAACAAGGGTCAGTAAAGACAAGAAATACCACAAGAAATACCACGTGGCCTGGAGGTTTATGTGCATTAGTCAGATTTGTAATTCAAATCTTTTCATTGATTTGTCAAGGCAATTCAGGGGTAGTTAAAAGAAGCAGCACAGGTTTTTGCTTCACCAGTGGCCTTAGTACTTAAGTGTAGTGACATCTAGTGGTAAATGAAAGAAATCTGGTGATCTAAATATTCTTCAATTTATATGTTCCTTATAAAATCATATCTGATGCCTTATTTGATTTCATTTAGAAGATGGTTAGTCTAGGGTTACAGATTAATTAACTTTTCTGGACCAGGAGCAATAATCAGTGACATAATTTAAAATATTTGAGTTAACACCAGGTGTGGTGGCCCATGCTTGTAATCCTAGTACTTAGGTGGCTGAGGCAGGAGGATCGCAGGTTTGCAGTCAGCCTCAGCTACTTAGTGAGGCCCTCCACAACTTAGACCCAGTTTCAAAATAAAGAATAAAAAATGGGGGTATGGGTGTAGTTCAGAGGTAGAATGCCCCATACTGCAAATAAATAAATAAATAAATAAATAAATAAATAAATAAATATAGTAAATAATTGAGTTAGAAAAATGTTCGAATATTCTGATCAAATGCACTCACTGGTTAAGCAAAATTAACAAGGATTGTCATTATTAAAAACGAACTTTTATTGATAGAGATAATGAAAATTCTCCATTAGAATTTTTAGGGAGCAAAAAAGGAAATGTTAACTCCAAACGAATAATAATGAGTGGATTTAAACTTCATTATAAGTTTAAATGCTAACATACAATGAAACAACATAAACTATTGAGCAAAACAAAAAAGCTAAAATTTTCATTTCTAGCCAGGGTTTAAGGTACATTCTTAGACTTGCAAGGATTTAGTTAACACATCATCAAATGACATTTAAAAAAAATTGATCCAGCCATTGAAAGATTGGTGTTGAATGTAGAAATAAGCTAATGAGTTACTTCTGAATGATTTGCTTCATAAAAAAGCGTACAACAATAATTTTTGAAGATTAATGTAAAGTTTTTTTTTATTCTAAATTATATCAGACTACTTACTACTCCATAGAGTTTTGTCTGATAGAGAAAGGACAAAGATCTGCTGGTGTTCATGAACAAAAATTTAATTTTTTATTAAAAGATCGTATGTTTCTGAACAGAGCAGAATATAGATTGAAAATTTTAATTTGTTCCCTGTGCAACACTAGGGTCTACTTTTCCGATTTACATTACCTTATCCTATATATATATTTTCAATTAATTTTCCCACTTCCACAATCCAGTTTTTCCCACATGGTCCTTTCCAGTTGTTTGATATTCTCTTCTCCTTCACTACCACTAATACCTTCTTCGTTCTTTAAAATTGGGTTGCCTCTTGGACATTCAAGATTCGGCTGCAACATCATTTCTTCATAAGGTGGGGAAAGTGTTGATCCCCTAGGACCTTAAATTAAGACAAGATTAGATGTTTCATTACTAGTTAATAGACACATACTTATAAAATTTTAATATAATAAAGGTGGCATTTCATAGCAGTGGGGAAATAATAGTGGCTCAGTCAGTGTGACTGTAGGGACATATTTATGTCAAAACTTATGACATTCTAAACTTGTGTGCACTTCCTTGTCTGGTAGTTGCAACCCAGTAAAGCTATTAAAATAGCACTTAGATGATTGACACTTTAACTTCCCTATGTGAAGACACCATTCAGAAAATAAATATAGTAAATGAAACTATAAATCAGGTACATAAAAGTGGAGGAACGGGGGGTGTAATTTTGGTGTGGGCAAGAACAATCCGAAGTGTAAAATTAAAGAGAAAAATGACTAAAAAGACAAATAGTTTTTTTACACAAATACCTATGTCATGATATAAAAATGATATTGTACCATACCAGTCTCTTTCCCCTCAGCTTTTCCTCACATTAGCGCCCCAATTTCTTTTCCTGCCATATCAAGTGGACCTTGTCAAAAATCTGTAAGATGTTCTAACAAAATAGGTATTTTTCTAAAATCATATGTATTAATACAGACATATGCACACATGGTATTTTTTTCTGGTCATTGTATTACTAAAATTGAGATTTGTCTTTTTTAACATTGTTCTTATTTTTTTAGTTCTTATTTTAGAATTTTATTGGTTCAATTAATCCATTAATGAGGCTTAAATTGATACATTTATATGTGCATACAACATCACTTAGTGTGCATGTTGCTTTTTTAATCACTATACTTTAAGAAAGTTCTTCCTATTTTTCTGTCATAGCTCCCAATTTCTTTTTAATGACCATGTAATAGCTAATAGTTTGTATCATAGTTTACTCCTCTATTCCAAATTAATGAGCATTTAGTTAGTCTTTAGTTCTTAATTGCTACAAATTATGCAGCACATAACCATCCCATCCCTATACATGTTCCTAGGAACTGGTACTTTTGTTTTTATAGAATAAATGTTTAAGAGTACAGTTGCTGCTTTTAAAAGGTGAAGGCTTACTTACTCATATTTTATATACCTTCATTGCATTGTAATCATACATCATAATGAGGTTCAAAGTGAAAAAGACATGTACACAGGTCTATTCAGGTAACACCCACTACCTACCTCTACCTCTAAATAGGTACAGGTTTATTCACAGTGTACTCTTGAGTCAGATTCAGTAATTATGTCTTTCTCTGAACTTGACCATTTCATTTGTTAACATGCATTTTGTTTATATATTTCTTTGTAATTCTTTTCCTGATTCTGTGATGTGACTCTTTTTTTTTTTTTTTTTTTTTGGTCCATCTAGCTAAAGGCTTGTTTCATTTTTTTCATCTCAAAGTATATTTGAATTTTTATTTTGACTTTTGCCTTTAACCCATTGGTTATTAGTAATGGGTTGTTTAATTTTCACTTTTTTTAAGTGTCTCCATTTTTTTCCCTGCTACTGATTTTTAATTTTGTTTGGTTTGAGAACTTATTTTGTATGTATTCTTGTAAGTTTGACTGAAATTTATTTTATTGTCTTGCATTCAGTCTGTTCCACAGATGTTTTTGTTTACTCGGGGAGATGTCTATTTTTCTTAGTGGAATGTTCTATAGATGTCTGTTAGGTCTAGGTAGTTTTATGTTCTTTAAATCCTCTCTTGTCAATATTCTATTCAGTTATCTGCTGCATTATTGAAAATGGGGTATTGAAGTTTACAACTATTGTTTTTGATTTGTCTATTTCCTTTTTATTGTTGTCAGTTTTTTCTCATTTTTGTACTCTGATATGAGGTACATCTATATTTATAATTGTTCTTTCTGATGACTGACCCTTGACAAAAGTACTCTCTTAGACTACTAATTGACATATAAATTGATAAGCATTCCTACAATATAGTTTTACCCAGATAATCTTTTTTAGGAATTTATTTCAAGGAGACAATTATTAATTTGTTCACGCATTAAATGATTATTAAGTTCCCACTACCTGCCAAGCAGAGGTACAATAGAAAGTACCCACATACACTAAAAAAGCTTTCTTGTCTGGATTTGCATTCTTGTTGGTTGCCAGACAGCAAAAACAGAACAAGAAAAAGATGCAGCAAATATAAAGTATATTAAAGTGCGATAAGTGCTATAGTGGAAAAAATAAATCTGTGATAGAAGATGGGAGGTGTTAGGGTAGGAGTATGTCAAGGACTCCTAAGGGCATTCCCAAGTTTGGTGATTTGCCAAGAGAAATGTAATAATGTTAAGAAAGGACAGAAAATATATCTTAGTTTTTTGAGTTTTTTTGTAGTTTTGACTGTAAACATCTAGAAATAAATCATAAACCTTTTTACAAAAATTAAAATTTTTGATAAAATACATTTCTGACATTCTATAGAGATTGGTATATTTTAGTAATCTTGTGGGCATTACAATGAATGAATTTTACCTTAGGAGAATAAATTTAAGAGAATTTATTAGCATAGTGTTTAATTTTATATTCTGTCTCATTTGAGTAAAAATTTGATTTAGATTTATTTTTCTCAAGTCTTGGTATTTTCAAAGTTATATTCATTTAGTAAATTGAAATTTTGTTTTCCTTATCTCTTATTAAGAACATTGTGAACACTCATTTTCTTAGAATTTTATGATATGTTATTAATTTATTTGTTTTGCTTTTCATTAGTGAATTTTAAATAGTAATTTTGCTTGATCATTTAAAACATATCTTATTTTGTATTAATACTTCTTTCAAAATCACTTTAAAATGTTTCATAGTGAATTTCATTATATTTCACTTTGATTTGTGAACTATAAGAATTTAAGAGTAACTTAGAATTTTAGAATTTAATGCAGGAAAATATATTTTAGGAAAACAGTTAAAGGACGGGAAGAAGCCAGAGCCATGCAAACCCATCCTCAAGGTGGAATACAAAACGACAAGATCTGGGTAAGATTTTACTACATTGCCAGTATTCATTGTATGCAATTACTCAAAAGGTAGGGGAGACTACTTGATCATTATTTTCAAATATCTACTTTGGAATGTTCTAGCCTAGTCCTAGATTGTATGCTTTCTCTATTTAATAAAAGATAAAATTAGTAAATTTTGAATAGAATACTATGTGTTCTTTCTGTTTTGTACTTTTTCTGTGTATTGTGGAGAGTCTGAATTATTTTACTTGTCAAACTTCATCCTTATAGTAGATTATTCTTTGGAAATAGTAGTGTACATTCACAAGTGGAATTGTGAAAATTGTGGAATAAGCAGTGAAGGAAAAAGATATAAAATTTAACCTATCTATTAATTATGAAAGTTATATATATACTTCAGAAATTAAATCTCATAAGCATATTTTACAATTACAGAAATATAGTTTATTATTAAAAGAAAGTTTGTCAGTTGTATTTAAAGACAGTTATCACTATATGAAATAGGTATGAGAATTGGGTGATTATAATTTAAGTATTATATACATATATTTGCAAATATATAGTATATATCAAATGTTATATTTAAAAATATAAAGGAAAGCCTGGTGTGGTGGTGCACGCTTGTAATCCCAGCATTCGGGAGGCTGAGACAGAAGGATCATGGTTAGTGGTCAGCCTCAGCTAGTTAGTGAGGCCCGTTATAACTCAATGAGATCCTGTTTCAAAATAAAGAATAAAACATAGGGCTTGGGGTGTAGCTCAGAGATAGAATGCCCCTGGGTCCCCCCCCCCCCCTCTCTCTCTCTCTCTATATATATATATATATATATATATAGAGAGAGAGAGAGAGAGAGAGAGAGAGAGAGGGAGGGAGGGAGGGAGAGAGAGAGATCTTTTGAACTTTTTTTTTTTAATTCCACATCTCTTTAACTTCCAGAGGAACCCTTTTGTTTATGTTCTAGTTACTCAGGATAAGTATGTAGTTTTATTTACCATGGATATATGAGAGGAAATTTATATAACATAGTGTAGTTTTTTTCAAATTGTCCTCCTTGGACCAGTAGCATTAGCTGAGAACTTATTATAAATGCAGAATCTCCTTTTCATTTCTTATCATTGTAATTTGGGTTGATTCTCTTTTTTTGTTAAGTTGGATAGTGATTTATACATCTTGTTTATTTTTTCAAGAAACCAGCTTTTGGTTTTGTTGATTTTCTGAATTTTTTTATTCTCTACTTTGTTAATTTCTGCTCTTATTTTAATAATTTCCTGTCATCTACTGGCTTTGAGGTTAGATTGTTCGTGTTTTTCAAGAACTTTGAGGCGTGTCATTAGGTTGTTTGGTTATTTTCTCTTCCTCTTATATGAGCACTCAGTGCTATGAATTTTCCTCTTAATATTGCTCTAAAGTGTCCCATAGGTTTTGATATGCTGTATTTCTACTTTTGTTTGTTTCTAGAAATTTCTTTATTTCACCCCTCATTTCTTCTATGACCCATTCTTCATTCGACAGTGTGATGTTCAGTCTCCACATGTTTATGTGATTTCTCTGGGTCTCCTTATAGTTGATTTCTAGTTTCATTCCATTATATTCTGAAAAGACATAGGAAATTATGTCACATTTTTTAAATTTGCTAGTGCTCACTTTGTGTAACAGGATGTGATCTATTTTGGAGAAGGTTCCCTGAGCAACTGAGAAAACTGAACTCTGCTATAGTTGGGTGGAATATTCTATATGTATCTAGTAGATCCATTTGATTAATGGTGTTCTTTAGGTCTGAGGCATCTTTACTGACCTTTTGCCTAGAAGGTCGGTCCAATGGTGTGAGGGGTGTCGAAGTCTCCCAGTATTATTGTTACTGAATGTCATGGAGATTTTTTTTTATGGTAGTAGCTGCATTTATGTTTGGAGATAAATGTTTACTTTATATTTCTTCTTGCTGGATTGTTCCTTTTACCAGTAAAAATGACCTGCTTTATCTCTTCTAATAAACTCAGGCTTGAAGTCTAACTTGTCTGATATCATAGCTGTTACTCCTGTTTGTCTTTGAGTTCTGTTGGCATGGATAACCTTGCTCTAGCCCTTTACCTTTATTTTGTTACTATCTCTACTTGTAAGATGTGTTTCTTGCAGGCAGCAGACAGATGAGTTCTGGCTTTTCATTTATTTTGCCACGTTATGTCTTTTTAATTGGGGATTTGAGGTCATTTATGTTTAGTGTGATTGAAGAAATTCAAATGGCCAATAAATGCATGAAAAAATGTTCAGCATCATTAGCAATCAGAGAGATGCAAATCAAAACTACCCTGAGATTACTCTAACTAGAATAGCAATCATTCAAAGCACAACAACAACGAATGCTGGAGATGATGTAAAGAAGTAGGAACTCTTAATACATTGTTGGTGGGATTGCAAATTAGTGTAACCACTGTGGAAAACAGGTTGGAGGATCCTTAGAAGAATGGGAATGAACTTAAAATATGATCCAACAATACCACTTCTGGGTATCTACTCTAAAGAAAGGAAACCAAACTATCAAACTAATGCATGTGTATCTATCTTTATAGCTGCATAATTTACCATTGTCAAACTATGGAACCAGCCTCTGACCATCAACAGATGAATGGATTACAAAACTATGGGATATGTACACAATGGAATTTTACTCAGCCATAAAGAAAAACAATTATGTCACTTACAGGGAAATAGATGCAACTGGAGGACAATATACTAAGTTAGATTAGTCAGTCACAAAAAATAAGAAATTGTATGCTCTCTCTAATATGTGGAAGCTAGGGAGAAAATGGGTCATAGGAGGAACTCTAGATGAAGAAGGAGATACTATAGATGAGCAAATAAGGCAACCTAACTGAGGGGATGGGAGGGAGGAAGAGGGAAATTCTTTAATGCACATGATGTACTTTAACAAACATATCAAAGTCAATCACTAAGCCAAACATGAGAAGGAGGGATGGGGTGGGAAATTGGTAAGGGCTAATTGGGTGATATGTGTATGTATGTCTCTACCATCTTGTATCCCATTGTAGGACTATAATACACCAATAAAACTTTTTAAAAGAAATAAATGCAGAATCTCAGATTCCACACCTCTCCCAACTACTGAATCATAACTTGGGGTGGGGAAGGGGGGCAGCAATCCTTTTTAATGGAGCTGCAGGTGATTCTGATGGCACTGAAATTTGGAGCAAGTGGATATATATTAGTTTGTGAACACTGGTATTAGAACTGTCCCATTCCTATTTTTTTAAATATGTTTTTGTAATCTAACCTTTCCCTGCCTTTTTTTGAAAAAAAGTCACTAGGCTAAAAAAAAAAATCATAAAATTTTTTCTTTCATCTCCTCTAGCCTTCCCCTTCAATCCAATAGGATTGTGTTCAGACAATAGGTTTAATGAACTTCAAGAGTTGTAGCATCTACTTAATTGACGTTGACATCTCTCACTGTGTGAATTTTGGCATGGAATTATTTTGCTGCTTTGACTTCAGTGTCCTCACTTATGACATGCATGTATAATTGGTCAGAAGGTCGTCATAATGAATTAATGAAATGCTTATGTATACAAAATATTTTACTCATTGCCTGGAACATAGAAGTGTATAAGTGTTTGAGAAACAGTTTATTATTAGGAAACCTTCTGCCACCAATTTGTTTTTATCATGTTTGTTCTGTGGCAGAAAAATTAAAATAAGAAACAAATGGTAAGAAAAAGAAGCAAACCAGAAAAATAACATTTATCATATATCATAAAATGAATTATTTAAATCTTTAAGCTAACAATATTAATTACCTTATAAATTCTTATCAATTTATTTTAACAAATATTGATTGACAATAAAGACAAAAATCTAGGGAATATTTCTTATCTCTTTGTTTTGTTTCATCTGTTTCAGTTCTCACTTCTATATAATATTTATGAATTCCAGTTTCTTCAGAAGAGATGGCAAGCAGTGGCTTTTCTTTCATAGGATTAGAAATTTTATGCTTTCTTCTTCTGTAGGCATTTGTAGATGCTATTTAATAATTCCATGGGATCACCTCTTGTAACAGTCTCCTTCAGTTTCTCAATTTTCTTTATTGTTTAAACCTGGGATATGAAATTCAATAAATTAAATTGTTTTTCTTTTAATTCCACAGTTTCTTTCTTTAAACTAGTTCCCTAGATTTCAATGTTGAAATTGAGAACTACTGAACCATGTGTGATGGCACATGCTTTTAATCCTAGTTCTTGGGAGGCTGAGACAGAAGGATTGCAGGTTCTCAGGTAATTAGTGAGGCCCTCTGCAACTTAGTGAGTCTCGGAGGTAAAATACTTCCAGGTTCAATTCCCAGTACCACAAAAAAAA
Organism: Muscardinus avellanarius; assembly: GCF_963383645.1. Lineage (NCBI taxonomy): Eukaryota > Metazoa > Chordata > Mammalia > Rodentia > Gliridae > Muscardinus > Muscardinus avellanarius. Next base: position 99,577,128 of record NC_137794.1, read on the forward strand.
AAAAAAGGAAAAAAAATTGAGAACTACTGCCATCATCATTTTCAAGCTAGAATAGAACCACCTTCTAAAAGTAAAATAGAACCACACTCTAAAAGTAAACTAAGCAGCTCTCACCTTTTTCCCCGTTCCTCACAAGTATCTAGGCTGGTGACAACAGAATGTGCTTATCAGTTTCTGTTGGAAAATCACGAAATTTTAGAATATCATCCTCACCACCTAAAGGTATTCTGTATATTTTTCTCTTTACCTAGAAATTATTCTAGGCACATCCTTTATAGCTTAGCCTAAATCTTACTGCCTTAAGCTTATCCTAGATGCTCTCATGGCTAGACTAGGTGCTTTTGTAATGTACTTAAAGCATCATTGAATGTATAGCAGGTGCAGTAAAAGTTAAGCCTGATTAAAATATGGGGCATACTCATTTCACTTCTGATTGTCCAGCTCCAAGCAGAGTGTTGCTGAATGTGAGGAATTAAAATTGTAATTTCTTTCTGTGCCTTTTTCTCTATAAAATTGGAATAATAGTAGTAGCTACCTCAAAAAATTGTCAAGAAAAATGAGTTAAACACAGCATCTTATATCTTGAACTCAAGAATTTTATATAGAGGGTTTGGGTTCTTAAATGCTGAGAAGAAAAAAGTGACCATATATTATTCACTTACTATATAGCAGGTACTTTGCTATGCAATGAATGCATTGTTTCATAATCCATGCAACAACACTGTTAATGGGTACTTTTATTATCTCCATTTAGGGGCATAGATACTGAGTTTAGACAGGTTAAGTAAGTTGGTTCTAAGAAGTAACAGGACTGGAATTTGAACCTAGGTTGACTCCACAATATTTTCTCATGTGGCATAGGTTAGGAAAAAATCAACATACTGATTAATAGGTCACTAGGTTTGCCAAGTACTGGATTATCTTGTAAATTTGTTAGTCCACCAGGTCATCCCCTGAAATTTAAGTCTTTCTAAATATAAGCACTCTAATGTAAACTAAAAGTAAGGAGCTTCCCCATAATTTTTTTTTTTAAAGATTTACCTTCACAACCTAAATTATCTGGTACATTTAAAAAACTATATGGATTGTTCAAAACTATTCTAAGAATAAATTTTTCATAATTATTTGCCTTATCTATATTTTTCTTCTCCAAAAAGCTTTCATTTTTGATACATATGTAGATAAAATAATATAGTTCACTAATTATTACTTTTATTGGCTGCTAATGATGTATGCTGATATTAGCTTGTATGATACATGTTGCATGTTTTTAGAGGCAGGGAGGGAACCCATCTAAAATGTCTGCAGTAGATGATTTTGAACACTGTGCAGTATTGTTTTATAGATGAGCTTTGGAACACTGTGAAGATTATGTGTAGCCCATTTAATCAGAAATTAATTCAGTTTGACAAGGACTACATTAAAGGTCTTACATTTAATTTTAAACAGTGCCTTAATTGTTACATTATTATATCTTCTCATTAATACAAGAGAACCTCCAAAGCAGTGGACTGATACTACTTGCTGTTGTATCCTTCTCAGTCTCATGCATTCTGACCAGTCTGCATAGTATGCATATAATAAATAAGAGTCCCAGACCATAATTTTGGTGGCCTAGTGTTGTTTGAATAAGTCTACCAGTTGATGCTTCGTGTGGGTTTTGCTTTCTCTATATTGATGCCCTGTTTTACAAAGCACAGGTAGAAAAAAACTGTGTTGCCTTAGACATGACAACTTCGTCATAGTAACTTCTGTTACAGCTATCAGGCTTTATTGGTTACAGAGAATACCATAATTCTTTTTAACTAATTAAGGCATGACTTTAGATTCATGGTTTCTTCTCTTACCTTTATTTCCAAATTGTGGCTATAGTCTTTTAAATCTCAGATCTTAGAGGAGTGATATTAAATAAAGTATAGGTAGTGTGAGAAAAAAAATCACAGCATTTCCAGAAATATTTGCCACTGTGTAAATGGCCAGTGGATCACAGAATATCATTTTTTTATTTTTTTGCATGGTACTAGTAGAATTCTAATAAATATAAAGCCAATATTAATTATGAAAACATTTAATATAATACTTCAGTAATTATTATATCCATTTATTATAGCTACAGATTTTTTTTTTGCCATTTAGAGATGATAATTTATTTTTTTACCATGACCCAGAAGAGAAACAATGTAAAGGGAATTTTACAAATCCCCACAATCTCCTTTCCCAACACCACTACTCAAACACTTCTCTTTCAGACATCACCGGCCTTCTAAAATAGACCATGGGACTATAAATGTCATTTTGCTGCCATTTGTCTTATGATTCAAACTCTAGCTCCCAATCAAGGGTTCAAATTATTTTAGTGAAGGACTTCCCTAGCTTTTAAAAAACAAACCACTTTCCCTCTAAGATGACACTATTTAGTGAAAGAAGCCTTTCTAGAAATGTTAAGATTTTAAGCATATCTGACCTAAAACTCATTTGTTGAACATCTACTAAGCATCTGGACTTTTCAGAGACTGGTAAAATGAAAAATCCAGTTTTTAAGAACAATAAATTAATTCTGTAGGTATACAAAAACAACAGTTTCTTCTTTTGGTCTAATTTATTCTAAAAGCTTGGAACTGACAAGACAGGTGGTTTGATCTAGTCTACAAATAAGACAATGCCTGAGTTAGCTCTCTAAGTAGATTTAGGCTTATCATGTTGACCTTCTTGTAATAATCTATATTTAACCAAACGTTAATAAAAATACATATGCTCATTTTAAAATAATTACTGATCTTCCTTGTACAACCCACCCTTTACTCCTACACTCATGTATTTCTTAGGACAACTTTCCTGCACGATCACAACCTGCTTCCTCCCTCCGCCCCTTGTATATATGTTCCAACAGGACTTCTGCTAACAGCAGGAGCATTTCTAAGTCTAACATGCTTTGTCCTTGTTAGGGCAGACTAGAAACTTTAAGCAGCTGCTGGATTCTGCTACCTGGATGAGGTGAAGAGGAAGGTGTGCACTCAGCCCCAGCATAGTCACTCTCATGTTTCTCCCTGGCCTCCGGCCTTGTTACTCTTCCTCAGCAGAGGGTATGCATCTGACCCTGCTGGAGACCACATATTGGCTCAGAGTTATTGCAGCAGCCTGAACTGAAGGAACTTAAACCTCAAATCTGGAATTGGAATGAAATTCAAGTTCCAGCACCACCTCTTCCAAGCATGCACAGAGCTCATTCTTCCTACCTTCAAGCACTCGGACTCGCTGCTTAGTGAATGCTTAGAGAGAGAAAACTTAATTTTAAAGACCAATTATCTTTGTTGATTACTATGTAATGCAAAGTGAGTCGTGATTATTTTAGTAAATGGAGGCATGAGAATCTTCCAATTAAAAAAAAAAAAGATTGCTGAATATTGCAGTAGACCACAGTTTAGAAGATGCTTAATATCCACTCTTCTTTTCACTATTTCGGGTAACGGAGAAAAAGGTGAGATTAGTGGTGTTCACTAGCAACAGAACCAGACAGTAAGAAACTAAGTTCTCCACGTTAAGACATTCTGTATTACGGGATGTCAAAAGTATTTCCCAACCTTTTGTTTGACCTGCAGAACTGGAGATGGCTTACCTCCCTTTCAAGTTTGTCTTAGAAATATTTGAAAAGTAAAACAAATAATTTTATTTTCAGATAGAATAAAAATTAATCTTAATACCAAAATAAGTAAATGCTTTAAAATGTACAGTAGTGTGTCCATTCTAAAAATGAAACCTAAATCTATGTTAGGAAAAAATTTAATGTTTTAGTAAATTCTCCAATGGCAGCTGAAATAAGAATCTTACCTTATAATTGTAATTATTATTACTACAGATATTCTCCAGTGTGCATATTCTTTTGGGTTATATACTCACCGTCTTGAAACTGAACTCAAGACCTCTTATAATCTTGGTTATTGAGAACTCCAAAGAACTTTTGTTTATGTGGGTTTTATATTTACTAGAAATAAACTTATCATTTAAAATGTTAATTTATTTTAATAAAAAATCTTTATATATTCACATAAGTTTTTAAAAATTATGTTATTGATTTATTTTTTACAGTACTGGGGATGAAACCCAGGGACATTCTGCCTCCCAGCTCTACCCTTAGCCCTATTTTTTATTCTTTGTTTTGAAACAGTCTCACTGATTTACAGAGGGCCTCACTTAAGTAGCTGAGGGTGTCCATGAACCATGATCCTTCGGTCTCAACTTCTCAAATGCTGGGATTACAAGAGTGTGCCACCACGCTTGGCAAATACTTTCACTTTTTTGGGGGGGGGGTACCGGGGTTCCTGGAAGCCCTTCTACCTCTGGGGTACACTCCCAGACCTATTTTTAAGCCAGCGCGGCTGGCTTCAAACCTGCATGATCCTCCTGTCTCTACCTCCCAAGCGCGGGGATTACAAGCATGTGCCACCACGGCCGGCAATACTTTATTTTTAAAAATAAAAAAATACTGAGAAAGTGGATCTGCTTTACCAATCACTTTAAAGTCTAATATAATAAACTGTGGCTGGTTCTCAGATCTGCTTCTACTCTTAGTCATTGTGATATGTTGTTTTAATTATGAAATATATGAATAAAGTCCAGCTTTAGACAGATACATAATTATACTTTTCAAATAAATATTTTCTGATACTATACCAAATTGATAAGTGGCATCATCTTTAAAAGTTGTTGTGTGGAATCTAAATATTAATAAAGTTGTGTACTAAAGTCCATTGTTCTTCCTACACTCCAAATGAGCCTTTTGCCCATGTTTGGTCCTATAACTGACTACATTAGTCCTTTAGATATATGTTGATTTAGTGAATTATTCAGATCTTCACATTTTTATACATTTCATTATATAAATATTAATTCAGTTCTCAACATGCCCAGCAAAATTATATTAGAAAAGTCTTTAAGTTTTGGGAGCCTATCATTACTTGATGTGGTGGATAACAGTTTTCCAAAGTTTTATGTTTTACCCAAAAGCCTAGATTTTATTATAGTAAACAAATATGTTGGTTATTTTTCTTAAAATGATAGATATTACTTATTTTTGAGAAAATATCAGTTACCCTTGCCTAAATAATAATGTTTTGTTATCCATCCAGTCTTTCAAGTAGTAATATTAGTGATTAGTTTACTTGATACACTCAAAATACAAGTGCTGTTGTAAAAATTGTTGAACTTTATATACATAGATGTTTTATGCTTACTTTCTTTCACTTTGTCAACACAGGTCAAGATTTAAAATTAGTCATTTTTACTGCTTATTAAGGACGTGTGTGTGTGTGTGTGTGTGTGTGTGTGTGTGAGAGAGAGAGAGAGAGAGAGAGAGAGAGAGAGAGAGAGAGAGAGAGAGAGAGACCCCTCTCTAAGATATGGCAAAGCAGAATATATTGGCTGGTTCAATTACATGCCTCTGCTTTGATTTGTTCTGACATGTCAAGAGATTTATCCACCTCTTATTTTTGGTCATCACTGCAGATACCAACAAATGAAAAATCAAGAAATGTCCTAATATCATAATGAAAATGGTTTGTACCTTAAAGATCTTTTTAAAGGGTGCTGGGAATCTATTGGGACCCACATACGGCACTCTGCGCATTACTGTTGTACACTAGAGAGCAATTAAGAGGAGCTATGCAAAAGGAAATGTACTGCGATTCCACATTTTTTTGTTGTTCCTAAAAGGATATAAATTAACTCCAATTGTTATAACAATTCAGCATAATGAAAATTGTATTGCCAACACATTTAACATAAAATTATATTAAGATTTTAGCAATTTACTCCGTTACTATAATGTATGAATCCACTCAAATAGATGTTATTTTAAAATTGGTTTTTAAAGTAACCAATTGTCTAAATACATTAAATCTTTTTATTGGTATTAATGAAAAAATATTAGGGCTTTTCACTGGGAAATGTGGTTTGAAGATCACTACTATCTGCCTGGTAGTTCTCTTAACATTGGCAAAGGTACAAATCTGAACTAGGAAATGGCTGAAATTCCATTAGCATCATAGCAGTGATGCTAATTCTTTTTAATGAGAATGTATTTTTTTGCCAAGTACTGTAATAAACAGTTTATATAGCATTTAATCCTCACAACAATCTTTGAGGTGGATATTAGAGAAATTACTTCAACAATTAAATTGTTCAGTCCACATTGACATAAAGCAGTAGAGACGGGATTGAACACACAGGTGGACTTGCTGAAGCTTCTGCTTTGACCCATTGTGCTTTTTATATTCATCATTCCCCCTCACTTCCTCCCTCCTTTCCCTCCCTCCCTCTCATACTGGAATTGAACCTAGGAGCATCTGAGCTACAACCCCAGCCCCCTACCTTTTTTTTTTTTTTTTAAATAAGGTCTCACTAAGTTATTAAGGATCTTCCTTAGCTGAGGCTTCCCTTGAACCTTCAGTCCTCCTGTCTCAGCCTTCTAAGTACTGGAATTAAAGGGATGTGCTACATCTTGGTGACTTATTCTTATGCTAACTTACTCTTACCTCTTTGAGCTGAAAAAGAAGGTCTTGAAGAAAACTTGCCAGAAGTAAGCTGTGCCCCATTTTTGTCAGTGTAGTTCCTGGGATTGGCCTTCCTACCCAGGCACTCACAGCCAAAGAGTTATGTGGTTTCAAACTGAGCTCCACACAAGTTGAGGGCATATTGTGTGATGCAGTGAGATATCCTCAGTGACATTCTCACATTGCTTCTCACCCCTGCCCTCCTTGTTGATGGAGAAGCCAAGTCTTGTGACATTATTAGTAGGCTTGGATTTTTAAAAATTATTTATTGGTGCAATGTATTCATACATCATAATGGGATAAAAAACTTGTGTAGACATACATACATACCCTACCCTTTCCATCCCCAGTCCTCCTTCCCATGCTTGGTTTAGTGGTTGACATCCATATGTTTTTTTTAAGAACTTCATGTGCTTTAGTGGGTTTCCTTGGATTTTTAATAGATTAGAGCTGCTCCAGGTGTGGCCTGTGGACTATTGCTGTGCTAATTGGTCTGTGATATAAGTATAGAACTCAGAAGTACAGGTTTAGCAACTTTGCTGCAACATTTGCATGCACATGCACATTTGGTTTTGTGTGTATATAGTTATTTTACAAAGCATTGATTTGCAATGAATTAAAAATTGTAGTAGTTCTTAAAAGTTTCTAAAAAGTAAAGTGTTGAAAGGCAGTGTTGAAAACTGTATTATCTTATGAATTAGAAAAATACTCCTAAGCCCGGTGTGTTGGTGCATGCTTGTAATCCCAGTACTTGGGAGGCTGAGAGAGGAGGATTGCAGGTTCATGGCCAACCTCTACTACTTAATGAGGCCCTCTACAACTTAGTGAGACCTTGTTTCAAAATAAAGAATAAAAAGATAGGGCTGGGGTTTAGCTCAGAGGTAGAATGCCCCTAGGTTCCATCCCCGGTACCACAAAAAACAAAAAGAAAAATATTTTTAATCATCTCCTGATATTTTAAATTTCATTTTCTTTCTTTTTTATTCTTAGAGTCAGTTTTTTGAAACTATTGTTTTTTATTATTCCATTTTGATTAGATAACACAGAAAGCAAGGTTTAATTCCCAGTACTACAAAAAAAATTTTTTGTCAGTTTTTTCAAGATGCTTCACAAGTATGATTTTCACTTTAACCATGTGTGTTAGTCAGCTTTCAGTCACTGTGACAAAATACCTCATATATTCTGTTTACAGTTTTGGAGGTTTCATTCCATAATTAGTTGACTTACTGCTTTGGGGCCTGTGGTTGGACAGCACATCATGGTCATGCATGGTAGAAGGAATGCTCAACTCATGGCAGCTCAGGAGTGAGTTGAGGAAGAGAAGGCCAGGTCCCAGTATCCCATTAGGGAATGCCCTCATGACCTTAATCTTCCCCTAGGTCCCTCTTTTGAATGGTTCCATTAGCTCCCTGTAGCACAGCGGGCTGGGAACCAAGTCTTCAGTATGTGAGGCTTGGAGCCACTTAAAACAGCATTAGGTATTCACATGAACCTATTACATTGCAGTGTAGTCAACAAAATCTACACTTTTTTTGTGAAAATCAGAAAATTTGTAATCCTAAGTACTTGGGAGGCACAGGAAGATCTCAGGTTTAAGACCAGCCTTAGTAGTTAGTGATACCTTATCTTAAATTTTAAAGAAATAAAAAAGGCTGGGGGTGTAGCTTGGAGGGAGGATGCTTCTGGGTTCAATTCTCAATACCAAAATAATAATAATAATAATAATAATAATAATAATAATAATTAGGCATTATTTATTATTAGGTAATAATAAGTCGAAATTTAAACTAATATAATTCTTAAAAATTTGTTGAATCTTCTAAAAAATTAACTATTATTTTTCATTTAGTAAGTATATGTTTTTGGACTTTGTACTCATCATTGTTGAGATTAGAGTTTTAAGTTAGGTATTATCAGTTAGCCTTCAAGAGCTAAGGTGCACATAATTGTACTCATTATATATGTACTTGTTAAGTGTTCTCTCTGAAATAATACTGTATCTTCCCATATGAAAAAGCTGTTGAAGATTTGAAAGATTAATAATGTAAACAATTAGTAATATAGACAGTGGCATCGGAGAGTGGCAATTTAGAGCTTGGTTTTTAATTTTTAATATATGGGGAGATGGTGAACAATATTCGTAGCAATGCTAGTTGTGCAGAGTGAACGCCAGAATAGTACAACAGCTAAATTTTAAAGTACTTTTAGCAGTACTTCCCAAATTTGGCTGTGTGCTGGAATTACCTGGGGTGCTGGGCCCCAGGTTCCAACATTTGTAGTTTATTAAGTCTAGCACAGCATTGTTCAACTCAGCTGTGGTTTAGTGGTATTTAAAATGTGTTTTGTTTTGATAAACATTTTTATATGGTTACCTACCTAGGTAAAAGTCTAGAAAAGGGGATAAACAATATTTCACTTTGGTAATTGCATAGTGGAGGTGTGCAGAAGGTGGAGGAGTGGCCCCAGCTCAGTGAGGGCAGCTGGGTCAGAAAGCTTTTTGTGAGGACACATTGTTTGCACTGAGTTTTAAGGAGGAATAGGAATTTAACCTAAGAGAAAACAAGGAAAAGTCATAAGTAAAATACTGGACGGAATACATTCCGTCCAAATACTGCATATGCCAGAACTAAGGTAGTCCTGGAGTGGGAAGGAGTGGGAAGACTAATGTGGAGATCCTAATGGAGAAGCAGGATAGGTCACGGGATTTGGAATCCTGTCATCCGATGCCTCGTGGGCTTTACTCACTGCTGCTGCCCCGCTGACGTGTTTGTGCCTCAGGTGTCCCAGCTCATTCCTGCCTTGGGATCTGTGCAGTGTCTCTTCTTGCTGCCTGGTACCTTCTACCCCAACCCAGGCTCTTTGGATGGCAGTTTTCTCTTCACTTTTGCACTGGCTCTTCTGCCATTGCTTGAAGGGTGGCAGCAGCGGCCTCTTCCTCCTCCTCTTCCACCTCTTCCTCTTCTTCCTCTTCTTTCTTTTTCTGGAATTGAGGATGGAACCCAGGGGCATTCTACCTCCAAGCTATATTCCCAGCCCTATTTTTTATTCTTTATTTTGAAACAGGGTCTCACTAAGTTTCAGGGTCTCACTAAGTAGCTGAGGCTGTGTATGAACCTTCAATCCTCCTGTCTCAGTCAGATAAAATCAAAGATAAAGGAATATACTCAGGCTCTGA